>NC_051083.1:114276533-115006472 GCF_004664715.2 Peromyscus leucopus
GGCTGAAAGAACACTCTTCTGTCCTCTCCCATTTCTCATTCACCACTTGCTCTTGTTCCCTTCTCAATTCTCACTTTCCTTTTCTTTTTTATATGGTGGACTCTCTTTATGTTATCCAGGCTAGTTTATAATTCCTGGGCTTAAAAGTTATCCTCCCACTCAGCCTCCCCAGTAGTTGGCATGTATCACCACCAGGACTCTGGCCCGAGCCATTGATTGGTCTTTAGAGCTTGGCACCTTGTTTAATTTTTCTGCCATACGTTCAGTGGTTCTCAACTGTCTTTAACATAAGCAAAGTTCCTCAGGCTAGTGTTTAAGGCCTCTTTCAATTCCAAATTGCTTACTATTCTTGATATTAAGTCCACTTGAAATGCCCCCGCTTTCAGCCTACTAAAGCCTTAGGAGCTGTTTCCTTATAACTTGATTCAACCCTAACAAAGCTAAGCCTCTTCTATGTCTTAGCTCTGATTAGGTGTATTCATTAAAGAGTACTGAGTGCCTGACCATGCTCCAAGTGCTTGGCTAGATACTAGCAGTATGACAATAAACAAGACAGCCCACATCTGAGGCCTCACAGGCTTTACATTTTAGAGAAATAGAGGCCAAATGAATACTTAAGAAAGCAATTAGGAATACAAATTATAACTAAGTGCTGCAAAGGAAAAAACAGAGGGATGTGCTTCAGAAACAGTGCTCAAGAAATGTCTTTCAGAAGCACTTGGGCAGAGAGACAAAAGAATGACTCTGAGTCGGGATGTTTACAGTGTGGGAGAAAAGCATCCTAGAGAGGACACAGAGCATGTAAAACCTCAAGGCAGAAGCACTCTTGACTGTATGATTGGCACAGAAAAAGGGGCATCATACCAGCACAGAGTAGGTTAAGTGGGCGTGAATGCAAAAAAAAAAAAAAAAATGTAGAGAAGGTCATGCAGAGTACTGTAGGCCAAGACAAGTAGTTCTTGGATTTGTTTTGAGATAGAATTGAAAGTCAAGTGAAGGTTTTAAACAGAGGAATGCCATGATCTGTTTTGCATTGAAACATCAGTTCCTTTAGCTTATATGTACAGCACATAGGGAGAGCTGGAGCAAAGGTAAGAAGATGCTTATCAAAACTGACTCCCAACAGCTAAGAAATAGGAGTTTTCTTATAAGCATTAAGTATGCTGACTCTGTCATGAGAAAAAAAATCTTCCTATGAAGAGAAACACCAGGTCCATATGTTCTCATCAGTGAGTCACATCAAATATTTAAGAATGAAATAATCCCAAACTCATACACACTCCTTTAGAGAACAGAAGAGGAACTTCTCAGTTATTTTTGTGAAGGTAGATTAACGTTGCTAACAGAATTCAACAAGGAAGCTATGTAAAACTACAAGCCAATCTCACTCATAAGCATCAATGTAAAATTCCTAAACAAAATGTTAGAAAACTGAGATCAGGGCCAGGTAGGCTGTCTGTAGACCTTCTTCTTCTCCCCACACCTCTTTCTCTCTCTGCTCCTCCAGTCCAATCCCCCAGACTCATGCCCACCTCAGTGGCAGAACACTCTTGGCAATATTTCCTACCCCACCGCTCCATCTCCTGTGGATCCCACATCTCTTCCCCTTCTAAACTTCCTTCCTCCATTGGTTGCTCTTTTTCAGTCCCCCAAATCCAGGAGGTACAATCTGCTAATCCACAGGCAACTCCTCCTAGAAAATGGGGTAAGCTGCCTACAGACCTTCTCTTCTCCCTTTGGTCTCCCAGATGCAATCCCCCAGTCTCATCTCCATCTCTGCAGCCTTCCCATGACCCCATGCTCCCATCCCCTGTGCATCCCACAGATCTTCCCCATCTAACTTTTCTCCTCCTACTTGTTGACTTGTCCCAGACCCCAACCCCGGCAGGCACCCTCTGCTAAGCCTAAGACTGTTCCTCCCAGGGCAACAAGAAGGTTGAAGGTGGACCCATACCTCTGCTACTGCTCCCGAGATCAAGATCTCAGTCTCATCACCAGCTCTGTAGCAGGAAACCTGCTGTGGTCTCCTTTTCCTCTCTGACCTCATCCCTAAGGAATCATAAAGACCTTCCTCTCCATCCTTCCTTCCCCCAACCCATCCCAATATCTCAGCCTCCAACACCAGCATTCTCTGTGAACACATGAGCTGAGAAGACCAGGAAAACAGGCAACACACAGCCATCACATTATCTGAAAATCCAGAGAGGAAACAGAAATCACTTAACAAAACACCCACCCAACAAAGACAAATCCAGAAATCAGCACCTAGACCTATAATCATCCCAAACCTAGATGCCTAGACACCAGTGTAATAAAACAATAATAGCTAAGGCAATATATCTCCACTAGAGCCCAGCTATCCTACGATAGCAGGCCATGACTATTCAAACATAGCTGAAGCACAAGAAAAAGACCTTAAAACAGCCTTCATGAATATGATAGAGGTCCTTACAGAGGATTTTTAAATTATCCTCTCATATAATACATCCAAACCACAGTTTCCCCTCCCTCCACTCTTCCTAGCTCCTCCCCCACATCTCCCCTCTTATCTAGATCCCCTCAACCCTCAGTTTTTTCTTCAGAAAAGAGCAGGTCTCTAAGAGATGGGAGCCAGACAGGACAATACAATATACAATGAGGCAAGGTGAAAGCTCTCATATCGAGGTTAGACAAGGCAATATGAGGAAAAGAGTCTCAAATGCAGGCAAAAAAACGTCAGAGATACATCTGCTCCCACTGTGAAGAGTCTCACACGAATACCACAGAGGACCTGATGTACACCCATGCAGGCCCCATGCTTGCCATTTTAGTCTCTGTGAGCCCATGTGAGCCTTCCTTAAGTGATTTGGTGGACCACGTTCTCTTGGTGTCCTCCAGCCCCTCTGACTCCTACAATCTTTCCTCTCCCTCTTCCATAAGGTTCCCTGATCTCTGAGGGTGAGGGGCTCAAAGGAGACTTAAAGAGAAAAATTAATGGATCTCTTAAAGAAATCCAGAAACACACACACACACACACACACACACACACACACACACACACAGCAAAACAAAATTAAAAAAATAAAAACAGTAGAAGGAAATGAATAAAACTGTTCAATTTAAGACCTGCAATTGGAAATAGAATCAATAAAGAAAATCAAACTGAGGGAATTCTGGAAATGGAAAAATTTAGGAATCCAAACAGTAACTACAGAGGCAAGCTTCATCAACATAATACAACATATGGAAGAGGGAATTTCAGGCATTGAAGATACAATAGAAGAAATAGATACATCAGTCAAAGAAACTGTTAAATCTAAAAAAAACTCCTGACACCAAACATCCAGGAAGTCTGGGACACTACGGAAAGACCAAACATAGAGCTCAAAGGCCCAGAAAATATTTTTAACAAAATCGTAGAAGAAAATTTTCCTAACCTATGTCTACAAAGGTACATGGATCTTACAGAACACCAAATAGATTGGACCAGAAAAGAAAGTCCCCCTCCTCCACACATAATAATAAAACTTAACATATAGAACAAAGAAAGAATATTAAAAGCTGCAAGGGAAAAAGACCAAGTAACATATAAAGGAAGGCCTACTATAATTACACCTGACTTCTCAATGGAGACTCTAAAAGCCAAAAAGTAACAGAGAGATGTACTGCAGACTGTAAGAGACCACAGATACCTGTCCAGACTACTATATCCAGCAAATCTTTCAATCACCATAGATGGAGAAAATAAGATATTTAATGATAAAGCCAAATTTAATCAAGATCTATCTACAAATATAGCACCTATAGAAGGTGCTAGAAAGAAAACTCCAGAATAAGGAGGTTAACTACACCCATGAAAACACAGGGAAGTAATCTCACACCAGAAAAATTAAAAGAAGGGAAACACACACACACACACACACACACACACACACACACACACACACACAAGCGTACACACAACATCACCACAACAAACAACTACAAAACAACAGAAAACAAAAACCATTGGCCACTGATATCTCTCAACATCCATGGTCTCAATTCCTCAATAAAAAGACATAGACTAACAGAATCTATGAAAACAGGATCCATCCTTTTGCTATATTCTATAAACTCACTTCAACATCAAGGATAGATATCACCTCAGGGTAAAGGGTTGGGAAAATATATTCCAAGCAAATGGACCTAAGAGGCAAGCTGGTGTAGCCATTTTAATATCTCACAAAATAGACTTCAAAACTAATCAAAAGAGACAGGGAAGGACACTACATACTCATCAAAGGAAAAATCCACCAAGATGACACTTCAATTTTTAACATCTTTGTCCCAAACACAAGGGCATTTCATTTGTAAAAGAAACAGTACTACAGCTTAAATCACATATTGATTCCCACACACTAATAGTGGGAGACTTCAGTACCCAACCCTCACCAACAGACAGATCATCTAGACAAAAACTAACAGAGAAATACTGGAGCTAACAGATGCTATAACCCAAATAGATAGCAGATATTTATAGAACATGTCACCCCAAAATGAAGAATATACCTTCTTCTTTGCACCTCATGGAACTTTCTTCAAAGCTGACCACATACTTGATCACAAAGCAAGTCTCAATAGATACAAGATAATTGAAATAACTCCCTGCATCCTATCAGACCACCCTAAATTAAAGCTGGGTATCAACCACAGAAAGAGCCTGCAAACTCACAGAAACTAAACAATCATCTACTGAATGAAAAATGGGTCGAAACAGAAATAAAGAAATTAAAGACTTCCTATAATTCAATAAAAAGGAATACACAACTTATGGGATATAATGAAAGCAGTGTTAAGAGGCAAGTTCATAGTACTAAGTGCCTACATTTAAAAAAAATGGAGGTCTCAGCCAGGCGGTGGTGGCCCACGCCTTTAATCCCAGCACTTGGGAGGCAGACCAGCCTGGTCTATAGAGCAAGATCCAGGACAGGCACCAAAACTACACAGAGAAACCCTGTCTTACAAAAAAAATGGAGATCTCATACTAGCAACTTCAAAAAGTAATCACACCTGTAGTTGTTTGAAAGAAAATGGCCCCCAAAGGGAGTGGCACTATCAGTAAGTGTGGCTTTGTTGGAGTAGGTGTGGTCTTGTTTAAGGAAACGTGTCACTGTCAGGGAGTACTAAACCTCTGAAATTGTAAGAGAGCCACCCTGATTAAATGTTTTCCTTATAAGAATTGCCGTGGTCATGTGTCTCTTCACAGCAATAGAAACCCTAACCAAGACAAAGGGGATACAAATTGGAAAGGAATAAGTCAAAGTATTTTTATTCATAGATGATATAATAACATACATAAGTGGCCCTAAAAATTCCATCAGGGAAACCAATATTGTGGTTCCTCAGAAGATTGGGGATAGAGCTACCCAAGACCCAGCTATACCACTCTTGGGCATATACACAAAAGATCCAGCCTACCACAAGGACACTTGCTCAACTATGTTCATAGTGGCTTTGTGCTGTGGGATGTTCTGTATGTCCTGTGGGAGCCCTTCTTGGGTTCTTTGTGGCGTTACCCAGCAGGTCCGCATAGAGGATGATTAGGACCATGGGCCTGAGTGCAGGTGTCTGAGATGGTCTGCACTTGGCTGTGCTGGGGGATGGTCTGTATGTCAAGTTGTTCTGATTGATCAATAAATAAAACCTGATCGGCTGTGGCTAGGCAGGAAGGATAGGCGGGACTAACAGAGAGGAGAAATAAAAGGACAGGAAGGCAGAAGGACTGCCTGCCAGATGCCGCCAGCACAAGAAGCATGTGAAGATGCTGGTAAGCCACGAGCCACGTGGCAAGGTATAGATTTCTAGAAATGGGTTACTTTAAGATATAAGAAAAGTTAGCAAGAAGCCTGCCACGGCCATACAGTTTGTATGCAATATAAGTCTCTGTGTTTGCTTGGTTGGGTCTGAGCAGCTGTGGGACTGGCGGGTGACAAGGATTTGTCCTGACTGTGGGCAAGGCAGGAAAACTCTGGCAACAGCTTTGCTCATAATAGCCAGAAACTGGAAACAACCTAGATATCCCTCAATTAAAGAATGGATAAAGAAAATGTGGTACATTTACACAATGGAGTAGTACTCAGCTGCTTTTAAAAAAATGGCATCATGAAATTTGCAGGCAAATGGAACTAAAAGAAAATCATCCTCAGTGAGGTAACCCAGACCTGGAAAGATAAATACTGTATATATTCATTTATAAGTGTTCATTAGAAATTAAGTAGATGATAACCGAGCTACAATCTGTAGACCCAGAGAGGTTAGATATAGAGCAAGGGTCTAGGGTAGACACATGGGTGTCCTGGGAGGGGGAAATAGAATAGATTTACAGTTCAATTGGGGTTGGGTGGGGAAAGCAACAGGAGTATCAGGTTGGGAGGGAGAAGGGAGACAGGGTTGAAAGAGACTGTGTGGAGAGAGAGCTGGATTTTAGGGGCATTTGAGGGATGATATGGAAATCTAGTGCAGTGAAAACTTCCTAAACTATATGAAGGTGATCCTAATGAGGTTTTCTAACAATGAGTGTCTTAGGGTTTCTATTGGTATGAAGAGACACCACAACCATGGCAACTCTTATAAAAGAAAGCATTTAATTGGGGTGGTTCACTTACAGTTCAGAAGTTTAGTTCATTATCTATTGTCATGGTGTGAAACAAGGCCATGAAACAGCACCACAGATATGGTGCTGGAGCTGAGAATCCTTACATCCTGATCCAAAGGTAACAGGAATAAACTGTCTCACTGGGCATGGCTCGAGCATAGGAGACCTCAAAGCCTGCCTCCACCGTGACACACTTCTTCCAACAAGGCCACACCCACTCCAACTCCAACAAGGCCACACCTCCTAATTGTGCCACTCCCTTTGGGGCTCAATTTCTTTCAAACCACCACGATGGGGAATAGTGAGTCTCAACTGGCCATTTCTTGTCACCAAACCAGGCTTCTAATAGAGGGACGGGTTGCACTCAATTGAGTTGCTGGCCAAGGAGAGGGAGTCCCATGGAAAATTCCAAATAGCCCAGGCTGTTGCTAAGACAGTGGGTTTCTAAGACAAGAGAAATGTGAAAACCAAGCCAGCCACAAAATGTTTGACCTACAATTTCTTTCATTTGCCAGATATGCTAGGACAATGGTGGCAAAGACTTGTGAGATAAGCTAGTCAATGTGTGATTTGGCTTAAGGCCCTACTCCACAAGATGGAACCTGTACCCAACACCACTTGGGTAATCAAGAACCAGAAACTAGATAGCCTAGAGTCCTAAAGTAAAAGCAAACACTACTCATCTAAAAAAAGGAATCAATAAAATGACTCCTAATGATAGTCTGTTATACTCATAGATCAGTACCTAATTCAGTCATCATCAGAGAAGCTTCCTCTGGCAGCAAATGGGAACAAATGCAGAGACCCACAACCAGAATTTTAGTGGAGAAAGCCCTTGGATCACACAGCTCTAAATGGGATATCTCCATCATATCCCTCCTCTCAGCACTCAGGGAACGCCATCGAAGAGGAGGTAGAAAGACTATAAAAGCCAGAAGAAATGGAGGACACCAAGAGAACAAGGCCCTCTGAATCCACTACCCAAGGCTCATAAGAACTCACAGAGATTGGAGTAGCAAGCACAAGGCCTACAAGGGTCTACACCAGCTTCTCTGAGTATATATTATATAGCTTTCAGCTTAGTATTTTTACAGGATTCCTGAGTGTTTGAATGAGTGGATCCCTAGTTTTTGTGCATACTCTAGGAACTTTTTTCATTCTGTTGGGTTGCCTTGTCAAGATTCAATGTGATGAAAATGTTTTATCTTGTTATATTTTATTTTGTTATGTTGAAGAAAAGCAGTGTTATAATAATGTCTATCTATTTGGGAAAAATGAAAATGATCCATACAACATATTATATATAAAAGTCAACTGTGACAGGGCAAAATATCTCAATGTGATAGTAGCATGATTATATGTTTTTTTTTTATTTTGATACAGGATCTCACTGTGCAGCTCTGTTGGCCTGGAACTCCCTATGTAAATCAGGCTGGCCACAAACCCACAGATATCCACCTATCTATGCCTCCTGAGTGCTGGGCCTAAAGACATGTGCCACCACACCAAGCTATTAAGACCTCAATGTTTAAGGGATAATTTTCCAAAGTTAATGTGAAATGAGGAGCTCACAAGACCTCAAGCCTACACAAAGAGCTACAGGTAACTAAGGAATGCTGAGATCAGGAGAGTTCCCTAAGGAAGAACCCACCAACTGGTTATCCAGTACCAAATGATCAGCCCTGAAAATACACATACAAGTAACATTATGTGGACTGAGTACTTGGTATTTATGCATTTGGAAATATATGTATGTATGTATACACACATATGTGACAACAATTGAAGAAAAAGAGGTCATGAATTTGAAAGAGAACAAGGGCTAGGGTTCATAGTAGGGTTTAAGAGAGGAAAGGAAAGAGTAAATTATGCAAATATATTACAATCTCGAAAAATATAAAAACATTTTAAATGTTAGTGTTTGTTGAAAACACATGGACTTTGTGGGGACTAGTAGGATGTGGTTATGGGGACAAAGGAGGAGAATATAGGAGGGGCGACATAAAAAACAATGTGTGAAATGCTTATAATGAAACCCATTACTGTGCATGCTAATTTAAAAAACTACTCTTGGGTAAAGAAATTAATGTAGATGACTGCTTTTATAATTTCTGAGTAAACGAGGCCTTATAAAACAAGAACAAAGTAGTAAACAAAACAGGAAATATTGATCAATTTACACCAAAATTAAGTGCTTTAGCTTATCAAGAGATGTAGGTATCCAATAGACTAAGAAGACTGGTCATAAAGATTAGAAAGTGTTGTAATACTTATAAATCAGTAGTTAACTTGTGTCCAGAGTATGTAGGGAACACCTAAAAATCAATAGGAAAAAGAAAGGCAACCTGATTTTTTAAAAAAGTAATTCATTTAAACACTCAAAAGAGGAAACACCTGAAAATACTCATTAAAGAAGCACAAATTGAATAGTAATTATGAAAATGCAAATTAAAGGTATAATGAGAAACCATTACATACCCATTTGACAGGTAAAAAATTTTAAAGTCAGGAGCTATTGTGGCTAAGAGAATAGATAGGCAAATCCATGCTTCCAAAAGCAACTCGAAAGTTGGAAACCATGACCAAACAACCCATTTCAGCAGTCTGGAAATTAACCAGATGCATACAACATTTTGAAGCATATTTATGATAGAAAAACTGTTTACATTTGATTAAAACATTCAGCATGAACAGCACTCTGTTTTAGGGATGCTTCTCTCTCATTATAGTTCTATTGGTGTGGGGATTGCATTACATTGTGACTTGGAAGCTTCTCTGCCAAGAAGGGCAGGACTACTCTTTCTTTTTATAAAGGAGCAATCACTTGGCATAACTGCCAAGGGAGTTGACTTGGGAGAAGCTGGCCTACTGAGAAAAGACCAACGACTTGTCTTTACCGGCTTAAATTTGTGATTATTGCTGTGGCTGTGACAAATGTATTTCTTACTGAGACTGCTCATATATCAGTGGAGAGTTCTTGAGGTCTCCAGCTAGTGTCCCATTATTGACTTACTAGGAGGTGGTGGAGATATATGCAAAAGGTCTGGCAGAAAGGAAAACCAGAGGCACAACTTGAGAGCAGTCAGATCTGTGAAGCAATCTCCCATAAAGTATTGATTCCCAGAGCACACTGCTTTAAGATATTTCAGCACTTCTGACCAGAAAGATAGAGGCAGAGGAAGAGACAGAGACAGAGAGAAAAAACAATGAGAGAGAGGGATTAGGAGAGAGAGAGAGAGAGAGAGAGAGAGAGAGAGAGAGAGAAGAAGAAGAAGAAGAAGAAGAAGAAGAAGAAGAAGAAGAAGAAGAAGAAGAAGAAGAAGAAGAAGAAGCAGCAACAGCAGCAGCAACAGCAGCAGCAGCCAGGCTTAAAAAAATCAAGACACAGATATTGATAAACAACTAAGCAGAGACAGTAGCAGTATATTAGATATCACATTGTTTCACAGTACAGGACTGACAGATTTAACAGATTAAGCTCAAGCAAAATTATTAAATGAATGAATGAATGAATGAATAAACAAAATAAATAAATAAATAAATAAATAAATAAATAAATAAATAAATAAATAAAACAGCCACAGCATTTAGGAGCAAAGTATAAAAAAAATCCACAAAACTGATCTAAATTGTCAAGTTTTCAAGGAAAATTCATAAAACACATAAACAGAAAAGTATAATTTATACATAGTAAAATATACATATATGGAAACTACCAGAGTGTACCCAACAGTTGGATTAGTGGATAAAGAATTCAAAGCAACTATTATGAAATATGTGCAAAAATCTAAAGAAAACTATGCTGAAAGAATTAAATTCAAGTAAGAGAAGAATTAATTGACTATAGTCTCCATAAGAGCAGGGGAATTATTTCTTAAAACCACTTTTAAAAACATTAAGTTATGTGTATGTGTGGGTGTCTTGGGGTTTCTATTACTTTTTTAAAACACCATGACAAAAGTAATGTTGGGGGAAAAAGGCTTTATTTGGCTTACATGTCCCAATGTAAAGGACATCATGAAGGGAAATCAGGACAGGAACTCAAGGAAGGAACCTGGATTCAGGAACTGAAGCAGGGACCATGGAGGAACAATCTTTTTTTTACTTGCTTTCCATGCCTTGCTCAGCTTGCTCTTTTATATAACCCCAAACCACCAGTCCAAGAGTATCTCTACCAACAGTGGGCTGAGCCCTCCCATACCAATCATTGATCAAGACAACTAGTTCCTCATAGACTTTCCTACATGCCAGTCTAATGAAGGTATTTGCCCAACTGAGGTTCCTTTCCCCCAGATGACCCTAGCTTGTGTCAGGTTGGAAAAAAAAAACTGACCAGCATAATAGATATGTGCTCATGAGTGCAGGTTCCTACAGAGGTTCAAGGGATTAGATCCCCCTGGATCGGGAATTGCATGCTCTTGTGAACTTCCCCATGTGGGCACTTGGAACCAAATATAGACCCTCTGTTTTTAATTACTGAGCCCTTAGCTGAAGAGTTGTGATGACAACTTTATGACTTCTGGGGTACGAGACTGGTTTTCTTTAAATGTGTGGATGCTGGTAGATCAGTCATGCCCTAGTGCCTAGTTACACACTCCTCAGCAGCACAAGCTGCTCAGGGAACCCTTCAGAAGAAGAGAAAGAGTGTAAGAGTCAGAGAAGATAGAGGACACCAACAACCAAGGCCCTATGAATCAACAAGATTAAGGCACAAATGAACTCTACATGGAGGTGGGAGGAAGTAGGGAGTAGGTAGTGAATCTAGGAAAAACTAAAAGGAGTAGTAGTGAATATGATCAAAATACAGTGTGTGAATATATGGTAACCTCAAAGAATAAATAAAATAATACATTAAATGGGTTCCATGGGAACCCCCAAATAACCCAGGCTGTTGCCAAGACTATAGGTTTCTCTTTACAAACTGAAGGCAGGGCCCCATTGCTGAAGATAATATCTATACAACTCATTGGACATGGTGAAACTGAGCTGGTGCCTGCATAGAGCCTTTATCCCTGTTCTAGCTTCTTTCTTACAGGAAAGGACTCTACTTTACCAAAGGAGAAATGTAAATATCAAGCCAGCTACAAACCCTTTGATCTACAAGAGTGTACTACCTGAAAGATATGCTACTGCAATGGTGGCACAAAGCTTCTGAGATTAACTAGCCAATATCTGATTTGACTTAAGGCCCACTCCATGAGATGGAATTCACACCTGACGATGCCTGGGTGACCAAGAACCTGAGACTAGATAACCTAGGGACCTAAGGTAAAAGCAAATACTACTGTTCTAAAAATATAGCAACAAAATAACTCTTAAAGACATCCTGCTATACTCATGGATTAGTGTCTTGCTCAGCCATCACCAGAGAAGCTTCCTCCTGTAGCAGATGGGAACAAATAAGAGACCCACTGCAAGACTTTATGTGGAGAGTGAAAGACCTTGGAACACTCAGCTCTAAATGGGATGTCCCCACTAAATCTCCCCACTTCAGAGCTCAGGGAACCCTTCAAAAGAAGAGAAAGGGTGTAAGAGTCAGAGAAGATAGAGGACACCAAGAACCAAGGCCCTATAAATCAAAAAGATCAAGGCACAAATGAACTCACAGAGACTGAGACAGCATGCATAGGGTCTGTACAGGTCTGCACCAGATGGGGTCTTAGAGCTGAAAGGAGATGTAGACACAGGCTCCAATCCCTAACATTGAAGCAATCTCCAATTGATAACCACTTGCAAGTAAAAATTTAGTTTTCTCCAAGGGGGTCTCACTGGGGGAAACAAACTACTCTTATGGATAGGCTACATGCCCAGGAGTAGATGGACAACAGAAAACAAACTCAATGGCATCTTTGGAAGTTCCTTGTCTCATAATGTAGTGTCAGAGCTTTCCACCTCTAATTTTTTATCTTATTTTTAATTTTATTTTATTTATATTTTTCTTCTATCTTTTCACCCTATAGGTTGTTTGTATTTGTGTGGGATTCCTGAATGTGTGTATGAATGGGTCTATGTTTCTTGTACCTACTCCAGGGCTCTTTTCCTTCTGTTTGTTTGTTTAATCCTATTCCAATGTGTTGGTTTTTGTTTTGCCTTATTATATTTTATTTTATTATTATTATCCCTTGGAAGCCTATTTGTTTTCTAATGAGAGACAGTAAGGGGGTAGATATGGATGGGAGGGAGATGGGGAGGAAGAGGGAGGAGTAGAGGGAGGGGAAACCATAATCAGAATATATTATGTAATTAAAAAATCCATTTTCAGTAAGAGGAAAGAAAGTTTTAAAAAGGAAAATGATCAAACCTATGAATTATGGGCATAGAAGAACTCTGGTTCAAAAGCATGGATAATATTTTCAATAAAATCATGGAAGAAAATTTCCCAAATCTGTAGAAAGAGATGCCCATCCAAACACAAGGGGTCCATATATGGTGATATTTTATTTGTACTGAAATGGGATTTTATTTGTACGTTAATAAATAAAGTTGCCTGGGGGTCAGAGCTAACAGCAAGCCATAGCAGAAGCTGGGAGGTGGTGGTGCATGCCTTTAATCCCATCACTTGGGAGGCAGAGCTGGATGGATCTCTGTGTGTTCAAGGATACAGCCAGCATGGAGACACACGCCTTTAATCTCAATACCAATCATAGAACACCTGGAGGTCTGTACAGAGAGGCAGTGACGAGGAGGTCATGTGGTTGGGTTTACAACCAATGAGAAGGCAGAACAGAAAGTTAATAAAAAGGACAAACACACAGGAAGTAGGTCTCTTGCAGAGAGGTAGGACAGCAGTGGCAGTGAAGGGTGAAGTTTTTAGCTCTCAGCTATTGCTCTGACGTCTTAGGTTATTAACTCTGCATATGGCTCTGTGTTCTTATTTAATAAGACCATTCATCTACATCCATAGAACACCAAATAGGCAGGACCAGAATTTTTATTAAAATTTATTAGCATATAAAACAAATTAACAAATAAAAAACAAAAAAAATCAAATGGTATTTATGAAGTTTAAGTGTATAATTAAAACTTTGCTGTATACACTCCAGAGAAAATGCCGAATGGCAGAAGCAATCATTTATGTTCTTAAGGACAGATCATTTCAACAGAAATTATCCAACATAAATAGCATGGGAGGAAAGCAAACAACCTAAAAGAGTGTGGTGGTTTGAGTGAGATGTCCCCCAGAAGTCTTGAGTGTTTTGGATATTTGCTCCCCAGTTGGTCAAACTGTTTAGGGGGTGTGGTTTTATTGAAGGAAATATGCCACTGGCACGTGGGCTTTGAAGTTTTCAAAAGTCATGCAACATTCCTAATTCACTCTCTGTTTCCTGCTTGTGGTTTAAGCTGTGAGCTCTCAGCTTCCTGCTCAAGCCATTATGCCTACCCAGAGCCACACTTCCCCATTGTGATGATGATGGACTCTTATCTCTCTGGAACTTTAAGTCCCATTAAACCCTTCATTCTATAAATTGCCTTGGTCATGGCATTTTATCCTAGCAGTAGAAAAGCAAGCAATACAGGGAGTGTTAGAGACCAGTGATACAATGTTAAGCCCATTTAAAAAAAGCATTCAGTGAGAATGAGTGGTGGGAGAATGAAAAGTAGAATGGAAAAGGGTAAAACTATTTGAGAACATCTGACCAAAAATTTCTTGAGCAATCTAAGTAAGATAAATACAGAATGCCACACTTAGACTCATAGCCAAACTGCTTAAAGACAAAATGTGTGAAGGCATATCAGAGAAGGCACATTATATTTATTAGAGCATTAATACAATTATGAGTTTTAGTATCAGATACAATGGAGGTCAGGAGCAAGAGGAATTATGCATATGCTCAAAATGTTGACTAAAATTTGTTTAATAAAAAGTCTATTTCTCAGAATAGTCATTTGAAAATGAAGATAAATACATTTCCAGATAAACAAAGACAATGATCATTTTGTAGCACATCTGACTTAGAAAGCATCCTTAAGAATTTAAGGAAATGCTTCATGCTGGAGGGAAGTCACAACAGGTGGTAACTAGAGTTCGTAGAGAGACATAAAGTGTGCCACACATTAACATACATAGCTTAAACACATTTTCATCTCTTTTTTTTAAGAGAAACAAAATTGTATAAAGCAGCAGTTATGATGTAGTATTTCTGGCCTTAAAATATAGAGATGTAATATGCATGCCATTAAAATAATAGCACAAAAGAGGGGATGCATAATGGAGCTTTATAGGAGCAAAAGCCCTGTAATTACCCAGAATTAAGTTCATATGAGTTTGAAGTAGATTGTAGTGTTATGATTCATACTGTAATCTCTAGGGCAACCACTAACAAAACAATGAAAAATATAATAATAACAAACAGAGGAATTAATGTGGTACACTAAAACTATTTAACACCAAAGATGGTAGGCAATGAGGAAAAACAAAGGCTAGAGTTATGTGAAAGAAATGATAATCCCAAGTGATTAAGCTATAACAAGAATTAAATTAATCACGTATTATATAAATAGCCAATCAAAAGGCACAGATTGTCAGAGTTGGTTAAAAGTAAAAGGACCAACTAAGTGTTGCTTTCAAAAGACAGACTTTAGATTCAAAGACAGATAGTTTGAAAGCAAAAGACTGTAAAACATAGATCATGCAAAAAGTAACTAAAAGATAAAGTGGAATGCCAATATTAATACAGACAAAACTAAGTTTGAGACAAATAGTATTTTAAAAAAAAATAGGCATTTCATACAGATAAGAATCAATGCACAAGGAATATATAACATTTACACACAGACACACACACACAGAGACACACACACACTCACACACACCCCTAAAATGAGCTATTCAGAGGAAATAGATAATTCATTGTATTTGGAGAGCTCAATACTCAATAGACAAGCAGAAAACTGATGATACAGGAAATTTGAATAATACTGTCCATGAGCTTGATCTAACTGGTATATAGTACAGCCTCCAGCAATTGCAAAATATTATTTTCAGGAGCACATGGAACATTCAGCAAATAGAACCGATGTTAGTTCAAAAAACAAGTCTCAGCGCATTGGAATGCAGCAAAATCATACAAAGTATGTTCTCTGATTACAGCATAACTAAAAACAAAAAAAAAATCAATAGTTAAAATTTGGAAGTTGCAAGTGTTTGGAAGTTTAAAACACTGCCAAACTCTCCATGGGAAAGAGGAGAATTCTCAATGGAAATTGGAAAACATTTTGAATTGAAAAGAAAGCAAAGCTCCTGGAATGCAGCCCAAGCACTGCATTTTAAGAAGACTGAGTTTAAGACAAGACTGGGCTATAGAGTTAGCTCCAGGATAGCCAGGGCTACACACAGAAACCCTGTGTTGAAAAACAAACAAAAGTTTCTAAATGTATATAAAAGTGTAACTGAAGTTTTCCTGTGTCCACACGGCTCCTACAGCCACTCAGACCCAAGTAAACACACAGAGACTTATATTACTTATAAACTGTATGGTCAAGGCAGGCTTCTTGCTATTTAGTTCTTATAACTTAAATTAACCCATTTCTATAAATCTATACCTTGCCACATGGCTCGTGGCTTACCAGTATCCTTACATCTTGCTTCTCATGGCGGTGGCAACTGGCAGCATCTCCTGACTCAACCTTCCACTTCCCAGAATTCTGCTCTTTGTTTATCCTGCCTATACTATACTTCCTGCCTGGCTACGGGCCAATCAGAGTTTTATTTATCAATCAATCAGAGCAACACATTCATAGCATATATAAAGATACCGCTAGCACTTCCCCTTTTCTGTTTTTTCAAAAAGGAAGGTTTTAACTTTAACTTTAACTAGTAAAATTACATATAACAAAAACAATTATCAAGCAAGAATTATAGTTATAATATCTAGCCGATATGTGTTTGGCAAAATTAAAGAAGATATCCTATCTATCCTATATTTGTGAGTCTAAGGTTTTATATCTAGCTTATCTTTTATCATAACTAAGAAAATTATAACTATCAAGTCTTCAACTACATCAAAGACCTCAGAAGGATATAATATTACCTGAGAAATGGGAGAAGGGAGTAAGCAACTTTGGGGAGTCTTGCGAGAGTAGACAGAGACAGCTGGCAGCCTGGACAGTCATCCAAAGTTCCTCTGTAAAATTGGGGCATCTGTCTTCAGTCCAGAGGCCTAGAGTTTCTCAGTCACTTCTCTCTGTGTCCTGTAGAATGTCTGGCAGTTTCCTCTGTGAAGCAGGAACCTGAGGGACCATTTTGCCAATCAAAGTTCAGTGGTCACCTTCCTATGGTTCCTGTATGTCCAGTCAACCCGTCCTTTTTGATTAGACAGAAAAGGGGAAATGCTGTGGGATAATGCTTTTGTACACTGGTTTAATAAAATGCTGATTGGCCAGTAGCCAGGCAGGAAGTATTGCTAGGGCAAGCAGACTAAAGGAACTCTGGGAAGAGTCAGGAGTTGCCAACCACAGAGAGGAAGCAAAATGTGAAGGCAGAACTGAGAAAATGTACCAAGCCACATGACTAAACATAAATAAGAATTATGGGTTAATTTAAGTGTAAGAGGTAGTCAGTAATAAGCCTGACCTAATGGCCAAACAGTTTTAATTAATATAAGCCTCTGTATGTTTATTTGGGTCTGAGAGGCTGCAGGCCTGGGCAGGACTCGAGAAAACTTCAGCTACATAAAAGAGTCAAAATAATCTAAATTCCTACCATAAGAATCTAGAAAATGACATTCAAGACAAATGGAAGGAACTATCTGCTGTGGGATGGTCTGTATGTCAAATGTCTGCTCTGATTGGTCAACAAATAAAACACTGATTGGCCAGTGGCCAGGCAGGGAGTATAGGTGGGACTAACAGAGAGGAGAATTGAGAAAACAGGAAGGTGGAGAGAGACACTGCCAGCCGTTGCTATGACAAGCAGCATGTGAAGATGCTGGTAAGCCACAAGCCATGTGGCAAGGTATAGATTTATAGAAATGGATTAATTTAAGATGTAAGGACTAGATAGCTAGAAGCCTGAGCCATTAGGCCAAACAGTTTAAACAATATAAGTCTCTGTGTTTACTTGGTTGGGTCTGAGCAGCTGTGGGACTGGCAGGTGACAGAGATTTGTCCTGACTGTGGGCCAGGCAGGAAAACTCTAGCTACAAGTATCAGTGAAATATCAAACAGAAAGATAATAGAGAAATATTAATAAAACTAAAATTTGATCTTTTGGGAGACTAATAAAATTAACCAGTTTTAAGAGTACCCCCAGTGAGCCCCAGCAGCCAGCAGGTAAGAATCCAGCAGGCAGGCTGCTACACTACCACTGTTGTCACCCATTGGACCCTGTAACCTATAAAACCCACTCAGCCACCCATACCCACCAAACCCATCATCTTCCCCCTGGACAACCTGCCCCACAAAATCAGGAGCCCCTAGAGGCATAAGCACCACCTGCACCAAATGGAAGAAGAGCAGTCTTCCCACACCCCCATGAACAGCCCTCTCCAGCAACATCAGCAGATCCTATAGGCACAAGCGCCACCCACACCAGGTGAGGAATAGGCAAAACCTATACCACTTGGAAGAACACACTCCATAGACATATACACAATCAACACCATTTGGAAGAATAGCCCTGATAGGCACAAGTAAAGCCCACACTAGCTAGAAGAACTAGACAGTATGCTGGATCTAGGGATTCAAACCCCTACAAACCTCAGCTAAGACAATCCTACAACCAGCCAATCACCAGAACCCTTGACCATTCAGGCAAAAAGACAATAAAGGAAACAGACAATAAAAAAACAAAAGACACATTCAACAAACACATCACAAGAATCAATACCTGTTCCCATAATTATCTCAAACACAGATGGGTAAATGGTAGTGTAAGAATACATTCAACAACATAAAGAGCAATATAGCACCACCAGAACCTAGTGATTCTGCAACAGCAAGACCTTAACATCCCAACCCAGATGAAACAGAAGAAAATGACCTTAAAAATAACTTTATGAAGATGATAGAGGCCCTTAAAAAGGAAATAAAAAATTACCTTAAGGAAATTGAGGAAAAGGCAAACAAAAATTGGAAGAAATCAATAAATCTCTTAAAGAAGCCAAGAAAGTTAAGGGAAAAAAAAAAATCAAACAGGTGAAGGAAACAGTTCAAAACTTGAAAATTGAAATAGAGGTAATAAAGAAAACAAAAAAAAAACAAGGGAATTCTGGAAGTGGAAAATCTGGGTAAATGAACAGGAACTACAGATGCAAGCATAACCAACAGAATGCAAGAGATGGAAGAGAGGATCGTAGGCATTAAAGATACAATAGAGGAAAGAGATTCATCAGTCAAAGAAAATGTTAAATCCAACAAATTCTTAACCCAAAACATCCAGGAAATCTGGGATACCATGAAAAGACCAAACCTAAGAATAATAGGAATAGAAGAAGGAGAAGAATTCCAGCTCAAAGGCACAGAAACTATATTCAACAAAATCACAGAAGCCCACGACCCACCAGGAGAAAAAAAAAAGCTAAAGAAAGTCTGGCTACGTGCTTCAGCCTAAGTGGTGCAACCAGGCCTGAGCCAGGGACTCTGTAAGCCCACAAGTGGTCCGACCATGGGTAGCTCAGTCAGTGTGCAGTTCTGGCTGCTTGCAGCTATGTGCAGCATGCAGCTCCGCTGGAGCTGGGGCCCACAAGGCCACAGGCAAGTAGATGTTTTTTATGAATTCCTGACTCACTATTTGGACTCCATATGTAACATGAGTCTTAAAAGGTCTTATTAAATAAAAAACATGGAGCTAGAAATTTGGGTTAAAGCCTTAGAGAGATCAGGGAAATACGGAAAGCCACCAGCTAACCTCACCTCACCAACTCCACAGCTTCCAAAAATAATGACTTCCTATCTACCCAGGCTTATATGTCTTGCTTTTCTGTCTTCTCATTGGCTCTTAGCCCAGCTACCTCACTTCTTCTTCCTACACAGTTCTGTCACTGTATGTCTGTACAGACCTCCAGGTCTCTATGGTTGGTACTGGAATTAAAGGCTCTGTTCCCTAATGTGGCCTTGAACACACAGAGATCATGCCTGCTAAGTGATAGGATTAAGGGCGTTTGCTGCCTGACTTCTTTGTTTACTTATAATGGCTGACCTTTTCCCTCTAATCTCTAGGCAAGCTTTATTTATTAATGCACAGATAAAATATCACCACATTTCAGCACAAATAAAATATCATCACAGCCAGGCAGTGGTGGCGCACGCCTTTAATCCCAGCACTCGGGAGGCAGAGCCAGGCGGATCTCTGTGAGTTCGAGGCCAGCCTGGGCTACCAAGTGAGTTCCAGGAAAGGCGCAAAGCTACACAGAGAAACCCTGTCTCGAAAAACCAAAAAAAAAAAAAAAAAAATATCATCACAGAATAATACTCAACTTCATATGGAAAACCAAAAAACCCAGGATAACTAAAACAATCCTGTACAACAAAGGAACTACTGGAGGCATCACTATCCCTGACTTCAAGCTCTACTATAAAGCTATAGTAATAAAAACAGCTTGGTATTGGCATAAACACAGACAAGTGGTTCAATGGAAACAAATTGAAGACCTTGACATAAATCCACACACCTATGAACACCTGATTTTTGACAAAGAAGCCAAAATGGTACAATGAAAAAAAAGAAAGCACCTTTAACAAGTGGTGCTGGCATAACTGGATGTCAACATACAGAAGAATGCAAAGAGATCCATATCTATTGCCATGCACAAAACTCAAGTCCAAGTGGATCAAAGACCTCAACATAAATTGAGTTATGTAGAACCTGATAGAAGAGAAAGTAGGAAGTAGTCTTGAATATATTGGCACAGGAGACTACTTCCTAAATATAATACCAGTAACACATACACTGAGATCAACAATTAATAAACGGGACCTTCTGAAACTTAAAACTTCTGTAAGGCAAAGGACAAGGTCTATAAGACAAAACGATAGCCTACAGAATGGGAAAATATCTTTACCAATCGCACATCTGACAGAGGCCTGATCTCCAAAATATATAAATAACTCAAGAAACTAGACATCAAAACACCGAATAATCCAATTAAAAAATGGGGTACCAATCTAAACAGAGAATTCTCAAGAGAAGAAGCTCAAATGGCTGACAGACATTTAAAGAATTGCTCAATGTCCTTAGCCATCATGAAAATGCAAATCAAAATGACTCTGAGATACCATCTTACACCTATCAGAATGGCTAAGATCAAAAACACTAATGGCAGTCTATGTTGGAGAGGATGTGGACTAAGGTGAACACTCTCACACTGTTGGTGGAAGTGCAAACTTGTACAGCCACTTTCAAAATCAGTATGGCAGTGTCTCAGAAAATTGGGAGTCAACAATCTACCTCAAGACGCAGCCACACCACTCTTGGGCATATACACAATGGATGCTCAATCATACCACGACACTTGCTCACCTATGTTCATAGCAGCATTATTCATAATAGGAAGAACCTGGAAATAACCTAGATGTCCCTCAACTTAAGAATGAATAAAGAAAATGTGGTACATTTACACAATAGAGTATTACTCAGCAGTAAAACAAAAAACAAAATACAAAAAACAAAAAACAGTGATATGAAAGTTGCAGGCAAATGGATGGAACCAGAAAAAAAATCATCCTGAATGAGGTAACCCAGACCCAGAAAGACAAATACAGTATGTACTCACTCATAAATGGATAGTAGATATAAAGCAAAGGATAACCAGGTTACAATCCATAGCCCTAGAGAAACTAGGTAACAAGGAGGACACTAAGAGGGATGCATGTATCATCCTGGGAAGGGGAAATAGATGTGATCTTTGGATAAACTAGGGGCAGGGGCGAGTAAAGGGGAGGAGATGGAGAATGGCAACATGAGGAATCTGTGTAGCACGAATCCTAATTGGTCTTAATAATAAAAACCTGGAACCAGATATCAGGTAAATGCTGAAAGGTCAATAAAGGAGCCAGTCACTAGAGAAACTTTTTACCTCTACCAAATCTTCAGCCTGAAAGGGGTCAAGTTCCTGTCTCTACTCCTCCTTATCACTTCCTCTCTCCACTCAGCCATATCACTTCCTGTTTCCTCCTCCTGAGTCCTGGGATTAAGTTGTGTGCCACCACTATTTGGCCTCTAGTCACTAACTTTGAACTCTGATATCCAGGCAAGCTTTATTTGTGAGAGCACAAACAAAATATCACCACATTTCCCCTTTTTTGTCTAAAATAAAAACTAGTTATAACTAATATAAGAAAAAATATATAAAATAAGTACAATAACTATATACAATATATACAAGCAATAATTACATTAACAATGTCTAGTTCATTAACATTTGAAAAATTCAGAGCAAATACTCCATTATTTATCCTATCTTGGTGAGTCCAAAAGGTTGTACCTAATTCACTTTCTATTCTAACTTGCATTACCCAAACTGTCTTTTATTGTCTCTCAAGTTTATACACTTTACACCTCTTTAGTAAATTTCTTTTCTGAATTTCTTTTCTGAATCTGGTAACAAGGAAAACTATAACTATAAAGTCAACTCCATCAGAGAACCAAGAAGAAAATAATATTACCTAAGTAAGCAGGAAGTACAAGCAAATGGCTTTCAAAAAAATGTGAGAAATGACAGAAACAGCTAGCTGCCTGGACAGTCACCCAAGGTTCCTTTGCAACGTTGAGGCATCAGATATGGGGCAACAGGCCTAGCATATCTGACAAACTCATCTGTGAAGCAGGATTTTCTTTTTTTTCATTTTTCTTTATTTAAGAAATTTTCTACTCACTCTACATACCACCCACAGATCCCATTTCCTCCCTCCTTCCAGTCCCCAGCCCTCCTTCCCAAGCTACTCCACATCCCCACAAATCAATGTCTCCCATGGGGAGTCAGCAGAGCCCAGCACACTGAGCCTAGGCAGGTCCAAGCCCCTTCCCACTGCGCCAAGGCTGTGCAAAGTGTCACACCACCAGCACTGGGCTCCGAAGAGCCTGCCCATGCACCAGGGACAGATTCTGATCCCCTTGCCTGGGTGCCCCCCAAACAGTTCAAGCCAAACAACAGTCTTCTATATCCAGAGGGCCTAATCCAGTCCCATGGGGGCTCCACAGCCACCAGTCCACAGTTCATGAGCTTCCATCAGTGTGGCTGGTCATCCCATCATGATCTCAACGTCCCTGCCGAAGTAGGATTTTCTAAGGAGCTTTCCTACTTTGTCTTGGCAAGGATCAGCAGTCCTTTCTTTTGTGTCTTGCTTGTCCATTTTGGACAGCATACTGTCAGCAGTCAAGGTAAGAGCACTTTCTTGCCCAATGGCTTACTTTTGCCACAAAGAAAGTAAACTCCATATGGACTTTCTTCAGTGCCCATCATCTTCTCTGAAGTAGATTGGTGCTGCCAGGAGCAGACATGTTTCATTGTCATAAAAAAAGAACCTATGTCATTAATACATCTTAAATATCATATTCTACGGATCTCTGAAGTGTTTGAAGATGACTTGTCTATCTAAAATATACGTTTGATCTTGAAAACATATCTAATATGACTAAAAGTTTAATTATGAAGACTAACTACTAACTTGCATTTCTTTATATCCTAATTAGTTTGTGATAATAACTTTCAAGGACTAGAATTTGCATTATATTATTAAAGGAGTTGTGTGGGTACAATACCTTGAACAAGAGTGGAAATGTATGTATAGTATGTTCTAATAAAAATAATCTCAAGTGTGTATCATTATACAAAGATCCTTATAAGCTGCTAACTTCCGCAGATTTTGGAGCCCAGAAGCCTATGGAATTTGCTGCAGATAGGCTGCAACAGAAAGTTAGCTGGCAGGGTAGTGAATCCAGCTGCATGCAGCCCTGGCCTGTGCTGGAGGCTGCAAAGCCACAGACAGGCAAGCAGCTTTTTCATGAATTCGTGCCCCACAAATTGGAAGCCAGATGTAGTATGAATCCTAACTGGTTTTAATAATAAAAACATGGAGCCAGATACTGGGGTAAATGCTCAAAGATCAGAGAAGCAGATCAGCCAGCCACTAGAAAGACTTCTTACCTCTACTGAATCTTCATCCTAAAAGGTGCCAAGCTCCTGTTTCCACCCCACCTTATCACTTCCTCTCTCCACGGAGCCATATCACTTCCTGTTTCCTTCTCCCAAGTCCTGGGATTAAAGGTTTGTGCCACCATTGCCTGTCCTCTAGTGGCTAACTCCACACTCTAATCTCTAGGCAAGCTTTATTTGTGAGAGCACAAACAAAATATCACCACAGATCTGAATTGTCGAGTTGGGGGAGGGATGGAGAGAGAGAACACTGAAAGAGATATCTTGATAGAGGGAGCCATTATGGGTTTAGGGAGAAACCTGGTGCCAGGGGAACTCCCTGCAATCCACAAGGATGACCCAAGCTGAGATTCCTAGCAATAGTGGAGAGGGTGCCTGAACTGGCCTTCTTCTGTAATTAGATTGTCTACTCCAATTGTCATAATAGAACCTTCATTACTGCAGTAACTGATGGGAGCAGATGCAGAAATCCACAGCCAAGCACCACACCAGGCTCCAGAAATCTCCTGAAAAGGGGGAGCGGGGATTATATATGCAAGGGGGGGTCAGGATTATGATAGGAAATCCACAGAGATGGCTGACTCGAGCTCGTGGGAGCTCAGGGACTCTAGTCCATCTGCTAGGGAGCCTGTATGAGATTGGCCTAGGTCCTCTGCATGTGGGTGACAGTTGTGTAGCTTGGTCTGTTTGTGTGGCCCTTAGCAGCGGGACCAAGATCTGTCCCTGACACATGAGTTGGCTTTTTGTAACCTACTCCCTGTGGTGGGATGCCTCGCTTGCTCAGTCTTGATGCAGGGGGGAGGAGCCATGCTTTGTTGACTCCCATGGGAAGCCTTCCCTTTTCTGAGGAGAGGATGGGGTGGGTAGAAAGGTGATGGGGGATGGGACAGGAAGAGAGTAGGGAGGGGAAACTGGTTTATCTGTAAAACAAACAAACAAACACAAAAGTATGCCCAGTAACAACAACAAAGAAGAGGAAAAAAGAGGAAAGCCACGTGTTACCACAGTCATGAATGAAAGTGAATACTACTACTGTCCCTATAAAAATGAAACAGACTAGACATGCATGTGATAGCTTCCTTGAACTTTTAAGTTGTGTAGAATAAGAAGAGTGTGTGCCACAGAACAGTAGAAAGTTACTGTCTCAGATCTGTCTAGAAATCTAAAATCAAAGTTGGGGGAGAGCCACAATCTCTCTAAAGGCTCTAGAGCAGTGAGTGGTTCTCAGCCTTCTTAATGCTGTGACCCTTTAATACATTCTTCATGTTGTGTGACCCCTCCTCAACCGTAAAATTATTTCGTTGCGACTTCATAATTGTAATTTTGCTACTTTTATGAATTTTAATGTAGATATCTGTATTTTCTGATGGTTTTAGGTGACCCTGTAAAAGGGTCATTCAACCCCCCCCCAAAGGGGTTGAGACCTACAGACTGAGAAACACTGCCTATATAATGACTATATCATTAATTTTTTGGTTTTGTTGGCTGCTGACAGTCATAATAGTCTTTGGTTTATGGTGGTATGAATACAACCTTTTTTCTTTCCACTGTCTTCTCCACTGTGTGTGTCACTTTAGTTTCTTCTTTGAGCTTCTTATAAGGACAGTAGTTGTTAGACATCATCTTCACTAGTTACATATGCAAAGAGTATAGTTCCAAATATGATCACATTCTGAAATTGTGGATAGACATAAATATTTAGGGGACACTATTAAATCAAGTACAGGAAATGCTTTGTGTCAACAAATTACATAGGCTAGGTGAACAAATTTCTAGAAAGCCAGATGAATGAAATAAAATCAGAAAGAAATAGAAAATCTGAGTAGAATGTCAGACTTAGTGGGACATGCCTGTAATTCCAAAACTTGGGATGTGGAGGTAGGAAAATCACGAATTTGAGGCCAGCCTGGGCTATGTGAGACTCTCTCTCTGTGTGGTATCTGAATGAGTCTTAACAAGCAAAGAAAATGAAATAGTAACTTAAATTAGTCCATATCCAAACACTGGTAAATGCCATCAAATATTTAAAGAGATCAAAAGAACATGATTACTTTCCAACATATTCTTTGTGGCAAAAATTACAATGATTAAAAAGTCAGATACTGATATCCCAGTTGATGGAAAGTACAACCCAATATCTCTTGTGAACATGGACACAGATAACCTTAATATTGATGCAGTAGGTAAAACTCTAACATGATATCCAAAGATCCTAGCCTTTGGTCCACACATATGTTGCTGGAGGGCTTCTCTCCAGGTTCCACCAAACCCCGCAGTCCCACAATCCACGTATAAAATAATCACTCAGACACTTATATTACTTATAAACTGTATGGCCGTGGTAGGCTTCTTGCTAACTGTTCTTATATCTTAAATTAACCCATTTCTATAAATCTATACCTTGCCACGTGGCTGGTAGCTTACCGGTGTCTTTACATGCTGCTTGTCCTAGTGGTGGCTGCAGTGTCTCTCCCTTTCTTCCTGTTTCTCCAATTCTCTTCTCTCCTTTTCCCGCCTATACTTCCTGCCTGGTCACTGGCCATCAGTGTTTTATTTATATAGAGTGATATCCACAGCACACATACCTTTTATCAATTATTTCATGAATCACTAATCTAATCTATGTATTATTGTGAAGGGGTTTTACTGATATATTTGGTTCCTAAGTCAGGTGGTAAGGAAATATGTGGGTGTGTTTGACTTAATGACATTAGTCCTTTATAAGCAGAGAGAGCTCTCTACCTGGTTTCAAAAGGAGAAGAACATGGAGATAGCAGAGAATATCAAATGCTGCTGGAGCTACAATCAGTCCCCAGATGTTAACCAGCAAAGGAATGAGCACCTTTGAGCAGCAATGTCAAGGAACTCAATTTTCTCAACAAGCGCTTGGAAGCAAGTTGTCCCCAGAGTCTACAGCTGAGACTCAGTATGGATGGCACCTACATTTCTGTCTCATGGTAGTCTAAGCAGAGAATTCAGTCATAGCATGCTTGGCTTCAGATTTACACAACTGAGAGTTAAAAGAGCTTCTGAGTTTGTGGTATTTTGTTATGTGGCACTAGAAAGCTAACACAATTAACAAACCAAATTCAGCAGCATATAAGAAGAATTATACACTATGACACTATGAAATTTATTCTAGTAATGTTAGATTGACTTAACATCTGAGGATCAATTAATGTTATATACCATATTAATAAAATAAAGGACAAAACCCACACAATCACACCAAGAGACAATGGAAAAAATTGATAGACATCAATCTAATCTGTGATGGGACAAAGCAGGAAGAGAATAGAACTCCTTAGTCTAGTAAAAGGTATCTCCAAAAATGTTCAGGGATTACAAACATCATGGTGAAAATTGAATGCTACTCCCTAATTTCAGGAGAAAGGTGTAATGTACCATCGTAGACACTGTCAATAACAACATAAATTGTCACCGATACTTTGGAAATACAGTTTTTAACAAATAGAAAATTCTCCTATCTCATGACCCATTGGTTCAGTTACTAGGTGTAACCTCGAACAATTGCTATATAGGTTCATGGCTACATTGTGGCACTCCAAAGCTGAAAAAAAGCAAATGCCCATTGAGAATAAAGAAAAATAAGTCAATAATGGTATATTTATACAATGAAATGCAGTCTTGCAATGGAAACAAGCAAATGAAATTTATACACACTGACATAAATGTGTCTCACATTTAGTTTATTATACTCATTGAGTATAATAAAGAAATAGCCAAGGAATACAAGAATGACCCATGCCTATGAAATTAAGGCATAAAAATAGCTTCTCAGCTTTTTGGCTAAGATCACATGAGATAAAGGAATGACCAGGCAATGTTATTTAAGGATGCCTATATACATAGAAGAGCTGTGAACAAAAGCAAAGGATTTGTTACACAAAGTTTAGAGCAATAATCAGCATTAGGGACAAAGGAATAATAACTTGAAGACATTTCTTTTTAAGTCAGCATAAATAGTTGTATAAAATAATAACTTATATTTTCATACATGTGTATGGTGTACTTTGTATTTGTATGAAGATACAGTATTTCTAAAGCAAACATCAGCAGACAGAAATTATGTGCCCTTCATGCATGTTACCATATTGTGTCACTATCATATTTTTTTGTGGTGTTGGCAATGTAAACCAGGATCCTGCACATGCTAGGTAAGTGTTCTACCACTGATCTATATCCTAAGCCACGAATAAGGCATTTCTAAAGTACTAGAAATGTTGACCTGGGTAGTGGTGAATAAGTGTTCTTTTGGTAATTATTGCCTATATTGTGTGTATTTTCCATATGATCTTTTCTATGTATGATACATACATCATTATTAAAGGCTTAATAAGTCATGGAAAATATAATTAGGTGGTAGTATTAAAAGAACTTGACAATGATGGATACTGAAAAAAGAATCTGGGATCATTCCCAGGCTCACAGATAAATTTGTGGCAGTAAAGATGAAACAACATGGGCAGACTTGAATGATACATAGTGATTAAAAATGGCAGGGGTCAATTTGATTTGGAGAGCTAATCCATAGAATAATTAAAATCCTATCTAAGTTTCTGATTTGGGGATAGACTGGAGGAAATTATCATTTGGAGGAATGGGGAGTGGTGTAAGGTGATGAGATTGGATGAGGAAGATCATAGCAAAGTGTTGAATGACTGAAGTTAGCTGGGAAGGATATAAAAGGTGATACAAAAAAGTAGCCTGTTTACTACATAAGCTCAGTGGAGAAGCCAAAGTTACTTTTTACTAACATTTGGGAAAATATAGCTAACATTTATCAACTGCCTACAAAATACCATGTATTTCACACATTGTATCTTTTACTTTTTTTGACAAGTCTATGAGATCAGTTTAGTTTTTGTTTTGTTTTGTTTTTGTTTTATGTTTTTTTGTTTGTTTGGGTTTTTTTTTCTGAGACAGAGTTTCTCTGTGTAGTTTTGGTGCCTGTCCTGGATCTCACTCTGTAGACCAGGCTGGCCTCGAAGTCACAGATATTCGCCTGGCTCTGCCTCCCAAGTGTTAAGATTAAAACCGTGCACTGCCCCCCCCTGGCAGTTTAGTTATCTTTTATTAAGTAGGCTAAGCAATTTTTCTGAAATCACACATCTAGGAGAAAAGAAGAGCTGGGATTAGAACACCAATAATCTGACTGTAGAATCTATGTGGTTTTTTTTTTTTTTTTTTGGTTTTTCGAGACAGGGTTTCTCTGTGTAGCTTTGCACTTCTCCTGGAACTCACTTAGTAGCCCAGGCTGGCCTCGAACTCACAGAGATCCACCTGGCTCTGCCTCCCAAGTGCTGGGATTAAAGGCGTGCGCCACCACCGCTTGTTTGTTTTTTTAATGCTAGGTCCTAGAAATTCAGTTACAGAATGTGATTGAGAGAACATGGTGCTAATGCTACACAGCTTTAGAGATGCCCAGTGCCTGGGTCTTCACTGGCATGGATGTGTTTATTCCTCCTAATTCCTTTCAGAACTTTGATACCAGCCAAATACCATGAGATCTCGTATCTTGTTCTTCTTTGGTATATGCCTGGATGTCGAACTCTATGGCTATCCTAAGTCTCACCTCTGTTAATCCTCAAGTTACACCAGTCTCATCCTGGATTCACTTCCTGCTTCCTTCCCTATCAGCATTTTCCAGTTCCTTCTGGAGCCCACATTCTGAATTCTGGATCTCATTTTGGATAAGGTTACTCTGTCGCCTTTTGAAAACCTAATGCCTAACATCATGTCCTTGAACTTCAGGACTGAGAGTCATACCAGAATGACTCGTGATTTCAAGTGACACTAAAAGCACTGAATACTCAGTGTTATTTGGTGAAGAATTTGTCATCTAGGTTATACAAGCTCCACACATCCTCTTGAGATTTTCCTTCTTCTGCTTCCCTTCTCTTTTTTCTTTTCTTCCCTTCCTTCCCTCCCTCCTTCCTCCTTTCCTCCCTCCATCCCTTTCTTTCTTTTCTGTTTTCTTTCTTCCTTCCTTCCTTTTTCTTTTTTCTTTCTCTCTTTTCTTTTCTTTCTTCCTTTCTTTTCCTTCCTCCTCCTCTCTCTCTCTCTTTCTTTCTTCCTGTCTTTTATTCATTCATTCTTTCTTTCTTTCTTCCTTCCTTCCTGTCTTTCTTTCTTCCTGTCTTTCTTTCTTTCTTTCTTTCTTCCTGCTTTCTTTCTTTCTTTCTTTCTTTCTTTCTTTCTTTCTTTCTTTCTTTCTTTCTTTCTTTCTTTCTTTCTTCCTTCCCTCCCTCCCTCCCTCCCTCCCTCCTTCCTTCCTTCCTTCCTTTCTTTCTTTCTTTCTTTCTTTCTTTCTTTCTTTCTTTCTTTCTTTCTTTCTTTCTTTCTTTCTTGTCTCTCCTTCTTACACCTCCTCTCTCTTTCTTTTTTGAGACAAAGTCATGCTCATCAACAGTTCAGGCTAGCTTTGAACTTGTGATCTTCCTTTCTCAGTCTGTTGAGTGCTGGGATTATAGGTGTGTTCCACCATACCCAGTCTCTATATTATTTGACTGACTTAATATACTGCTGCACAGAGAGTTTTCATAGCTGTCCCCTTTTCTTTTTTTTACCTTCATAGAGTTCTCCAAGCAGTTTCAGGGACAAGGACCTTTCATTTCATTTCTACTGCACATCACATGGGCTTCCATTATAGCAAGCAGTATATCTTATCCCAATTGTTTTTGCACAGAGGCCAACAAACTTGTGGATTCTAGGCCACATCCTACTCTCATGAGTTTTGTTTAGCTTGTATAATGGAGTTTATTATGTGAAGAACATATGGACTAAACTCATACTTCCTCTTGGCAGCAGTCAGCTGGAGCTGAGTAGTAGCTGCATCTTTTAATCTTCATTTATATTCTACTCATCTTAGTCTTCTGTGTTAAAAGTCATTTGCCTCAGAAGTCTGGGTATTTGAATCTGTTGATTCTAGTATGCAGGTCTATATTAAATCTGATATCTGGGCATCATTGACTACTGTTATCTGCACAAAGGTAGGCACATGATTTGCTTCATTTTATATCCTGGATCTCAGAATCACTGAACATAGAGTACAGAGCAAATGTTGGAAGAATGGTTGTTCAATCTGGAATACTACATTTGATTGAATTATTGATCCTAATATTTTGTTCATTTCTGTATTTTCTGATTTGTATGAGACTCTGCAGCCTTTGAGCTTGACCACTGGACTTACTTGGACCAACCGCATATTAGGAGACATGTTGTAAGTAACCAAAGACTGATGTAATTGGTGTAGCCTTTGAGTGTTAAGATGTAATTTACATATCAACTATTCTATTATTTGAAGGGTACAATCTAATGGCTTTTAACATAATCATAGAGATGTATATAAGATTCCAGAACACTTGTCCTCTTCCTACAGAAAAATCCATACCCTGGCAATCATTTGCCCAAACAACATCATCCCACCAGCAACACAAGTCCACAAATATGTTGTTGAGCATTTGCCTGTTCTCAACATTCCATAAGAATGGTGTCATACAATGTGTGGCTTTTTGCATCTGATTTCATGAAATCCAATCACATTGTATTGTGTGCCAACGCTTCAGTTTTTAAATTGCCAGTGTTTTTTTAAATAAGAGTGTCCCTTTTAAAAAATAGCATAGATAGTAATAGGCTTCATCATGGCATTTACATACTGTTGTATATGTACTATATTTTCTTTATCCATTCTTCTGTTAATAAACATTTAGGCTGGCTCCATTTCTTAGCTATCATGAATAAGTACAGCAAGAATTTTTAATGAGTAAGTATCTCTGTCATGTGATAAAAGCCATTGGGAATAAATACAGAAGTGTTTCCACTTTTTCTTATTGTTAATGATGCTTATTATAAATGTATACATGCATGAGAGAATGAGATAAAGAAAGAAAAGAGAGGGTAGAAGTAGAGAGAGGGAGAGAGAGAGTGTGTGAGCAGAGCACAGGGGTCTTTGTACTATGTTTTCTCAAAGGCCTTCCATCATTGAGACAGAATCTCTCACTGAACCTGAAGAACCTGGAGTGTACTGACTAGGCTAAACTTACAGTTGTGCTGCTATGCCCAGGTTTTTTATTTTTAATGTGACTACTAGGGATCCAAACTCAAATCTTCATGTTTACACAGTAATCAATTCACTGCCTAAGCCTTCTCCCAGCCCCTTTGAGTATATATGTGAACTGTCATATATCTGAGTGGAATTACTAATTTGTATGTAATTCCACATGTCATTCTTTTTAAGAACTGAAAGACTGTGCGCCATAGTGGCTATACCATGTTACATTCTTACCAATAGTAGCAGAGCCTATAGATGGGGACTTGGATTCCCCATTTTTATTTTTTAAATTCTAACCATACATCTTATTGAATGTGAAACAGTGTATTATAGTTCTTTTTTGACATTTTAATGATATTTTATTCAGTATAATATTATATACTCTTTTAAAACAAGATGTCTTTATGTCTTTTTGTGGTTATATTAAAATACACACACTCCCAGTATAACTGTGTGTGTGTCTGTGTGTGTGTGTCTCTGTGTGTGTGTGTGTGTGTGTGTGCTTGTGCATGTGGAGTCCAGAGGCCCACATTGTCAGATGTCTTCCTCTATGGCTCTTTATCTCTCTCTCTCTCTTTTTTTTCTGATTTTTTGGAACAGGGTTTCTTTGTGTAGCCTTGACTGTACTGGAACTCACTCTGTTGACCATGCTGGCCTTGAACCCAGAGATCTGCCTGCCTTTGCCTCCCAAGTGCTGGGATTAAAGGCGGGATGGTGACATATAGTTCTTTTTTTTTAACTTTATATTGATTCTTTGTGGATTTCACATCATCCATCCCTGTCTCACTCATCTTGTCCCCTCAATTCCGCCCTCTGCCCTTGCAACACCCCCAAAGCAAAATTTGAAAGTAACACCAAAAAGCCAAAAAACAAAACGAAACAAACAAGTAAAAAAAAATCTTGGCATGGGAAGCTGTAGTGTGGCCTGTTGAGTCACACAGTATATCCTGTAGTCTATATATCTTTACTTGGAAGTGTTCACTGCATAGTTCTTGTTTGAATTTCCTTAATTGCTAATAATGTCAAACATCTTTTCATGAGCTTATTGGTCACTTGCATATCTCCTTTAGAGAAATGTCTGTTGATGCTCTTTCTACAATTTAATTATCAGGCTGTACTTTTAAAACTAATGGACAGTATGTTCTTCTTTGGCACCCTTTTAGCACTTAATATAGTGTCTTCCCATGTTTTTCAGGCTAGTTTCAATTCCAAGCTTCAAGGATTGTACAAATGAGTGAACCTTCTTAGTGGTAATGCTGATGTCTTTGTGTAGACTCTCTTATAATGCTGTCTATAAGCAACAACTGGAAAGGTTCCAGTCTTTCCTAAGGAGCATATTTTTCCTGGAACACTAAAATTTGGAGTTGAGGAATTATCCAAAAGCTAACTGAAATGCAGATACTCACGCCACCCTGGTGAAAAGAGCATAAGACTATTCTAAAACGACTCTCAACAGTGTTTTCTAACTTGTAAAACTCTATCAACAGAATACTGTATCCAGTTCTTTTCCTTTCTGCAGATGCAGCTCGACCTATCTGCCATCTAACCTGCTAATAGCCTCTCAGTTGCTATGAGGGTTCTTTGGAATAAGTCAAGTTGTTGGAAGATTTGTCTGGGAAAAATATGTAGCTGACATCTAAAGGAAGCATTCCCCGAGGACAGGCACTCATCCCAACAGAAAACTAAGAGCTGCCAAGCCTGGAGGCAGCACGCAGCTCATGCTTTCAGAGCTTTCTGAATTCTGAGTAGGAAATCTGACCATGCATACAAAGAAAGGCAATTGAATATTCTGACTACTTCTCCTCCCTTAATGCCATCTGTAGCAGAGACAGAAGAGCCGTCCTCCCTTTTTGTTAAATGTAAGACCATTGTGTCACTAAAGGATCCTCATGGCTGGTCCCAGAATTCTGTGTGTCTGCTACTCAAGGCAAGTGCAGGGAAAGAATGAGAGCCAGATACAGACGACTTAGCAAGCAGGTTTATATTCATGCAAGTGTTTAGAGACAGAAGAGGGCTCAAAGGGAATCTGCTAAGGCTAGATAAGAGCTGTAGGTCACCAGCACCACATGTGACCTGCTTGCGATATAAGCCATGTGCTTTATGGTATAATTCTTGTTTAACAAGGCAATAAAGCAGGGGTAGGGTGGACACAAAGTGCTTTTCAGTGAGTGGGTATTTTGGACACGTTTTCTCCCCTTTCCCTTTCTCTTCATAGATTCAACATAACCGATTTAGTTGATTGGGACGTTTGCACATTGTTTGGCTTCTATACACAAAGTACCTAGGCACTGCCTCATTATGCTTATGCTAGAACAAATTATTGTGCATGGGGTGACAGGGTCTCCCATTTAGTAATGTGTGCTAACAAAGGAAAGGGGCATGGGAAAGAGAAAAGGTCACAGGACAGGGAAAATGAAGCAGGTGTTCACCTCATTACAATAGTACACATTTTAATGACTGATTTTAATGTATCAATTTTTTTCGAGACAGGGTTTCTCTGTGTAGGTTTGTGCCTTTCCTGGGGCTCATTTGGTAGCCCAGGCTGGCCTTGAACTCACAGAGAGCCGCCTGGCTCTGTCTCCCAAGTGCTGGGATTAAAGGTGTGTGCCACCACCGCCCGGCTCAAAATATTTTCAAAAATATTTTTCTTATGTTTAAGATCACAGTCAATTGATTCAGATAATCTTAAGTTGATTTATCAGTTTTACTATTAACTGTTTAGCCTTGGGTAAGGAATTGGTTTCCTCAGACATAAAACAGAAGTTGGACTCTATCTAAATACTATGTCTAACTACTAATCACGTTGTTTCATTGTATAGCATGTGATAGGGTATTGGATTTTGTGGCTGAGAGTAAACAATATGTGAAAAACACTTGGTATGGTACTTAGTCCATAGTATTTTTTAATGAGATTTATTCATTTTTATTTTATTTGTATGAGCGTTTGCCTGAACATAGTGCATGTATGTGCACTATGTGCATGTCTGGTCCCTATGGGTGTCAGAAGAGGGAGTTTGATCCTCTAGAACTGAAGTTACAGACAGATGTGAGCCACCATGTGGATGCTGAGAGCTGAACCCAGGTTTTCTGCAAGAGCAGCAAATGCTCCTGACCATTAAGCCATACGTTAACCCCTATAGTAAATAATAATATTTTGTATATTTTTCTGTGGTTACCAATACCTGGAGAGTATACTGATGGCACTGGGTAAGTGTAGGAGACACTACCCAGTGAGTTAAGGTGGAAGTCGGTGGAGAAATGGCTAAACTTCTTGAACACTGACACAGCTATTATCAGCTATATGACACTTGGCTTGTCACAAGTGTTTTTTCAAGATTCAATTTCTTTATCAGTAAAATGGTGCTAATAACATGAATTTCATAGTAACACAGTAAATACACACATATGCATATAACACAGTAAATATATAAAACATTGAGCACAGTGCTTAGTACAGACTAAATATTTAATAGAAAGACACTAGATGCTGATATAAATTTTTTTTTCTCTTTGAAATTTGGTAACCCATGTCAGCAGCACAACAGATAAATGACCTCTGCGCTACCAATTTGCAGAGCTGGTTCATATACCGTTCTGCTGGGGCTTTGCAGAGGGGAAGAGAGACCACGGTTCATCCATCCTTGTTCATCAGTGCTCAAGTTCAGCATATTGTGTAGGACATCTTAATATTTTTGTTAAGTTCTAGACCTACAACATGTCATTTGGGATATCATTTGGCAGCCAGGGCTCTATTTACAACCACTGTTTCTTCAAGAATTCTAGCCACTTGGAAAGCCTTTTGGCTCACATGGGGCCAACCCAAGGCATTTGTATACAGGATCAGAAGTTTAACCATTTTAAAATCTACCTGGCCAATTATTTTGCTAAGGATTCTGAATGTCTTAGAGAGTATAATGAAATCCAGGGCTTCCTTCTCACAGAATGCACATAAATCCTAATGTTTCACTCCTTCCACAATTTACTATACTATTTGGGAAAGTTCAAAATCTTCAGAAAGTCTGCTACACCCCTGCCTTGGGATATATAAACAGTAAAATGACAATCTGTGGATTAGGAAGAGAGGCCTGGATTTTCAATTGGGTTTTTATTATGAGATTTGTTTTTTTTTTTTAACCAAAAATCTCTTCACACTTGACCTCAAGGCATATATGGGCAGTAAATTTATAGACTGAAGTATTGTCTTAATCTTGTCTTTTCCTTATTTTTTCATAAAGACACATATGACAGTTCATGGAAAGCCTTGGTTTCAAGGGTCAGAACAGAATGTATAATCTATACTAACTGAGTTGAGTGAATACTTTTAATAATTATCCATTTTTTTTGTCTGGCACAAAACAGTCTAAAGGAAAAGATGAAATTCGAAGAGAATAACTTAAGAATTAATATTTTTAGCCTAGTTATGTGAGGAGCAAATTGGCTACCTTCCTTTACACTTACACCTCATTCTCTCATAAAGAAAGAGACAACACCCCTGGTATTTTTTCTATAAGTGAGGTTTTAAGGAACGTTTTTGGGATCAAATCAGAATGTCATTGTATTCTACTTGTATAAATATGTGCATTTGCCATACTGATATTGATATAATCAAATAACTCTTTAAAATACCAGTGTTCCAGCCAGGCATGATGGTGCACATCTTTAATCTCAGCACTCAGGAGGCAGAGGGAGGTGGATCTCTGCAAGTTAGACATCAGCCTGGTCTGTATAAGTGAGTTCCAGGACAGCCAGAGCTACACAGTGAGACCCTATTTCAAAAAAGAGTCAATTTTGAAAGCCAAAGTTACATTTAAGTTTTAATTACTATGCCTTAGAGAGCCATGGAATGAATGCCTCTTATCTGCAAGCCCCTTGCCTAAGGACAGATAGTTCTTGAAATACTGGAGGCTGTTGTTTATGGGAGATAACAAACCACGTTTCCACTCCCTAAACAAGTCTGTTTGATCCATCTGCACTGGATGTGCTTGATCACATGTGGGTGGGAGGTTCACAGGCAGGAAATAAGTCAGGATATATGCTTGCCCCTAATTGGATGTAGGCTGCAGGTATGTCAGGATGTATGCTTGCCCCTGATTGGACCAGGTGAGAAATATAATGAATTATGGGTTCTCATTCTTAAGCTACTGCAAAGTGTGATTCTGGGCCATTTTCTGGGAACCTAGGTATGGACCTGTCCAGAGCCCATCCACCTGTCCAGTATTTAATTAAAGCTTGCTTCAAATTTGACTTTAAACTATGGTACTGGTCTTATTTTTTTTTTAATTTTTTAGTAAATCACACCAACACATATTCACAGCATATAGAAAGATATCCCACAGCATCTTCATATTAATTAATTTTCTTTAAGTTTGAATTTAACTATAGATTTATAAATATATATCTAGGAAATGATGTGCTAGGTAGAATTTTTAAATGGTCCCTAAAATATCAATGCTTTAATCCTAGAATCTGTGTCAATATATATGATACGGTGAGATATACTTATTTATTTTTCTTTAATTTATTTTACAACATCATTTAGTTCAACATAATAGCCACAGATTCCCCTGTTCTCCCACTCTCGCCCCCCTCCCCCTCCCCCCCCCCCCCCACCCCCATTCCCACCTCCTCCAGATCAAGGTCTCCCCCGAGGACCAGGATCGACCTGGTAGACTCAGTCCAGCCAGGTCCAGTCCCCCAGACCGAGCCAAGCGTCCCTGCATAGGTCCCAGGATTCAAACAGCCAACTCATGCAACGAGCCCAGGACCCGGCACCAACACACAGCTGCCTCCCAAACAGATCAAGCCAAATGACTGTCTCACCCGTTCAGGGGGCCTGATCCAGGTGGGGGCCCCTCAGCCTTTGGTTCATAGATCCTGTGCTTCCATTCATTTGGTTATTTGTCCCTGTGCTTTATCCAACCTTGGCTTCAACAATTCTCGCTCATATAAACCCTCTTCTTTCTCACTAATTAGACTCCCAGTGCTCCGCCAGGGGCCCAGCCGTGGATGTCTGCATCCAGATTCCTCAGACCTTCCTTGGATGGGGTTTATGGCACAACTAACAGGGTGTCTGGCCATCCCATCACCAGAGTAGGTCAGTTCCTGCCGTCTCTCGACCATTGCCAGCAGTCTTTTGTGGGGGTATCTTTGTGGATCTCCGTGGGCCTCCCTAGCTCTCTGCTTCCTCCCATTCTCATGTGGTCTTCATTTACCATGGTCTCCTATTCCTTGTTCTCCCTCTCTTTTCTTGATCCAGCTAGGATCTCCCACTCTCTTTCCCTCGACCGTTGCCCTTCATTGTTCCCACTCATGACCAGGCTGTTCATGTAGATCTCATCCATTTCTCCGTGTCTTTTTTGGGGTCTCCTTTTCCAGGTAGCCTCACTGGTGATGTGAGTAGCAGTCCAGTCATCCTTGTTCCACATCTAGCATCTTCCTATGAGTGAGTACATACCATATTTGTCTTTCTGAGTCTGGGTCACCTCACTCAGGATGATTTTTTCTAGATCGATCCATTTGTCTGCAAACCGTATGATGTCATTGTTTTTCTCTGCTGAGTAGTATTCCATTGTGTATATGTGCCACAATTTATTTATCCATTCTTCAGTTGAAGGGCATCTAGGTTGTTTCCAGGTTTTGGCTATTACAAACAATGCTGATATGAACATAGCTGAGCAAGTGCTCTTGTGGTATGATTGAGCATTTCTTGGGTATATGCCCAAAAGTAGTATAGCTGGATCTTGGGGAGATTGATTCCCAATTTTCTAAGAAAGCGCCATATTGATTTCCAAAGTGGTTGTACAAGCTTGCATTCCCACCAGCAGTGGAGGAGAGTTCCCCTAGTTCCACAATCTCTCCAGCATAAAGTGTCTTCAGTGTTTTTGATCTTAGCCACTCTGACAGGCGTAAGGTGGTATCTCAGAGTTGTTTTGATTTGCATTTCCCTGATGATTAGGGATGTTGAGCAATTCCTTAAATGTCTTTCAGCCATTTGGGTTTCCTCTGTTGAGAATTCTCTGTTTAGTTCTAAAGCCCATTTCTCAATTGGACTGTTGGTCGTTTTGATGTCTAATTTCTTGAGTTCCTTATATATTCTGGATATCAGTCCTCTGTCACCTGTGGGGTTGGTGAAGATCTTTTGTAGGCTGTCGCTTTGCCTTGTTGACCGTATCCTTTGCTCTACAAAAGCTTCTCAGTTTCAAGAGGTCCCATTGATTGATTGTTTGTCTCAGTGTCTGCGCTACTGGTGTTATATTTAGGAAGTGATCTCCTATGCCAATGCGTTCAAGACTACTTCCTACTTTCTCTTCTAGCAGGTTTAGAGTAGCTGGATTTATGTTGAGGTCTTTGATCCACTTGGACTTAAGTTTTGTGCACGGTGACAGATATGGATCTATTTGCAACCTTCTACACGTTGATATCAAGTTATGCCAGCACCATTTGTTGAAGATGCTTTCTTTTTTCCATTGTACACTTTTGGCTTCTTTGTCAAAAATTATATGTCCATAGGTGTGTGGGTTAATGTCAGGGTCTTCAATTCGATTCCATTGGTCCACATGTCGGTTTTTATGTCAATACCAAGCTGTTTTTATTACTGTAGCTCTATAGTAGAGCTTGAAGTCAGGGATTGTGATGCCTCCAGAAGTTGTTTTATTGTACAGGTTTCTTTTAGCTATCCTGGGTTTTTTGTTTTTCCATATGAAGTTGAGTATTATTCTTTCCAGGTTTGTGAAGAATTGTGTTGGTATTTTGATGGGGATTGCATTGAATCTGTAGATTGCTTTTGGTAAGATTGCCATTTTTACTATGTTAACCCTGCCTATCCATGAGCATGGGAGATCTTTCCATTTTCTGACATCTTCTTCAATTTCTTTTTTCAGGGACTTAAAGTTCTTGTCATATAGGTCCTTCACTTGCTTGGTTAGTGTTACCCAAGGTATTTTATGTCATTTTTGGCTATTGTAAAGGGTGATGTATCTATAATTGTCTTCTCAGCTTCTTTGTCCATTGTATATAGGAGGGCTACTGATTTTTTTGAGTTGATCTTGTATCCTGCTATGTTGCTGAAGGTGTTTATAAGCTTTATCAATTCCTGGGTGGAATCTTTGGGGTCACTCAAGTATACTATCATGTCATCTGCAAATAGGGAAAGCTTGACTTCTTCCTTTCCAATTTGTATCCCCTTAATCTCCTTATGTTGTCTTATTGCTCTGGCTAGAACTTCAAGTACTATATTGAATAAGTATGGGGAGAGTAGACAGCCTTGCCTCGTTCCTGATTTTAGTGGAATTTCTTTGAGTTTCTCTCCATTTAATTTGATGTTGGCTGTTGGTTTGCTATATATTGCTTTTATTATGTTTAGGTATGTTCCCCGTATTCCTGATCGCTCCAAGACTTTTATCATGAAGGGGTGTTGGATTTTGTCAAATGCCTTTTCTGCATCTAGTGAGATGATCATGTGGTTTTTTTCTTTGAGTTTGTTTATATGGTGTATTACGTTGATGGACTTTCGTATGTTGAACCACCCTTGCATCCCTGGGATGAAGCCTACTTGATCATGGTGGATAATTGTTCTGATGTGTTCTTGGAGTCTGTTTGCCAATATTTTATTGAGTATTTTTGCATCAATGTTCATGAGGGAGATCGGTCTGTAGTTCTCTTTCTTTGTTGTATCCTTGTTTGGTTTAGGAATCAGGGTAATTGTAGCCTCATAGAAGGAGTTTGGTAATGTTCCTTCTGTTTCTATTATGTGGAACAATTTAGAGAGTATTGGAATTAACTCTTCTTTGAAGATCTGGTAGAATTCTGCGCTGAAACCATCTGGTCCTGGGCTTTTTTTGGTTGGGAGACTTTTAATGACTATTTCTATTTCCTTAGGGGTTATTGGGCTATTTAAATAGTTTATCTGGTCTTGATTTAACTTAGGTATGTGGTACTTATCCAGAAAAATGTCCATTTCTTTTAGGTTTTCCAGTTTTGTGGAGTAGAGGTTTTCAAAATATGACCTTATAATTCTCTGGATTTCCTCAATGTCTGTTGTTATGTCCCCCTTTTCATTTCTGATTTTGTTGATTTGGATTCTCTCTCTCTCTGTCTTTTGGTTAGTTTGGATAAGGGCTTGTCTATCTTGTTGATTTTCTCAAAGAACCAACTCTTTGTTTCATTAATTTTTTGTATTATTCTCTTAGTTTCTAATTTATTAATTTCACCTCTCACTTTGATAATTTCCTGGCATCTATTCTTCCTGGGAGACTTTGCCTCTTCTTGTTCTAGAGCTTTCAGGTGTGCTGTTAAGTCACTAGTGTGAGATTTCTCCAACTTCTTTATGTGGGCATTTAGTGCTATGAATTTCCCTCTTAGCACTGCTTTCATAGTGTCCCATAAGTTTGGGTATGTGGTGTCTTCATTTTCATTGATCTCTAGGAAGTCTTTAATTTCTTTCTTTATTTCTTCCTTAACCCATTGGTGATTCAGTTGAGCATTATTCAGTTTCCATGAGATTGTAGGTTTTCTGTAGTTTTTGTTGTTGTTGAAATCTAACTTTAAACCATGGTGGTCTGATAGAACACAGGAGGTTATTCTAATTGTTTTGTATCTGTTGAGATTTGCTTTGTGGCCAAGTATGTGGTCGATTTTAGAGAGAGTTCCGTGGGGTGCTGAGAAGAATGTATATTCTTTCTTGTTAGGATGGAATGTTCTGTAGATATCTATTAGGTCCAATTGGGTCATGACATCAGTTAAGTCCTTTATTTCTCTGTTAAATTTTGATTTGGGAGATCTGTCCAGTGGTGAAAGTGGGGTGTTGAGATCTCCCACTATTAATGTGTGGGGTTTTATATGTGGTTTAAGCTTTAGTAATGTTTCTTTTACACATGTGGGTACCCTTGTGTTTGGGGCATAAATGTTCAGAATTGAAACTTCATCTTGGTGGATCTTTCCTGTGATGAGTATGTAATGTCCTTCTTTATCTCTTTTGATTGATTTTAGTTTGAAGTCTATTTTGTTGGATATCAGGATGGCTACCCCTGCTTGTTTCTTTTTTTTTTCTTTCTTTTTCTTTTTTTGGTTTTTCGAGACAGGGTTTCTCTGTGTAGCTTTGCGCCTTTCCTGGAACTCACTTGGTAGCCCAGGCTGGCCTCGAACTCACAGAGATCTGCCTGGCTCTGCCTCCCGAGTGCTGGGATTAAAGGCGTGCGCCACCAACGCCCGGCCCTTTTTTATTTATTTTTTTTTCCCTGCTTGTTTCTTAAGACCATTTGATTGGAAAGTCTTTTCCCAGCCTTTTATTCTTAGGTAGTGTCTGTCTTTGAATTTGAGATGTGTTTCTTGTATGCAGCAGAAAGTTGGGTTCTGCTTTCGTATCCATTCTGTAAGTCTATGTCTTTTTATAGGTGAATTAAGTCCGTTGATATTAAGGGATATTAATGACCAGTGATTGTTCATCCCTGTTATTTTTGGTGGTAGTGTGTGTGTACTTCCCTTCTTTGGGGTTTACTGTTGTGGCTTTATCTATTGCCTGTGTTTTCGAGTGTGTATCTGACTTCCTTCGGTTGGAATTTTCCTTCTAGTGCTTTCTGTAGGGCTGGGTTTGTGGATAGGTATTGTTTAAATCTGGCTTTGTCTTCGAATGTCTTGTTCCTTCCGTCTATGATGATTGAAAGTTTTGCTGGGTATATTAGTCTGGGCTGACATCCATGGTCTCTTAGTGTCTGCATTAGATCTGTCCAGGTCCTTCTGGCTTTCAAAGTCTCCATTGAGAAATCGGGTGTTATTCTGATGGGCTTACCTTTATAGGTCACTTGGCCTTTTTCCTTGGCTGCTCTTAATATTCTTTCTTTATTCTGTACATTTAGTTGTTTAATTATTATGTGTCAAGGGGACTTTTTTGGGGGGGTCTAGTCTGTTTGGAGTTCTATAGGCTTCTTGTATCTTCATAGGCATTTCCTTCTTTAAGTTGGGAAAGTTTTCTTCTATAATTTTGTTGAATATATTTTCTGTGCCTTTGAGTTGGTATTCTTCACCTTCTTCTATCCCTATAATTCGTAGGTTTGGTCTTTTCATGGTGTCCCAGATTTCTTGGACATTTTGGTTCATGACTTTGTTGGCTTTAGTGTTTCCTTCGACTGAAGAAAGTATTTCTTCTACTGTATCTTCAATGCCAGAGATCCTGTCTTCCATCTCTTGCATTCTGTTGGTTATACTTGCATCCGAAGTTCTTGATCTTTTACTCGGGTTTTCTATTTCCAGCATTCCCTCTGTTTGTGTCTTCTTTATTTTTTCAATTTCCCTTTTCAGTGCTTGGACTGTTTCCTTTGTTTGTTTCATTGCTTTTTCATGATTTTCTTTCAGTGCTTTATTGTTTTCTTGGAGGGCTTTATTGTTTTCTTCTAATTTGTTTGCCCTTTCCTCTAGTTGTTTACAGTGTTCTTCCAATTTTCTTGTCTTTTCCTCTACACAAGCCTCTACCTTCTTCATGAAGTTACTCATAAGGCTACTTTCTTCTGCTTCTTCCAATTTTTGGTGTTCAGGTCTAGATGTTGGAGGCGGGCTAGGTTCTGGTGATGCTGTATTGCTCTTCATTTTGTTGTATGTACTTCTGCCTTGACATCTGCCCATCTCCTTGTGGTTCCTTCTTGGTCTTATCAGTGTACTTGTTTCAGAAAGAGCTGACAGATTCAGGAAGACTCTCTCTCTTGTCCAAAAGGGAGTTCTCTTGTCCAACTCTCTGGTCCAGAAGGAAGTCCGGGCAGGCTCTGGTCCAGAATGGCAGTCGGGGACAGGCTGGGAGCTGGGGGCCTGTCTTTAAGTCTCAGGAAGTGGCTGGGGTCTCGGCAGATGGGCGTGGGGGCAGGGCGCGGAGATTGCAGGGGCTGCCGGGGGCTTGGAAAAGGGGATCCCTCCCGGTGGGGCTAGAAGGGGAGCTGCCCGGTGGCCAGAACCTGGTGCCAAGTTGGGCAGGTCTTCCCGGAGTGGCTGGTGCCCAGGGATGGGGTCCAGGTTGGACCCGGGTACTCACCTCTGGACCAGAAGGGAAGTCGGAGGCAGACTGGGAGCTGCGGGCCTGTCTCTAAGTCTCAGGAAGTGGCTGGGGTCTCGGCAGATGGGCGTGGGGGCAGGGCGCGGAGATTGCAGGGGCTGCCGGGGGGCTTGGAAAAGGGGATCCCTCCCGGTGGGGCTAGAAGGGGAGCTGCCTGGTGGCCAGAACCTGGGGCCAAGTTGGGCAGGTCTTCCCAGGGATGGGGTCCGGGTTGGACCCAGGTACTCACCTCTGGTCCAGAAGGGAAGTCCGGTACTGGTCTTATTCTTGATCAATGGGATTAATACAATGTCCCTTATTAGCAAAATCATCATCCGCTGAGTAGGAAATAAGACAGAGTGTTGCCAAGAGCAACAGATCCAGAGATTGAAAACTAAGTTTATTCTCTGTGGTAGTCCACTGTCCTTCAGAATTTGATAAAACTTACATAGAGTATCCCCACCTTGTGTAAAAGGTTAATAGACAATGGACCATAAATGGAAGAATTCGAGTCTTTTGTTTTGCTGATTTTGCATGTTTCTTCACGTGATTAGCAGTAAAGCTCTTAAATGGTGAAAGGTTTAAGTGTAGGTGATTGCCTGGAACTTTCAGGAAGAGGGAAGCTATGAAGACTGCAGCCCTTTCTATAATCACAAATATTAGTTACTTGTCTTGTTGCTGTGACAAAAAGTCCTGACAGAAGCAACTTATGGAAGGTGAGGTGGTTTATTTTGGCTCACAGTTATAGGAAACAATACATCATGAGAGGAAGTTATGGTGACAAAAACTTGGAGCAGTGGTCACATTGCATCCACCATCAGAAAGCAGAGGGAGAGAAATGATGCTATTGAGTTCATTTTCATCTTTTTATTCAATCCAGGACCTCAGCCCTTGGAATAATACTGTCCATAGTTAAGGTGGATCTTCCCACCTTAATTAACTTATCAATATCATCCCCTCACAGACATTCCCAGAAGCTTGTCTACTAGGTGATCCTTGATCCTCTTAAGTTGACAGTCGATATTAGCCATCATATCACAACTATGGGAGAGCAGAGGAAATATAGCAATTGTGGCAAGGAGATAAAACATAACTGAGAGTTTGTACCCAGAAGTAATGAAATAAGCATAGAAAATGGCCTAGGACACAGAAAGGGCTCTTAGACTCTTTCATGCACCATGGACCTAAGAATCATTCATGAAACCATCCAGAAAAGAAGGAATTAAATAGGACTGTCTGGATTTCCTTCTCAGATGCTGAATAATCCCAACTATAATTATAAATGGAGTTGACTTGAAATTTCCCCTACAAACATAGCATCCCATAAATGGGACAGATTTAGGGAACATCACAGGAGGGGACAGAAAGATTGTAAGAGCAAGCAGTCTGGGAGGGTCAGAAGAAACCATGTCTCTTGCACACGATAGAATCAATGTACTCACTAAGTCACAGCAGCAGTGGCTGCCTACAGAAGAACAAGCCAGTCAACTTCCCAGCACAGAATGGGGAGGTGCTCGTGAGCCTGCACCTTTAACTGTGGTGCTATTGACAATTGATTGCTGAGGAAGGAGAGTGTTTCCTTTAAGCGGTATGTTCCCTAGTAGGTCAATCAATGGCTGGCCTCACATCCATGAGTATACAGTTAGCACAAACTGGACCCAATTGGTCATATAAAAAAAGAAGATATGAAGTTGGGAGTGAGGTGAGGGGTTGAGGAGGGATGGCAGGGTGAATGTGAACAATTCGATGCATGCATGCAATCCTAACATAATTAATAAAAACATTATCTTAAAAATCGTGTGATTAAACCTGGCGGTGGTGGCACACGCCTTTAATCCCAGCACTCGGGAGGCAGAGGCAGGCGGATCTCTGTGAGTTCGAGGCCAGCCTGGGCTACCAAGTGAGTTCCAGGAAAGGCGCAAAGCTACACAGAGAAACCCTGTCTTGAAAAAAACCAAAAAAAAAATTGTGTGACTATAAACACCTTTCTGGATTAGGCAATTATTTTTAAATGTCTTCGTGGGGTATTTACCCAAGAAAAATAAATCATCAAATGTCAGGGCTCCAAAGGAAACTGAGGACTAAGTCTAAGACTTGCCTGGCATGAGGAAATGCCCATCTTAGTAATCCAAGAGAGTGGATTTTGGAGGAGTTTACATAATCATAACATAAATACGTTAGCTTATATGAGATGATAAAACAGAACTGGAGTCCTTGTATAAAACTAGAGCCTTCAATGTATTTCCTTGGAGGGATGGATATGTCCATTGTGGGGTAGGGGCAAAAATCAGGTAAATCTAGAATGTCTCATGGAACCTAGAAGAGCTGAATTTTTCAAACCCTAGGAGGAGAAGGCAAAAGTTACATAAGAAGTGACTTAAACAGTCTCCCACTGGTCAATCTGGGGCACTTTTCTTGTTATTTACAAAGGGCAAAAGATGCTGTTAAGTGATGAGGACCAAGGGACACTATCTTAATGAAGGTGTCAAATTATCAACATTAGTAACTGAAATGATGGAACAAACTGCTATGTCTCTTTAGATTTAATATAATGGCAGAAAGACACAGGTTTCAGAGCAGCTATTACTCATAGAGCCAAAGGACTGACATAAACCATGCTTCAGGAAGCAAAGTACAATATCCTTGTCTTATCAGAAATACCCATGGCTGTGGGAAGGGGTGCATCCCAAGAGGGCTCTTCTTATATGTCTTTCCCTGATTCTCTCTGCTGGCCTGTTTATTTGTCTGACATTTTGCTTATTGCTACCAGTCTCATGAGGCTACCAGCTTCTTTTCATTGCTTGCCACCAAAAAATCTTCCCCATTTATGATAGTGCCCTTACGAAACTTCAGCATCTCAGGCAGAACTGAGGGGCTCTGAGATTTTATGTCCTGCTCTTCCCTTGGCCAGGGACTTCTATACCATTGCAGTGGAGCTAAGGATAGGCAATGTGGCTTGCTTCTTCTGAAGGGACACTTCTACTTTTTTAGTGGACAGCACAGATGATGGTAGGCCCGGATTTTCTCAAGTGCCTTGAGTCCTAATAGAACTTTTGTCCCCTGAATAAGCCAGTGGACTTATTGGATACCAGTTTCTGGACCTCTTGTGGTTCAGGTAGCATCCTTGCCCTACTAGTGGGACCTGGAAGGGGAAGTTGGAGTGCTCTCAGACTTTCCTGCTAGAAATAGAATTCTTGCAACCAGGCCTTGCAGCCTGGCCCTCTGAGGTAATACTGAAGCCCTAGAGTAGGAGCTGTAGGCAAAGGATTACCTGTCTTTGTGTCTACACTTGCCCAGTGTAGGAATTTCATTGCACAGAGATGGAATGGATGATGTTGGAGCAGATCATGGCTCAGATACTTACCGATCTTAAGATGTTGTAGAACTTCTTGGATAGATGTTTCTTCATTTGCTTCCTGTCCTTATGGAAATATCCAGGGGTGAATTGGTTCAGAAAGTAATTTCAATAGTTAAATGGTTAGCTAGCTCATTCAGTAAAGTGTTGAATGAACTCACAATACCATTCCAGAAATATCTCGACCATAATCCATTTCATCTACTTAAGGATGATTCAGGGTATAAAATCATGATTTCAGAGGGTGGAGTCAAGACCTGTGGAGAATCAGTCCAAGAAAACAGTAGTGTATCCTAATGAAAGAACTAGTGAATATGTCCAATAGGATTTCAGAATTGCTGAGTGTCTTCTGTTCCTCTGTGAATGAAAGTATCTGGTGTGGTAATTGAATTTATTTTACAAATGATTTATTTATTTTTATTTTATGTGTATGAGTGTTTTTCATGCACACATGTGTGCACTACTTGTGTGCCTGATGTCCATGGAGGAAAGGGGAGACTGTTGGGTCCCCAGGAACTGGAGTTATAGGCAATACTCCATTTGTGTGTGTGTGTGTGTTGTGTTTGTGCGTGCTTTTTTAATCTGCTTACTTATTTTGGTGTTTTATTGGGGGGAATGTGTTTGTTTTTGTTCATTGAAAGAGAAATAAAACAAAGTTGGGTGGGTGGGTGCAGGGTCTAGGAAGAGTTGGAGGAGGGAAACAAATATGATCAAGGTACATTGCATGAAAAAATTTAATTACAAATTAAAAATGAGAACATCTGTGGGACTGGAGAGATGGCTCTGTGGTTAAAAGTACTTCTCTTCCAGAGGACCCAGGATTGGTTGTATAATAATTGCCCATAACTCCAGTTCCTGGGGACCCAACAGTCTCTCCTTTCCTCCTGAGGCACCAGGCTCACACATGGTGCACACACATAATGCAGGATAAACACTCATACTCATAAAACAAAACTAAACAAATCATTTATAAAAGAAATTCAATTACCACACTAGATACTTTCTCATTAATAGGAGAACAGAAGAAACACAGCAATTCTGAAATCCTGTTGGACATAGGTCACTAGTGTTTTTCATTAGGACTTAGTAGTGTTCTCTTGGACTGATTTTTCCACAACTCTTGACAGCACCCTCTGAAGTCATGATTTTACACCCAGAATCATGCTTAAGTAGATTGATGGCCAACTATCCCTGAGCATGAGGCCTGCTCTGGAATGTGGCTGATACACCCAGTGTGACTCCATTGGAGAAAATGGATTTTCTCTCTCCCAGCAAGTATTGATTTCAAATAGCTTCTAGGTTAGGAGTCGACTTGTGTCCACTTCCCCTTCTCATTGTGGTATTTTGTTTGCCTTAAACTTGAACCCGTATCTGATAATCCTAATAAGGCCACGGCCTGAGACTCTAGGGGAAACTCTACTATCATTCTGCTAATAAACATAGCAACACAATGACTCCTAGTGACATGTTGCTATGACCATAGATCAGTGCTTCTTTCAGCCCATATCAGATAAACTTCTTCTTGCAGTAGGTAGTAATTAACAGAGGCTCACAACTGGACAGTGTGCAGAGAGTGAGAGACTTTGGAGTACCCAGTCCTAAATGGACTCTCTTCAAAAATCCTATCCCCTCAAGGCTCAGAAATATATGTGGGAGTGGAGGCAGAAAGATTGTGAGAGTCAGAGGTGATGGGTGATACCAAGGAAAGTGTCTTCTAGACACAACTGGGATGACACACATATGGACTCACAGAGACTCTGACAGTTTGCACAAGGCCTGCAAAACTTCAAGGTGGATTTTGTTTCTTAATCCACTCAGCTAACCTGTGTCTTTTTTTTGTCTGCAATACAGTTGCAGACAAATACTGGAACTCTGTCTGAAGACTGGCCTCAAACTTAGATCTGCCTGCCTCTGCTTCCTGAGTCTTTTGATTGGGGGAAATTTACCGCAAGCTGCAAAAAATACACAAAGTAGGATTTCAGCTGATTATGACAATCTAATACCTGGAAGAAGCCAAGGGCCTTTCAGAGATCAAGCCAAGGCTCAAGGATTCTTGATGATATTAGCTCTTGAATATTAGCCATTTTCCTGCAATGAAATTTCTTGCGTGCTATCATAGCTTTTTCACTCAATTCCTTTTCTAAGAACAGTGTGTTGATCATTTATTTGGCACCATTTCCCCTCTACTAATGGAATTTTTAGATAACCTTCTGTGTAGTAATGCAGCCAGAATCCCTAATTTCAGGCCTTTCTGTAATTATCATCATTAGCAGCATCCGGCCGGGACCATCCCCGGATGGATGAAAGTATCTCATCTGAGATACCTCACAGATTCTCTAAGAACAGACTTAAGCATCCATACTATCTGTTTGAGAAGGCCTGGCAGATGTGCTTTCCAAAGTCTTATCTCTAATTTTAGATCCACCCTTAACAATTAACTCAGGTTCCTACTTACAGGTATATCTAGCTGTGATGGAAGTTGCCTAGCCAAGTTGCCTAGTGACCAAGCACACTTCCCCTGCCCTGCCAGAAACGGGGGAGCAGAGACAGCTTGGAGAGATAAGGGCCAAAGGGAGAAAAGGCAGTTTTATTTTCAGAGCAAAGACAGAAGAAAAAAAAGAATGGAAGAACTAGATGGGTAAGAACTGGAGGGAAAGGAACTGAGATGGGGAAAAACTAGATTGGAAGAGAACTAGATTAGAGAAGAACTAGATTGAAGGGCTAGAACAGAGGACTAGAGGAATGAGATGGAAGATGAGGAAGAGCCAGATGGGGAAGAACTAGGTGGGTAAGATTTAGATGGGAAGAGCTAAGGAGATGGGAAAGAACTGGATGGGAAAGAGTGAGAAAGAGAACTTAGAAGATTATAGAAAAGAACTAAGGATGAGGAGGAGCTAAGACGGGAAAGAACTAGATGGATGAGAACCTAGATGGGGCAGAATTAGATAAAAGAATTAAGATACCACATGGGGGAACAGCATATAAATATAGAGAGAAATCAGGCAGGAAAGGAGCTAAGTAAGAGAGCAGAAAAGAAGTCATGTATAAAGAGAACTGACTCAGAAGAATAGAGTGAATGGACTAAAGAGTATCATGTACATAGACGTATTAGAGAATCCCTCAGATTACCGCCACCAGTAGCATCTCTTCTGGGACTCTGGGAGAAGGCTATCAAGGGACCAGACCCCATTAGAAATTGAGTCCATTAATATTGAAGTTATTATTGATAGATACTTGTTGATTGTAGTCATGTTGTTGTTTGCTGTTTGTATTCTTAGCAATGTGTGGTTAGAGGAAGGAATGTGGTAGACTTTAAAATAGTTGTAAATTCCTTGTCACTTGTACTCAATCTAGGCTGGATTGACTAATAGAATGCAGTAGATGTGATGGTATAAGATTTTAGTTATAACGCCAGAAAAACACTGCTATTCCACCTAGGGCTTCACGGAATTCTCTCAGTATGCTGTGAGATGATCCAGGGACCTAGATGAAGAGTGACAGACAGACAAGGGTTAAGTCTCAGCTAGCAGCTTTACCTGTACCACCTGCTGACATGCAACAGCAGTTAGTCAATAATGAGAGCAGTCCCTTTCAGAAGTACACACACCAGCTCTAGGTGAGCCATCTGGGTTACATTGTATATGGCAGAGATGAACTATCTCTATACAAATTGCAGATACATGAACAAAGATAAGTGATCATTCCTATTCAGAGATGGTTTGTTGTACAGCATAAATAAACATTACGATTTCAACATAGAACTTCCTCATCTAGATGTCTACACCAGACAAATCCCTTCATGTATGACTAAGAGAGATGATGTTTATTGTAATACTGTGTATACAAGTTAAAAAGTTGAAAAATGCACTAAATGTGTTAGATCTATCTGTGTCAATATATATAATCAGAAACATGTTATATGGTAACAGCAGTTTTGAAGAATCTGCATGCAATGGATTCTGTTTATATACATTAAAATATAGGTAGAACAATATTGTGCATCATTTATGGACATACATCTTTATAGTAGATGCACAAAACCAAGCACCGGATTAATAAACATCAACTCCAAGAAAATTATTCTCTCTGGGAAGATGTAAAGGAGAGCAAAGAGGTATGTGGAGCATTATCTGTACTAGTAATGTTTTATCTGTTTTACTCCTTTTTTAGCATTCTGGAAGATAAAACATTTGCACTTGTTTTGTCTTAATGAATGATAGGCATCAGAGTGTCTGCTGAATTATTTTCTGTAACTCGTCTGCTTGTATTATTCATATTTTACCATTTTTAATAAAAGGAGGTTTGGGATTTTTATTCATTTGTCATTATAATATACCATCTACATTTTTGGCATGATTGACTTCACTGAAGTATTATCTGCTTATCATAAAGTACACATTTAATTTTTTTGTGTAGTTATTGATGGAACCCAGGGCTTCATGAATATTAGGCCAGCAGTCTACCTATTATCTAAAGCCTTAGCTCCTACAGCACTAAACTGTACAATTTGACAATTTGATATGTTTTGACAAATATGTACATTCATGACTTCATAACCACAATCAAGATGTAGAATATTCCCATGCCAGCCCAATATTCTCATGCATCTTTACATCAATCCTGCCATCTCTGGCCCGCCATCTCTGGCTCTTAACAACCATGGATATACTGTATGTCACTATAGAGTAGTTTCATACTTTACAGAAAGTTGTGTGAATAAAGTCACACAGTAGGTTCATTTTTGGTTTGGCATGTTCTTTTGAGATTAATACATGTTAATAAGTGTATCACCTGCATGTTCTTTTGTATTGTTGAATAGTATTTCATTGTATGGATAGTACTCATTTATTTATCTCTTATTAGGCATTTACTATGTTTCTTAGTTTGGGCTATTACAAATAAAGGTATAGTTATAGACAAGTCTTTTTCTAGATTTAGGTTTCCATTTCATTTGCGTAGATAGCAAGGAGTAGAATTTCTAAAACAAAGATTAAGTACATGCTTAATTTTAGTGAATGCCACCATGCCTCCTGTAAAGAGCTTCTACCTTTTTTATCAGCAATATACGGGAGTTTTACCTGATGCACATGGTCACCAACATTTACTTATATTTTAGTATGGTGGCATAGTAGTGGTTTATTTGGCATTTTGCTGATGCTGACGACTAAGGTCATGATGCTGGGTGTTCTTTCATGTGACTATTGACCATTCCTATACGTGCTTTTTTATGCAGTAATATTTCCTTTACTTCTGTATTTACTAATGCCTTTACTCATCCATCTTCACAACTCTCACATAGGATTATGTTGTTCTGACCTCATGTATACTTAGTTATTGTTTTCATTTTCCAGTGACTTTTATAACTTTTTGAGATTATAATATAATTACATTATTTACCTCTTCTCTTCTCTCCAAACCCCTCCCATATACCCCACTTTGCTTTCTTTTAAATTCATCTAGGATTTGAAAATGGAATTCAATACTAAGATGAAAACATTGAAGATGACTCAAGATGAAATGAGGTTGGGACTGAAAAAGGCAATAACCCAACTAGAAAACTCAATGGAAAGTCTTACAAATGGAATGAAACAAGCAGAAGACATGAGTGTGTGTGTGTGTGTGTGTGTGTGTGTGTGTGTGTGTGTGTGTGTGTGTGAACCATTTGTTTAAAACTGTAGTCCAATTAAAAATTTAGTTTGCCATTTTATTTTTGAGTTCTTGACATATTTTTGAATATAATTCCTGTGGTAGGTGTTTTAATATCATTTGAGCTAGTTTTTCATATACTATGAAGTAAAGTTTGAACTTATATTCTACAACATGGATGGATAATTATTCCAGAACTTTATTGGAGTGTGCTAGGAGTCTTCTGTACTTTTAGAGGAGGTACTATGTGAAATAATAAATACTATAATGTCATTAAACCGGGCCAGCAAAATGGCTCAGCTGGTGAAAGCACTTGCTGCCAAGCCTCATGCTTTGCCCTTGATTCTTGGGACCCTTCTGGTCTAGATTCTATAGTTTGGTTCTCAAGGCCTGACCTCTTGTGTTTAACTTTCTCTCCAATGAGTTGGTGTCCTTACTTTCCCCTAGACACCCCATATTCTTCTGTGCTCTTTTGCATGTCATCATATAGTTTTCTCATCTCTGCACATGTTCTATTTCCTCAGGACTGATGGTTCTCTTTTTATTGGGAATCATGGGCTCCAGCCTGCCTGTGTGTTTTCTTGAATTGTTCACTATTACTGAATATGTACAACTTGCTCTCCAAATTGGAATACTGGCTATGTGGATATGAAGACTAGATCACATATTCTCCTGTTCCCTGCAATGTTCAGAATAAAAATGCTTCTGACTTGTTTAGCATCTCCCCACACCCGTGTGTGTGTGTGTGTGTGTGTGTGTGTGTGTGTGTGTGTGTGTGTGTGGTGATATTTTATTTGTATGTTAATAAAGTTTGTCTGGAGATCAGAGGAAATAGCAAGCCATTTTGAGTAAACACAAAAGTCAGGCAGTGGTAGCACACGCCCTTAATCCTATCACTTAGCAGGCAGGGTCTCTGTGTGTTCAAGGCCACACTAGGGAGCAGAGCCAAGTGTGCTTTAATCCCACACCTTTAATCCCAGTACCAACCATAGAGACCTGGAGGTCTGTATAGACAAGCAGTGAGAAGGAAGTGAGGTAGCTGGGCTAAGATAGCCAATTAGAGGGCAGAACAGCAAGGCAACAAAAACCTGGGTAGACAGGGAGTCGTGGCACTTTGGTAGCTGCAGTGTGATGAGGTAAGGTTAGCTGGTGGCTATTCCTATTTCCCTGATCTCTAAGGCTTTCACCCCTATATTTGACTCCATGTTTTTTTATTTAATAAGACTGCTTAGAAATTTGTGTGTGTGTGTGTGTGTGTGTGTGTGTGTGTGTGTGTGTGTGTGTGATTAGAGTTAATGTTGACTTTCAGGGCTGTCTTTCATTTCAGGTGCTAGTGTTGACATGTTTATTCTCAGGGATTGACAGAGGATTTCTATGAAAGGCCACTGTGGCAATTGCATGCTCACCTTCTGGATGCTCTCTTCAGATTGGTAGTGGACTGGAAGCCAATATTCTCTAATTCCAGGCCAGAAGTAAACTAGAAGAGAGAGGCGACTGGCTGAAGAGTTCTCTGTCAGACACCAGGAAAATGCAAGTGCCTAATCTCTCATTTAGTCTTGATTGCCCCAGCCAAGAAAACAAACAAACAAAAAGCAAACTAAAAAAACTGACTCTTTTACAAGGACTAGTAGTGACTGCTACACCCTAGCTTTAATAAGCAAAAGGGGGAACTTAATGCGAAAAAACATTCTTACAATTGTCATTCTTTAAATGCACACAGGAGGAGAAAAGCATGCAAGGAAATGCACTGCTGTCTCCCTGTGCTAACCACATCTTCCATGAAAGGCTCTCAGAGGAGCTCTGGAAGGTAACACGCTCTAGGTGGCTTCTAGATCCTCCCTAGAGAGCTCAACGGAGATGGCATTTGATTCCATGGCCGTGGTCCCCTGCCCACACACAATTAGTTTCATAGGTCTTGTCTTTCTCTTTGTTCATAAAATTCCATCCTGACGTCATCATCGATTTAATCTGAATTTTTTGGTGTGTGTGTGTGTTTTCAAAAATTAACCCTTTGGGTTCCACCTGTCCTGGCTTTGTTGGATGGCGTGTGGGTGTGCCTAAGGAGACCATGAATCGTGTTTCACAGCAATTGTTATAACAAACTTTCAATGGGCATTAAAGCTGGTTTCTTGATGGTTGGGCCCTGGCCCTTTCAAATGAGTGGTGATTAGAATTTTACTCTCAGCACTATGTTTTGCTTTGTGAATTACTTCACTTAGATTTCTCGTGCTGCCAAAATCCAGTTGAGAAAATAACAATCCTTTATGAGCAATTTCAGGTTTTCTTTTGTTTGTTTGTTTGTTTTTCAAGATAGAGGTATAGTTTTGGTGCCTGTTCTGGTTCTTGCTCTGTAGACCAGGCTGGCCTCGAACTCACAGAGATCCACCTGGCTCTGCCTCCCGAGTGCTGGGATTAAAGGCATGCACCACCACCGCCGCCCGGCAGGTTTTCTAACCCTTTTGCAATCTTCTGCTTTCATTTCTTTTCCATTAGTACATGCTCAAGTGTACCACAAAAAAAGGTCATGATCTAGGGATGGGAGACTGAGAATAGTCATTTTATAACTGATCATAGGCAAGCTAGCTGCCTTCTGTTTGGTTTCCTCATCTGCTAAAAGAAAGGCTTGAGCTGAGTGGTTGTGATGAATCCCTCCACTGCTGATGTTTTGCCATTTTAATTAAATGTGTTGTTTTGATAGAATTTTTTTCTACCAAAAATAACCCCCTGTAATACTGATATTAGTTACTTTTCTCTGTCTTTCTTTTTTTGAAGGTGGGATTTGAAAATTAGAATTTTCTACAGGCTGCATCCCATAATGATGGAAGCATCACAGGACACTATCAGAGTTAATATTCTCACCTGTAGATATCTGGAGAAGCAGTTACTGTTTGAAGAGCTCTTTGCCATTTCTCTCTGGGCTCTTTATCCAGAGGTGTTTGTATCACTAATGTGTCTTAGTTGTTAGAAAAGTGGAAATGTAATGAGCGAAGGAAACTAAAACCCTTTCCTTTTGTCTTTATCTTGGTTTGTCTTTGTAATTGTTTTTCAGGTAAACCACCTGTGTTTTACTGCTTAGCAATACACACTTGTGTACGTACACACACGGATGTTTTACACACACACACACACACACACACACACACACACACACACACACACTGCTAATACGGGCTGCTAATAGCATTCCTATCTATGAGCTGTCACAGTTGATTTTCTTGTTCACATATCTGTGAGTTCCATTAGGTTCACCAGCTGAAAAACATGCTCAGTAAGAATTTCCCTAAATGTTTCTGAGTGAACTAATTTCCCAAGCCAGCACTGGGCATAGAATCTGGTGAAAGAGACTATAGAGATAGATCAAATAGGACAAATGAGAACTAAGCCCTTTATTCCCAGAACTTTGGGATGAGGGAGGTAATTGAATAAGAATGGGGTGGACCTAAAGGATGGCCTGCATGCTTCTTTCGGTTTCTGTCTCAGTCTGCTCATTTTGCAGGTAACTAAGTACTATGGATCAGCCGCTTTTCATGCAGATTACATAGACTTTGGCAAGACAGCTCTCGAAATGCCTCCCCCATACATTTCAGTCTGCTTCTTTTCGGTGTCTTTTTGTGATTTCCTACCCACTTCCGCAAATCCTTAGTATTAGGAATTTTAGGTCTTGAACTACTTTTGTGATTTTGTCCAGGGTATTGTCTTTAAATATCATCCTTATAGTTCATTTTCTTTGACTATAACAACATAGCACAGAACAAGTACCTTATAAATAACATTAGCCAAGCTTGAATGACCAGTGTCTGCTAGCCAGGCAATACAGAGGCAATCCATGAGACAGTGCAGAGAAGAAAGATAACTGGATTTATAAGAATGTGGCATCAGTGACCCACTGTTATATAGCTATTTCCTCAGAATTGAAACAGTCCCTCCTGGAGGGAAGGAGGGAGGAAGCTCACCAAACTTACAGAGCCCAGGAAGCTCAAGATATTTACCAGGTAAAGGAAGCTAAGAAAGTTACACAATTCAAAGTTCCCGTCTCTGAGCTTATATAACCAGTAAGCAGTCACTGAGGGACAAGGCATTCTCTGTTGAAGATGACTCCATTTTGTACAGGGCCCTTCAAGGATGCAGATTTCATGAGCCATCATCCATCTTTCATTGGGCTTTGTAGTGACGCATCTGCATCTGGGTCACCCATGCTCCTGTAATTAACTCCACTAGGCTACTAGTGGTTTACTAGGCTAGATCTGGGTGGCATTGTTTCTTTCCTTTGTCATTATGACTCTATCTAGGGTGAACAAACATTTGTTGATGTCTCCCCAGGAAAAGTCACACAGCACTCAGTTATGTTTCCTAGTATCTGCTTAGTTCAGATAATAGAACAAAAATATTTTTGTTACTGTAATATTTTATATATATATTTATGTAATTATATATTTATGCAATTATATATACATGTAATAAAAAGTTTTGAAATAAGTAGTGTCAATCTGGCCCAGTGCCTCTCTACTTTTAGAAAGTGTGACATTACAGTGAACTACAATAGTTACTTTTATGTGTTAACTTGATTAGGCCATGTGGTAGCTACACATTTGTTTAAGCATCATTTCTAAAAGTGCCTGTGTATGTGTTTGAACAAGATTAATGATTAGTAGATAGGGTAAGCAGAAGGCCTTCTGCAATGTGGCAGGGCTTCATCAAACCCATTGAGGGTGTGAAGGAACAAAAAGAGACAGAGGAAGGGAAACCTAGCTGTCTCTCCCTGTCTCCTTGATCTGGGATACTGGCCTTCTCCTGTCTTCAGACTAGAACTTAAACCATCAATTCTCTTGACTTTCAGGCCTAAAAATTTGGGCTACAATTATACTTCCAGTTTTCCTGACTTTCTAGCTTTCCAACTCCAGATACTGTGAGCATTTTTAATCTTCATTATCATGTGAACCAATTCTATTTTCCCCTCACATATATATTGATTGATCTATCCATCTATGGAATGTTATTGGTTTCCCTGGAGGACGATGGTTAGTAGACTTCCTTTGTATTCCTGTACTTGTTATGGAATCCCTTATTTTCCTTATCCTTTTCAAAATCCCTTCACAACCAATGGGAGATATTATAGGAGAAATTATCAGGTGGAAAGCTAGATCTATAATTCTTGGAAATTTGCTGTTGTTTTTCAAGACAGACAGGGTTTTTCTGTTTAACAGCTCTGACTGTTCTGAAACTCACTCTGTAGACCAGGCCAGGCTTATACTCATAGAGATCCACCTGCATCTGCCTCTCAAGTGCTGGGATTACAGTTGTGCGCCACCACTGCTATCAGTGACAAGAAGCTTATTTTTTTGTGCTTAACAATTCTCTCTTCTCTCAATTCTGCTGTACCTTACATTGGTAATCACTTTGCTCTTGTTTTTAAACATTCTTAACTCCTTTCTTTAGGATAAACTGTATTTTACTTCTGAACCATTTCTCCATTTACATTTTTTGCAGACTTTCTCTCAAATCTGCCTCTTTCTCTTAAGTCATATTTCCATTACTGTGGTTCAAGCATTGAATATCTTATGTCTAGAAAAAGTTATTATCTTTATGTTGGACTCCTTATCTTACAACTTCTTTTTCTCTGTGCTACAACTTGGAATTCTAATTAGCCTCCACATTGGCAAGCATTTTAGTTCATTTGGGCTGATATGTCAAATATCACAGGCTTATAAACAAGAGAAATTTGTGTCTTACAGTTCTGAGGCTTGGAGAGACTCAAAGATCAACATAGTCCTGCTGGATTTGTTGTCTGAAAGTCTAATTTTAGTTTCATTAATTCTCATCCCCACTCCACCCTGAAACTCTGATGTAGTGAAACATGTAGCCCTCTACAAGCCAGGAGGAAACCTCTTACTAGAGAATCAAATTAGCCAGCAACTTGATCTTGAACTTTCTAGCCTCCAGAAGTCACGCAATCTATGTCATTACAGCAGGTCAGACAGATTAAAACAAGGTCCTTCTTTATAGGTTAAACTCAAGAACAATGATGTTTATTGCTTTCTGCTGCATCCCCATTGACCAGAATATCGCTACCACATTGTGGGTCCGTGTAATTATTTCTCAAGTGAATGCATGCATGAATGAATCATATCGTGCTTGCAGAGAAGATAGCACATATGTGAGCATGCTACAATGCAGAGTAGTTACATCTTATGATATAGCTACAGATAAGGGGCTCTAGGAGCCCAGTGAAGAGATAAGTGGGAGAGAGGGGAGCTAGGAAAATTTCATTGAATAGTTGCCATGCAGGAATTGTAGGATGTGGACTCGGGGCTGTAGGGAAAGATAAGGAGTTCAATCAGTTTGAAGTAGGACATGTGAGTAACAGAAGTAAAAGACTATAGTGGAGCCTGGGAAGCAATAATCAAGGTCCTTGAATGCCATATTCAACAGTTTTGTCTTTAGGTGTGGTCTAAAGTACAGTGGGTGTGAAGGTTACAGAACTGACTGTAAAAATGTGAGCCATTAATGATTGTCTGATTTACTTTTGTCTCAATTGATGTCTCAGGTAAGAACTCCAAGTTCTCTAGGGACAAGTTATGATTCCTAACTTGCCACAAATATGAAGCAGCAGGAGAAACAGGGAGGCAATTTTGAGTATGAAAGAAGATGTACCTTTAGGGCAAGGAGAATTAGGTGATTTCTTGCCTCAGAGGGTGAATATGGAAACTGCAGGATTAGTTTAGAGCATTGTGTAATCTATGAAGTAATGCTCTTAGCCACAGTGCAGAGTTTTCATAGAACAATCAGGACAAGTCTGGACTCCTCTGTTTAACAATGTAGAAGAGGACACCTTCTCAGATATCACTTCATTTCGAATAGACACAGCTGCACTGCAAGGGTCACGGTGTAGTTACCTGGTAAGTCCATGTGTGTTAAATTCTAAGATGTCATTTTCTGATGAACAACAAGGCAATATTATGAAGATTTGTACAAGCTGATTTGTACATATGCTGCACATATAACTCACATGCACAGAGGAAGACTAAGCTGTGTAGTCTTCAATTTATAAAAGTCCAACATAACCATTTTTCATTTTATCATAGTGTCTAAGCAATATATATTCAGTAGAAACCATATTTCATATTTTCCTGGCTGGCAATGGACTGTAGGATCCTCTCTTGTGATGCGAGGCAGTGGCTGCTACAGCTCCCATTCAGCAATGCTATCATGAAGTTTAACAACAACCAATTTTCTGTGGCGAGCTGTGTGGCTTAGCTAGGGGTTCAGTGGGTAAAGTGAATTACATGCATTTTACTTACTGGTATGTCCAGTTTATGATGAGCGTAGCAGGATATTAGCTCCTATTATAGACTGAGGAGCATTTGTTTTTGTTTTTTTTTTTAGCTTATTTTGTATGTCTGATATGTGTGTGTAGTGTGTGTAGGGGAGGGAGGTGTATGTACCATAGTCCACACATGGAGGTCAAATGACAACTTTATGTATCACTACTCATCTTCCACCTTGTTTGAGACAATGTTCCTTTGGTTTTTGCCTCTGTGTATGCCAGGCTAGCTGGTCCATGAGATTCCTAGGATTCTCCTGTCTCCACCTCCTGTCTCGTAGTAATACTGAGTTACAGACACACACTATCATGTCTGGCTTTAAATGGGTTCTGGAGATTCGAACTCAGGTTCTTATGCTATACCCATTGAACCATCTCCTCAGCCACCGGATTGAGCAATACAACTTTTTCTTTCCCAGGTTACATGGCTTTGTTTCAGAGGAGGCAGAACACGTTTCATTAATATATTAAAACCTATTCACATCTTTGATCCTTTGATCTCTCCTTTAAACTCTTCAAGGCCAAGTCCATGTCAGATCCATCTCTGCATTCCTCATTGGTTGCCAGAATGCCTTGGACAGAATAAGCCCTTGAACAACATGCGAGTTGAAATGCTGAATTCTATGTCTTAGGCCCAGTCCTATAAACCACACTGATTTACCAGTGTGGATCCAAATTTAGGTTATTAAAGAGAGGATAAAGAAAATGCCTTGTGTTTTCTTTCTTTCTCTCTCTCTTTTTTTTTTCTGTATTTAGAATGTGTTGCCTTATTATGATTCCAACCACACATTGGGCAGATGTCTTCAGGGACTTCTCTTCGACAACTCCCACATCCCTTATCTGTACCAGAACTGATGGTCTGCAGACTAACATCTTGTGAATAGCATTTGTCTCATTTTCCCCTAAACACAGTACTTTATACTTGCTCACACTGAAGCTCATCTGTCACTTTTCACACAAATATACAAGCTTAAGGGAGCCTCCTGCCATTTATGCATTGACTAAGAATTTCACACTGTGTACAGAAACAGCATTTCATTCAGTTATAACCTTATTGTTCAGAAGGTTATTTTATCCAATAAACATTTATTCAGAGTTTGCTATGCCAACAGGATGTTTTTTCTAAGTAATTAATACATATTAACATGTGTGATGAAAGAATTCCACACTTTAAATTTTTGAGAACTGTATTTTTCAAATGTAAGTGGTTTCCTTTGCAATCTACTGTATTTTATTTCATGCATTTATGATTATTCTGATGGGGGATCTATGGTACCAAAAATACCCTTAAGACTCCCTATTTTGTATTCTTTTGTTTAGCCACAAAAGGCAGAAGCTAGAGCTAAGGTGGGCTAGAGAATGGGGAGGGTGTGGGAATCCTAAATTCCCATCCCAGCTCCGTTATCCACTTAGGCATGCAACCCATGTTAAACTCTCCATCCCTTAGAGCATGGTTTTCCTCAGCTGCCTTAACAGTGAGGGAGTTACCTGCACCCAGTGTCTCACAGATGCTGTGAAGATCAAATGGCATAATGCCTGTGCATCCTTTGCTTTGAAACCTTTGAAAGCACCATGTATGGTTTTTATTGAGGAATTCTAATGAATTAAGCTTTCAGAACTCTAGTGCTAAAGAGGACTATTAATTTTAGGGTATTGTAATGCTCAAATATACTCAGAAAGAACACAGTTGGGTAGAATACTCTTTAATGTGTTATGTATGTCATTTTCCACCTAAGATCTAATAGCATCTCCATAAGGCTGTACAGCCTAGAGGGCTCATACCTGTGTATAAACAATTTCTTTTCTTTCCTCTGTTGCTCCAATAATTAATTGCTCCAGTGTGCCTTTGCGATGTTCCTTACAGATAAAAATAATATTTAGGCAAGCTGAGATCTTCAAAACTTACCATTAAACTAAAAAATTGCAATGACATTATAGATCTTGATATTTAGGAGACGGTAAGGCCATTTAGCATTACCTACCTTTAATGGAGCACTGAAATCCCCTGCAATTTTTCTGAGCTAAATGTGAATGTAGGTGGCATCATCCAATGGGCTGGGGTCCTAGAATAAATAAAAAGGGGGAAAGGAGGGAGCCAGCAGAGTTCTAGAATTTGTTTCCTCTCTGCTTCCTGACTGCATATGCATTATGCCCAGCTGTCTCCTGCTCCTGCTGGAACACCTCCTTTATGTACCATCTATTTATAACCTGTTTAGAAATCACTAAATAATGCTAGCTTTTAATAGTACCACTATTATTTTGGGGATTAAAATGATATGCAAGTGCTTATTTATTAGACATTTTCTGAAAACCTATAATGCACCAGATATGACAGTGAATATGACACATAAGGATCATTTTCTTCTCATGGAACTTGCATTCTATGGAGATGCAGAAAATTCAGGTTTCAGTCATAATGCATCCTTACCACTTTGTACCATTCATGGTCAACACTACTTTTTCAATTGAATTTATGTGGCTTTTGGTGAAGCACTTACGGCTTCATAGTTAAAAGCTTTCCTTCCATTAACATCATCTCCTCCTCCTCTTGTCCTTGTGGTACTGATGGGTTTGAACTGGGTGCTTTTTCACAAGCTAGACAAGTGTTCTATCACAGAGGTATATCCACAACCTTTTTTGTTATTTTTTTGTTTTGAGTCAGGGTGTCTTTAAACTGCCCAAGCTGGCTTTGAACTTGCTATGTAGCCCAGGAAAGACCGTGAACTCATGACCCTCCTGCTCAACTTCCCTGCTTCACTAGGCATGGCTCTTTTCTATCATCTTGATGCAAGGCTATTCATACTCTTTTAGAATCCTACAATGCATAGCAAAATGTGTGGGACATAGTAAACATTTGGAATATGTTCAAGCAAGTGAATTTCCTTTGTTATAGTCAGGTGACATGACATGACCCACCCTATAATTTGAAACAAGAACATATTTTTTTTTTAAATATAGGATAAGGAATGAACTTTGTTAGAATCACAATTGTTCCAGGCTATCCAGAGCTGTTAAATAGAGAAATGAGAGAGAGAGAGAGAGAGAGAGAGAGAGAGAGAGAGAGAGAGAGAGAGAGAGAGAGAGAGAGCTGAAGCTCCCATTGTGTTCACATCTTTCCTAAAGAGATGTGGGCAGTCACCTCAATACCCAAACGACACAAACACTCCACACAAAAAAGAGACTTATGGACCAATTTCCCTCATGAACATAGATGCAAAATACTCAATAAAGTACTTGCAAACTGAATCCAAGATCACATCAAAAAGATCATCCACCATGATCAAGTGGGCTTCATCCCAGTGATGCAGGGATAGTTTAACATACAAAAATCTATCAATGTAATGCACCATATAAACAAACTGAAAGAAAAAAAAACCACATGATCATCTCATTAGGTACTGCAAAAGCCTTTGACAAAATTCAACACCCCTTCATAATAAAGTCTTAGAGAGATCAAGGATACAAGAAACATACCTAAATACAATAAAAGCAATATACAGCAAGCCAACAGCCAACATCAAATTAAATGGAAAGAAACTCAAAGCAATTCCACTAAAACCAGGAACAAGAAGACAAGACTTTCCACTCTCTCCATATCTATTCAATATAGTACTTGAAGTTCTAGCTAAAGCAATAAGACAGCAAAAGGAGATCAAGGGGATACAAATTGGAGAAGAAGAAGTCAAAGTTATTTGCAGATGATATGATAGTATACATAAGTGACCCCAACAATTTTACCAGGGAATATCTACAGCTGATAAACACCTTCAGTAAATTGGCTGGATACAAGATTAAATAAAAAAAAATCAGTAGTCTTCCTATATACAAACAATAAATAGGCTGAGAAAGAAATCAAGGAAACAACACATTTGACAATAGACAAAAATAATATAAAACATCTTGGTGTAACTCTAACCAAACAAGTAAAAGACCTGTATGACAAGAACTTCAAATCTTTGAAGAGAAAAATTGGAGAACATATCAGATCTCCCACGCTCATGGATCGGTAGGATTAATAGTAAAAATGGCCATCTTTCCAAAAGCAATCTACAGATTCAATGAAATTCCCATTAATATCCCAACAGAATTCTTTACAGACCTTGAAAGAACAATATTCAACTTTACATGGAAAAACAAAAAACCCAGGATAGCTAAAACAGTAAAATAACTTCTGGAGGTATCACCATCCCTGACCTCAAACTACTATAGTAATAAAAATGGCCTGGTATTGGCATAAAAACAGACACATCGATCAACTGAATCGAATGGAAGACCCAGACATAAATCCACACACCTATGAACACCTGATTTTCAAGAAGCCAAAAATATACAATGGAAAGAAGAAAGCATCTTCAACAAATAGGGCTGGTCTAACTGGATATTGGCATGTAGGAGAATGCAAATAAATCCATATCTATCACCCTGCTCAAAACTCAAGTCCAAGTGGATCAAAGACCTCAACATAAATCCAGTTACACTGAGCCGAATAGAAGAGAAAGTGGGAAATAACCTTGAACACATAGGTACAGGAGACTATTTCCTGAATATCACACCAGTAGCACAGACACTAAAATTGACAATTAATAAATGGGACTTTATGAAACCGAGAAGCTTCTGTAAGGCAAAGGACACAGTCAATAAGACAAAATGGCAGCCTGCAGAATGGGCAAAGATCTTCATCAATCCCACATCTGACAGATGGCTGATTTCCAAAACATATAAAGAACTCAAGAAACTAGACATAAAAATACCAAATAATCCAATTAAAAAATGTGGTACAGATCAGAATTCTCAACAGAAGAATTTCAAGTGGCCAAGAAACACTTAAAGAAATGTTCAGTATCCTTAGCCCTCAGGGAAATGCAAGTTAAAACAACTAAGAGGTTCCAGCTTACACTTGTCAGAATGGCTAAGATCAAAAACACTGATGACAGCTTATATTAGAGAGGATGTGGAGTAAGGGTAACACTCCTCCATTGCTGGTGGGAGGATAAACTTGTATAGCCACTTTGGAAATCAATATGATGGTTTCTCAGAAAACAGGGAATCAATCTATGACAAGATCCAGCTACACCACTCTTGGGTATATACCCAAAGGATGCTCCATTCTACCACAAGGGCACTTGCTCAACCATGTTCATAGCAGCTTTATTCATAATACCCAGAACATGGAAACAACCTTGATATCCCTCAACTGAAGGATGGACAAAGAAAATGTGGTACATTTACACAATGGATTATTACTTAGCTGTTAAAAACAATGGCATCATGAAATTTGAAGGCAAATGAATAGAACTAGAAAGAATCATCCTGAGTGAGGTAACCAAGACCCAGGAAGGCAAACATTGCATGTATTCACTCATAAGTGAATACTAGCTGCGAAATAAAGGATAACCATGCTAAAATCCACAGACTCAGAGAGACTAGGTAACAAGGAGAGTTCAAGGGGGGTGCCTGGATCTCCCTGGGATGGGGAAATAGAAGAGATTTCATGAGTGAACTGGAGGCAGGTGGGGATGGGAACATGAGTGATCAGGTTGAGTGGGTAGGAGAGAGCACCAAAAGAGACTATTGGAAAGGGGGGCCTTTTTGGGTCAGGTAGAAACCTGGCTCAATGGGATTCTCCCATGAATCTGCAAGGATGATCTCAGCCAAAACTCCTAGCAATGAGGGATATGTAGCCTGAACTGGCCATCTCCTGTGACCAGGCAAGACTTGCAGTGGAGGAATTGGGACACCAACCCAGCCACATAACCTTTGACTTACAGGCTGTCCTGCCCATGGGATATGCTGGGGTAAGGGTGGTCTAGAGATTGAGGGAGTAGCCAACCAATGACTCGTCTTGTTGTACAAATTCCTAAATGATCTTTTTTTCCCCGAGACAGGGTTTCTCTGTGTAGCTTTGCGCCTTTCCTGGATCTCACTCTGTAGACCAGTCTGGCCTTGAACTCACAAAGATCCACCTGACTCTGCCTCCCAAGCGCTGGGATTAAAGGCGTGTGCTACTACTGCCTGGCCCTAAATGATCTTTTAATAAAAAACCCAGAGCCAGATATTGGGGTAAATGCTGAAAGATCAGAGAGACAAAGGTATAAGTCACTGCCACGTCTCACCTTGCTAACTCCATGAAACCTCTGACTAAAAGTCTCTGAGTCCTCAGCCGAAAGGGGTCTAGCAGAAAAGGGTTCTCCAGTCAAAAAAGCTTAGTTCCTGTCTCCTCATGCCTTATATAAGTTTCTCTGCCCAGCCATTTCACTTCCTTCCTCGTGCTGGGATTAAAGGCATGTGTGCTTCCCAAATACTGGTAGCAAAGGCATGAGATCTCAAGTGCTGGGATTAAAGGTATGTGACTCCCAAGTACTGGGATTAAAGGTATGTGACTCCCAAGTACTGAGATTAAAGGTGTGTGCCACCACTGTCTGGCTCTGTTTCTCTCCTAGATTAAATCAATCTCATGTAATCCAGGGTGGCTTTGAACTCACAGAGATCCAGGTCTCTGCCTCCCTAGTGCTCAGATTAAAGGTGTGTGCCACCACTGCCTGACGTCTATGTTTAATCTAGTGGCTTGTTCTGTCCTCTGATCTTCAGGCAAATTTTATTAGGGTACATAATATATCACCACACCGTCTAGCCTAAAACCCATGCCAGGAAAGTAAGCCCATCCCTGACACTATTTGGAGCACCAGGACCCAAAGAATGGATGGCCCAGAGACCAAGGATAGAACCAAGCATTACTGGAGGGAAAAAAAGGTCAATGTAATGATGCCTAATGATATTCTGCTCTACTCATAGATTGATGTGTAGCCTGATAATCATCAGAGAGGTTTCATCTAGCAGCTTGTAGAAACAGATGCAGAGATCCACAGTTAAACATCAGGCCGAACTCAGGGAATGTTGCTGAAGAAAAGGAGGATTGTAGGAGCCAAAAGGATCAAGGACATCATAAGAAAATCCATAGACTCAACTAACCTGGGCTCATAGGGGCTCACAGAGGCTGAACTAACAACCAGGGAGCCTGTATGGGACTGACCTAGGCCCTCTACATACATCTGACAGTTGTGTAGCTTGGTCTTCTTGTGGGACTCCTAACCGTGGAAGCTGGGGCTGGCTCTGACTCTTTACTAGCTTTTGAGAACCTATTCCTCATACTAGGTTGCCTTGCCCAGCCTTAATAAAAGACGAGGTGCCCAGTCTTTCTATAGCTTGATATGCCATATTTTGTCGATATCCATGGGAGGCCTGCCATTTTCTGAATAGAGAAAGAGGAAGAGTGGAATGGGGGTGGGACAGGAGGTGGGGTGGGGGGAGGGACTTGGAGGAGAGGAAGGAGCAGAAACTGCAGTAGGGATGTAAAATAAATAAAAATGAAAAAGAAATGTAGGCAGGAGGTGACTTTGTGCAGCACAAGTACATAATAGATGATCAGCTAATGGTAGAAACTGTGGCAAACAAAAAAAAGCCAGATGTATTTGATTGACTATCCTAGGGCTCATATGGTTCTACTCATTGAGTTAAAAGTTCTTTTGTACATCTACAGTCCTTTTATATAATACAGTTCACTCTGAACTATATCCAAATTGTACATTTGGGGGCCAAGAATTTTTCAAAGTCTATACAACTTGAACACAGATGTATCTAATTTTTTTCTGAAAAATGACTTTTTCCATTTGTATTGACAATACAAACAACTTGGTAAAATGAAAAAAATCAGAACTAGAGATGTCACAGGACAAGGGAGGGAGACGAAACATCCATTTGTAAAGCTAAAAGAAATCTCATATTATTATTTGAAAATACTGTATCTCATGAAATAATAAGACACCAATATCCAAAATATTTGGGGAATAACACAACCATAAATAGCATTGATACCTTTTAAAAAAAATAGCTTCATTAATAAATCTCTATGGTGAATGGAAAAGTTTGTAGTGGTGGCGTAGGCTGCAATTTGATTATGAAAGTGTACTCTATTCTCTAGTTTGATGTTTTTAAGGATAGAGTCTCACATAGCCCCAGCTGGCCTCCAACTTGGCATACAGCTGAGTGAGGATGGCCTTGAATTCTGGATCCTCTTGCATCTATCTCCCAAGTGCTGGGATTACATGCTTGTGCTACCATGCTCAATTATATTCTACATTCTAACATCTCTATAGCACTATATTTGTCAGGATTTCCCAGAAAAGACAACCAATGGGACTGACTAAAATACAGACACACACACACACACACACACACACACACACACACACACACACCACGTGCGCGCGCGCACGCGAGATTTCAAGGAACTGGCTTAAGTAAATGCGAGGGCTGAGATTTGTAGAGCTGACCAACAGGCAAGAATTTATGGCCAGAGTTGATGTTGCATTTTTTACTCCAAAGGAAGGTAGACTGGAAGCAGCCATCATTCCTTGGGAGTGTGGGGGGTTACCTCTTAGCCAACACTTGAAGTTTTGAATGAATTCAACGAAGAAAACTTGGTGGGAAAGTTGCATTACTCAAAGAGTATTGGTTTAAATTTTAATCACATCTGAAGAAATACCCTCTTACGAACATGCTGCCTGGCATGAGACCAAACAAATGACCAATTTGAGACAGAGAGTTTCTCATTACAACTAGTATATGGAAGCATGCTAGAAGAATTATACCTGGACTAAACTGGAATGCATAATTGAAACAGTTTGGGGAAGCATCGTGGTTAATGCCTGTAATTTCAGATCTTGGAAGGCTGACGTGGGAGGATTGCAAATTCTAGGCCTGACTGAGTTACATAGTGAGACCCCTGACTCAAGGAAAAAAAAGAAACAAGGGAAAAAACAAAAGAACATAAAGTGAAGATAAGCGAGGTGTTTAGGTATGGCAGCTGTTGCCATGAAATTTAATTTTATTTGACTTAAGAAATAAGTGACGAGTGGAAAATTTCTCTTGATTTTACAGATACTGTCAAACAGGTATTTCAGGAGCCCCTGAGACCGATGAATCAAATCTTTCCAGAGCAGCAGCCTTGATGACAGAAGCCCCAGTGAGGAAGCTAGTGTAAAAATAACCCTGGCTTCCTGCTGGGGCCACAGTGGGGTGCTTAAGGGGCAAGGTAACTTTCAGGATGAATGGGCTGCTGTGGAATGCTATTTCTAGTTGTCAAGCAAGTTTGGCTTCTTCCAACATCCTGGTAACTCAAAGGGAACCTGAGATGATCTAAAAAAAATCAGGTAGGAGGCAAGCCATTCAAAACGTAACACAAAGCTGAGGTATAAAACGGAATATTTGTATTTTAAAAATACATCTTTGAACACTCCTCACATCTCATTTGCAAAGTATTTTCAGGCAATGCTCTCATTGCCTGTGCTCACTCAGTGCATTCTCTTCTTACCTTCAAGCGAACTCAAGGGAGGCCATGCTCGTGGAATTAGAAGAGCCACCATTTCTACCACAAAAATAATAAAGACCAGCTTACCTCAGGACAACAGCCTCAAATTCTGCCATATTCTTTTCCTATCAAGCAGGACTTCCTAAATGGTCCACTTACACTTGGCAAGGCCATCACAATGTACAGATGGGCACAACTGAACCAGAGCTATCCCTGTCAGTCAGCATTCTGAGGGGAGTTGACATATGTGCAGGACGCCTCACACACCCCGCCTGGTATTTATTCATTAGTTCATTACGTTCAATACTCACATCAGTTCTTTACAAACAGTCAGCATGAAGTAAACAGTATTTACAGCAGTACACAGTTTGCAATTCAACACACTAACAGCGGGAAGAAAGGGACCAACAGACTGTAAGAAGGCCAGAGGGGAAGGACTATTAAAATAAATCCCTTCTGCCAATATGTGCACGTGTACGCACGCCTGACTGATTTTAATTCATAGAAAACTAAACATGCCCTCTTTTAAAAGCAGACTATTTACAAGTAGTTCTGAAAAGCACAAACACAATAGTCACACTGGAGACTTCCTTTGAATCCATCTAGATTTCTTGTTTTAAAATTCTGAAATAGACCTTTTATCTATTAGAGAAAATAACTTTGGAACGTTTGTCAACTTTTGGTTCATAGTACTTTTACAAAAAGCCACAGTTCATGCTTGTTTGTTAAAGGAGAACTGGTGAAGCACCTTGGCGAAGACACTGATGGATTATTCATTTACTGTTCACTGTGGACTGGAAAGACAATGGCAGTGACAGGGAGTGCCTAACACTCCTCTTACTCCTTTTTACAAGTAGCAACATGTGAAGAGAAATCTAGAAACACAAACCACACACAAATCATCAAAACATTTCAGTTAACAGTGCTGAAAACATACAAGGTCTACAACAGTAGTACAGACACTGAAAACATTCCAAATACTCTTTAGCCTCAGGAATTTTTCAATACTACTTATAAGAAAAGACAACCAATTGTCAGAAATAGGAGGAAGTTACAGCACTTGAGGTTTGAGGCAATTTCTTTTTAGGACCTGTAGCTTGAGGTGCTGTTCTAGGATCCTTATTTTAACTTGAAAGATATTCAGGAATGAACTGACAAATTGAAAACAACGTCCACTTGAAAAGCACTGAGATACAAAATCATGTCCTAAGCTTGTCCAGCACACATTTATGTTCAGGATCCCAAATTGCTAGGCAAAGAGATTCAGGTCAGCTTCAAGCCCTCAAAACCGCAGAATTTCCACCTCTTCTCTAGGCTGGCTCCAACTCCAGTCATTTCCTGTCTGAAGGTATGCTGGAGTCTACTCATCAGACATTCCACATCACTGGTGCAGATCTGTGAGACAGAGAGGACATCCTCCAATCAGAACCAGCTTCCCATCCCTGGTCATCTGCTGATGTGTGTGCTGAGGGCTGTGGCAGGGTAATCTAGCTGGTCTTGCGCATTTGTGTGTTCATCTGCTGGGACCACCAGACACAGCCCACTGAACTGTTTTTGCCAAGATCTGGTATGAGTTGCATGGAGAAGTTAAGCATGTAGATAACTGAATGAGGGCAGCTCAGTGATGGGGATGTGTGTCCAGGCCCACTGAAGCTACAAAGTCTTTTTGGAGGGACAGGCAGAAATGCCTGTCAGTGGAGTAGAATTTTCCACATATGTATGAGCCCACCAAGGAAGAGTAATAGGAGTGAAGAATGCTCTCTCTTTCTACTTTGACACATCATTTCTTTCTTTTCCCCAACACCCTCTCCCTCCCACCCCTCCATACAAAAACAAGTCTGTGGATTCCTCAAGGGCCTCTCTTCTCATAGCCAGTTTTTTTTTTTTTTCATTCATAGTGACCTTCTTAATTGTGAGCCTGGGTACAGGGAGCTGATGACCACCAGGGGAACCCTTAAAGAAGCCTGGAGTTAATGCTACACAGAACTTAAGTATCCTTCAAAGCCCTTGCTGGGAGGTCTTGACATTATTCTGGCAGGAAGCTGCTGGGGTGGATTTGGGTCTGGGCCAGCAGTGAAGCTGTGCCTTTCTTACAGTGCTTCTGATTAACCAGATCCACTTAAGTGAAAGAAGCACACTGTAGGGTACCACAGAGAGTAGAACTCCCATTTCAAAACATGTGACTAGATAATGGATCCAGCTATATACTATAGATAGATACAGCATAGATATGGAAAACAGTGAAATTACAGGCTAAACTTAACAGTGATTATACTTGAGTTAAGACTATAGGAAATTTTACTTTTTCTTCACTATGTTTCTATATAGTTTGCACTCAAAGACAACATGTATTATTTTTAAAAATTAAAAAAAATGAGAAAATTGTACTGACATATAGTTCAATATCCTGCTGCTGAAACTGATCACATGGTCCTGATATTGCTGTTCCATCATCCCTTTACCTGCCAAGTGGGGTATATGGCTGCAGATTAGAATTATTTCCTCGAGGGAAATAAGGAGGTAATGTACTCTAGAACTAACACAAAGGCCATAGAGGAAAGTGTATCCCTGAAGTTAGAATATGCTTAGGACAATTAGGTTCCCAAATGGCCAGTGTCTTTGCTAAGAGCACCAAGGCTTCTCTAATTTATCATTTGGACAACATAATGTCAGGAACCCATACTCAACAGCACTTCCCAGGAGGCCCTCCCTGTTTGGTGAAATAGTGACACAGTCCACAGGGAAGCTTAACTAAATGTTACTTCGAAAAAAACCACATCATGAGCTTATTTGTTGCAAGGAGGAGTTGAGAGTCTGCCCCTGCTGCTATGAAGTACCCTTGAGTATCTGGAGAATGAACATGTCCCCTCACTTCATGTGACCTGTGAGCTCCTCCTTTGAGGATGACATGCAGATAAACGGCCCACAGATCAGCTAGGAGTAGCTAGCCAATAGACGATCCAGAAGCCCTCAGCACATTGTCCCATCGGTTTTGCACCTTCCTCGACTGTTTCGTAGCACGTAATGGCAACAGTGATGGGGAGATGGTAAGACTTCCAATCTTATAAATCACAATTTGCTGATGGCTGGAGGCCCAGGACAAATCCAATGGTTAAGAGAGAAAGTAGTGGCTCATTTGCTGGCTATTTGGTAGCTTGCATGGAAATCAAGAAAAGGAAGCTAGAATCTTCTAAGATATATCTTAGGAGTAGGTTAGCCAATTAATTTTAGTTTGAATGGGATTTCCTTGGTTTTAGCACCACAAGTTTCATGTCTCAGGAAATTTCTCGGTTTTAGGCAAACTAGGAGAGAAAGTCATATATTTCTAAGAGGGATGTTATACATTATCACAATGAGACTGGAAGCAGGGGAAGCTTGCGTAGATCCATAAGGACTCTGGTCAGCTTATGCTTTTAGAGAGTAAGGCCACCTACACAGAAATAAGCCTTCATCCTTCTGTCTCCATTTGAGTTTCCCACATACCTTATTATCAAGACGGTGCAAGTAGGAACAGATGTATTCAATGCTCGCTCCAAATGGGTGAACATGAAGGAATGTGGAGATGATCCCTGTGGAGACAAGGCCCCAGGGGTTATTACACTTCACCATGAAACTCCTTGAGATTCCACAGAGAACGAACTCATATAGACAAAATGCACATAGGTACACTATACATACACTGGGCAGTATTTTAAGTTTGCATCGATCTTATTTATTTAATCTTTATACCAACCCTGTGGCATAGGTAACTGTCAAGCCCCATTTCACAGATGAGAACACCAAGACAAAGTGTCAGCACATAGCTGACAAGTGGTAGAGCGGGTATGTGAACTCAGTGGTTCTTATCACTCACTGCTCTTCCCTGTGCGATGCCACTCAGAGTGAAGCTGGCATGTGACCCACTCCCATCACTTGCCATCACTGAGAACAACTTGAATGCTGCGGGCCGCAGGAATATCATAAAGAACTCAGCTGGTTATGGCAAAGTCACTACCTGGAGGAATCAGGGAATTCCTCCAATGGAAGCCAAATCCCAAGGAGTTTTTGGTGTTACTTGGCTTGTTATATATCAGCTGTATTCTGTTATGAAAATCATGTGTGCCTTCATAGTTTTCCCAATTGATTTTTCCCTAAGAAGGGCTAACAATGTGGACTGATCACTCTCTAGACATACACATTCCAGGGATTTGGAGAACAGCCTCAGGAAAGGCTTTCTCTGGAATCAGATATCTCCCCTAGCCACTTTCAAGGACTAAAGGAGACATCACCCAGGTGGTCACCCAATTTCCAAGGATTAACAGTGATAACAACCCACAGGCGAGTCTCCTGACTTAAGGTAAATTCCACAAGGGGACACCGCCTAGGTCAGGTAGACATTAAGTAATAGCTTTACACAATTTAGCTCAGACCCCTCCTTTCTTACAGCCTTACTAACTTTATAGACCTCTAACTACTTACCTAACCACTTCTAGGAATATTTAGATAACCTTCTGTACTAACAGCTATGCTCAGCCAGAACTCCCAGTTCAAGCCTCCCTGTAATTATCATTATTGGTAGCATCCGGCCAGGTCCATCACCGGATGGAGGGAAGTACCTTATCAGAGATACCTCTACTCTATAAGAACAGACTTAAGCATCCAGGCTACCTGTTTGAGAAGGCCTGGTGGATGTGCTAATTAAGCTTAACTTCCTCCTTTCCCAAACCTTACCTCCAGTTCCAGATCTCCCTTTAACTATCACCAGAGGCATCTAGCTGTACACAGGTTGCCTAGAGACTGAGCACACTTTCCCCCACCCTGCAGAAAAATGGCAGACAGCTTGGACAGATAGGAGCCACAGGAAAAAAGAAGACAGTTTTATTTTTCTCCCATTGACCTAGCAACTTATAGATTTTAACATCCTTTACCAAACACATTTAAGGTTATAGTTGTGCATGTAAGATCCCTCTTCTTAGATATTACCCATATTTAGCCTTTAGTTAATTCATTAGTCACTTCCCCTTTGGGTCACAAATGGTAATTAACAACTAGTGCCCCTCTTTGTAATTCTTATCAACCTTCCATTTGATCCTGATAGAGGACAATCACTGCCTGAGGAAGTTCAGGCTGAGTGTCCTGGGTGGAGGGGAGGATTGTGATTTTGGGGAGATATATAACTGTAAAGCAGAGGACAGAGAGGGGGGAGAAGAGAATGGAAGAACTAGATGGGTAAGAACTTGAGAGGAACAAACTGAGATGGGGAAGAACTAGATTGAAGGGCTACAGGAGAGTACTAGAGGAACGAGATGGAAGATGAGGAAGAGCCAGATGAGAGAGAAGGAGACAGGAGAGGAGATGATATGGGAAGGAACAAGATGGATGAGAACCTAGAAGGGACAGAACTAGATGAAGGAATTAAGATAGAACATAGAGGGGATCGCAGACAAGTGTAGAAAGAAATCAGGCTAAAGATGACCTAAATATGAGAGCAGAATATAAGCTTGTAACTGTCACAGAATAATAAAGTATATGGACTAAGGAGTTTCGTGTACATAGATTCATTTCTTCCCATTAAAGATTAATTATCAGCTGGTTGTAGATTCTTCCTGGACCCTGGGAGGGGACTATCGAGGGGCTGGACCCCCCTAGTCCCCGATACTTGAATGTCAGAGTTCAGATGAACTTAGATTCTGATGGGGGTTTTGGCAGTCATTAAATAAGACTTCATGCTCTTAGGAATTAAGGATGTCTTGTGGGGACCACACATCACATACTTCGCCATATTAACTTAGCTCCTCCCACAGAAGAATCTGCTGATTGTATCAGGGTTTTATTTTGTGAGTTGCTCTAGAAAGAAATGCCAGACATTTCCTTCACGCCGACATGAGTGCTCACTGCCATTGTGTGTGGAGGGCCCCAAATGTGTTCCTACAACAGAGTTCTCACAGCACTTTCCAGCTTACAGATGTCATGTTCATTGTTCTAATACTTAGCTGGCAACAACTAGAAAAATCGTTCAAAAATTGTAGAGATTCATTTTTTAAATGCTTGTGAATTCATTTCCTTTTAGCAGATCTTCTAGAATTGAGCTTCCTGAAAACTACCAGGAAATATGAGTAGACATTGATTTGGTTTAGAAAGTACAACTTTTCTGTCCTTTCAGAGGCTCACAAAGAATAGCACAAGTTTAAAGTATAGCTTGAAATTCAATTATTTTTTATGAAAACCTTCCAAATATTAGATGGCGAAGGGTGGGCTGAGAGAATCTGGGAGGAATCAGAGTCAGAAAATCTGTTCAAAAGCGATACTATTACTTTTATTATTACTTTATTCTTAAATGACCAGGTAAATTGAATTTCTAAGCTTGATTTGAGTTGAAAAACTTCAGTTCTGAAGAAAAAAGTCCATATTCAATGAAAGTCGAAATGTCATGGCTAAGGAAAAATAACAAGTGCTAAGAAATAAGTTCAGAGGTTTAAAAACACTAATCAGTTTTTGTGAGTTCACACTCAAAGACCGTATTTAAAAACAGATTTCTCCATCAGCTAAAGACCACATTCTTTAAAGCGAAACAACAGGTAGTCATTTGAAGGAATCTTTTTTTCCATAGGGATATCCATTTATAGAGAAGTTCCTCTCTCCCCAATACTTCTCTGTCACCATGACAATTGGTTAAAAACTTTTGACCTGAAAAGTATTAAAACGTTGTTGTGTTCTTTTTTTGAAGTCTCAATGGCAGATCCCCTTGTGCATCTTTATTAATATATCAAAGCCTTATATCAGAGTATAACATCCATTACCAAAGAAGACAGATATAACTTCAAAATACATAGAAGTCAGTCAGCATGGAAGGCTTTGGAGGGTGGGGTAGAGTTACCTTGTGGATCACTTCCTAGAAGGAATCTTGGATTAATCAACCCCTGCTAGAGGACCATATCATTTGAACCCCAATTTTCCATTAGCTCCCAAATGGACCATGAAGTTAACAAGCATTTGTGACTATTCCTGGAAGTGCACGCTGTTTTCCTTGTACTGAGGGCTGACTAGTGTCCTGTGTGAACTGATCTGGGATAGGTGTCATGTTAATACTTGGAATCGACCTGTGAGGTAATACCTTGTTCAATTTGCAGATGGAGGAGCTGAATCTCATCAAACAGATATGGGCATCAAGATGGGCAGCTATGGCTGCCCCGTTCTTTTTTTTTTTTTTTTTTTTTTTTCAAGACAGGGTTTCTCTGTGTAACAGCTCTAGCTGTCCTAGAATTAGCTCTGCAGACCAGGCTGGCCTTGAACTCACAGAGATTCGCCTGCCTCTGCCCCTCAAGTGCTGGGATTAAAGAAGTGTGCCTGGCTAGCTGCCCCATTCTTTAATTGTAAAATTAGGAATTTCTTTTAGATAGTAAGAGAAATTCTAGCATTTACTGTATCAGAGCACACTAGAGTCTAACACATTATTGACAATTTCGAGTCATTTGTCAATGTGATATAATGACAAAACTAATAATTTTTCTCCCAGTTCTTGGTACATAGATCCTTTAAAAAAACCCATTGAATTGCACATTTATTCATTTTATTTATTTATTTGTGTGTGTGTGTGTGTGTATGTGTGTGTGCGCGCATGCATGTGTGGGCTGAGCACATGTAAGTGGAGGCTACAGACAACTTGCAAGAGTCAGTTCTCTCTTTCTATCACGTGAGTCCCTGGGATTAAATTCAGGTGGTAAAGCTTGGCAGAAGGTTCCTTTACCTGCTGAGTCACCTTGTTGGCCTCAGTGTAATGTGTTTTCTGAGACTGGCCTTGAATTTGCAATCCCCCTGACTCTGTCTGCTGAGTGCTAAGATTACAGGTATATGCTGCTAGCCTAGTTAGACATCTTCTTGTGATAGTACTGTTGGCTGGGAGCCCTTTACTAGTTTCATGGTGGGAACTGGCCAACACAACAGGAAGGCTAAGGCCTAACAAGAGTATGGGGCTTTGAGGTTCCCTAACCCCAAAGCCCACATACATAACGAAACCTCCATAAAGACATGATGGAAATCAGAGAGCTTCCCAGCTGGGGAACACATAAAATGGAAATGCTGGGAAGGCAGCACAGCAAGCCCACAAAGGTACAGAAGCTTGACTCCTTTCCTCTTAGTGTCTTGTCCTATGCATCTCTTCCAACTCTCCATTCTTGGGTTTCACCCTCTACAGCAGCCGTTTTCAATCTTCTTAAATGCTGCGACCCCTTAATATGGTCCTCATGTTGTGATGATTCCCAACCATAAAATTATTTTCATTGCTACTTCATAACTGTAATTTTGCTCCTGTTATGAATCATAATGTAAGTATCTGTGTTTTCCTATTCCACTCCCAAAGGGGTTGTGAACCACAGGATGAGAACATGCTCTCCAACATGCTGGCAGTTGTTCAGTCAAGTACTTCTCAGAGTTCTGTGAGTTGTTCTAACAAGTTATAGAAGCTGGTTGGTGAGGTACTGGGAAGTTCCTGACTTTGTAGCCAGGGTGTAACTTATAGTCTGGATCTAGAATGATACTCAAAGGCTCATGTGATGAAGGGTAAGTCCCATCCTGTGGCACTACAGGGAGGTGGTAGAACTTTTAAGAGGTAGAGCCCAGTGGACAGGCTCAAAAGCATGTTTTTTTAAAAGGGCTGTGGGTTCTTAGAGCCTCTCTCTTGTCTGTCATTTATCTGGCTCTCTCTCTTGTCTGTTATTCATCCTGGCCATGAGGTAAATGATTTTGCCACGTTTCGATTACAATGCGCTACTTTATTGCAGGCCCCAAAGCACCAACAGTGCCAACCAATCATGGAGTGAAACTCTGAAACTGTCCACCCACATAAGCCCTTTCTTTTTGTAAAGCAGTGTTGACCAACACATTTTGGGATCTGCTGTTTGAGCCTGGTATCTAAAGTGAGGGCTGATTTGTGAGACTGAGTCTTTAAACCTGTGGAATGTAACTTCAGCTAGTTGACATCCAAACTGAATTGATGGTCAAATACATACTTGGTGTTGAAGAGTTGGAAAAGTGGTCATGGAAAGAATATATGCTGTGTCAAGAAGTAAAAACAAACATCCCTTCATTTGGTGTCAGAAGTGTCCTGAATAAAAATGGCTCAGTCTTGAAAGGCAGACACTTGCTATGGAGGCTGATCTGGGAAACCTTGGCAGGGTCTGTACTGGCCTTCTGAATGCACGGGGAAGGGCCCTCTCTCCTTGTAGAGAGATGAAAAAAACTACAGTGTGCTTCTCCTGTTGACCCACTCTTAGTATAATGCTGACATTGACACACTTAACAAGACAGTGGCAACACGAAGCCAGAAGTGCCTTGGAGCTGTCCTTAGAATCTTTGTGGAAAATGTCCTTGCTCTTTCCCTATCCCCTTTCGAACTTGAGTTCTTGCACCACCATACTCCATACTGCTTGGCAGACACTTGACTCTTAAATACCCCCTCCTGTCTTTCTGTATACCTGATGGGTTTTTTGGGTGTGTTGGCTTCCTTACCCACTAGCAGTGCTTCACGTTCAGATTTGATAGGACTGCCGAGCACGGTCTTCTCAGGAGGGAGGTCACTTTCCTGGCTTGATGCACACAGTCTAGAAGCACAGTTTTCCTGCGGGAATAACATGCTTCCTGAGTCAGTTCACCTTATGTGGCCAAAGAGTTGGTTTCAATTAATTTCACAACAGATAACTTTTATTAAAAGATGGGAGATACATTCTCACTATGTTGCCCAGTCTGTTCTGAAACTCCCAGACACAAGATCCTTCGACCTCAGCTTTCTGAGTAGCTGGGATGACAGGTGTGTGTGCCCAGCAATAGGTCCACAAAACCATCACAGTACCATCAAAACAACATAGTCCAATTTGGATTACTGAAAATACAAATTACAAAAACACCACAGATAATCCAAGCTATCCTTTAAAAACATTTATTTGGTGTGTGTGTGTGTGTGTGTGTGTGTGTGTGTGTGTGTGTGTGTGTGTACCATGGTACACATGTGGGCCCTGGGAATTGAACTCACTTATTTCAGGCTTGGCAGCAAGTACCATTACCAGCTGAGCCATCTCACTGGTTCCAAAATATCTTTATGTGACTTCAAAATGCAGAAAGTTGTAAACATTTATTTTCACAAGTATTTTCCTGGGAGGGACACTTAACACTTCCGTGTATTACATAGTAGATATTGTTAAATATGTATTATCTCCATCATACAAATGAGGAAAAATTATATATGAGGAAAGGATAAATTGGGTAATTTTGCTATGATTGCATTGTTAGGAAATAGAAATGGGAGAGTTAGCATTTCACATCAGGTTATATCCACTCATATTCTCTCTCTCTCTCTCTCTCTCTCTCTCTCTCTCTCTCTCTCTCTCTCTCTCTCTCTCTCTCTCCCACACACACACACACACACACACACACACACACACTCACACACACAAACACACACACACACTCAACATTAGATCCATACTCTGCTTATGGTGAGTCCCACATCTGAACAGAAAATCTGTGAAGTACCCATTCTACTTAGGCATCAGTGCTGGCTTTTGGACTAGAAATTAGAACCTTTACCTATAGACTAAAGACTCTGTTTCTCTTCTCTGCTTTCAGTTAAAATATTTCTGGCTTTATAGTCAGAAATGGCCATGAATAAAAGAATCAACTGTCAGTTGCCTTCTTTGTTGTGGAAACTTCTTCTGAGTCTAGCCGTTTGGTTTTATGAGATATTCAGGTGAAAGCCATACCCGGCAGGCACTGAATCTGAAAAGTGTTCCTATACTGTGTGTGGATCTTTCTATCTTTGGGTGTGGAAAAATGCCTTTCTACATTGTATAGATGAAGAAAGAGCTTTCAGAGGGAGGAATACAAGAGATTCCGGCATCAGTCTCACTGTTTCAGTCTTTTACTGTTGTAAAGAGAAGTGCTGGGGGAATGCTAGGTGGGGGTGGGGTGGGGGCAGACCACGGTTGAGTCAGACACTCTGACACTTCTTCCCTTCCACAGGCTCTCAGCAGGGGCTGCACTTCTGTGTCCTTTAAAGCATCTTCAAAGCTTGCTAGATACCGCCTTGGAAGAAGTGAATGGTCTATGCTGCAAGACATCTGTTTTATGCCACATCTGATTTAAAGCCCTGGCTTATTTCTAAGGCAGGGGCTTCACATCTGCTTCTAAGTCCCTTACAACCTTAAGTGAGCCAGTAAGCCATTTCTTAAGTGTGGGCATTTAACAGATTGAGTTTGATTTAAGATATTAAGATTCTCTGAGAAGTCTTAGCCATCTTGAATGGCTAAATTCAGTTCCTCAACTGAATCTGATTTCAAATTTATCATGCTGGCATTTATTTTCTTGAACTTCACTAGCAGATTCAAGGAGGTAGCTCTTTCCACCAGTATAACAGATGTAAGTCACACTGTTATATTTCAAAACACGGCAAATAGTTCATACTGTGGCTTACTGTCAAGAAACCCAAAGAAAAGCAGCAAACAGAGCCCTCATAACCAAAACTTACTGCTTGCCTTTCAACCTGAAATTTTTTTTGTAGTCTAATGTGATGGTCTTTTGCTTCATAACCTAATTGTTTCAGGTTGAAATATTTGGTCACAAATCAACTTCACAGAGAACATCAGTTTGTAATGATCTGTCACGATTTTTTTCTAAAAGAAGCTTTGCTTGACATGACTGGAAAAAAATCTGACTCACTGTTTTCTGATTATCAGTTGGCTCTCTCTTGCCTTCTTTAGCTGTCATTTTGTGGTATATTGGAGATGAGAAACACTTATCATTAAGCACAATATGACAAGTTTCTTCTGTGCCACCTGACCTCTTGTTTCTTTAAACAAAATTCTCCACAAAGCAGAAAGCAGCCTCTACTAAAAATGTGCTTAAGTCAATTTGCAATGGCAATCTAAAGAGGGATGGGAAGCAGGATAGCAGCACCGTGGCCCCTTGTCCATCTAGGGTCTTCAAGCTGCACAGTGCATTTTATACAGGAAGAGAAACAGAGCTATGTTGCAGCTCTGGGACAATTGAGAAAGTCTGATACCATGAGGAAAGTCCTGATAGTACAGCAGCTTTGGCACTTTTCAATTAAATGCTTGATAAATGAATTTCTCTGGGATTGTGCTCATTTCTTTAATAGCACCCACAAAAGTGGAAAGTGAGTTGATTTTATGATGTGGAAGAATTAAAAGCATATTGCAAATGGCCTCTGAAAGAAAACATTTTCAATCATTTGTTTCAACTACACCAAGGTTGCCAGTTCCTAATGGCTCTCTGGGGCCCATTCCCATGCTGGTAAACACACCCAGGGCCTGTATGTGCTCTGCCTTCCTGAGCTGAGCAAAGAAGATCATCAGCAGAGCTCTTGCAGAACTAACTGTGCCATTGCTGATGTTGGACTTTTGGTCCAAGCCCCAATGTTTTCTCTTCCTTCTCAAATATCTACAGCAGGGAGTTTTGGTTAATGAGTCATTTTTTTTTCTAGAGTATAACTTCAGCTGAGTACTGAGGCATATGAGACTGGAGAGGTATGACACACAGACATCAGGAGACTTTATACATCTAAAAGGACACACCTGACTCTCAGGTGACACACAGACATATCCAAATGTTAAATAGACTCTCCTAGTGTCTTCACTGTGTTCTTTATGTAGCAGGCTCTCACTATTAAGTTTCACCTTCCCTTCTATTTTGCTATTATCTGACTTTAGAAAACTGTGTCTCCTTGTTTCTTTATAAGGCTTCCCCCATTTTGGTGTTGGCTATTTTTGTTTGTTTGTTTGAGACAGGGTCTCATATACCCCAGACTGGCTCCTAACTTGCTATGTAGGTAAGGATGACATTTAACTCCTGATCCCCCTGCCTCCATTTCTTAAGCTTTGGGATTCCGGTGTGTACCACCAAGCCTGACTTGGTGTTGGCTGTTACTCTGACCTGTGGCTGCTCATGATCACATAGAGTAGGTGTAAAGAAGTGTCAATGTTCTAGCTGCATTTCTGCTTTAATGAAATGTTCAGTTAAAGGTGTGCTTATCTGGGAAGATGGAACTTCAAATAAGAAATTGCCTCCATCAGAGGCACAGTTTGTAGGGCACTTTGTAGGGCACTTTTTCCTGATTAAGGATTGAAGGGAGAGGGCCCAGCCCACTGAGGGTGGTACCACCTTTGGGAGGTGGTCCTAGTGTTGTAGAAAAGGCAAACTGAGGAAGCGATGGGGAGCAAGCCAGTAAACAACATTTCCCTATGGTCTCTGCTGCAGTCCCTAACTCCAGGGTCCTGTCTTGACTTCCTTCCATGATGAACTCTAAGCTGTAAAGGAAAACAGACCCTTCTCCAAGTTGTTTTTGGTTGTAATGGTTATCACAACAATAAGGAAGCAAACAAGAACACATGGGCTTTCTCTGTTGTTATTGGTGTGAGAAGATGAAGCAGGGAAGATGGAGGAACCTGACAGTTGGAATGCATGTAAACCAGAACCTTTAGAAATGCTAAGTACTTCAAAGCTGAGCCCTTGACACAAGAACTACCACTGACAGGGACTTTGAATTCCCAACTAGCAGTGTTTTCCAAAACTTCTAGGGTATTTTCATTATCACTGAAGGGTGGGGGCGGGGAAGGGAAAGATTGATGTAAGACTCATGTACCTTATCTTGAAGATTTTCCAACATTTTTTCCACCTGTAACTTGTCATCTTTGAGTTTTTCAAGTTCAGCTTCTTTCTTTTTGTATTCCTCTTGGACTTTGAGCAGATGCTTCATGAAAGATTACAGATAATGACATCACTCATTTAGGCTACACACTTCATGCCCAATCCCTTGCTGAGGTTAGGTATCAGGTAGACCAGGCCCATTTCCCCTCTACAAATAGTACTTTTTCCACATAGAGCAAAAGAATCTTTGGAAAATCAAGATATTTTTCTCTCCTTAAAAATCTGGTTCTTAGATATTTCTTCTGAACTTATTTATATTTTATAAAGAACCAGAGAAACTAACAAACACAATCACTTAGCTTCTTCTCTGTCCTGGCCATAGGGAAGCAGCGCATGCAGTTAATATTGTACAAACTGCATCTTAATTATTGTGGAGACATGAACTTAATGTTGAAAAACATTGTTGTGAAGTCATCTGGCATGCTAAATTTGACTTGTGTAGGTAAGATAGTCATGAATTCAAATTTTACATATTAGTAGCCAAGGAACAGGATTTATTGATATCGGTAATGATAACAAATACTATTTATCAAATTCCCAGTATGTACTAAGTAAGCATTGTGCTAAGGGACTCATGTGCAACAATTCATGTAACCTTTCCTAAGGCTATTCAGATATGAATTAGCAGAGTTAGATTTAAAACCAGGCCAGGTAACCCTGATTTATACTCTATTACCTAAATCAATATTTACTACAAATCTTTGGAGATAAAATGGGAAAATGTTCATTCGTTATAATATTATTTTCCCAATGGAAAAAATAATCAAAATGAATGAAATTAATTTTTAGGAGGTAGAGACCTCTTGCTGAGATCTTTGCATGTTAAGTGACTGAACTGTTTTTATGTGTAATGGTTTCAAAAGCAACATAAGAGAAACAATGATAAAAATGTTCCTGAGGTCTTATTTTCAGACTTGCAAAAGGCCATCAGCTAAAAAACAAGGTTCAATGCATGTTGTCAAAGCCTTTTGAAGAGTAGCTACAGGGACACATTTTTTTGGTAGAAAGATCTCTGATATAATTTATGTATTCTAATTAAACTCTGTGGTGACAATAAAAGGAAGGTAAGCATTACTTCACACATTTTGCTAATGGGAAAGGTGAAATATTAATGTGATAATACTTGTCACACAGGAAGACAATGGTGACAGAAGTAATAACACAGCGATGCCAGTGCCAGAAGGGACTCCCTGTTCATCATTTATAGTTTCCAATCAGCAATTAGTTTGCCCTAGATAATTTCAAGGCACAGAGTTGAAATGTACTGCAAAATTTAAAATGTACAGAAGATGGTTGGTAGATTGTCATGACAGAATGTGATCATATCCTTACTCAGAAGCACTAGTCCTTCACTCTAATCAAAGAAGGTGTTGACAGCTTTTAAATAGGAGGCTCACTGTAGTGATGGCTACATCAAACTTCGAGATATTGACCATGAGCTTATTATTCATGAGGTTTCATTTGAATGCAGTTTCCACTGGATTTAATTATTTCTTTTTCCTTTTATTCAAATTAATCTTTAGAGCTCATTCCATTTATTTATTTATTTATTTATTTGTTTGTTTGTTTTTACATCCTGACTGCCATTTTATTTTTTATTACACATGCACCCATGGAGGCCAAAAGAGATCATCAGATACTATGAAGCTGAACATATAGGTGGTTGTTAGTTGTCCAGGGTGGGTGATGGGAACCAGATACTAATCCTCTGCAAGAGTAGCAAGCACTCTTAATTGTGAAGACATGTCTCTCCATCCCTCTACTTTAATTTTTATGCTTGGAATTATGTGCTTTTAAACTCACATAAATTACTGTGAAAGTAAAATAAAAAACAACAACCCAGTATTACAGTCTCAAAGCACTGATAGTTACTACAAGGTCCCCATTTCCATGAAAATCAAGAGTGAGATGTTTGTTGTTTCTTCTAAAAGACTATATTTTGTTGTTTTAATACTTACTGATCAGCATTTTATCATATGCAAGTAATTGAGGGTTTTCTGATCTTTTTGCTTCAGCACACCTCTTGGCAAACGAAGAACAGATGCTATCCTTCAAAATGACACAGGGAAACAAACTGTCCGTACCTGTTGCATCCCTTGAAGAGCTTGCTGCAGAAGCTTCAGCTGCTGTTCCTTGTTTGGGTCATCTTCCCGGTGGGCTTTGCCTTGTTCTTGCTTGAGCAGTTCTACCTCATTCCGGTAGGCGTCTAGCTGCCAACGGAGGCTGTCATTTTCCTCCTTCAGAGCTTCTGTCTGTGATACTAAGGCTAAACAGTCAATGGAAAATGGAAAATGTTAAACTTTATGTCTAGATGTTTTTATGGTACATCTGAGTGCTATGAAAACATGGTACTTTAAATTAATGTGTATAAAAAAGCTGTTTGATAAGGAATTGTAGGTCAGTTTTAGTTGTCCATGGTAGTGAAAGATGGACACAAAAGCACAAAGTCTTGCTTTCATAAATGAAACAGGATTTCAATACACAAATATCTTCATTGTGGTTTACACTTTGCAAACCAAATGTAACTATTTGGAAGTACCACCCATTACTTTCAATGAAATGGAGCAAGTGATAAGAGCACTGTAATGATCAAATGTAGAACTAATTGCCTTGAACAGATAACTGCCTACACAATTTTTTTAAATATGCATTTTAAAAAAACTAGTGTTCACTAATATTATAGAAGAAAAGTAACTGCATAAACCAAGATAACAACATTTTTACTTTCTGCATACAAAAACATCTCCCCTGCATCTTGACAATGAGTAAGAAGCTGAACAAATCAAAAACAAACAACTCTTTTTTGCTTGTTTTTTTGATACAGTGTCTCTCTTCATAGGCATGTTTGGCCTAGAACTTGCTATGTAGACCAGGCTGGCCTGTAGCCTTGGTAGCCTGGAGCTTGCTGTGTAGACCAGGCTGGCTTTGAAAATATAGATCTATCTGCCTCTGCTTCCCAAGTGCTGGGATTAAAGGCGTGCACCACCATGCCTTTCTTAAGAATTCTTCTTGCTGTCTTCTGAGCACTGAGATGATTCAGCAAACAACTCCTCAAATTAGAGACAGAGACACTGAATACAACAAGTCACATCTAGAACCTGAATGCCCTGAGCAGAAACCCTCATGGGAACTAGTGCCAGGTTAGAGAAACAAATTGAATTATTGGAGGCTCAGTATGGATAAGCCATCAAGTTAAAATCTCCAGAAATAAATACATTGGCTTAATTTAACAGCCTTTACAATCAAATGTCTTTCTGCAGTTAAAAATATCAAAGACAACACAATCCAGATTCTCTGTATAATATCCATCTTTATGTGGCTTATTTTTTTTATAATACCTTTACTGTCTCTTTAAAGATTTTATTTTTTAAAACTGTTTCTTTATATAACTATCTATATTCATTTTCTTCTTCCAAACCTAGGTACATTTTTATACACACTGTAAACCATTTAAAGTCTTATTCCATCTGAATCTGCCTTATTGTGAATCTATTGCTTTAAACCCCAGCATTACTAGGACTGAAATGGCAGCTTTGGCTGCTGGCTCTGCCCACCTCAGCTTTTCAACATTGCAGAACTACGTTTACTGCTAGCTCTGGGAACCAGGCTCACCACGAACTATAGGAAGCAGTGGGTCTATGCCTCCATTAAAGCAGGGTGTAGCCCAGAAACCCTTTTTTTTTTTTTTAGTAGCAAAAGCTATATCTACCATGCACCATGTTGCATGGCTTGTAGAAACCTCTGTGTAACTCAGTGGGAATCCACCATGCTGTAGCTCTATCCTGCATGCTGTGAACCTGCCATAGCCAGGGGACACATCATTGTACCTAGACCCACCATGAGCAACATGAACTAGGAAGGTGTTCTTAGCTACATTTATAATCTCTTCTTAAGATTTCTCAGATTTTAGGTGGAAATTCTTGCCCCAAGTTGGATGCCATTTGTAGCTGAAGTTTTCCTGGTCTTGTCTGGCTTCTGTGGCCTCACAGTCCTGCAGCCGCTCAGATCCAAGTAAACACACAGAGGCTTATATTAATTAAAACTGCTTAAACATTAGCTCGGGCTCACTATTGACTAGCTCTTACACTTAAACTCTGCCCATTTCTGTTAATCTATATGTTGCCATTCGTTCCATGGTTTTACCTGTGTGCCACTATATGCTGCTCCCTGGACAGTGGGCTGGTGTCTCCTGACTCAATTTTCCTCTTCCCAGAACTCTCCTTGTCTGCTTATCCCACCTATATTTCCTGCCTGGCTACTGGCCAATCAGCATTTTATTAAACCAGTGTACAAAAGCATTATTCAACATCAGGGAGCTCTACTAGGTCCTCACAGTGATTATAAGAAAAAAAAAAAAAACCTCTTTCTGTTTCACAGTGGGAGAGGAACAGCTTTGAAGTTTGAAATACCAGAACATTCTATTCTTAACAAGACCTACCTCCAGGAAAAACTATTTTATTAGAACCTTTTGGAGTTTTAAAATAGCATTAATGAACCGAAGAAGGGTGATACTTAACTCTAGATCAGTGGTTCCCAATCTGTGGTTCATGACTCCACAGGGGTCATATTCAGATATCCTGCATATCAGATATTTACATTAAAATTCCTAACAGTAGCAAAATTACAATATGAAGTAGCAATGAAAATAATGTTATGGTTGGGGGTCACCACAACATGAGGAACTGTGTTAAAGGAACACAGTATTGGGATGGTTGAGAACCACTGCTCTAGACCCTTCCAGACATCTTGTTCCAGTTAAGGGCCTAGGAGCAAATTTCAGAAGCATAGGTGAAATTTAACCGTCACAGGTTATCTAAAGACTGAGACTTAGGGCTGGGATGTATTTCAGATGTGTAGAGTGCTTACCTAGCATTCAAGAAGCCCTGGGTTCAATCCCCAGTGCCACATAAAACTTGATATTGTAGCACACACCTTTAATCCCACCATTCAAGAGGTAGAGGCAGGAGAATTAGAATTTTGAGACGATCCACAGCCCGGGCTACATAAGATTCTGTCTAAAAAAAAGTAAGACTTAATCATAGAACTGGGGAATGAGTCTCCTTGTCTCCTCTACACAAACAAAGGTCTATCTGCTAGGGTTCATTATACCCAATTAGTACTATCTGATATTTAACAATAATTTATAAGGACTAATAAATTGCAAAGACCAGTTTAAGAACACAAAGACACATTAAAACTGAGTTAGACCATGATAAATGAAGACCACATGAGAATAGGAAGAAGCAAAGTGCTAGAGAGGTTCACAGAAATCCACAAAGATACCTCCACAGTAGACTGCTGGCACTGGTCGAGAGAAAGCCCGAACTGACCTACTCTGGTGATAGGATGGCCAAACACCCTAATTGTCATGCTAGAAATCTCATCCAATGACTGAGGGAACCAGATACAGAGATCCATGGCCAGGCCCCAGGTGGAGCTCCAGGAGTCCAATCGGTGAGAAAGAGGAGGGTTTGTATGAGCGAGAATTATTGAGACCAAGATTGGAAAAAGGACAGGGACAATTAGCCAAACAAATGGAAACATATGAACTATGAACCAATAGCTGAGGAGCCCCAACTGGATCAGGCCCTCTGGATAAGTGAGACAGTTGATTAACTTGAACTGTTTAGGAGGCACCCAGGCAGTGGGACTAGGTCCTGTCCTCAGTGCATCAGCTGGCTGTTTGGAACCTGGGGCTTATGCAGGGACACTTAGCTCAGCCTGGGAGGAGGGGACTGGACCTGCCCGAACTGAATATACCAGGTTGAACTCAATTCCCAGGGGAGTCTTTGACCTAGAGGAGATGGGAATGAAGGGTGGGCTGGGGGAAGGCGGGGGGGGGGGGGAGGAGGGGAGAGGACAAGGAAATCCGTGGCTGATATGTAAAATTAAATTAAATTATAAAATATAATTAAAAAATTGAGTTAGATATGGCAAGGATGTTGGTGAAAATAGGCAAATGAGAGAGACAGATGAATAATAAGAGCAGAATTAGAAACTCTAAGGAAGAATAGAAATACTAGTCATCAAAAGCACTATAACAGGCAGAAGACCATTGACAGGCCATTAGTAGACTAGACATGGTTGAGGAAAGAATTTCTGAGATTGAATATTTAAAAATGTAAAAGGCTATAACTAAAAACATGCTTTAGCCCATCTAGGATGTTATTATTGAAAAACATACCAAAGACTGGGTAGCTTATGCTCAATGAAAATGTATTTTTTTAACAGTTTCAGAAGCTGGGCAATTCAAGATCAAAGCACCAGATCTTCTGCATTTGGCAAATGCCTACTTCTGGGTTCATAAATGGTATCTTTAGTATTATCACACCAGAAAGGGGTAAGGCAGTTCTCTGGGGCCTCTTCCATGAGGATACTAATGCCAAGCACCTCCCCAAAGTTCTACTACCTAAATGGTGAGTAGGTTTCAGCATATGAATTTTGGGCTATATAAACATCTAGAAGACAACAAAAGCATAGAGAAAAATAACTAAAAGAAAATAACAGGATATCCAGCAACCTGGTACAAACACAGAAAGTGTAAGCATATATAACGGCAAAGCCAAAAGAGAAGAGAAAAAGCAATTATAACTAAACATTTTCCCAAACCTGTGATATACACAAAACTACATACAGATCCATGAAGTTCATAGAGCATTAAAGATGAATGTCCTCAAATCTACTCAAAGTTCAGCAAATCAAAATAGAGAAAAAACTTATTAAAATAGGCTGGAACAAAACCAATACCTCACCTATAGAGCAGTAAATAGAAACATTACATAGAATTTCTCAGAACTACATAAAGCAAGAGAACAGAGGAAAATATTTTAGCAAAATATGTCACCAATGTAGAATTTTGTGCCCTGTGAAATTATGTTCAAAAGGAACTAAGAAGAAATAAAGATTTCTTCAGCTAAATAAAAACTGAGGGGGAGTTTTGACAGTAAGTCTGTCCTGCAAGAAATATTAAAGCTGTTCAGAGCAACAAAAAAAATGATATAGTTCAGAAATTCAGATCTACACAAAGGAAAAATATAACATAAAAGATGAGCAAGTGATGGTAAGATAAAAGTGATCTAGAGTATAATGTTCAAAATTGTAGCAGTAACAATGCACACACTTAAGTACATGTGAAATGAATGGTAGCAATGATGCATGGGATGAAGAGGAATTGGAAATATTTTGTTATTGTAGGATACTTGCATAATCTTAAACTATATAGAAAACAGTATAACTGATATACTGAGGAAAGAGAAAATATAACAGAAAATGCTTAAAACAATATAAAGAAAAAGTATGGAGGACAAATTAGGAGGAAAGAACGAGGATAATTCAAAGAAAACTGCAGCAAATATGGTAGATATTTATCCAGTCGTACCAATAATCACTTCAAATGTCATACCAGTCAAAAGGCAGAGATTACCACTAGAGTGGATCAAAAAAGTCCCTAGCCATGTATGATTGCACACATCTATATTCTCAGGACTCATGAGGTCATTGCAGGAGGATGGCTTCAAGTTTGAGACCAGTCTGGTCTACAAATCAATTTATTTTTAAGGAGCAGTCCATTTCTCAAATTTAATTAACAATGCAAGCACTTTATAGAATACTTCCTATGAATCCACACTGTATTCAGTACTTGGCCTTATTTAACCCCACATTGTGAAATAAACAAAAAGCATAGACTAGTCATATATGTAAACTAAACTAAATGAGGTGCTTAGTGTGCCTGTAAGCCATTTGTGGTTGAAATACAACCACTAAAAGTATTATCCCTGCTGTGGGATCTTTGTATGTCAAATCTGTTGCTCTGACTGGTCAATAAATAAAACACTGATTGGCCAGTGGCCAGGCAGGAGGAAGTATAGGCGGGACAAGGAGGAGACAAATTCTGGGAAGTGGAAGGCTGAGTCAGAGAAACTGCCAGCCACTGCCATGAGTAGCAACATGTAAGATACTGGTAAGCCACGAGCCATGTGGCAAGGTACAGATTTATAGAAATGGGTTAATTTAAGATAGAAGAACAGTTAGCAAGAAGCCTGCCACGGCCATACAGTTTGTAAGCAATATAAGTCTCTGTGTTTACTTGGTTGGGTCTGAGCAGTAGTGGGACTGGCGGGTGACAGAGATTTGTCCTGACTGTGAGCAAGGCAGGAAAACTCTAGCTACATGACTTATTCATATATAAGGCAAGCCACTTATTAATTGTGATAAACAGTAAGTTTTAAGCCAGCCAAATTTACTTTTTTTTTTGGAAAAATCAAAGTAACAACAATAAGCAAACAAAACCAACCATACCAAGACTCAGCTATATGAACCATAAGAAATATACTTAAATGTAAAGCCTATATAGATAAACAAGTAAAGAGAAGAAGGAAGATAATGCCATTTTAGTAGTAATTAAAAATGGAAGTAGCTACATGAATGTAGTTGAAGATTTCCTGTGTCCCGCCCGGCCCATGGTCGGGACAAATCTCTCTCATGTACAGTCCCACGGTAACTTATAAAATATATCACTCAGAGGCTTATATTAATTACAAACTCTATGGCCAATGGCTTAAGTTTCTTGCTAGCTAGCTCCATCATCTTAAATTAAGCCATTTTTATTAATCTATATTTTGCCACATGGCTGTGATGTTACCAGTCTGCTGGCATGTTGCTCTTTGGACAGCAGGCTGGTGTCTCCCTCTCCTCTGCTTTCTTCTCTCCATGTATCTGCTTGGATGTCTCACCTGCCTCTAAGCTGCCTTGCCACAGGCCAATGCAACTTTATTTATCAACCAATCAGAGCAACATATATTTCACAGCACAGAAAGACTTCCCACGATACATGAATTTAAGACAAAGCTAACTGCAGAGCAAGGAAAGTTATCAAGAATTAGGACAGGGGCCTTGTTAAAGGGGCCTGCACTTAAGAAGGCATCACTCTCTTTAATGTGTAATATGCTAACAGAGCTTCAAATTATGTGAAACAAGAGCTGAGGGGCTGTAAAGAGAAGCAGAGGAATTGACTAACACCCCTCTATAAGACATGGATGAGGTCAGAAAGCAGAACATCTGGAAGGGCATAGTTGGACTCAATACTCCTATCAATCAAATAGATAAAACTGACATCTGCAGACTATTTCATTCAACAAGAGCAAATTACAAATTATAAACTCACATGGACATGTCACTAAAAGAGACCACATTCGAGGCCATGAATTATACCTTAATGTCAAAATGGAAATTATACCATGACTCTTCTTAGAGAACAATGGAATATGACAAAAAAATCTATAATGAAGACAGCTGAACATTCCCCAATACTGGAGACTGAACAACTTACTTTTAAATAATACATGGGTCAAAGAAAAAATTTCAAACTAAATTTAAATGAAAACACAACTTATTTAAATCTGTGGAGTGTGGCAAAGTGGTGCTTAGAGGGAAATTTGTAGGAAGAAATGCTTATATTAGAAATGAAGAAAGATCTATGGTCAAGTATGAAACTTGCTATCTTAGGGAACTAGATAAAAGAAGACTTATAGCTAGAGTTTTCCTGCTTTGCCCACAGTCAGGACAAATCTTTGTCACCCGCCAGTCCCACAGCAGCTCAGACCCAACCAAGTAAACACAGAGACTTATATTGCTTACAAACTGTATGGCCGTGGCAGGATTCTTGCTAACTGTTCTTTTATCTTAAATTAACCATTTCCATAAATCTATACCTTGCCACGTGGCTGGTGGCTTACTGGCGTCTTCAAAGACTAAATTAAATAAGTTAAATATTAGTTTGTTAATAGTTGGCAGTTTCTTATGAAATTAAATATATACTTGTCATAAAACTGAGTAGTTGTGCTTCTTGGTGTTTATCTAAATGAACTGAAATTTAATGCCCTTCCCCCAATCCTGTGTTTGCATATTTATAGTCCCTTTACCCATAATTGCTTAAACTTGGAAGCACCACAGATTTCCTTTAGTGGGTTAATGGAGAAATAAATTGATATATTCAGGTAATGCAATATTATTTAGTGGTAAAAAGAAATGAGTCCTTGAGCTGAGAAAAGTCACAGAGGAAACAAAGGCATGGTACTAAGTGAAAGAAGCCATTTTGAAAATGTTCTACAGTAGTTGATTTCAATTACATGACATTCTGGAAAAGGAAATACCATGGACACAGCAAAAAGATGAGTAGCTTCCAAAGGCTACCAGGGACGAGTGAAGAACAGGTAGAACACAAACTTTAGGGCAATGAAACTATTTTGTATGTTACCACAATGGAAGGGCCATGTCATTACACATACATTAATACCTATAGAATGTAGTATGTAATATACACACTAGAGAAGCCCTTCTGTAAACTATAGACTTCCGGTGATGATTGGTCAATGAAGGCTCATTACGATACAAATACATCATTATGGTAGGAGAGGTTGATTGGGGTTGGTGTAGGAGACTGCCTCTGTAGAGACAAGGATTATATAGGAAGTCTTTTCCCTTTTACTGTGAACCAAAAGACAAAAAAAAAAAAAACCTTGAAGAGATAATTTATTAATAAAATGAAGATGCATGGAGAAACCTACTTTAGATTTAATTATTTATGAGTTTGTGCAAATTTTCAAGGTCAAAATTATAAAGGCTATTTGTAAATATTTAGTCAGAGGATTTTTCATTAATCCAATAAACATTTATTGAGTACTCTCTGTATTCCAGGCTTATGACTAAGGTAAAAATAGGTGACTCCACTGATCTCCACTGTTTATCTACTACATTAAAGGAAACATTTTCCTTTTTATGGTGTTGGGGAACAAACCTAGGGCCTGCATATGTGAGACCAGAGCTTTACCACTGAGCTATACTCCCATTCCACCTCTTAAAAATGCCAATAAAACATGAAATCTGGAAGAGCAGATAGGAAGTTGGACCCAAATTACAAAGTTGTGCATTAAGTGTGTAAGTACATTAAAAAGCAACTGGACAAAGATGTGGATTTTCCCAGTTACTGTGGGGAGGTATTTTTGGTTGGTAGAAAGTAAAAGAAAAATAATGAAATAAAACAATTAAAATTATTATAATAAATGATTGAAGAATCTAGATTTCAAAGAAAAGCTTTCAAGGCCAGGAAATATGTGGCAGCCATGATTACTGCAAGCAGCCCCTGGAAAGGCAATGCTTGAAGCTATGAGAGTGATGCTGAAGATGCAGTGGAGATCTCAGGTGGTTCGAGATGTCAGAAACATGGAGTGCTCATTTAGGAAAACTACAGTTAAGAAGCAGAGCTAGCCCAGGAGAATGACTGTGTGGGCTGCAAATGGCGGGATTTGATGTCTGTCCTGTTGCCTTTCGCTCCTTTTGCTCATATCTCTGTTTTTAGTGGAAAAAGCATCACCCTGTAGACTGGCTGCTCTCATGAGGTCACCAGGGAAAAAGAAAGCCACTATTCAAGCATCCCTCTCTCTGCTTCCTGTTTACCCTGATGGGAACAACTCAGCTATGCCTTCTGTGTCATGATGAACCAAAATCCCCCAAACCTTGAGCAAAAAGCAATCTCTACCCCCTTAAAAGATGGGCTATACATAGGAAAAAATACTTGTTTTTAGGCAGAATCTCAAAGTCCAGAATGTCCTTGAACTCACTATGTAGCCACCTATGATCTTGAACTCGTTCCTCCTGCCCCTCCTCCCAAGTGCTGAAATTACAGGCATCTGCTACCATGTCTGGATTTAAAGAGAACTCTATCCTGAGACGAAGACATATTTCATTCCCAAAAGGAATCTGCCTTTAGGGAGAACTGAGTTTAATTAAATGACTCGAACCTAAGAGTATTCCTGGAGTTATTAGGCTATGGTTAGACTGGCTACCTAAAGCAGAGAGTGGTACTACAATAGAAAGAAAGCCTTTCTCAGTTTCCACACTTGTTTTCAATGGATGATTATGCAATTATCTTGATATAGTAGCTTTAAATCTCATATTTCAATTGATCAATTATCAAAGACCTTTTTCAGGGCACACTCGTTTTGTGTGTGGTTTTTGTAACTGATTTTAATTACTTCTGTATTCACACAGATTTTATGTCTTTGAAGAGAAAGCCATTACACAGAGACTTGCATTGCCAGATCTCTAAATATTATCTACCCATGCCATCTCCCAGTGGCTGAGATACTGTTCATCAGGCATTCACAGCACCAAGGGAAGACGACATAAGTGATTTGTGTAATGAACAAAATGGTATAGGGAAAGGGACATTAACCATCTGTCTAACGGAAGAAGCAATATTTGGTTTGTTTGCTGGATCAGTTCCAAGGACAGTATCTCAAGCTGGCATCGGGCTGCATAGGCATACAGGTTCCTCTGGAAAGTGTGACTCCAGATGGACAGTTGTTTCTGCTTTGCTTTGACTATCATTTGGTGATCTACATGGCTCAAAATAAAACAGTAACATTTCATCTCCCTCCTTTTGTTACTTCATGGACTACAGTACCACAGGCCAGTGGTTATGCTCATGTTCTACATGCCACATGGAGATGCACGTCTGAGGAAAGGGCAGAGATTCAGGAGAGTGCTCAGAGGCATAACCTGTAGTTGAAATGTGAAAATGTTTTCCCTGTGAGAAAATGAGGAGAAGAGTGCTTGTGTCCTGCCTGAGGGAAAGGGCTTGGTGATGAGCACTGACAGAAGCAAGAGCAGATAATAATCTTCTCAGTTTACACCCATCACTGAGAAAACACCCCGAACAAACAAACAAACAAACAAACAACAAACAAAAAATAAGGTAGTGATCAGTGATAATGCTGGGGAGGGCTTCTCTACATAATGTATTTCCTACTCTCTGAAGTTAAGGTTTCTGTCATTTAAATGAGAACACAAAGTCTTTCCTTTCATAGACTTCATGTTAATTGGGCCCATTCCTGATGTTGGAGTCTTTCATACATGGCCAGAACACTGAAATATTCAATATTACCTTTGAATACTATGTATGAATAGTTAAACCTACAGTCTTGATACTGTGGAGCACAGTATGGAGAACACATTCCTATTCTGCCATCATTAGCTTTCAGTTTCTCTTTTCTGACTAGTCCCTATGTGGGAAATGTTTTTCTTTATGCCAACTGCTTCTTAGATCTGAAGGCTTCCAGTTTCTCTTGACAATATGAAAATATGAAGGCAGCTGTGAACATCTCCTTCTAGAGGAGCCACGGAAAGCAGAATCTCAGACATGTGTCTGTACAATGAAGAACCAAAACAGACTTTTGTGCCATTAAAAATATTGGATGATGTAAAGGAAACAAACAAGCAAGCAAGCAAGCAAACAAACAAACAAAACCAAATAATAAGTGCATTCAGTGATTCAGCTACTCTTGGAAAGCTTTATTATAGCAGATACTAAAAAATGTTACAAGATGATAGAAATCCTAAACTAAACATTGGAGCCCTAGCAATTCTCAAAGGGTAATAAGCTAAAAACAACAGACAGACAGATTACCTAAGTACAACCTATAGAGGTGGCTACAAAATGGTTCAGGCAAAATCAAGTGGTTTCCTTGATCTCGTAAAGCCTTATTCTCTTTGCCTCTCTATATGTCATTATCTCTCTCTACCCAGTCTTCTGCCAGCATGGATGCATCTGGGACATCATGGTTCCTCTCTATAACACCTACATCCCCCTGCCAAATACTGAATCCCCATTGGTCAGTTGCTTCTTTGCCCTTCATCCCTCTAAGATTCTGTTCTTAAATCCTTAATCTCTTAGAGTGGCCAACTTCATCCAGTTAGTTAATTGTTTTTTGGATAGGGTCTACTGTAAACTCCTCAGCACCCTATATTTCTTCAGCCTTCTGAAAACCTTTGACCAAGCTGACCATCCCAGTCTGTAACTCATGGTCACTTGACTCAAGTCTCTGCTCTTTCTCTTGGGCCTCAGAGGACTTTTCAAGGAAGTTGTGGAACTAGACAGCTAGATTCATATGGAATCATGTTAGTCCTTAGTGACGCGATCTCACGCCTCTTTTTTCTTCCTTCCATGTGTCCTACAATATGTACTCAATATCTATTCCTTGCCTTTCATGGTCTTATTTCTAAATAGCCTCTGTGATTAATGGATGACCAATCTCTTACTATATACAGAAGTCTGGGCTACATACATACTTTCAGCATCCCTCTCTCTCTCATCTCAGAGAAAATTCTCATTAGAATGTAAGCTTCTTCTAAGTTTGAGTCCCTTATTATTCTTTCTTCTAGGGCTTCATTTCCACAAATTCCCATAAATGTTGCCATATCTTCAAGTACTGAAGAAGCCACAATCTTCATTAGCTTTCTTCTCTTTTATTGAACATCAAAAATCAATTTTAAAAGGGCACATTTATAATCCCAGAACTCAAGAGGAAGAGATAGGAAGAGTACCTCAGGTTTGAGATCAACTTGGGCTACATTGAGTTCCAGAGCAGTTTGGGCTACTCAGCAAGACCCTGCCTCCCCATGCCGTCTCCCTATCAACCCAAACAACCACCACAACACAAATCCTTTCATTTCAGTCCATTCATACAAGCTCTGTTCTGTGGATCACACTGTGTTCCTCCCTGCCATCCCAAAGATGTTGAAGCTGTAAGAATGGGATCTTGCTTCGTAACAGGGCATTTACAGAAGTAATCAAGTTACAGTGTAGTCATTATGGTGGGTCCTAACCTTATGATTGGCACCCTCACAGAAAGGAGAAATTTGGGCAGGGAGATAGACATACATCATGTGAGCATAAAGGCAGAAATTGGGGTAATATATCTCTGTGTCAAAGAATGCTAATGATTGCTGCCAAACAGCCAGAAACTGGGAGGAAGCAAAAACAGATTATGTCTCACAGCCTTCAGAAGGAACCAACTCTGCTGATACCTCCACCTTGTGTTCCTAGTTTTAAGAAAATAAAGACAATATATATGTTTTAAAACACAACTCTGTAGGGCAGTGGTTCTCAACATTTCAAATGCTACTACCTCATGTTGTGACCCCCAACTATAAAATTATTTTGTTGCTACTTCATAACTAATTTTGCTACTGTTACAAATTGTAATGTAAATATATGATATGTAGGATATCTGATATGTAACCCTTGTGAAAGGGTCATTCGACCCCCAAAGAGGTTGTGACCCACCAGGTGAGAACTGCTGCTACAGGGCAGGAGAGATGGCTCAGCAGTTAAGAGCATTGGCTGATCTTGCAGAGAAACTGGGTTCAATTCCTAGTACTCATTTGGCAACTTATAACCATTTGCAGCTCCAGTTCCAGGGACTCTAACACCTTCTTCTGGCCTCCATAGGTACTGCACATATGTTGGGCACAGATATAATATATATGCCAGCAAAACACACATATACACACAAAATAAAATAAATAAAAATGACTGTATAAGTCTCCCATGGTATGGTACTTTGCTATTCTGGCTCTAGTGAAGCTAATACACTCATCTGCTCCCCAGTCTCTCAGACTAGAGAAGAGGCTCATTCAATTATCTTTACTTTTCTTCATCTATACACCAGCCTTACACTACAGCCTTTCGAGTCTATTCCTTTATGAATGACTCTAGCATCTTTAATCTTACATTTCCATTCCCTTTTTTTCCTGTCATTTTTCTCACTCCTAGTGCCATCACTCAAGCCAAAGTCTTCATCATTTTACAACTCTATTCATAAAACAGAATCTGGCTGGTCTCTTTTTTTCTAAAATGATCTACTAAAATGTAGATATCATGATGTTTTCATCATAGCAGTGCTATGGCCTGATGTACTTAGGGTGTCATATTGCTTACTATGTTAAATATGAGCCTGGTATGTATTCTCCTCTGGACTTTAGACTTATTGCGCCTAACTGGTCTTTTCTCCCCAATACATATCATGCATGCCTCTTTCCATCACTGAATCCCTATTCCTTCTACTCGCCCATACCATCAGGATGTTCTTACTCTTGTTCTTTCTATCTAAACCTGTTCCCCTTTCAAGGCCCTGAGCAATTGTTACTGACTGTGGCTACTTGGGATCACACTGTTATCTCTTGCCCTGGCTGGATTCTAATCAGTACTCTAGGTTAGCAGCAAGTAGTTTTTTTTTAATTTATGCAAATTTATTTATATTTATATTAATATTTCTCTAAGCTTTCAGGACATCATAATAATTAATTGGTCAAATTCTTAAAGTAAGAATAATGGAAACTAGATGATGGGGAGGAGGAAATAGGGAAGAGAATATTTTGGCTAGAACAATCAAGAAAAATTTGTCTATTTCATTGTTTTTCAAATGGTCCCTGGACCACCAGAATCTAAATAATTGAATTATCTGAAATACCATTAAAGACCTACTGCGTCAGACTCTCTGTATCTCCTAAATATTTTTTAAATTTTCATTTCATTCAGCTTAATTGGGGTATGACTAATAAAGAATTATATATACTCAAGGTTTACATTTTTTTCCAGAGAAATACGCTTTGTACAATGGGGGTTGCTAGCTTTTTTTGAATGTCTACTCTCACAGCAAATTTCACATATAAAATACATTAATTATTGTAGTGACAGTAGTACACACTGGATCTCTAGAACATGTCATCTCATGACCGACAGCTTGTACCCTCTAGGATGATTTTTAGGTGGACCAGTCCTGGTAACCACTAATCCAACTGAAGAAGGCAAAGGGGTTATGTAGAGAATACCCTCTTAGCCCTTCTGTTTACTAGGTACATGATTAACAACAGAAAAAAAAAAACAATTTCCCAATATCCAGTTTGCTCTGATGGGATTTCCCTCTGTTGAATAGATGGCTTTCTTTCATTGCAAGTACTGTACCACAGATATTGGTTAAAGCAGGGTCTGTGGAAGAACAGAAATTCTGTGGCACTCCAAGGTAATGTAACGACTTTTATTTTGTTTGAGGAGTAAAAGATAACCAGGGAAGCACTATAGGCCCCTGGAATTCAAGTTGGGGGAGCACAGTGAGGGAAAACAACAACGTGGAGATCTACTTGCTTAAGCTTTTAATTGGAAACAAGTGATAGCTAAAACATATAGCTGATTTAGATAAAAACTAAGGAGACTCTTGCTGGCTCACGTCGAGCAGGATTTCTGCAGTTGAGTACTACGGAAGCAAGATAACAGAATTAGATACGATCGAGGGGAAGAAAAATGCACAAAAGTCCTTGAATTAAAATGAATTGAAACCTTCTGGGAGAAAAGCTATTTGGTAAGCTCCATTAAGTCTATTGTAGATAGCTTTATTTGACAAAGCAGCATCCTGGCATGTGGAACAGGAAAGAAAATAGCTATAAGATGATCTGTCAGGGAGTTTCCAGTCTCTGAACGAATAAGATTCTGTGCAGTAGCCAATACAGCTTTTAACTCAGAAGAGATACAGAAGCAAAATGCAATTATATATCCCTAGTAAGTGCATTCAGTATGAATTTCCCACACATCCCTCACCTCCCCCAGTCACTCCTCAAACTCTATAATCCATCATGTGATGCTCAAAATTAGGTTGCATTCATTCAACTCTAACTATGTATAAGCAGTGTATATGATGCTGGAGATACTGAGGTGGAGGCAATACTACAAGTCATAATTAATCTGCTCTAATATATCTTAGCGAAGCACTTAAATAAATTGAATAGCTCCATTATTATTATAGTCTTTTCTTGATTTTGGCTATAGATTTGTGGTATTTATTTGCAACAATTCAATATTCTGAAAATGCTAACCACTGCTTATAAAGTATCTAGTACAGACAATAGTTGGTATGTTTATGGATCAAATGTATCACAAAAATGGAGAAAATTCCATTGCAATAGGTAATGGATACCTTTAAAAGTCTGGCTTGAATTTTTTTCTGTAAGAATTTCCATTTATGGAGTGAAGATTCTAAGACCCCTTATATGAGACCAGAACCTCTGACTTCGATATAGGAACTGGGAAATGTAAGTTGGAGTTTTGGTCAATCAGTATGTCCCCCTACCACATGACCATGACATTCAATTACTTAATACATTTCCAATGTTTACAACTTGCTTGGCATGTAACAGCTATGAAATGACTGGATGAATCTGACTAGAACAAAATCCAAGTTAGCTGTTATGTTATGGAAGATAATTGTTAGTGAGGGAAAAGAATCTCCCAGATCTGAGACTAGAATTCAGATATTTCAAATTTAGGCCCAGTGGTTTTATGATTTTAAAGATATATATGTGGTATATGACATGTGTGCAGATGTGCACAGCCACACATGTACATAGACACCAGAGAAGGATGTTAGGTGTTTTGGTCTATCGTTTTCCAGTGATCTTGTGTGCCCCCCACCCCCTACAGTGCTGGAGTTACAGACATCCATGGCCATGTATGTAGCTGTTGGTGATTTGAACTCAGGTGTTCATGTTTGCCAAAGCAAACGCTTTATATACTGAGCCATCTCCCCAGCCTAATGCTTTCTTATACTGCATTTCCTCCAATTAAAGTCCTAAGATTGTTTGCAATGGTTTACCTGAAACACTGTTCTGGTGGCAGGTATTCAGTCTTGTGGTGCTCTTCCATCCACAGTAATTTATGATCAAACTAATGGGTAAAGTGTTGTCTTATTGTTCATGAAGCTTACCCTATAGGCCTACTGGGTATCAACACCACAGTTTCTGTTTTACTCTGAGTTCCAGATTATACTAGACTAGAATAAAAGCCTCCACCCAGACAACCATTTGTGGACTCTGAGTTGGTACCTAATATATTTGCTAAGTACCTTCAATAGTTATTTATTTCAGGTATGTATTACTTTGTAGATTTTAATTTTGCTACTTTACAGAAATATTTAATTTTTCTGCACTAAAATCCAAAATCTTATCTAAAATTGTTACCATGCCTGCACATGTATGTAATGTGCATGGACACGTGGAAGCAGACATGAATACTGGGTTTTGTCCTCCATCACACTCTACCTTGTTTTCGGAAACAGAGTTTCTTGCTAAACATGGAGCTCACTGATTGGCTGGCCAGCAGGTTCCAGAGATCTTCCAGCCTCTACCTCCTCAGAACTGGGATCACTGTACTATCTTTTAATTTTTTATATGGACGCTAGAGATCTGAACTTACAGCTTTATGCTTACATAGTAAGCACTTAACTGACTGAGCCATTTCCCAGCCCCTAAAAATTCTTGACAGTTTCTCCTAAATTATATAATCAACTTCGTATTCTTCTGTATGTCCTTGCTATATAGAGTTTGTTAACAAATAATATATCTATCTGTTACTTATTTGGGTAGAATGTATATATAATCTAGCATTTATGCACATGTTTCCTTATAGTTGAAGAGAATATTAATAAATCCAAATCAAATATGGAACAATGATGCCTAAATGTCCATTGAGGTTTCTAATTTTTGACAAAAGCGCACATTTTAAATTAGGCACTTCAATTGAAAAGGGGATATGTGAAGAACACAGAAAACCCTAAAGACACAGGTTTGATATTAGCAAGTGTTTACTCACATAGCCCCATCAATTTTTTTCTATCTGACATGCAGTCTGATAGGCTGATGTATACACCATCTTACCTTGTTTTAAAAGTTTGAAAACATTGCTACTGCAAGTAAATGTTTACTACATAAAACAAACCAGAATTATCATTACCTGATTCCTCCGTTTCCTTTGTTTCTGTTGTTTCTTCTATTTCATCGTCAGACATTTCCATTTCTTCTTCTCTTCTGATTCCCATTAATTCATCATTATGAATGTTGCGGATTTCCTAAGGGCAAAAGGCATGCTTTTTAGGGGGAAACTTTTAAAAATGTTGAAGAAATGGACAGAGGTATGAGGACATATTAAAGACCCTCAGGGTGCTCTTCTACAAAAACGCAATGGCACACTGAGACTAAACAGTCTTATTAAAAGGCACACTTGGCTCTTACTTATGTGGAGTTCTGGAATTTCCCTTTAGAGTTTTGTCATTATACTTTCCCATGTTGGTTCCTTTAATTTTGCTGCTTGTTATTTCCTCTCCAATAGCTTTCCTGAACAGAACTCTAAACCAAGATTTTGTAGTTTTAGAAAATACAGCAAAAATGGCTGTTAAGAGTAACCTTCTACCAGACTAACTCTCTCATGGACAATAACTAAAATGTTTGGACAAAACAAAATACATAACTATTTGATGTCATTGGACAGTGAACAAATGCATGCATATTACGAAGAGGAATTGGCATTTTGAAGAATCAAAAAAAAAAAAACAAAGAAAAAAACAAACAAACAAAAAAAACCACTATAGACAAGTCTCCCTGCTTTTAAAAAATCTCTTAGTTTGAGAGCAGATCAGAATTTAGTCACAGGGCAGCTAAATTTCTAGTAGAAAACCCAGCCTTGGTGGCCTAAATAATTGCAAGGGAGTGGTTAGTGGAATAGCAGCCACTAAAAAGAAGGGCATCTTAGAAAGAAGAAATGTGTGTGTGTGTGTGTGTAAGGAGGAATTGAAGGAGAAAGGAGAGAGGAAGACATATATACATACATACACACACAGATTCTTTACAATCTCTATATAGAATCCTTTGAAAGTTTTGCATGCTTTCTCAACCAAGGAAGCACAGAGAGTCCAAGCAGCCTAGCTAAGGCTCAAGGAGCTAAACTGTTATTGGAACTGCTATCCAATAGACAGAAACCTCTAGCTTGAATACAAAAAGATTAAACTGATCATTTAAGCAAAAGAAGAAAAAGGGAACATTTTGTAAGAACATATAAGAGTCCATAATTTTTTTTTTGTTTTTTTTTTGAGACAGGATTTCTCTGTGCAGTTTTAGATCTCACTTTGTAGACCAGGATCTCACTCTATATCCTGGATCTCACTCTGTAGACCAGGCTGGTCTTGAACTCACAGAGATTCGCCTGGCTCTGCCTCCTGAGTGCTGGGATTAAAGGTGTGCGCCACTGCTGCCAGGCAAGAGTCCATAATTTTACACTATAATATTCATATCTAGGATAACCACCAAAATCACTGGACATCTCAGGAAGTAGGTTGAGATTACATTTTCCAGAAAAAGAACAATAAATGGAGACCAACCTTGGAATGATCCAGATGTGGTACTCAGCAAACAAATAAAGTAGCTATTTACCTATCCTCCTGGTATAAAGGAATTATGCTCATATTGAAAAAAAAAAGGTAGGGAATCTCATCAGAAGGTCAGATACTTTAAAAATAACTCACAGATTCATTTAGCTTAAAATAAAAAGAAGACGAGTTTTTGTCTGGAAATAATGAACTAAGAAACAAAAAGTTTCTTTATTTTCAACATTAAATACATGTTCTTATTGTAGACCTTTATGATGTTATTGCCATTTCCTTCCACATATCTTTGTACAGTAAAAATTTTAATGAAATGATTTTTTAACATTTGGTGATAGGATTCAATCAGCATAACAAAAATTTAATCAAGAAATACTTAATGTGAAGAATTTTTTACCACTGAAAGGAGTAGAATAATGAGGGATTGATTAGGTGATAAAAATTACTCCAGAAAATAAGAAAATATCACACACAAGAACAGCTGGTATCCCTAAGATGTGACATGAACAAGAAAGGTACTTACATATACACCCACATGTGCATACTAACCCAAGTCTAAGTAGCTCTTGTTGAACACTACACTTCTATAACACACAAAGCTGAGTCATAAGAAAAGGATTGAAATCCACCATGTAGATGAAGAGTAACAATTCAGAAAAATATTCAATGTGGTCATCTGGTCTTCAAATATATGCTTGTGATCAAACACACCCTCATCCACACATGCACATACACAAGGAACATATACATACATATATACAGACATGTACATTATATCAAAACAAGAATGAGAACTACACATTTCAGAGCAACTTGAAATCACTTAGGTATCACGTGATTGTTATTAATTTCCTAGGTTTTAAGCTGAGAATCCCTACCTAGGATAACTCCTACTGGGTTATAATATAGGAATCATCTAAAGCTATCTGTGCAAATTATCCCATTTTTAAGCATTATGTATATTTCCAATAGATTTCTTTCTTTTTTTGAGTCAAGGTCTCACTAAGTAATCCTGGTTGTCCTAGAACTCACTCTGTAGTCCAGCTTGGCCTTGAACTCAGAGGTCTGCCTGCCTCTGCCTCCTGAGTGTTGGGACTAAAGGTGTATGCTACCATGCCTGGCCTTCAAATGGATTTATTTATAATCATATAGCTAGTCACTATCTTAATATCCTCCTTTTTAATTCCTTTATCAGGAAAAATGATTTCTAGTTCCAGTTTTCATTAACACTATATGAAGGACTCTTTAAAAAGTGAGTTACTTAGTATTATCACGGATTGTTAAGAAGTAGCAGAAAAACCAGATGCTAATATAGTACCTCCCATGTACAGCAGGGACTTTACTTAAAATAGAGGAAAATAATGACTTGTTTGTGATAAATGAGCTTTAAAGGGCTGTGTCATGAAAAAGATGTGCTACGTCTTATTGAGACTCCTGGCATGAAGAACAATAAGGGGATTTCTCATTCTGCTGAATGCACTCGACCTCATAAGATTTAGTTTCAGTTATCATCAGAGCTGTTACTAGAAGGTGATTATAACAAAGTTTGACACTGGCAAATTCAAATATTGTACAGTTTACTGCATCATGAAAAGCTGTGGCTTTTTAGATTTCTAATAAAAATGTAGGCTGTCACAGGATATAATCAGATACCAACTCTCAACTCACACACATGTCACTAACACTGATAAAGTTATTACTTTTCTTGGGAGAGTAAATTGTGTTCATTCTAGGGAAATATCCCAGAGCAGCAAGATCTTAAAACTAAGACAGGTCCTGTAGCTTCCCAGCATCCACAAAGCATTCTTTCGCTTCCAGTTTGGCAAGACAGCTTAAGATCTTAGAAATACAAATACTTCAATAACTACATGTATATTATATGTCTTACCTAGAGATCTTTTACAGTTTCAAATGCCCCTAGAAATATAACATACTTCGGGACAAATTTTACCTAAATGCTTTAAAATATATCAGGGACAAGAATCACCAGTTATTTTAGCTAATAATAAAATGAGAATAAGAAAAACTCAGGGAAGGTTTTTCTAAGTTTCTCAGGGGACTGCTCTGTACACTATCCAATCCTTAGCTATAACCCCCCCCCAAAAAAGCTCATATCATTATTTTTTTCTGCAAATATCCAATACTAAGTCACATAATTGGAATAGAAGCAGAGAGAACAGCAGAGGCTATGGGGTACCATATTAAAGGAAATTTAGAAGGCCCATTTGGTAAATGTCAGTGTACTTCGAAGAAAAATGAGACTTTGTTAATTCTTGGAAAACCCTACTGCTGAAGTACTCTGCATCTATTTTCTGGTGGGTCAGAAAAGCTTTGACAAAGAAATCCTTACAAAAACTTTCAGAGTAAAGTGCTAGAAGGTGGTATGCACCCCAAAAGGCATTCTAATAGCTTAGAAATAGGATCAGGTAGGGGGTAGATTCCTAGCTACTGAAGTACAGACATCAAAAGTAATAGCCGTACCTCAGATTTGCTCCATTTCTCATTCTGATATCTTGATACAGTACCGCAACCAAAATGTGGGAATGACATGCAACAACATTTTCAGTAATTAGCATGTGTTAAGCACTACAGGAAATCTTATGAGACTCGTCACTGACAGAATACTTTTTAAAATAAGCAGCCCTAAAGTTCCTATGCCACCCTTTTGCCCACTGTAAATATGTGGTGCATCTCATTTCAACAATGAACAGGTAGTGATTTCTGAAATGGTACTATAATGACTTTGAGTCTGCTCTAATGGTGGCAACCTTTTCTGAGACTTAGAAATTGTCACTACTCCATAATGGAGAACAAGATGCACTTTCATATAGAAGGAAACAAAGCAGAGACAGAAGGAAATGCATGCAAAGAACCACTTTGTACTAGTTGACATCTTTGATTTATTAAAAAGCAAGCAAATCATAAATCATTACACATTAATTATTTAACCCTTGTTTCACAAACATTTATGTGGACTTTAATTGATCTTACTCATTTTTTACGATAGGAATGTTATTACCAGAATACCAACACTCCTTATTAAATGTGTAACAAGAACCTACTCACCTACATTTTTTTTTTCAGTATTAACAAGAACCATGGTAAAAAAGGAGTCAGGAGGGAATGGAACAGAACAGAGGCTAGGGAAATAAGTAGCTTGTACACTCACAAAACAATTTGATTCTGAGATGTCATTTAATAAAATGAAGCAACTCACAAACACTGGTTTGGCTCTTGCATGGTAAATAATGGAAATACAAATTAGCTTGATATAAAATTGGGTTAGTATGCTTTTGGATGGCTGAAGGCCAACAGCCAGTCTTAATGCAAGTTAGTACTAAAACAAGGGGGCACAGATGACTTCATTATCCATCTACAAACAGTTCTTCAGAGTATGAAATGGACATAAATGGAAAAGGTTATTTTACAATTATAATCATCAAAGCCCTTTTCTTTTAGCTCTGTGGTGTAAAATATTCTATGAGTAAGGATGCAAGAGGCTATCATCTTAATGCTTATGGCTATGATTCTAGTTTTTATACATTTTCTAAGGTGTAGCACCTAGTGTAGGTGAGTTCCAGTGAAACACAGATTTTCAAATGATTCTGTAGAAAAGAGTCCCCATAGCAAATACAACCATGACTGTAGGCATCAACTTGCAGTAAGAGGAAGTGCTGTGGATATCGCTCTATATAAATAAAACACTGATGGCCAGTGACCTGACAGGAAGTATAGGCGGGACAAGGAGAGAGGAGAATTGGGGAAACAGGAAGAAGGAGGGAGAGACACTGTAGTCACTGCCAGGACAAGCAGCATGTAAAGATGCCAGTAAGCCACCAGCCACATGGCAAGGCATAGATTTATAGAAATGGGTTAATTTAAGATAAAAGAAAGTTAGCAAGAAGCCTGCCACAGCCATACAGTTTATAAGTAATATAAGTGTCTGAGTGATTATTTTATACTTGGCTTTTGGGACTGTGGGGCTTGGTGGAACCTGGAGAGAAGCTCTCCAGCAACAAATGGCGCCCAATGGCTCGAGTTTCCACCTTAAACCTGAGAATATTTAATCACCAATTCTAAACAGAGCCAAAACCAGGTTCCTGCTTCATGTCTCATATGGGCAGCTAGACACCACAAAACGTGGGTTTGAACACTGGCGGGTTCCTGGCATTTGCCTTTGACCGGCAGTATGGCGGGAATGAGGTATCTGCCAGCGGCACATTACGCTGTGTGGTAGATTTAGTCTTTACTAGTATTTAAAAAAAAAAGGTTTCTGGGCTACACACTGCTTTGATAAAAGCTTAGACCCACTATTTCTGAGACTTGATGACTCACAAAACTGGCAGAAAACGCCATGTTGGTAAGCTGAAATTGGCGGAGCCAGCAGCCACAGCACCTTTTCAGTCTTAGAATACTACAGTTTAAAACAATAGATTCATAATAAGACTGATTCAGATAAAATCGTTTACAATGTGTGTAAAATATACGTAGGCTTGAAAGAGACAAAAAAAAGATAAATTAATATAAAAAGCCACGTAAAGATGAATATTACACAGAAAATCTGGATTGTGTTGTCTTTGGGATTTTTAACTGCAAAAAAAAATTTGATAGAAAAAGATGTTATGCCCCACCACAAGAGCATTTGCTCAGCTATGTTCATATCAGCATTGTTTGTAATAGCCAAAACCTGGAAACAACCTAGATGCCCTTCAACTGAAGAATGGATAAATAAATTGTGGCACATATACACAATGGAATACTACTCAGCAGAGAAAAACAATGACATCATGAGGTTTGCAGACAAATGGATGGATCTAGAAAAAATCATCCTGAGTGAGGTAACCCAGACTCAGAAAGACAAATATGGTATGTACTCACTCATAGGAAGATGCTAGATGTGGAACAAGGATGACTGGACTGCTACTCACATCACCAGTGAGGCTACCCGGAAAACGGGACCCCAAGAAAGACACGGAGAAATGGATGAGATCTGCATGAACAGCCTGGACATGAGTGGGAGCAATGAGGGGCGAGGGGCGAGGGAAAGAGAATGGGAGATCCTAGCTGGATCAAGAAAAGAGAGGGAGAACAAGGAATAGGAGACCATGGTAAATGAGGACCACATGAGAAAAGGAAGAAAGAAAAGAGCTAGAGAGGCCCGCGGAAATCCACAAAGATACCCCCACAAAAGACTGCTGGCAATGGCTGAGAGACAGCCGGGACTGACCTACTCTGGTGATGGGATGGCTAAACACCCTAATAGTTGTGCCATAAACCCATCCAAGGACTGAGGAATCTGGATGCAGACATCCATGGCTAGGCCCCTGGTGGAGCGCTGGGAGTCTAGTTAGTGAGAAAGAGGAGGGTTTATATGAGCGAGAATTGTTGAAGCCAAGGTTGGATAAAGCACAGGGACAAATAACCAAATGAATGGAAACACATGAACTATGAACCAAAGGCTGAGGGGGCCCCAACTGGATCAGGCCCTCTGAATAGGTGAGACAGTTGATTGGCTTGATCTGTTTGGGAGGCATCTAGGCAGTGGTACCAGGTCCTGGGCTCGCTGCATGATCTAGCTGTTTGAAACCTGGGACTTACGCAGGGATGCTTGGCTCGGTCTGGGAGGAGGGGACTGGACCTGCCTGGACTGAGTCTATCGGGTCGATCCCAGTCCTTGGGGGAGTGGGGCAGGAGGGGAGAGAAAGGGGGAGTCTGTGGCTGTTATGTAGAACTGAATAGTATTGTAAAAAAAAAAAAGAAATAAAAAAAGAAAAAGATGTTAAATTAAACCAATATGTATATTTTAAAGGTACCTTAACTTCAAAATTTGGATGTAAGGATATGTTGCTTTGGAAAAGAGGTTTTGCTTTTGTTTCCACAGAAATCCAGAGGCTATGGATTTCTTCCAGATTAAGATATATCAGGTTTCACCAGCCAAGATCCCCGGAAAGGTCTCCAATAACACCATGGCCCAGATAATCTAACATCCAGAGCAGTTTCAAGGCAACTGGTTCACACAATACAACCTCAAGGACTACCCCATAGGCCTAAAATTTTCTTTGCATCCCCATAAGATACAGCACCCCCCTCCAGCAGGAAGTAGTAAGAGATGCTATGCCCAAATTCCCAAATATACCAAGCTGGCTTTAGAGGTGGAATTGGCTCACTATCCCTCTAAACCCAGACATATTGCTTTAAAAAAATGGTTAAGAGAGTCTTATGTCCCAAATCAGAAGAGCCCTCTGGTGTGGGACAGAGAAAAACCAATATTTTTTTTTAAAAACAGGTTGATTATAAATGTGATCTCTTTCTAAAAAAGAAAAGGGGATATGATATAGATATATAGGAGGATATAGAGATGATATGATAAAAGAGTAGATTAATGAACCTACTTTTAAAGAACAACTTGTTTAAAATGTTTTACATTGGTATAAATTTTAGTTTACTGATACAAACTTGAAGTTAATTTTGTTATACTGTATATATATATATATGTATATATATATATATATATTTCTATTCTTGTTTGAGGTATTAAGTTTATGTAACTCATTTAAAATTGTAATGGATAATTAAAAAATAGATTAATAATTAGTCATCTATGATAATCATATTTGTAGCCATGTTAGTTAAGTCTTTTAGGTATACATAGATATATTTCAGATAGATAGGTAATCTTCAAACACTTCATAGACCTAGAGAATATGGCATTTAAATAACTTAGAATTCTGTTGACGTGAGACACAATTGTTCCTGGCTGCACCAATTTGATCCCGAGAGAATGTTGGGCTTCTAAGACATTTCCATTTGGAAGTTTGTCTTCTTGGCACAAAATTGCCTACTGGGCAAAGAACTGCCCTTGCCTCAACTGCTGACAGTACGAATGCAATGCTGTCCTTTCTGGACAAGCGGGACACAAGGAAAGTGACCACTGTACTCTGCCAAGACAGGGTAAGATGGTCTTTCAGAATTCCTGCTTCTGAAAATGGTCTGTCAGATACTCTAGGCCTGTAGCCAATTTGAATGCACCAACAATGCTGAGAAACATTAGGTGACTGTCCAGGCTGCCAGCTGTCTTGGTCTACTCTTGCAAGATTCCCAAAAGTTGCTTGCATCCATCTACCATTTCTCAGGTACCATTATGTTCCTTCTCAGGTCTTTGATGTGGTTGAAAACTAGATAGTTGTAATTTTGTCAGTTATGATAAAAAGATAAATTAGATATAAAACCTTAAACTTACAAATATAAGATAGATAGGACATCTTTAATATTGTAACTGTAATTCTTGCTTGATAATTGTTTTGTTATATGTAATTTTACCATGTTAAAGTTAAAAACTTCCTTTTAAAAAAAAAGAAGAAAAGGGGAAGTGCTGTGGATATCACTCTATATAAATAAAACACTGATGGCCAGTGACCAGACAGGAAGTATAGGCAGGACAAGGAGAGAGGAGAATTGGGGGAACAGGAAGAAGGAGGGAGAGACACTGCAGCCACCGCCAGGACAAGCAGCATGTAAAGACACCGGTAAGCCACCAGGCACGTGGCAAGGAATAGATTTATAAAAATGGGTTAATTTAAGATAAAAGAACAGTTAGCAAGAAGCCTGCCACGGCCATACAGTTTATAAGTAATATAAGCGTCTGAGTGATTATTTTATACGTGGATTGTGGGACTGTGGGGCTTGGTGGAACCTGGAGAGAAGCCCTCCAGCAACAGGAAGGGCTTTGGCCCTCTCTTAGCATCTCTTTTCTGCTTCATTTCTAGGAGCCAAACCACGAAAGTAAAGGAATTCAAAAGACTCATTGCCAAACTAGTACTTTCATCCTATCTAAGTTCCTCAAAGATGGATTTTTCTAAATTTATGCTCTCTCTATCACTCACTCAGCAGAATAAGAATACTGGTAGATGCATGACAGTGAGACAAGGAATGAGTACCTTCTGACATGAGGCTTCCACCAGCTGATTCGTTCCCTGAGGCAACTGGGGAGAAGTTGTCAGAACTTCTAACTTGATGAAACGCCTGACTTTTGAGTTGTTCTGATTTTCAGTGGGGTGCTAAAAGGCAGCCACATCTTAAGAGGATAGCTTTTTTCACTTCCCATAGGGCCCATCTTTTGAGTCTTCTTAGTGGTCTGCTACCAGTAGAGAATTTACAGAGTTGAAAGCAAAAAGAAAAATAATAGGAAAACCAAACCACAATTCAAGAGACAGCGATATAAAATGGAAGAACTCTTTGGGGTTTAGGGATGGCAAGCTCAAAGGAAGGCCACAAGCTATGTCTCCCTTTTGAATATAAAGCCCGAGGAAAGTCCTGAGCTAGCTATGTCTCACTATCAGTAGTAGTTTCAGTTACCAAGACTGAGGAAGGTGGGTCTTGACTGAACCCAATCAAATACCCAGGAAGCAGGTTTGGTCAATAAGGCACAGATGGAACATGTAGCTCTTGGCAAATCATAATGCCCATGTATCTTATCACTGCCCCCTGCCAAGGAGGCTTTACAAAAATACTGTGTAATGGGGCGTATGATGCTCAATTTTCTAGAGCTCTGAGAAATGTCCCGTTCACCACAACAACCATCTTTACTATGACCTTAATTTAATGGAAGTACAAAGTATATACTCCCTAGGTAGTCAGGCTTGATATATACAGAGCCTTGATGGGGAAATCTTTTGAGATAAGGGTTCACTATATAGTTTAGGATGGCACTGAATGCATGATCCTCCTGCCTCAGCCTGATGTGATTGATTACAAGTGTGTGGTACCACATGTGCTTTGGGGAATATGTTATTGCCTGATAGTTGTTACCTCGAGAAGTCAGTCCCTTCCTTCTGAGCAGCTTAGATCTCAGAACATCTAAAAGGTATGCAGGATTATGTGTATTAAAGGGAAGGGAGGTATTTAATGCAGGTTAAGAATTACTAATCCACCAAATTCAAAATCTAAAATGTTTCCAAAATTGAAAATGTTTGAGTGCCAACATGATGCTAGTGATCAAAAATTAATGAAGATGCTGTTAGCTTTTTATGATTCTGTACACTCACTGGACAGATGTCTTCAAGAGATTTCTTGGTCATGCCCAGTTTCTCTCCTGAGCTATAACTGATGTGTTACAGACTACAAGTTTAGGACCAAGGTTTGGCTTATTTTTCCTTAAATGTTTGTTAAGGTTTTAAGCTGTTCCCATACAAATTGCTTACCTATTCACAGAGGACAGTTTGGACAGAATATTGTCTTCATTTCAAAGGCTAGGAAACTAAGTCTCACAGAGATTAGATGACCTGTTCAAAACTACATGAAATTCTGTAGCAGAGATCAGAGAAGAATAATTTCTACTCAGCTTCCTACTTGTGTAATTTTGTGAAATCACTTAACATTTATGCATTTCAATTTTATTACATGCAAAACATGGATTCTACACCTACTCATTATCCTGTATTGAGTTAATAATAAATTGAAATAACACCATTTACATTTTCAAACTGCTTATACATTTCTTAAACATTTAATCTTATAAAATTGGTTTCATTATTATCATCACCAATTAACAGGTAAAGAAATAGGGATCAAGAGATGCTGAAAAACTTGCTCAATCCACTAAGCTACAAATGTAACAAAAGCTGATACTTGAATTTCTGTTAGACTCTCACTCCATAAGTAGTCTGCATCACACTACATTGACTGTAAGGCTTACACTTAGGTGAGATAACCAGTGCAAAGTACTTTATGAAAGTAAGTGTTGGGTACTGAGGTTGTAGCTCCATGGAAAGGTGTCTGTCTAGAATATACAGGTCCCTGAGTTCAATTGCCAGCATGGAAAAAGAGAAACAAGAACATGAGAACTAATACTATGGATACAATTAATTTTTTTTTACCACAATAGCCAAACAAACAATAGATGAAGTCGAAAAAGTTGCTATACACACACAAACACAAACACACACACACACACACACACACACACACACACACACACAAAATCAGGCACAGGGAAAGAGGCTTCCTATAGGCACAAAAGAACCTGAGATACCTATGAAGACATTTCCACAGGTAGCTCAGTGGGAACAAACCTCCCCTGTGCTCAGACTTCAGATTCAGGCTAATAACCTAATCATATTACACATATTGTAGTGTTATGTTAAAGATTTACTTGAGCACAAGCCGAGGGTATGTGTCGACCTTGATCTGAAATCACGGTCTTCTCTTCCATTTAAATCTCCAACCTATAGAGACAGCTGGACAGATTTGATAAAAGAAGCTCAGAAATGTTTTTGCTCCAAAGTACCAGCAAACAGCTTCTAGCCTCAACTGTCAATGCACTCTACTAAATGGAAGACAGTACTAATATTACTAATGCTAGAAGCAGAGGTCAGTAACGATTGTTGTACTCAAGACTAGTTAGTGTGCAGAAGTAAACTTACAATTATCCCAGCTACACTTTCACTACTAAGATTTCTATCCAGCAGGATGCATTTAAGGCAGTATGTGCACATTTATTACCCTTTTGACAGCAGGTGGTCTGGATGTTGACAGGGTATAGAACACATTTCAGTGTTTCATTAGGGCCTTGTTATGCCCATGGGAGCTTGGCACTATTTAATTCTGGTTAAACTCCAAATCAATAACTTGTTAAGGAAGGAAAATGTCCCCATGAGGAGCTCCCCGAGTAGAAAGTTACCAACCTCAGCTTGTTTGCACCAAACACTGATGTTTTTACGCTGGGCTTTTGTGAAGTGGTCCCATGCCTTCTGTTTGGAAGCAGAATGGTACACAGCTACTATCTGCTCAACTGCAGTATCAAATCAGCAGTCAGATCAGGCCAAATCATCCAGGGATGGAAAAAGAGAGAGAAAATAAACAGAAACATGAGACTTGCTTCATCAAGTTGTTATGACACAAACCAGGCTGTGACTGAAGTTAGATAAGATTCCATGGGCCAAGGAACTTTATTAGTTACTTTTCTCATGGCTGTGATAAATTCTGACAGGAAGCAACTGAAGGGAGGAAGGGTCTATTCTGGCTCACAGTTTAAGAGGGGATACATTTAATTATGGCAGGGAAGGCATGGTGGAAAGAGTGTGAGGCGGTCAGTCTATGGCAGTCAGGAAACACAGAGCAGACAGGAAGTGGGGCAGGACAGATGCTCTCAGTGATCTTCTGCCTCCAGTGAAGCTGTATCAGCTAAAAGTTCCACAGCCGTCAAAACAGCACCACCAACTGGGGACCAAGAGTTCAAACACATGAGCCTATGGGGGCAGTTCACATTCAAATCAGAACAGGTACTACTATTTTAAAAGAGACTCAAGGAAAGAGACATCAATATACAGGAAGAAGAAACTCCTAGTTCGGGGTGTGATGATGAGCAAAGTTTTTAATGCAAAAATTGTGTATTCATTTTGGTGAAAAGAGATCAAGAGTCAAAATAAATGTAGTTTAGGTTCAAATTTTGTATTTAGTTGAGTGCTATGAACTCTGGATAGCATGGAAGCAAACTATACTACTGGGTTATTTAATTTATTTAATATCATTGTAAATTAATCTGTAGATAGCATATAAAACAATGGGTTTCGTTATAACATTTTCATACATATATATGATTGTGTGTTACTCAGATTCACCGTTTCCTTTTATTAAGTAGCCCTCTGAAATAAAGTGGAATGCTTAACTTCAAGGAAAATTTGGTTTTCACTACTCCAAGTTATGTTTAACCAGAAGCATCAAATCAAAATATAATATGGTTGATCTATATTAAGTACACCTACATAGGCTTGTTGACTCGAGAAAAATTTATGAAAGAAATCTTTGTGAATACAGTCCTAGAGAATATCTTTCAAGGTTCCTTAACTGTTAAAAGGGGAAACATACACAAATCTTTTTTTGCTAACTAGTGTGTGTGTGTGTGTGTGTGTGTGCGTGCGCGCGCGCGCGCGCGCACACACACACACACACACATGTCAGTCTTCTCATCCCACTATGTTGGCTCTGTGGCTCAGACTTCATCCTCTTTAACCTGCTGAGCCATCTCTCTGGCTCAAGTGAAGAGAAACTTGAATAAGAGTATTTGGGAAGAAACAAAAGCAGGAGAAGAACTCCTGCTTCTCACAGCAAGAAAATGCAGAGATAGGACTTTTTATCTTTACAGTCAGGTTTTCACTGTGCTGCAAAGATTTAAGGATTCCCACAATTCTTGCTGCTTTCTTTTTCCATTTATTCTGAAGTCCTGAAGATATGTGCTTTCCTCTCTTGGATTTTATGTCTATATATACTTCCAAAGTACGAGCAAAAGTGGAGGAACTCCTTACTCCCAAGTATATCTGAGTCAAGTATGGAGAGAAAAGTACAGGAAGAGTGGACCATAACTGCTTAAAAGCAAAATCATAAAACTGCCCCAATTCTTAAGGTGAATATAGCTCCTTATTGAAAAGATGTGATCATATAATTTTGTTACATGGTGAACAAAAAATTTACTTGAGAGTTTATCTGATCTACCTCATTTAACAGAACTTAGATAGATCTGAAGTGGTATAACTAAAAATGGCCATTTCAATGGCTCCTCACCTCTATGGTATCTATCATATCTAGTAAAGATAATGGAAGAAAACTAAATTGAAAATGTAGAAGTAGCAAATTTATTTTTATGCAATCATTTTGGGAAAATATAATACTATTTACTACCACAAGTTCCTAAACAGCATATTACATGATGATAATTGTGTAAATCTGAAGACACACAGCCATAAAATCCTAACATCATATTCTAACTTCAGCAATAAAATATCTAATCCTCTACTGAGGACCAGGGTTATAAAAGGATGAGCTACTGCCTACCTACATCCCAGTGCTTTTGCAGAGCTGAAGAAGCTAAACCAGAGAAAATAGAAATAGGGTGTTCACATGTGGCCTGTGAAATTCGGGCTTTGGCATTTGACAATACAAGGTAGTGGTTTTCAACATGTGGGTCATGACTCTTTTGGGGGATCAAATGACTCTTTCACAGGGGATATATATCAGCTATCTTGCATATCAGATATTTACAATTCACAACAGTAGCAAAATTATAGTTATGAAGTAGCAACAAAAATAATTTTATGGTTGGGGGTCACCACAACATGAGGAACTGGATTAAAGTGTCGCAGCACTGGGAAGGTTGAGAAACACTGATATAAGGAGAGCCCAAGGCAGCTAGGAAGGCTATCTAGCCACTTGAAATACATAGCTTTGCAGCCCTTGGATCCTGTGTAGGGCAAGTGGTGATGAAGTGACGGGATCTCTCAGCCATTCAGCAGAACTTTAACTTCCACTTACACTGAATAAGAATTCCAGAAAGGGCCTGCTTGAACTTCTCTTTTGCTTCTTCCATCTCTTTCTCATGGGCAGCTTTTTCGTTCAGCAGGCGGCGGACATGGCTGTTGGCTGACTGGATCATGGAGTAGAAGTGGTTGGCACTGCGGCGGTTCACTTCTCCTCTCTCTATCCAGGTGAGCAAGGTCTGCACAGCTTCCGAGAATTTGGAATCATCTGAAACAAAGGAGTCTGTTTTGAAAACCGCTGCAGTGACAAAATCTCAATCGATTGTTCCCAAGATGCTGGCAAGGAGGTCATCAGGGATTTTGGCAGTTGCAGTTATATGAATTAATGAAGGTAAGGAAGCTCACATGTACACACATGCACACACAGGTAGACTGGTTATGGCTTATGAAGAGCTTCAGAAAGAGGATGGCTTCTTCCTAAAATTTCTGGGGTTGTAACACACACACACACACACACAACACACACACACACACACACACACAATGATTGTTTCCATGTATTGAGAATTTCTTAATTTATCGGATTATTTGAGCGAGAGAGGGAAAGGAAGAGAGACAGAGACAGACAGACACACAAGCATGCATGCAGGCCTGCACACACACCCACAGAGAGGGGGAAATTAACAATGAGGGAATTTTACAATTCCATAATCTTGCATTTTAATAAGGAAAAGTCAGTGAAAATGTTGCATGTAAGTTGGATATGTCAGTACCTTTACCCTGGATACATGTTATCATAATTATGGAAAGGCCCAAGGAAAGAGTCCAATGTATGGTTCTTTATATACAAGCATTTGTATCTTCAACCTTTTGTAATAGCTCTCTGGAATCCAACCCAGAGCTCCTCATCCTTCCACTCAGTCCCAGTCATCATCTATTTTGACCTTTTCATTTCCATGTGTCCTCACATCCTTTTTCTCTTGCCTTTAAGTAGATTTCTGCAGTTTACCAGGAGCCATCCTGTAATGTTAATCGAGCAGCACTGCTCTTCCATACCTTCCAGGCCTCCTTCCCCAGCTAGCTACTTACATATTCTGTTTTGACGGAGTTGCGGGAAAGACTCTAATGGCATCCCATTGAAACCGCATTCTAGAGCTTCACATCCCGCTCTGGCTAATATCTTGCTGTGCAATTTTATTTTCTTGCCCCCTGCCCTTATTTTTCAGTGCAGACAACAATGGTAGACGAGTCTTCCCCATGTAGCAGCTTTTCATTTCAGTACTTGGATACAGTCTTTTATGTTGATGCTGCTTGTGCTTCTCTTGAGGGCTGTGCAACCAGCACATTCTTTTTTTTTTTTTTAATGTAAAATGTCTTGTTTGGTGTCATGTGAATAGACAAGTCTTGGAACAGGCATCTCACCATTGTGAAAGCTTCTCTAGTGTTTCAAAATGTGCCATTATTTCTGTTCAGTTCGGGATGCTATGCTTTCTGTTTTTCCCTTTTAGAAAGTCAAAATCAATCCAAAGAGGTTTCTTAAATGTGATGTAAACAAGTTTGGCAAGTGCGACCTATTTATTTAGAAAGTAGAATTAGCAGGATCTTGCTGAAATGAAAGCACACAGAAGCAGGAGAATTCATATCATTAGAGCTGGGTCAGTGTCATCAGTAAATCAATGGGACAGCAGCATTCATTCAATAAAATCAACTGTATTCAGAAAATGAGAGACTGGATTTGAGTGACTAAGATAAGAGAACAGGCAAGGTGATTAATGCCAAATTAGCACAGCAGCTCTAAGAATCAAGCAAGAACAGGAATCAAAACTAAAGAAAAAGGAGTTTGGCTTACCAATATTTAGATGTCTCCATAGATGCTTTGCAGAATAACCTGGCCTTTAACAACGATAAAGACTTCTCTTCTTGGGTAGTAGCTAAGTCTTCAGGGTAATCAATACACATGGTGACTAATTTCTGGGCCTCCATTTTGCCATCTTGTTTTTTTTTTTTGTTTATTTATTTTTGAGATAGGAGTTCATTCTATAACCCAGGCTGGCCTGCAATTCTTGGTGATCCTCCTGCCTCAGCTTCCATTACAAGCATGCCCCACTATAGCAGCTCATTTTGACATCTTGAAAATGAGGACTTTACCGGAATTTCACAGGGTCATATCCGGTTCTATCATGTTGATGTACTCACTGATTGAAAATTCAAATCTTACTAGTGCCCACAAAGAAAGGGGGCACATGTAGGTCCTAAACCATGAATCACACCTCAAATTTTCTAGTGTGGTAAGTGGGAAAATATTTCTTCTTAGTTATCTGATGTCTGGATAGAAAAATGCCAACCTCTGAGACAATGAAGGAACAGAGACACATGTGGTATGGACACATTTCCTGTTTCTAGAGTTACTTGGTACTATCAGCAAGCCTCCAACACAAGAAATGCTAGGATCTATTAGCCAGAAATTGAAAGGGTAACTCCAAACAGCACAATGATATTTATCACAATTTCCCAAGAAAAAAGTTCATTCAATCATGGAGCTTGAATGCCTTCTATACCTTTTAGTTTCTCAGCAACAATGCTGCATTCATGATCTGAATAGTGGACCACTGGGGGTGGGGATGGTGGACGCAGTCTTTCCTCCTCCATCCGTCTACGGTGCCGCTCCTCTCTTGCTAGCATGCGCTGTTTACACTCCCACTCATACAAGTCATCCCGAGCCTGGGCAAAGTCAACATGGAGCCTGCCTGTGTCCTTCTTGTCAGTACTAGAGCCCAGACGAATTCGGTAACCTAAATTAAAGGAGAACAGGGGAAGGGAGAAGAGACTAGTTAGCCAACAACTATACGTACTTTTCTAAGTTCAGTGTCTTAGAGATAGTTTGAGTAGTTTTAAGCGATCACACAATACCAAATTTTCTCTCAGTGCTATCAAGGTGAATCATCAAAGGACGTAGATTCCAATCTCACTTTGTAATGTACACTGTACTGGTAAGTTATCATGTGTCTATTGAACTTACTGAGAAGACAGAACTGGAAATGGAGTTGCCTCTCCTTCCCCCATGTCAGACCCAATTCTATGTGTCTCAAAGTGTCCTCTGAAGCCTGTTGTCTGGGGCTAGGCTGCCCACTTCCACTCTGTGACAGGGACGGAAAAGAACTGCTAAACAGTCCAAGAGTAAAAAGCACTATACCCCTCAGAGCAACTAGATGGTAAATCATTTCCAACAGATGTTACTATTATTTATCCCAAGACATAAAAGTATCTACAGTGGGAAAGAGGATCCAGAAGTTCAGCCATAGATTCACCCATGAGACAAAGCTTAACTGGGAACTCCAGCTGACTGGTTCAACTTTCCTCCTCCAGTTGGCTTCTGATGGATGCTCTGTTGGCCCACTTTGATGATGCTATCTCTATCTGTTGCCTTTAAAAAAAAAAACTTGGAAGTCTCACTCAAGGAAATATTCTGTTCTGTCCAGGAGTCTTTTTGGGATCTCTGCCGATGTTTTAAGTCTCCATTTTTTTTTTTTTTTTTTTTTTGGTTTTTCGAGACAAGGTGTTAAGTCTCCATTTTTAGCATGTTACCTTAGTGCTGATGTTCTTTTACTTGGAGTCCTTATCTAAGAGAACAGTCTGCTCTGCCTGGGACTCAATGGAGCTTTCCCAGTGGATTTCTTTTGGGTATTTCAAGTACTAAATTTGATGGTATTTTGTTCTTTTTCTTCTTTTCTTTGGCTTATCATATACTTAATAAACTTAGTCATTAAAAACAGAAAGTATGGCTATCACAGATCATTCTCCAGACCATGCAGAACACATGTTTAATAACAGTTTTCTATTCTATGGGTTTGGATGATCTCTACTTTGCCATCTGACATGACATCAAGAGTGAGCATTGGAGCTCAGGGATATGGTTCTGTAAGTAAAGCACTTGCTGTATAACTGAAGAACTGAGTTCAAATCCCCCCAAATCTCAGAATCCCCATAAAAAGCCAGGCATGGTAGCAAATATCTGTAATCCAAATGCTCTTATGGGGAGATGGGAGAAGGAGATGGGGGGTGGGGATCCTCAGGAGCTCAATTGATAGCTACCATGGCATCACAGCTGTGAATAAGAGATCCTGTCTCAAATGAGGTGGAGGACAAGGGCTGACACACATGCTCACCTTCACACACACAAATGTGCTCATGCATATATACACACATCATACATTTGCACACAAATGCAAGAGTAAGGTAAAACAAAACAACATCAAGGAAAAGATGAGCCTTATATTGTACCAAGAGCTGGGAAAAATAGAAATGGCATTTCCCAACTATAGTGTTCTTAGATAACTTCACAAATGTAAGTTTTATCATCCTATAGAATTTTAGTGAAATGAAAATTCATTAGCTTGTAATTTAAATTTTAAAAATTGTTTCCTGGATGTAATTGGGAACTCTGGACTACTTTCTTCCTGGGAGAGAAATGAAATAGATGGGGGTTGGTATATAACTTAGTGGTACATAGTTTGGGATACTAATTAGAACAGTCATAGAGAACTTGGATTTAGAAAATCAGGACCGACTTCCTACTTGTACTTTTTGTGCCAGTTATATCACCTAAGCAAAGTTTCTTGACAACCTAGTAAGATATGGTTTAGTACATTTTGTGTTTCGGGAGAGCTCAGACAGATACTTATATATACATCCGTCTCATGTCATTCTTAGCAAACTATATGGCAAACATTTTACCAAAGAGAAAGATAAGCAGAGAAGGTAGACAGGTTAAGCAGTTGGTCCTGGGGGGTAGGGGTGGGGGTGGAGTGCAACTGGCAGAGTTAGAACTCGAATCTAGGATGTCAGATTTGCAGAGTTATTGAGCTTTCTTCTATTCCACTGAGTAATGCCCAATATAGACTTTGTTCCTTGATAAGCAATGGGGGCGCAGGTGTGGGGGAGGTCACATTTATCTCCCTCCTTAAAAAATAAACACATCCCAGTGGTAGCAGTGGAACATGCCTTTAATCCCAGTACTTGGGAGGCTAAGGCAGGGAGATCTCTGAATTCAAGCCAGCCTGATCTACAGAGCAAGTTCCAAGACAGCCAGGGGGGATACACAGAGAAACCCTGTCTTGGAAAAAAAGGTAAACATATGAAACAATAGTGTTTAAGATACTGGACCATGAAGGCAGTGAGCAGTGGGAGACAATCACATGAGATGTTCCCTATGATTGCCCTAGGCTACAGTGCAGAGGTTTCCAGGCTTTAGTGCAGAATGGGAAGTTCAGATTCAGCCTGCTGTTCTTCCCTGGGATTCTGTGAAGACTACGGTAAACAGAGTTCATAATGCAGAGTATCAAAAGGAAGGAGTTTGCACAGGGAAAGAATTTAAGAGATCTGTAGAAGAGACCTTCAGAGACTGTCACAATAATTTATCGGGATACTGATGTGTATACAGGTAAGTGGAAACCATCTGAACATTAGAAGTTGCAATCTCTGGAGCGCTCACAGTTCCAGAAATAGCTCCTTTTACCACCAGACAGAGGACAAAAACTCATACATAACAGAGCACTGGGTAATCAGAAAGGTTTTGCCTTAATAGCAAAGAAAAATTAGCTTTAGGCTTACTTAGGTCCTGCTGAACAGCGCTTAGAAAGCAACCCTTAAAAGGATAAAGATTTCCCAAGTCTCATACTTTCATTTCAGAACAAAGCTCAAGAGCATTATTTATAAGAATAAAAAAGTGTGTATCTCCACCAGTTGGTCATCTAATACAAAATCAGCCCTGAAAACATACATACAAGTAACATTATACACACTAAGCAGGTTGTATGTAGAAAATATTTGTTTAATCATATATGCATGTAAGTATATAGTTAATGAAAAAGAGGCCATGAATTTGAGAGCAAAGAAAGCTATATGGGATGTTTGGAAAAAAGAAAGGGGGAAATGATGTAAGTATAATGTCAAAAACAAAAGATATAATAAAAAATATATTTCTCAAACAAAAATAGTCATTTTTCCTTTCGAGACAGGTTCTTGTTATGTAGCCTAGGCTGGGCTGAAATTCACCATTCTCCTCCCTTAGTCTCCTGAATGCTAAGACTCATTCTTTCTGAAACATACAATTCTGAAAGAGGTCATCAGAACTGACATATGCTATGAAAAACGTTAAAGGAAATTCAAGCAGTGGAGAAATGACACCAAATGGAAATCTGAATCTCCGCAAGGGAAAGAAGAGCATACATAATGTATAATTCCACTTACAGGAAGTTCTTAGAAATGCATCGTAATCTGATAAAGAACAGATAAGTGACTGCTTGACAATGAAATAAGAGGGGTGAAGGAATTACAAAAGAGGGACAAAGGAAGCTTTAGGGAGTGGAGGGTATGTTAATTCTTTTCATGATGGTGATTTCATATCTGTATCATATATCACACACTGCATAATTATATTTAGAATTATATGTCCATGATCATACCTATATGTTTCTATTAGTGTTATAATAGTTAATGACTAGTAGCACAAAGGGTGACACATATATTTTAGAACAATAACTACGTTTTAGCAACAAACTTAAGACCCTTTACAGTTTGGTGGGATACTTGCATACCGATTCATTTTACTGATCATCTAAGCCATTAGAAAAGTGGAGTCACAAATGAATTACACAAGAGATGAGGCTAAGCAAGCCCTATAAACCCCAGTAAAGATGTTATGGTGCTATGGGTTAGGTAGACCCAAAGGTGCTTAGACTCCAAAAAAACTGATTCTTCCGACATTCCTGCAACATCTTTCAGAATAGGTTTTTGTCATTTTTTTCTTTTTGTCACATTCTTTTGTAATTTATAATAAAAGAAGAATCTCATTCAAGAGATTTGTGGCATCTGTGACCTTCCCCAGGAGAATGCTCAAATTTAAAGGGCAAAATTTAGTTATTTCCACAACACTGATTGCCAGTCATCTCCTTCCGTTTGGCAGCCCTGCGGATGTTTGTAGGAGGTGAATGTAAACAGAGAATAGATTTCAGTCATGTTCAGATGGGTGCCTCCCAAACAGTATGTTTTCTTTTATGTCTAACTATTTAGGGCTTTGGAAACCCTCACCTTCTCATTAAAATAGTCTATTGTGGACTGCTCTGTTATTGTTGCTAAATACTGTCCAATCTTCAGTAGTTCGACTCTGTAGCACTTAGCAACTGTAATAAGAGCATTCTGCATCTCACACCCCCCTGCCCCTTTCCCCAGGCTACTAGCCTACTTTTGCAAATTCTATATACCTTTTCCCTGGCCTATTGCAGCAGGCTTTAAACTGACCTCCTCTCTTTTCTCTTCTTCCCTCTAATCCACTTTTACAAAGAAAAGCCAGATTAATCTTTCAGAGACAATCCCTTTTCTTGTTCAAAATTGTCTTCCTTACTCCCTATTACCTATGGAGTAAAAACCCAGTTGCTAAACCTTTCAATGTAGGCTAACAACTGATGTTTTCCAACCCTCTCTCATGCCTGCTTAATATACAAACAACCACTGACAGTCTCTTGAATGTTTGCCAATTTTTTCTAATTTTGTAATTTTGCTCTTATGTTTCTTTGTTCCACTGTTGTCTTAATGACTTTTCTATTGCTATGACAACCAATGAAACTTATAGAAGAGTTTATTGGGGCTTACAGTTTCAGAGGGTTAGAGGCCATGACCATCATGGTGTGGAGCATGGCAGCAGGCAGGCAGCAGTAATAGCTAAAAGCTTACGTTCTTATCTATAAGTAGGAGGTAGGGAGAGCTAACTAGGAGGTCATGAGCTTTTCAAACCTCAAAGCCTGCCTCCAATTACACATCTCCTCCAGTAAGGCTACACCCCCAATCCTCAAGTATTTCCTCCAATTGGGGACCAAGTATTCAAACATATGAGCCTATGGGGGCCAATTTCATTCAAGCTACCACAACAGTTCACTAGCAAATGCTTTCTCTTTGTCAAAGGCACTTGCTGCCAAGGAACTGGGTTTGGTCCTTGGAAACTCACATGATAGAAGGAGAGAACTGACTCCTGTAAATTGTTATCTGACCTCGAAATGCAGGCCATGACACATACACGTGTCTATGCGTGTGCACACGCACACACACACAGACACACAACACACCACACCACACCACACCACACCACACCACACCACACCACTGATAAATGTAAAATACAATTTACCTTTACTTTTCTGGAATCCCCACTAGGATTCAGAAATATATTCTCTCCTTCCCTCTTTCACTCCCTTTTCTATTATCTTTCCCTTCCGTATGGTAACTGTTACTATCAGCCATCATTATTACTAGTAGTGAGTGTGCCTTATCAGATGGATGTAGAAGCATGAGCTCTAGACTGGTGTAATAGATGACATGTTAGAATACAGTACAAAGTGCTGTGGGTGCACTCAGGAAAGGGTACGTAAACCATCTTGGACATATTGAACAGATAAATTAGAGAAAGATTTCCAGAGAGTTTACATCTGAGCTGTAGCATTAGGGTACGAGTGTGCGTGCGTGCGTGCATGCGTGCGTGCATGCGTGCGTGCATGCGTGCGTGTGTTGGATTGGCATACATAGACAAAATAATTACAGTAGAGGGATAGACATAAAACATTGTGGCACATTCTGGGACCTAAAATTTACTGTGTATTTGGGATATGTGTACAGGAAGAACTGGGATGTGACACTGAGAGGCAGAGCCTATCATTCACATCTTTAATGCCACATGTAAAGTCTAGCTATTTTCAGATAGTTTAGAACTGCTGATGGCTTTAAGGAGGACAGTTGGGGAGGAGGTAACGTGCCTTTTCCATCTTTTAGGGCAGAGGGAGTCCCTTTTAATTTATACACTTCTGCTAATCACCCAAATACTGTGCTCACAGATCTGTGCATTGTGCTCTGTGAGCACAATCAGCACATATCAACTTACCAGACAGATAGAGGGCTTTGTCTACCATATACTCCTCAGCAAAGCGAATGTGACAGAAGTTCTTTTTGCTCTTCCGGATAGCAATGATTTCTCCACACTGCTCGAATACTTCCACAATGATCTGTTCTGTCCCATTTTCAGGCAGGCCACCCACAAATACTGTCTTACATCCTGGTGGTCTCTCTCGTGTTGCAGGTGGTGGGAGATCTAAATTTGAAGGCAAAAAAATCTGAAATAAAAATATTTCTTGGGACAGACTTCTTTGAAACCTGACTTTTTTCAGAGATAGTCTTATTGTCCCCTCAAAAACTATAGCCTCTGTGCTTGTCTCTGCTCCACAGAAAATTTATTGCACGATCCTGAAAAACATTTTATCTGATGATTTTTGTCACTATGGTTGCTATAGAATGAAGACCCTTTCTGTCTGTCCCATCTAGAGAGCTTTAGTTGTGTTCCTTACTTTTGCTGTGATAAGCCTGTAATGTCAAATTTTTGGCCATTTGTATTAAGGATAGTAAGGAGGGGAAATTTCACTTAGTTTAACTAATTGCATTCAGAAGCCTATACCCCTAAAGTCCCTGATAAGAGAGTCTGCTTAATTCAGATGTCAGTTACTATATTCTATTTATGTTTATTGAAAGAAGTGGTTCATGACAAATTTGACAATTACAAGGTAAATATTTACAAAAGCAGCTGTAAGTTAGAAGAGCATGGTTAAACAAATTAGAGCACAAAGAACCCTTTTTATATTTTTAGGGATTTAAAAATATAAATACAAATAAGCTGTTCCTCTAATTTCTTGCTGGAGTAGTGAGGTCCAAAGCCAATCCTGCAGCATTTTAAAGGGGCATAAGACAGCAGAGACTCTAAGCTTGCTGGGAAAACCATTAACTAAAGTGAGATAAATCTTGCCACAGAGAGTCATTAAAAACATCCCTAATGAGATGATTCTCCCTCTGCTTAAAAAGTGCTTTCCACTCATTGTATACATAAAGCTTGTTGGATCTGTCAGCTCCTTATTACTCTTTATATGTGTCAAAGCATTTTTTTTTAAAGTGAAATCCTACAGTTCAAAACCCCCCAAAAAACAAAGCATCTTGGCTATGTTTTTTGTTGTTGTTGTTGTTTTTTCTTCCTAGTGTTAGTTTGTGTCTGCAAGGATTTATTTTTTGTAATCCATTCTTCTGATTCAGCTCTGAACAATTCTCCCAGCTCAAGAGTTGGAAGCTCAACAATCAGGGATTACAGCTCCCTTGTGAAAATAAATGAGTCTCATTCACAGATGAGGATGGAGCTTCTACCTGAGTCTTGGCCAAGCTGGCAAACAGTTGGTTTGCGAGCTTCCTTGGTTAGCAGTTTCCCTACTAACCTCACTTTGCTACTGCTGCCTGTCTTACTGGGGTGGCTGAGAAGACCAAGGTTTTCATGATGACACTCCTTCCCTACTTAGTTAATAAAGAGGAAATTGGGAGAACTCACAAACTGCTAACTTTTGAAGTCTGTAATTTTAAGAACTCACTGTTTCATTTTTTCCTTTTGTGTTTCATATGAGAAGTTTACAGGTAAAGAGAACATGTTAGAGTGAGCAGCAGTCTGAACTATCTTACTTATGACTACTAAGTGATGCTGTCATTTAGCAATAATGTAAGAAAGGGGTTGAAAATTGCTTTAGACTTAGGGTTTTTAACAACTGGAAAATAGTGTTGCCATCATAATTCCAGTTATTCTTAACTCTGGTAGCATGAAAGAATCAACTTGGGAGTTAAGCACATAATGCCTGGTCCCATATCAATAAGCACAATTTAATTAGTTCAGGGTATAGCCTGTGCTTTTTTTTTTTTTTTTTTTTTTTTTTTTTTTTTTTTTTTAGCTTATCAGGCAGACTTAGTATATAGTTAGGGCTGAAAGTCACTGAGTATTCTGAACTTCTGATATTACACAGGAAAATTCTTGGCTGAATGAAGTGTCTCATTCAAAGACATCACATTAGATAAAGATATCATTAAACTTAGAACAGCAAAACCTGCATTTAAATCTTACTCAGTATCTCTGTGACCATGGAGAAGTTAGTTACACACAACCTATGAAAACTTCCATTTTCAATTTTTTAAATAGCGATAGCATTCCCTATCTCAAACCTTTTTATGACTATTGATACTACATTGACAATATTAGATGTTGTACAAACACTAGCACTTCTTAGCTTCCTAATAAATAGTAGTCATTACAATGTTAATATTTATTATAGAACCTAGGTCTCCTAATTCCCAATCTGGTGCTTTTTAATACTCTACCATATGTCTGGAGTACAGTGTTAGTGAGGACCTGGACCTGTGAAATACAAACCCCCTTGATTTACCTGGATAAATCTGAGCTTGAGGAATTTATGGTCATGAAGATGCCTGCAGCTTTGACCACAGAATACAACCAAGCCACTGTATACATAGGTAATGAATTTTCAAGACCATCTATTTAGCTAGAGTTATTTTCAAACAAAAAGTTTTAGAATAATGCCCTATTTTAGAATAAAAAGGGCTTCTGGAACTTACTTTTAAAGGAGCTGCATGGTAAATAATGCTTTTATGAAGCAAAAATCACTTTTGTTACATGACTTGAATTTAGTTTATGCCAACTAGCAGACTAAGGAATATGTTGTTATTCTTGAAGTTACCTAAAATACCCAGAATGAAAATGTCCATCCCCTGACTACATTTGTGGGAGTTAACATTTTGTGATGAAACCATACTTCAGATGTTGTAATTTTTTTGTGGTGACTTCTGTTAAGTAGTGGAGCATAAAATCCACTAAGGATACTGATAAGAATGCCAGGGATGTATCTGTTTTCCTTAAGTAAATATAGAAGACCTCTTTGATAGCATTTGCTGAGATTTAAGTGCATGCCTGTAAGCAGGGAAAGGGCTGTACTGTCTTCATTAATTAACAGTTCAATGTCTTTGTTGTCTAGGCCTGATTTTCTAATCTTATTGAAATACCGTGATCAGTACACAGTAATAAGAATCCCACGGGAGGACAAATTTAAACTCTACCTATTCATTAGGTAATGTGCTAGGCCCTGTAGTACCTAAATCATCACTCAGCATCGTGACAAAGAAAAGTTCATGTAAAGATGCAAGATATCTGGAAGAATAAAGAACTATCTTTGGTAATGGAAAAGGAGGAGCTTCTAGCAATTCTAATTACACCTAAGCATCCACTCTGGGGAGTGTATTAAGACTATCAGTATTAGGATCAGAATCCATTGCTGGTCTTTGAGAAGGGAGGCAGCGAGCAGCACAAAGGACCAAAAACCATTTGCATAACATCCTGCTTTTCAGAGGAGCATCAGAGAATACTCAGTTGGTTTGTCAGAATGTATACAATGCAAAGTCTGTGAGTAGATTTCATTAGACAGTCCAAGAGTGTAGGCCTTACAGACAATCAGTACAGGTCAGACACATTTTTAATGTAATCTCAGCTAATTGGAAACAATCAGAAGGCTGGAAAATTGTTATTAATGCCCAATTTACTCATTTATTTTAATTCTCTTTATAGAGTCCAGCTTTCAGAGGCAAAATGGGTTCTGTCTCTTTTGATATGGCAAAGTGAAAAAAAATGCTCTTTCTCGTTCCTGGGTGTTTTCACATGTGTCTGCACACAAGCAGCAGATGACATTTCATCATTCATTCTTCATTCACTGTTCCTTCCAATAGACTCAAAATCTACCCTGTCCATACAGAAGGTGTTACAGTGGAAGGGAGAAACCGTGATGAAACTGACATGCTGAGAGATGCTATTGCTCTGTTCTCTCAGTGGAGAAAACCACCAACTGAGAAGCAGGAAATCTTTGATAGCTATCCTGTGGAAAAAGCATGGGTGCTGTAGGCAGCTATCTTTTTGCTATACTCCAAATCCTGGGAATAGGAGTCCAGTGCTTGGTCTTCTCCCCTTTAATAAATTCTATTGAAGTTTTACATTAGGTCTTATGTTGCCTACTCTTGATCAGAGAGGTTCAGTTACTTACTAACATGTCATGGCTAAAAAGAGGTGGAAAACTGAGCTATGAAACAAGGCCTGTGTTATTTCAGAGACAAAGTACTTAACTGTTAAGGTATTCTGCCTGCTCCAGCAAATGTAAAAAGCTCCATGTATTACAAGGCAACCTTCTTTTGATTTTCTAGTATGTTTTGAGGAGTTTTACCTAGAGAAATACTTAGAATGGTAGTTTTTTAAAATGTAGTAACTATAGTTTTACAGCTGAGTGAAGCTAGAGGTATCTAAGCTAATATAAACCAATAACCTTATTTTACAGGTAAAGAAACTGAGACACCAGGTAGTATGCTTTAGAGGGTAATGCTCCTCTTTTAATATCTGCCTTTTTTTTGGATACAGGGCGTCTCACTGAACGTGAAGCCCCTTAATTAACTACACTGGTTGGCTAGCAAACCTCTGGGATCTGCCTGCCTCTGTTCCCCAGTGCTGGAGAGATGCACAAGCTTTTATGTGGTGCTGGTGATCTAAACTAACGTCCTCTGGCTTGCATGGCAAACACGTTACCCATAGAATCTAGCCCCCTCTTTCTTTTTTACTTTTTGAAATGTTGGGGTTCCTCATCATGTTGCATTTTAATATTTATTTTTGATTTCTGTCTTTGGTTGGTCTGAGTCATTCTTATTCCTTCAAAGCAGTTAAGCTTTCAAGAAGGATAAATGGGTCAATAGTACTAAATACAGCAGAAAGATAAAGTAAGGAATAAAAATCCAGTGCTTCCATTGGATTTAGTATCTAGATATAAATGTATTAAAAGGATTTACTACAGATTTAATTTCAGTACCTCCCATGTTAAAGTACTCCGGAAGAGAGTACACTTGGAGCTGGCCTGGAGGTAAGGGTATGAGGTCAGGGCGTTCTTGAACCTGACTAAAGGGTAGGTATGTGGCAAGTAGAAAAGATGGACTGAACACAGTAATAAAGCAGGGAGGGGTTTCTGAGTTCAGGAGTTACACCACTGGTTCTCAACCTGTGGGTCACGACCCCATTGGGTGTCAAACCACCCTTCCACAAGGGTTAACTAAGAGCATAAGAAAACAAATATTTACATTATGATTCATAACAGTAGAATATGGTGATATTTTATTTGTGCTGAAATGTGATTTTATTTGTATGTTAATAAAGTTGCCTGGAGGTCAGAGCTAATAGCAAGCCATAGCAGAAGTCTGGCAGTGGTAGCACACGCCCTTAATCCTGATCACATGACAGGCAGATCTCTGTGTGTTCAAGGACACCATCAGCATGGAGATACACGCCTTTAATCTCAATACCAACCATAGAGACCTGGAGGTCTGTAGAGACAGGCAGTGATGAGGAAGTCATGTGGTTGGGTTTATAACCAATGAGAAGGCAGAACAGAAAGTCAATAAAAAGACAGACACACAGGAAGTAGGTCTCTTTTTCTCAGGGGAAGGACGGCAGCAGCAGTGGGTGGTAAGAAGGCGGCTTTAGTCTCAGCTCTTAGCTACTGCTCTGACCTCTTGGGCTTTTAACTCTGCATTTGGCTCTGTGTTTCTTATTTAACAAGATTGTTACATCTACATTAGCAAAATTACAGTTATGAAGTAGCAACAAAAATAATTTTATAGTTGAGGGTCACCACAATATGAGGAACTGTATTAAAGGGTCACAGCATTAGGAAGATTAATAACCTCTGAGTTAGACTATGAATTCAGAGCCCTAGGATAATGTTACATTTCTATTTATGTGGCAAGCTCTTAGCAGGATAGTCTGGTGGGACAGGGGAAGGAAATAATATTTTTTATTTTCTAAAAATAAAAAGCAACAAGAGTTAGAAGCATTCTGAATGGTGACTAAAGACACTGAGATTATCTCTGAATAATAGGATATTAGTGCTGAGACAGACTTTGGAGTCAGAGGCTGCTGAATATAAGAGAATATACTAGATACGGGCAGGAGTAAGTAGTGGGACTTTTAATCAAGGCCTTACAATAAATTAGGTTTGGTTGGCCCTAGAGATAATAAGGGGTTCAAGCCATATCAACTGCCTGCTTTCCTGTCTAACTTTTATAAAAACAAGTTCCCACTGTTAATAACAAATGGCACAATTGTCACACTTTCAGCAAAGATTTAAGAGAGAGATGCCTTAGCTAGGTGTTTTTTGTACACAATTAATCTGAGTACCTCTCTTTAAACAAAATCCACTTCTAAAATGCAAATAAAACACCAGTCTGATTTAAGCTTCATGAGAGTGTTATTTTTGAATTCAATTTGAAAGCAGATTCATTCCCAGAAGCCACTCATTTACTGGCATTAATTGCCCTGTCAGCCTTCCTTAGTACGAAGATGAAGAAGTAAATGACTGGGCTGTTGGGTAAAGGCTGCCTTCTTACTCTGTGGCCCTTCCAAATCAGAACCGAGGAACCATGGGTGCAGGAAGAGAAAGGTAAAAATGTGTTTGAGAAATGTACTTATTTTTTTTAACTACAGAATATGAAGTTACAACCTCTTTAAGACATGTTTTGACATGCATTCAGAGACTGTTTAATAATGCAGACTATGTGTCAAAACAAAACAAAACAAAACAAAACAAAACAAAACAAAACAAAACAAAACAAAACAGGATACTTGTGCTATTCTCTGGAGACTTAGAAACTGGACCATTAAGCTGAACATCTATTGCATCCACCCTGGACAATACAGGTTATGAGCTTAGACTTTACTAAAATAATGAAAGTCTAGCACAGGCTGTTCACATAATACATGAATGATTAAATCAGCGGGATTCTGCCTTTTCAGTTTTAATATCGGCAATGCCTACATTCGGGGGTTGTTTTTACATGATAAAGGAATTATTGAGGATGTTCATCTTTCTCTAATCTGAACACAAAATGCTGGAAGAAAGGGCAGAAAAGGGACATAGTATGTGTTGGGACAGTGGATTAATGGTATTGTTTTTCCAGCTACGCATAAAACCAAAATCCAGGAATGGCTATGTGAGTTGTCAACAGAGTGCTATAAAAGACTATTTTCTTCTTTATTCCCTAATTCTCTTCAGAACAAAATACTCTCCTAAATACAGTCTTCTTAGATGCTGGCTTCATAGGTTTCTAAGTGGTCTGAAAAGATGTACCCTGTTAACAACTCAGTTAAAGCCCAGAAGGCACTAAGATCATTTTTCACTTGCAAAAGTGGCCAAGAGGACCTGCCAAGCCAACTCTGACTGATTCTAGAACCCTCTGAGTTATGAGCAAGTCACACTAAATAGAATCTGGGTCCCTGGCAGCATCTGATTCATGATGAACTGATTCCTATTTATGGTAGAGGATAAAATATTTGTCTGAAGACACATGTTAAAGGCTCATATTTATCTTGATGAGGCAAGTTCATTTGGTCTATGGTCTAAATAGCCAGATGGATTTTTAAACCAACATTTCTAATCTGAGCACCACAGCAGGAGCTTCCTTGACATGCCATGCAGTACCACTAGGACTCTAGGAAAAACATAAATAAGGCTTGGGTCACATGGAGGAATAGTTTCTAATTATTTAAAATATGGATCTGGAAAAAATTAGATTAGTGCTGTTAAATTTTAGCTGAAACAGCCATCTGAATATTATAGACATGTTAAAGTAAGTCTACAGAAAAGCCTATTCTTTACCAGCAAGCTGGATCCTCTAAACATTTTTATATGGGTTGCATGACTACATGGCTACAAGTAGTCTGACTTAGTCTCAACACTCCTCTTTGCCCTTCCAAGGAACTGAATTTCACCTCGCTGTATATTGGAGTATATAAGGTGATCAGCAGTCAGTGGAATGACTGTGATGGTGGTGTGACTAGCTCATAGCAATGGAGGCTGCCTAGCACTAGATGCATATTCTCACAGGCAAAGGCTTCAAGTGGGCTCAGACCATACTCAGTTTCTGCCATCACTAGTATGTGGATCAATTATAAAAAGAAAAAGCTATAAATTGACAGAGATTTGTCCTGACTGTGGGCAAGGCAGAAAAACTCTAGCTACAAATGGCGCCCAACGGGTTGGCAAGAGTTTCCACCTAAAACCTGAGAAAAAAGATTGTAAAATGGAGCTAAAAACAGTTCCTAGTTGTCTCTTTCAAGTTAGCGGCAGCTTGTGTTTTGAGCTACTATGGTGGGTTCCTGGCGTGCGTGCTCGACCTACAGTATGGCAGGAATGAGGCCTCTACAAGTGGTACATTAAGCTGGGCTTCTGCAAGTAGCTACATGCTGCTTTGATAGAAGCATAGACCCACTATTTCTGAGAGTTGATGGCTTCCAGAGCTGACAAAAAAGGTACCACCGCCATATTGGGAAGCTGAAGTGGGCGGAGCCAGCAGCCACAGCACCATTTCAGTCTTAGAATGGTGCAGTTTAAAGCAATAGACTCAAGGTAATATAAAAAATAAGCCATGTAAAGATGGCTACCACATAGAGAATCTAGGTTATGTTCTCTTTGATATTTGTAACTGAATCAAAAATTTGATTGTAAAAGCTAAAGATACCTTGACTTCAAAATTTGGATCTAAGGATATGTTGCTTTGGAAAAGAGGCTCTGATTTTATTCCCACAGAAAGGCAGAGGCTATGGATTTGTTCCAGATTAAGATACATCAGGTTTGACAAGCCAAGACCCCCTGAAGGTCTCCGATGACACCAAGGCCCAGATGCTCCAACATCTAGAACGGTTTCAAGGCAACTGGCTCAGACGATACACCCTCATGGACTACTCCATAATCCTAAAATTTTCCTTGTGTCCCCATAATATATAGCACCCCCCTCCAGCAGGAAGTAGTAACAGAAGCTATACCCAAATTCCCAAATATACCAAGCTGGCTTTGGAGATGTGTAAAAGTTAAAATCTTTTTTTTTTTTTTTAAAGAAAAGGGGAAGTGCTGTGGGATGGTCTGTATGTCAAATTACTCTGATTGGTCAATAAATAAAACACTGATTGGCCAGTGGCCAGGCAGGAAGTATAGGCGGGACTAACAGACAGGAGAATTCAGAGAAATCTGGGAAGTGGAAGGCTAAGGAGGGAGACACTGCCAGCCGCCACCATGACAAGCAGCATGTGAAGATGCCGGTAAGCCACAAGCCACGTGGCAAGGTATAGATTTATAGAAATGGATTAATTTAAGCTATAAGAATAGTTAGCAAGAAGTCTGCCACGGCCATACAGTTTGTAAGCAATATAAGTCTCTGTGTTTACTTGGTTGGGTCTGAGCAGTTGTGGGACTGGTGGGTGACAAAGATTTGTCCTGACTGTGGGCCAGGCAGGAAAACTCTAGCTACAATAAATGATAGTGTTGAGCAATGTGTGTTGGGTGCCTCCTTCTGTACTAACACACTTGAATTCCCTGTCAGATGGCATTAGGCACATTGCATCACTTGTACTGCAAGCAGCACACAAACATCTACTGTTCTGTACATAACATTTAGCCTTTCCTAGTAAGAGAACAACTTTCCATTTCTCTTGTCTAGGGGAAGCTTGTGTATCTATGGCCACGAAGCACTTAGGAATTCTTTTGAAAAAGAAGAAACTCTAAAACACTGTGGCTTAAATACTCAAAACAAAACAACAACCAAAAGCAAAAAGCTAGTACTTGGGTTGGGAGGGAAGAGAGTGCAGCTTTTGCAGTGTATGATCTCTTTTACTACAGGCATATCTGGAGGAATTGGTGGAGGGACTATTCCCAAACCAGGCATCATTGGAGTTATTGGCGGTATTCCAGTCATCATTCCAAGGGCAGGATCGAAGTCTGAAAAAGGAGACAAAAAAAAAAAAGGCAATAAATGATAGCAGGCAAGGTCAAATGGAGGCAGAATGTTATAAATATCAAATCAAAAAGTCTTTGTAAAACAAAGGCAAAACAAACAAATGCCTCTTCTTAGTTAACATTCATAGTCTTAATTATCATATATCTATGTACTTTTCTTTCATGACGTAGGTATTGTTTTGTTTGATCCCAGACTATGTAACTAGTCATGTCTGTTTGACATTCAGCATCTTTTATAACATTGCTCTGCTTTGTCTAAGGATCACATCTCCATTGGTTTCCAGTACACATCTTTGGCTCTATTCTGACAAGGCTTCTTGTTGTCCCTTGTACCTTTTCTGTCTTTTTACAGTATAGTGATAACAGTAGGCACTTTTGGGGATCATGGAGACAGGTTCTCCTTTTTATCATTTGCTTAGCAATAGGAACTTCCATTTTCTCAGCTGCAGTATGGTTTATATCTGCTACCATCCAGGGAGCTATGAGGAGTAAATAGAATGAAGAATGAGATGTGGTTAGCATAACATACAGTACAAAGTGGCTCAACAAACAACTATGCTGAGTGTCTTTGTTCATGCTGTTTTCCCTGGCTGGAATTGTCTGAAGCCCTCTGAATTCTCCTTGTTCTTCAAGACTTAAGTCTTACACACTAGAAGAGTCCTTTGTAGATTATTCTGGTGCATTCTTCATTCTGTGTCTAAACTCTGATCAAACTTTTTGTTAGTGGATTTTATTTTACTTTACAATGCTTTCTTGTTTTACAAAGAGGTGTGACTTTAGGAAGTATGATGATACCTGTACTGGCTGGTTTTGTGTGTCAACTTGACACAAGCTAGAGTGGTCAGAGGAAGGAGTCTCAGTTGAGGAAATGCTTCCATGAGATCCAGCTGTAAGGTATCTTCTCATTTAGTGATCAATGGGGAAGGGCCCAGCCCATGGTGGGTGGTGTCACTCCTGGGCTGCTGGTCCTGGGTTCTATAAGAAAGCAGGCTGAGCAAGCCAAAGGAAGCAAGCCAGTAAGCAGCACCCCTCCATGGCCTCTGCATCAGTTCCTGCCTCCATGATCCTGCTCTGTTTGAGTTCCTGTCCTGATTTCCTTCAGTGATGTACAGCAATGTGGAAGTGTAAGCCAAATAAACCTTTCCATCCTAGCTTGCTTTTTGGTCATACTGTTTCATGACCTAACTAAGCAATAGAAATCCTAAGACAGTACCCAAACAGCTTCTTTTTGAGGTTTAAATATGTATACAAATTGATTCATCCCAAATCAACAGCAATATCATTCTAATGGCACAATCTCAAGTGACATATTGCAAAAACATACAACTTTAGCCACTGGAGTGATTTATTTGCCAGACCATTCTCCTAGAAGGAAGACTCCAGGAGGATTCCATAGGCATAAGTCCTGAAACTTCTAGAGGTATCTAGTTGATTCCATATATGGGGTAGAGGATTGGAGAGTACCCCAAATGGGATGAATAGAAACTGGGGCCCATCAGGGCCTAGAGTGAAGCTGGGACTCTGTACTCAAGTACACTGTCAGTTCTGATCAGTCACTGACATGGAAGGGGAATTTACAATTTTCTTTTCTTTTTTACTTTTTTTTTTCCGAGACAGGGTTTCTCTGTGTAGCTTTGCGCCTTTCCTGGAACTAACTTGGTAGCCCAGGCTGGCCTCAAACTCACAGAGATCCACCTGCCTCTGCCTCCCGAGTGCTGGGATTAAAGGTGTGCGCCACCACTGCCCGGCTCGAATTTACAGTTTTCAAGAAAGGTGCTTCTGATGGGTAGAGTAAACAGATCCTGCCCTGGACTTGGTACTTGATCTTATGGCACTGACTTCCTAGCCAGTGTTTAGCGCTAGAGAGAGACTTAGAAAATAGCAAGATAAGCCTTTGAAAGCCTGGAGTGCTCCCCACCCCCAGTGAAGTACAAGCTGAGAGCAAGGGCCTTGTTTTGATCTAAGAGTAGCCCTAATTTCATTGTCTAAATTGTTTCTGTAAAAAAAATATCTTTGAGATGTGTAAAAAAAAGTTCTTTGAGAGAAGGGACTTCATCAAGTGTCTTTGACTTTCCATTTCCCATACTCATCTCACTATAGGTATGTATACAGTGTACTGCAAAAAAAAAAAGCATTGTAAAGGTTGTTCTGATGAAGAAGAGACAGCTGCATTAGTAGTAGTGAACCCTACTCCCAAAGACTTCACCATGCTAGCCACAGAGCTCAGTGGAAGAATGTTTGTAAGGCTGTCCTTAAGGTGGCCCTGAGGTTCCAGAGTAGTTCTCTAATATGCCAGAGGAGGCAGATATAAATAGCAGTGGGACTCTGTGGTTCCAAGAGGAGCAGAACTTTAGCCCTACTATGCCAAGTATTGAAGGAACCCTGTGTCTGGGAAGATGGACAAGAGAATATTACATGGACAAGCCCTTCTGCAAAGAAGATCTAAGCAAGCTAGGCCATCTCCATCTTCTAATGTCTGTCTTCTTGAAGTGCTAACATCCTAGAGAAGTTTAGGAAGAAAAAAAGTTTTTCTCAAGAGCTCTTCTATTTTACAAAAACACTTAGGTTCCACCCTCATATGTTATCCCATCCAATATGCATGCACACCTATACATACCCTCTCTCTCCTGAGGCTCTCAGAATTTTATTCTTCTATACTCAATAGCATGTGACCTTGAGGAAGACAGTCCTCATAGATAAGTTTTATTTCATCTGTGCCAGTTGTGAAACACATACTGATAAACTCACTAATTCAGTATGTGATAAATGTACACATTCACCATTACAGTCCACAAACATTTATGATGAGCCTTTTCTATGTTAGGCTCTATGCAGGGGCCTGGGAAGGTGTCTAGTTTCCCTTTTCATATTGGAGAACTTAAGGTCTATGACCCTTTGTCTTGCTGTGCAGTTGAGTAAGAGCACCCTGATTGGGAGTGCCATTTGTGTGTTTAGAGAATTTGATTCCTTGTGCAGAAGATTTTGGAGAAATTGTTAACATTATCTCACCCATTTACAAACTGTTAATTTTCTTTAGGAAAAGATCAGATTAGACTGTATGCCTCCTAAACAATTCCACCTATTTTTCCCTGGTATCGAAATGATCCTCTTATTGTTCTGCCTGCCTCCTCATTGTTATTCATATAGCTCTGTCACTCACAAGTCCACCTTACCACACATTACAGAAACATCACTTCATTAAACAAGTTCTGCTGCTTCTACTGAGAAAGAAATGCCTGTATTCATGTACTGGCTATTAATAGATGGAGACAAACAAATATATAGGATAATATAACTTCTGATGGATGTAGTCACAACTCTGCAGTTTGGTAGGATTACATTAATATTTTATAAATTCATTTAAAAGCAAATGTATTCATGACATATGGCTAAAGACAGAATAGATAAACTCCCTTTAGTTCAACATGTCAAGAGTTCCACAGGCTAAACTGCCCAAGAGGGCTTGCTAGAGGGCAGTTGTTTACGACATTTCAAAGGCTCCCATCCCATTCATTATTCTTTCATTTATATTTAACCATTAAGACACAAAATAGGTCTGGATTTCCAATGCCATTGGGGGAAAGCAATGAGATCCAGGCCTTTATATGAGTATTACAGGATCTGAAAAATCAAAGTGAAATTTAAAACACATTGGGAGTAGAACAGAAAAGAAATTCCTTCCCCTTTCTGGCTCTTAGTCTGGATTGTGGAGTACTGCCAACATATGCATTATTGCCACCTATTATTCAGAATTTTAACACCTGAAAGAGTCTTGAAATCATACATAAAGGCTGTCAAAAGGTCAAGGTATTCCTCCAAAGTTCATTTGACAAAAATTTCTCTGTTTGATTTTGCTTTTATTATATCTTCTTTGCCACCCATTTCCTATAGCTTTTTTGACTCTTGCTGGGTAGGCCATAAAATATTGGCTTGAGTTACGTAATTTTCAAATTCCCACCCTATTAGAAATTCTGTCAATTCTGAGTTAGTTAAGCAAGCTTTCTGCTTAGACTAAGAGTTGTAGATCTACCACATTTTCAAGTAATTTTTCAGTGTAGACTTAAGCTTTCTTGCTACTTAACAACTTTTATTTCCCAAATTTGATAATATTATGTGACACTTTGTACATGTCTAGGCCAGTGAGTGGGAATGGACAAGAGTAGGTCTATGCTATTATTCAATTGTCCAACCATCAATCTGTTACCAATCAGCTGGCTGGGGTCCTTTGCTCTACCAGGATAGAAATTGTGGGTAGGTGAGGAGAAAATTTTCCAGTTGGCAGTTCTAGGCCCTCGGGACCCCAAAACCTAGGGGCTTGAGTGGAAGACCCATTTTTAGAGATATAATCCCTGAGAGTTAGGACACATTGGTCCAGGCTTTAGAAACTATACACTTATGGTTGTCGACATAAGTTGGAGGCTTATTACTCTGGGCTTTAGCCACCAGTGCCTCTAAAACATGGCAGCTATCTTTGGTTAATAGCAGCACTTGGTAGGGGTGACAGCAGATAGCAGAAGCAGACAGTGCCTTCTAGTTTTAAAGCTCTCACACAGATCTCAGGTACTGGATCTAGAGCTCTGTAGTGACAACTGTTATAACTCTGGTCCCGAGAGTTGGGATGTTCAGGCTTTGACAGTGGCATGGACAAAGCTTTTGGGTTCAGGGTATCCAAGGCCCTTAGCCCTTAAAGACTGGTAGCTCTCTGGCACTCTTCTAATGATCAGAGCCCTCAGGTTCTCATCTTTGGCTTTGCTTTGAGGTCTCTGTTTTCTATTGTTTCTGTTTTCACCACTCTCTGAAACTGTTCAGTTGCTCTCTCATTGCTGTCATTGTTACTGCTGCTGTCCTATTTTCTCCTCTTTGTGTTCCCAGCAGTTTGCTTTTACCATTGGTAAAGATTATTGAGTCAAGAAAGCAGCACTCAAGGGCTGAATGCTGGAACATCAGGGAACAGCAGAGGAGGGTGTCTCCAGGATTACTACACAAGCGATTCAAACAATCCATTTATATAACTGGAAAGGGGATGTATCACGGAAGTTTGCACCAATCAAGGTACACTTTCACGGGAATGAAGGGCTGTGCTTGGACCAATGGTAGCACTAGCACTTAGGCAAATGTGAAACCATGCTTATCCTAATCACAGGAGTCCCTCATTCAAATTAATGAATGTATGTAAACTCACATCTGCTGCATTATAGAATGTGCCTCTTAAAAATCACGTAGCTGTCATGACAGGGATATTCCTCCCTGGACTAGAGTTGTGCACTAGCAGCAAACATCTGTGGTTGCCATATAGTTTCTTCAAGGTGTCTACAGAGTGTACGGAGCAGCTAGTGTTGATATGAGGGCAGTTTGGCTGCTTGGTTGGCAGTTCTTTGCTCAAAGAAGCCATGGCACCAGATAAGGTCTAATAGCTGTCAATTTGAGAAACAAATTGTTCCACCCTAACACCTTAACTTGGCAAAGGAAAGAAACATTAAAGGAATGCTCCCAATAAAGGCTTATCATAACATCAACAGCACATTCACAGCACTCAGCAGTGTTCTAACAATGCTTAAGTCCTATATCAGTTCCCTAAAGAGAGGCAGGCTCTCTAATTTGTGTTACATTCAGTCTAAACTTTGGTGTCAGGTCTTATGCCAAGTGTTGCCGAAATGAATAAGGCAAAATCATATTCTAGTTTGGAAACAACCGTGCAAATAGAATACTGTCATCAATTATTATCATTACCATGGTTAGTTACTGGATGCTTAAAATGTTCTAAGCACGTGTCAAGCATTTTCTATAATCTCACCCCAAAAAGACAAGAAGAATATCCAGTCTGATTGGTATGGGGTATGATAGGTTAATAGAGTTATTTGTTTTTATAGGGACAGAGTAGGAAGGCATCAGACACTCAGACTAGACTGACAATGAGTCTTTTCAGATTATTATAATCATGTTTTGGAGCCTACAAGGCAGCTGTTGTCGCTGCACTATTGCTCTACGGAAGAACTGAATGATGAACACTCTTAAGACTAGGCCTGTTTATAAAATTCTAGAAATCTTAGAAGTTTCCCATCTTTGCTGGAAACAAAGGCATTACATATGCCCACTGTATGGCTTAATAGTTGATATTTTCTGATTCTAATCCTGACTCTCTTCTCTCTATACAGATCCTTTGGAAGATTTCACAGGCAGCCAAGAGGAAGAAAGAATTCAGATTTCTAAAGGCAGCCTGGCTAAATTGCAAGATGACCCTGGACTAATTATTAGAACTCTTACAAACACACATTCCCAAAGTTTTGCTCAATGCATACAAAATTCCACCAGCACCTACCATGTCTTTGTAGATCACTGGACATCTATTTTAGCCCATTAGGCAAGATGAGGTAGGATAAAGCCTGGCCCATGTACAATGGAAAATAAGCTAGCAGACTGATTTGAGCTTCTTTTGTAAAAAAACCAAAACAAAACTGTGTGTACACATGCATTTGCACACACATGTGTGCAAGTGGCGCAGTCAGAGGACAACTTTGTGGAATCAGTTCTTTCCTTTTACCTATATATGGGTTCTGGGTATTGCACTCAGGTTGTTAGGATTACGTGGCAGTGTCTTTACTCACTGTCTTAGTTCGGGTTTCTAGTGCTGTGAAAAGACACCATAACTACGACAACTCTTATGAAGGAAAATATTTAAATGGGACTGGCTTACAGTTTCAGAGGCAAGAAGCATGGCAGCATGCAGGCAGACATGGTACCAGAGAAGGAGCTGAGAGTTCTACTTCTTGATCTATAGGCAGCAGTAGGAGAGACTGTACTGGGCACAGCTTGAGCATCTAGGAGATCTGAAAGCCAGCCCCCACAGTGACACACTTCCTTCAGCAAGGCCATATGCACTGCAACAAGGGCACACTTCCCAGTAGTGCCATTCTGTATGGGCCATGCATTCAAATGCTCTCGAGTCATTCCCATTCAAACCGGCACACTCACTGAGCAATCTTTCCACTCCTACATCTTAGCTTTGGTCCCACATATCCTGTTCCGGAACTTCATTGTTGTAGTTCGAGGTTTTATAAACATCTACCCTTCTAGCCATCTTCCCTCTAGTCCTTCCAATTTATTTACACCTTGTGCTTCCCTTTTTAGGCTATCTGATGCTCTCAATTCTCAATCAAGGATGTTGTGCAGACCTATGGAGAATTAATGAGAACATTTCCTAATCTATCCATAATTTCTAAATTTCTGTATGTTAGAGATGAATAAAAATATTATATACGTACATATATTTAAGATTGTAAACCTCTGAATTTTGCCAAGAAAAGACATATGGGAAAAAATAACAGAGAATCTAAGCGATGTGTCATTCATGCAGTTCATAGGGGATAGAACATTTTAAAACCCAAAATTTAAGAAATTGATACTCTCAGAATAAAGAACAGTCTTTTCAGTCAATCAAATTCGGCTTCTCAAAACCTCATTATATTTTTCATTTTTATATTTTGCAGCAGACTAGTGAAAGTGATATCCACTAGTTCGGGGCAATGCACCAGTTCTCTGAGAGCACTCAAGCATTTCACTCATTATGAACCCCTACCTACGAAACTCTCCATGAAAGAATTCTTTTGGAAATAGAGTCTCACAAACCCACATAACTAAGGATCATGGAATGTTTCTCTTTGGGCAGGGGAAATGGCTCAGTGAGTGAAGTGCTTGTTTGAGGACCTGAGTGTGGGTCTCCAGCACCCATGGAAAAGCTAGGCATGATATGGTGATACATTTTTAACCCCAGTGTAGGGTGGAATGAGGCAGATACAGGTAGATCCCGGGGGCTTGTTGGCTAGCCAGCCCAGACAAAATGGCAAATTCCAGGCTTCACTGGAGCCCCTGTCTCAAGGGAATAAGGAACAAAGCAATAGAGCAGGACACCCAATGTTCTTCTCTGGCCTCCAAACAGCACACAGGTGCACCCTAATTTTCATACACCACAAAGATATATACATGTGCGCGCACACACACACACATGTTTCCCTTTCCTCTAGAACTGGAATATTGGTGTATTTTATCTTCATAACTGATCAGGTTTCTCATTCCCTTTTTTTTTCTTTTTTCATTCTGTTTGCCTGGTCAGTTTTTTCTCAACTTTGGAGACAGTGCAGTTCTGAGATTTATATATATATATATATATATATATATATTATATAATATATATGACTTTTAATTAACCTTCTTACACTGTCTTCTCTTTCAATTCTTATTCATATTTTCCCAGGTGATGATTCACTTTATTTGCAGTAGAGTTATTTTTCTTATACTGTAATCTTTTTTTTTTAATAAGCTAGGTCAACATCTTTGTGGAATGAGGTGATCTGCTTGAACTTAGTAGTTCACTACTGTCTCTATCCCACCTTCTCTTGCTTACTTTCTTTCTTTTTTTTTTTTGGTTTTTTTAGACGTTTCTCTGTGTACTTTCACTTTCTGGACTTACTTGTACCAGCTGCTCGACTCAAGATCCGCCTGCTCTCTCCGAGTGCTGGATTAAGGCGTGTCACCACACCCTTCTTGCTTACTTTCTGATTATGTTCACTGTTTCCTCTCTCCAGACTCTTCTTCAGTTCTCAATCCCCAACATGCTCCTAGTTACCTCTGATGCAAAAGTACCTCTTCTGTGAACCTTCCCTCACCAGCACTGTTCTCTAGCACTCTGGGTAAAATAACACTGTATACAAGGCTTTCCTCTGATTCCTCCTACATTGTACTACAGTGGTATGTATTTTCTTGCCCCACCAAAGGAGTCTGAGCTGAAGTCAAGGACTGAACTTTTTGGATCTCTATTTTGACCGAGCCCAGTATCTGAAAGAATAAATGAGTGCTGAAGTGAAAGAACAAACTAATAATATGGAAGGGAAGGTTTGAGCTGTTGTCAGTCAAGAGGCAGCTTATACCTGCAAACTCATTTTATCGGGGGAGAAAATGTGATTCTGTAAATGTACTGGGGCCAATTTCAGAGCAGGGATCTTTGTGTTTACCTGCCTTCTCTCTAGGGCTCCTAATAGTACCTTGCATATAGCAGGCTATAATAAATATTACTTATATGAGTGAAAAAATAAACAGAATCACTCAGATCCTTCTTGATAGTTCCAATAGGGAGTCTTTTAAAAGATTATTTTTATAATTGATTATGAATTTATGTATTTCAGGGAGTTAAGACAATGATCTTTTTTCTTTTTCTTTCTTTTTAGTTTTTTGAGGCAAGGTTTCTCTGTGTAGCCCTGGATGTCCTGGAACTTGCTCTGTATCCCAGGTTGGCCTCAAACTCACATAGATCCACCTGCTTCTGCCTTCTGCATGCTGGGATTAAAGGTGTGCACCACCGCCTCTGTCTACCAAAACAAAGACTATGATCTTTATTTTGAAGTTTCTGAAGCTCTTGATCTTTGGGTATTTTTCTAAAGGTTCTAAATAGTTTAAAAATGTTTCTATATGAAAACCGCTCCATAGCATTTATCTACACATATTATGATGTTAAATGACTATTTGTTTTTATGGAGCAGTTCTTCGAACATATGTCCAGACTTCAGTTTTGGTGGTTGTCTCAATACTCAATCTCTACAGTGCCATCCATTTTTTTGTCCCCTATGTTCTAGTTTATCTTGATGTTGTCATTGGCTCTCAAGTCAATCATGATGTGGTTGTTTCTGAGGAAAAGCATGACAGTACATGGATCATATAGCTTACATATCTTATTAAAGTTGGGTACCTCTTTATTTATACAGGCAAATAACTATACATTTTAAATATTCTCTATTATATTGTACAGAACCTCAGTTGTGTCTAACCCAAATGATGACAACTTGATCTCCCTGCCAGCTACTGTGTAAGTGTGAGAACACACCTGACCTTGTGGACATTAACTACACATCTCCAGGTAAATATACTTCATGACATATTTTAGGATTACCATTACTGGAAGGAGTCTGAGTTTGTTTTGGAGAAATATTAATTTTATTTGGCACACTGTTATATGTATCACTGGCTCACAGTAAAGTAATTTTTCCCAAGATCTCACCCTATTTGTCATTGAAAGCATCCTGTACCTGTGGAAGACAAACCTAAGTCCAGACTTCCTTCAGGATCTGGCAGAAATGGGAACAGTCATGAGACATGCAATCCCATTCTTTTTCTGTTTCTGTTATAGTTAACCTGGCAAGTTCAAAGATAACTGTCTTCTTTAGGATGATAATATCCATGGTGGGTCTTGATCTTGATCTGGAAATAAAATCAATGAGCCCATATTTTCCATTTTTTTTCTTATACTGAGTCCTTGCAGTGAAGACACCATAATAAGAGATTGTTCCCTTACTTTCATACTTCACAGATCATTATGAAGCTGCTAAGGGTATTTGAATTGAAGATGGAAATACTAGACAGCAGCAAATAATATTTACTGAGTAATTTTCAGTTGGTTCATTCTTGGTTTTATCTGGGATGACAAGATTAGAACATTGTTCTTTCACCAGAAGCTATGGCATTTCTGGTTGCCTTTTTCATGGGACAATAAACAGTCTTTTTGGAATGTGATGGCAAAACACAAACACTGTTGCAGAAAACAGGTGCAAGAGGTGATCCTGACCTGTCATTAGTGTAAATTAATTTTATTGAATAGCAGCTGCATAAAACAGCATGGCAGATGAAAGGCAGATCCATTCCAAACCTGAGATGGCCTATTTCTGTTCTTCACTTAAAGAATATAATTATGCCAGTCACTGTCTTCAATGACAAGTATGTATTCATCAACAATATCCATGACAGTAGAGATCTGAACTCTCAGGGAGATGTCAAGAAAGCTTATATATCATCTCTTTTTCATCTATGACAAAGTGTATTCTATTGTCATAGACAGGCAGATGAGACAGGCCAAAGAACAGTCTACTGGCTCAGCAGGCAAATGCCTGAGAGGCAGAAAAGTAGCTGAACTACTAAACCATCAATAAGGGTACTTTGGAGAATAGCTCCATAAGGGTCATTTTTATTTAGTGTAGTAGTTGCAAAAATATAGTGGTTTTCATTATGACATCTCCATATATGTATATAAGCATGATTATATTTGAACATTTTTACCACATTTCTTATCCTTTTCCCCTCTAAAAGGTCCCCTTTCTAGAGGGTTGTATGAAAATTACAGATGTTAACTAGTAACTATTCAGTGAAAGAAACTGAGCTGTAGAACAAGAGGGAGGATCAATGATGTAGTCCCAACCCAAGACTGAAGAGGCCAGAAGATTCCTAGAGAGTAAGTGCTAAGAGCCATATGAAAAGGCTAAAGTGATGGGACTCTGATGTGCTTGGAAACAGTATGAGATACACTCACTCAGGAAAAGTGAATTTGTACCTGCAGGCTGTATTTTTATTTGTCTACTTTTATTTCATCAGCCTCCAGCCTATTGGATGGTGCTGCCCATGTTTATTATGGGTCTTCTCCTTATTTGCATTCCGACATGTCAATCATCTTTGTGAAAAATATCACAGACATATCCAGTGGTGTGCTTTGCTAATTTCTTAGACATCTTTCAATCCAATCCATTTGGGATTTTGGCTTAACTGATCTTGTGCAGGTCTTGGGCATACAGCCAGAGCTTCAGTGAGTTCATGTGTACCACTGCTCTGTTATTTCTAGTAAACATGCAGGCATCCACTACCTCTGGCTCTTACAATCTTCCTGCCTCCTCTTCCACAATGATCCCTGAGGCTTGAGCAGGGTTATGGATATCCCATTTAGGGCTGAGCACTCCAGAGTCTCTTACTCTCTACACACTGACCAGCTGTGGGTCTCTGTATTAATGGCTATCTATTATAAAAAGAAGCTTCTCTGATGAAGGATAAGGGATACACTAACCTATGACTATGAAGATTAGAATAAAGGGGAGTTTAATACTATGTCCAATAAGCAGACTAATAGTATTAGGTTCTCATTTAGGGCCTATGATTTAGCCAGTCAACAGTACAAGGAATGAGTTCAGTCTTGTAGAGTAGGCTTTAAATCTAATTGTAAAGTTGTCGGTTACTCCTATAACATAACTATTGTACCAGTGGTCACATCTTGCCATGCCATTCATTATTGTTATATGTAGGGTTCACAGTGGGGTAAGATTGTTGAATATTTTTCTTCCCTTGTAGCATAAATAGAACCTCCTGGCACTATGAATGTTACCAAATATTGATAAAGCTTCCGGGTTGGTAACTATTTCTCATTCACATATCTTTTTTCTTGATTGACCTCTTTTGTACTTGTTTCATAGTGTTTAACATAATAGCATCCCTTAATTTATTGCTAATATTGTCATCAAGTTGATTTGAATCCATGAAGATTTAAAATTCAGCCTGGAATCATGAAACTGAAGAAGGAACTAATTCCATGAACAAATGGCAGAGCAAAGTGGTATGTATCATCGTGATCGATATGACCATGCCTGTGAATTACTTGGGCATCCTGTCAAAATGCAGCTTCTGTTTCAGGAGTTCTGGAGTTCTGGGATGGGGCCTCATATTTTGGGAATCAAAACAATTCTAGGACTGTACAAAAACACATTTTGAACAGCAAGCATCTAGCTTGATTAGGTCTTGTTGTGCATTTATGTAGGGCCACAATTAAATAAATCTAAGGAGATTAATGTTTATGCTGTTTAAAAAGCCACCCCAGGCTCCCTGAAATGGCATTAATTAGCTCTTACTAGCCAGGAAGTCACTTTTGTGTCTACAAGAACCCCTTTACATATTGTGATGTTTTTCTTCTCATTTTATTTTTTTAAATAAACATTTAAAAACATTTCTTTACTGATTTGTGTGTGTGTGCGCGCGTGCGTGTGTGTGCACGCGTGCGCATGCTTGCATGCATGCATGCCAATGTATGTGCACACTTATGCTGTGGTACACATGTGGAAGTGAAGAGGACAACTTCTAAGAGTCAGTTCTCTCTTTCTACCATGTGGGTTCTGGGAATCAAGGTCAAGCTATCATGTCTTTCACCTTCTGAGCTATTTTACTGGTCCTTGACTTTTTACTTAGTGGAGATGGAGTTAGTCCATCATGGCCATTCTTGCGCACATGCATGTTCACATTCGTGTGTGTGTGTGTGTGTGTGTGTGTGTGTGTGTGTATACATATGTAAACAGTGTTATTCAATGTCAAAATTATTTTGGAGCCGATGTACCTACCACCTTCCTCCTTCCTCTTTAGGAATCTAGCATTTAAGATATGTTTAAGTTCTCTGCGTATGTCTGTTTATTTGTCCTCTATAAGAAGTCTATAAAATTAGACAAGCTTTGTTATTACTTGCCAAATTTCTGTTGCCTTTTATTTCATTACATGTCCAATGACCCTATGCTGCATGAGATATTTTCCTAGATATACACAACATGCTGTCAAACTGGCTATCTAGCCCATAAAGCTCATATTACAAAATTGCTCACTCTAGGCAGAATCTAGAAAATGTCAACTTCAAATAAGTTGTGTCATACCATTATATTTATTACCACATGGTCAATAAAAAGAAGTACTTGTGATATAATTAAAAATAACATACCAGGTAAAATTGGTTGTCCAGCGATTCCCAGTGGAGCCATTCCAAGATTATTCATTGCTGTGGCCCATGCATTTGGATCAGACACGGGCAGCGTCATTGCAGTGGAATCTACATTCAGAGTTCTAGTATTATCAGCTGAAATGAAATGACAGGCCAAATAATTTGTTGTGTTGATGTTCCAGTATCGAGTTTAGTTATTAGAGGAAATTCTGGCAAACACTTCACAAAAATGGTCAATGGACAAGTGCTGGATACGGCCTCCATGCAATGCTAGTTTTCTTACAAGGATTGAAGCTTGAAATTGCAGGAAGTCGTGAAATTTGAAAGCAATTTACCAGATGGCATTTTAGTGTATTTCCTTTCTACCCCTTCCCCTGTCTCTACCCATCACAAATGTACACATCAAAGGAGATTGGAATAATTAAGAAGTTTTCTTATCCTTTGTCTACTAGCATATTATTACTTCAGCAGATTCCATTCAAACTTCGCAGGAATACAAACCAAGAAAATAAAATCATCCAAGGGCTCCTGTAGTTGGCAATAAAATATGAAAATTATACTCCTGATGAGATTTTTGGTCCTTGCAGTAGTACAATCGAAAGAGCTGAGCATATAATCAGTTAATGGAATATTCTGGGGGTTAGAGCAAAACCAATGAAAAAGCAGACAGTACACATGGCTCCTAGCCACAAAGACTGCAGAGTCTAGTTGAAGAGACAGATGATCATGATAATGATAATTACTGTTAGTACTAGTACCACCTCAGCCTTCCACTACCACTAATTATTGTGTGCTTACCATATGTCAACTAGAGCAGCTGGCATGCCTCATTGTCATCTGACTTTCAGGACAAATCTATGAGGTGGGGAGGATTTACAGCTGCATTTAACAAATGAGAAGTTTCTAAAGGTTATCTCTATTACCCAAGGTTGTAAAGAATACATACGTTTTAGTCACTATGGTTTACTATCCCTAATGAAATACTTAAGAGCCAATAAAATACTTGAGTGCTATAGACTAGATGACTGAAGTTTAAGGAATGAAGAGATTCTGTGGCCTGAGTAGGTATAAATTACTTCATAGAGAACAGATGTTGAAAGGGTAGGGCAGAATTGTATAGAGTATATTTTGTGTGATAGGTAGTTATTAGCTAGTAAAGAAAAGGAAGGGACACCCCAGAAAAAGGGATGACATAAGCAAAGGCATTGAAGTGGCTTAGATATACAAGGGCATGGGCTGACTGAACAGTTGGGTGAGATATAGTCAATAAGTTATCTGAGCACAAAAGTGTTTTAATTTGAGAATTTTCCTCTGATTGCTGATAGCCTCCAGGTAAAAGAAAATCACACAGCCTTTCTACTACATCCCAATATGAACATCTGCCAATTAGACCCCTGAAGGCAACTCTGTTCTAAGAGTAGCTTATTAATGTCCATCATGTCCTTCCAAGCTGGCAACATCAGGGATGGTCCTTGGCTTCGTTATTTATACTTGTGCTATTTTAGTCCTGGTGAGAATAAGCAAATGTCCAAAGACATTAGTTTTGAAATTCCAGGTTTGTCATTCTTCTGTGTTGACTTTGCCTTCCCTCCAACAACACCCACACACATACAGAGAGGAGGGGAGGGCGTGAGAGAGTGAGCAAACCATAAGTATTGCACATTACAGTCTGAGCTGCTGACTGCCCCCCCCCCCCATAGGAACTCTAGTCCTCAAACCCATTTTTGGTGCTCTCCTGAAGGCACAGCTTAAGGCTAAACATAGCTCCTTTGTAAATACTAGTAAGGAAACAAACATGTATTGTCGAATATCCTTTGGGTCCAGAGTTTACAGAATCGATAATTAGGTCCAGTCAGATTTCCAGTTTCCAGGTAGCAAGTGTTTAGGGGATCTCTGATTTGAGACTGCACAATGTCTCCCAGGGAATACAGGTAGTTCCACAGGAACTATGTTCCAGTGTCAAAAGGCTTTCCTTTTACCTCTTTCATTTACCCTCAGCAAGACTATGCAACCCTGTGAAAAAGAAAACCTAACAGCTCAGGAATGCTTCTCAACATGGGATTTGAAATCAAATAATGTAATTTACAACATACCAATCTCTCCAAACTCTGGACAAATTTGGGGGCTAGGGAGAGAAGGATAATGATCTAAATTATCAGTTTAAAAGGACAATATAGTATTCTTCTTCTTCTCCAAATGTCTATTAATCCAAGTGCCTGCTAAGCTGTTTGAAGCACAGTTCCTGGTAAGGCTTGTTTATACATATAGATAAGGACCCTGTGTAACTAGGAGCATTATTTTACCACAATGACTGTCATTTCTAAATTCCCAAGTGTGTTTTAAATGTCCTTCTCATCTCCCTTGCTTCTTGTACCACCCATCTCCACCTGTCAAATCCTATTTATTTTCCAAGGGTTATCTTAACCTTCCCTGTGAAGCCACCTCACTGGAATCAATTATTCCTTCCTATATGTTCTCATTACATTTTATCTTACATGTGATTTTTATATGTTTGCTTATTCTTAGAATTCTCTTCCTCAAACTCAATTTTTTTTTGGTGTGTCTTGCTATACAGCAAGTTCTATACTAGGAATACAGAGATGAACAAAACCTGTTTCCTGGAAGAGCTTGCAATATAGTGGGAGGTCCAGATACACAAAGAACCAAGTATTAATTACTGTAATAAGCATTACAATAAAACTGTGAGTAAAGTGCTATGGGACTCCAGAAGAATCATTAATGCTACCAGAATGAGATTAGGTAGGTATATGTATTTGGAGATGGGAAGGGTGGAGAAGACAATTTGCTAGAGAAGCTTTCACTGGAAAACAATCTTTTTTTTTTTCTTCAAGACAGGGATTCTCTGTGTAGTTTTGATCCCTTTCCTGGATTTCACTCTGTAGACCAGGCTGGCCTCGAACTCACAGAGATCTGCCTGCCTCTGCCTCCCAAGTGCAGTGCTGGGATTAAAGGCGTGGGCCACCACCGCCTGGCTGAAAACAATCATTTTAATGGGCCCTTAAGGAAGGCTGTGATTTTCTTCCAGATAATGAACGGAAGATCATTAGGTTAGAAGAGCGTAGGAATCAAGAACAACTGAATATTTACCCCGACTGTCTTGAATTATCGTTCTTGGCTACATTTCTATCTTCTTCTAGCTTGTTTCTCCTTCAGGTCAGAGATGGTATTTAAGAGATTAGGCATCTTTTTCATAATTTCTTGAGACAGAGTTTCATTATGTTGCCTTGGGTTGTTTAGGGCTGTCAGAGATCTGTCTGCTTCTGCTTTCTAAGTGCTGGGGTTAAAGGTGTGTGGCACCATATCCAGTGTAGGCATCTTTTTAAGCCTCGAATTCTTAATGCAATGTGTGGTATAAAGTAGAAATTCGTGATATATTTGAATAAATGATGAACAAAAATTAAATTGTATTGACTTTGATTCACAGGTAATGCATGCAATGGCATTCATTGGTTGTGTATATCCATGTTCAGAATGACAAACGTTTTAACATAGAGATGCCATTATTGCTAAGCCAATTCTCAATAGCAACTAAATATATGTAGAAATTTGCTTAGAGTTACAACCAGAGACAGATCTATCCAACTAATAACTTAGTCTGATTACCTATAACGATGCACCTGTATCAGCACAATCATTTATGTAAGTGAGATTGCAAAAGTCTTAGGCAATCTTTTGCTTCCCAGCTGTCCAGATCAATGGTTCACATTAACAAAGCATGCTATGATAAATATATCTGTAGAATTATCACTTAGTGGTAGAAAAGTTGAGCTTTAGTCTAATTTTCTTTCAAGCTTAAATATGGATATCTGGCAATTTCTTTAAGTATCTTCTAAAACTAGTCTCATATCACAGAAGAGGATATTGCTCCATTTCCTCTGACTCCTATAATTTACTAGTAGCAGCCAAGAATACTCAGAAAGGGCTAGAGAGATGGCTCAGTGGCTAAGAGTGCTTAGCATGCAATTACGAGGACCAAAGTTCAGATCCCAGCATATCCATAACATGTGACTATCCCATATACACCTATAACTCCAGTTCTGAAGTGGATGGAAAGGAAGGGATCACTGGTGCTTGTTGAATTCCAGCCCAAGATAACACAAGCCCTGGTCCATGGGGAGACCCTGCCTCAAAACAATAGGCAGAGGGTGATAGATAGAAGAAGACACACAGAGCTCTCTTCTGGCCTCTATGCATGTGCCCAGGCACATACACTTGCATACACATGGGCATATGTGTGCACATATGTACACACACACACACATGTATGCACACATACAAGAAATCTTTTTCAAAAAGGAAAGAAAGGAATACTCACATCACAGAGGAGGATATCGCTCTGTTTCCTCTGACTCCTATAATTAACTAGTAGTAGCCAAGAATACTCAGAAAGGGCTGGAGAGAAGGCAAATGCTAGTGATGCAAAATGCTCTTCAAATATCTTCCCCAGTTCTCCTATTTTGCTGTGTGACAACTCCTCAAGAGATCAGAAGTTATAGAGTAGTTGTCCATAAATGCCTTTGAGGTGACTGGATTGAAGATATGGCACTTTGGAATAAGAGGCATGAAAGCTTTCAAAGTGATTATCCACTTTAACTTGATGTCACTCCATAACTACCAAGTCAGTGCCTGTTTATGAACCACTGTTTACCCAATTTTGTAAAAGTTACTTGAAAATGAAGATTACTCATTCTATCATACAGGTTCATGATTATAACTGCTTTTCTTTTGAAATAAGTATAATATGTTGGTACTATCTGTCCAAGTATATTTTTTTTTTTTTTTTTATTTTTCAAGACAGGGTTTCTCTACATAATAGCTTTGGCTGTCTTGGAACTCGCTTTGTGAATCAGGCTGGCCTTGAACTCACAGAGATTCCTCTGCCTCCTGAGTACTGGGATTAAAGGCATGTGTCACTACCACCCAGTCTAGCTATATTCTTTTATTTAGATAAAAACTCTCCATTCCTGGAATTTAGTTTTCTCCAATTCTTTTTTGAAAATAACAGTATTTATTTATTTTGTGTTTGTGTGTGGGCAAGCATGTGCCATGTATTCATGGAGATTAGAGGATGACTTATGGGAGTTGATCAGGAGACATAAATCTCATTTACTTTTGTTACTTCTACCATAAATCTACTTTTAAATAAGAGAATTCGGTAAACACACAATGTGGGGATTACCTGCATTGTCTATTTAACAGATCTAAAGCTTTACAAAATCTCTTTACACTGTGTGATTCTGGACTGTGGACTTAGCTCTCTAGTCATTTCTGCAGAAGGAAGATAATACACAATAGAATAGACCCCAGACATCTGAACCATACTAGTACTTATAAAAATGGTGAATAATATAACAGAAACCATAATAGGCCTAACACTTTGATCATGCTTACTATGTGCCAGGCATTGTTCTGACATTTTATAAAAAAGTATATTATTTTAAAACTCAAAGCAACTCTATGTAATAAATTCTCATTATCCCATTGTATTGATGAATTAATAGGAACAGAGGCTAGAGAGTGAGCTTTCAGTGGAGCCTCAATACAAACTTACACAGTCTGGCTTCCTGATTTCTGCTCTTACCTACTATGCTATAGTAAGCCAGGCAAAAATGCTATACATAATTTGAGCTTGGACATATGGGTATACCCCATGTCTTCTATTCTAGTGGTTCTCACTTGGAGCTAAATTTTTCCTCAATGGAAGTTTGACAATGTCTGGAGACATTTTTGTTTGTACCATTTGAGGTCAGGAAGTTGCTACTGAGATCAGTCCAGTGAGTGGGTAGAGGCCAGGGAAGCTGATAATCATCTTTTGTCCTACAGGACAGACAGTCTTCGAGAGTGAAGTGTTATCTGGCTCCAAATATCTATTGTATCAAGTTTGAGACTTTTCTCTATGGCAGCAATTTTGTGTGTTCCTTAAAAATATCTTTTTATTTACTTATTTATGATAGATGGGCCAGATTCACAGATGTATGCCACTGCACCTTCGGGTGAGTTCCAGGAATTGACTTGGGTTACCATGCTTGCTTGGGTGGTTAGCGCTTTTACCCACTGAGCCATCCCCCATAGTTCACAATTTTGTGGGTTCTTAATGAAGTGTGGTTCACACTCCTGGTTTCTTTGCAACCCTGAATCATGTATCACTTGCACAGCCAGTCCCATGTCCACAGTTCTCACCCTACTCTCTCATGCTACTATGCAGTAAATACTAAGACTAATCTGGTTGGATTTCCAGGAATCTATTAACATGTTTGTCGATTTCTATGCTTCATATCAAAAAAACCATTCCTGTGGTGGTGAGGGGACAGGCATTATGGATGGCTGATAGGCTGTTGTTTAGAGAGTGGTACTAGAAAGAGTATTATGAATCCCACAATGATGAAAGGAAGCAAGAGAAAATTTAGAAAATGTTTGCATAGAACACAGAAGAAATCTCCATTTTTTGGCACATCACATAGAACCTTGTACACAACAGGCACATAAAAATATTTCCTTTGATAGATTATGGTGTAAGGACAGGGTTGTGTGTACCAGCACTGAATAACATTGTGCTTTCAGTTTTTTTGCTAATAGAAAGGAAACAGCAGAATAAATCATGTTTTCAGATTGCATTAAGCCTAAGGCTCAAGGTTTTATCTTCTGCTTGGTATTTATTGCTCATGAAGCAATATATTGTGCTCTGCAAGTGTTATTTTGAGTCCTTATTCATTTTCCTTGAAAATGAACAATGCATCATTGTTTGTGAACAATGCACTAAAGCCCCAGGTACGCACTCTCCTGTTGCAGATGTCACTGGCAGTGACGCCACAGCCTGCATCATGGCTATGCAGGCTGAAAGAGTTGACAATAAATTCTGTAAGACAAAGCTCTGAGACAGCAAAGACAGATGACGCTATTAGATAGGCAGGGGCTTTGCCTCCTTATGAGTGTTATCTAGGATGGATCAAAGAACCACTCCAGAGAACTAGGATGTCACAACTTACTCTTACTGGAAAGGGAAGGGAAGGAGAGGGAAATGAGAGGAAGGGAGGGGAAGGGAATGGGGAAGGAAATAAGAGGAGGGGAGAAAAGGGTCTTACTGTTCGTGCATATAGTAAGTACCCAATCTCATATGGATTGTGAGTGTAGCAGGATAGGGTGGGAGATAGCTGAATCCCTAAGACATACAGATGAGAACTTCAGGGCATAGGGTACTTTCACAAACTAAACAGCATCCTAGTGATGCACTGTTCTTGTGTACAAGCAGGAGAGTCCCAGAGACAGTATTGGAGCAGTTATGAGGACATTACAGGTTTTAAACTAGTTCTATTAGACATGCACAGAATAAAGCCAGCCAAAACTCCAGTATAAATGGGGCAAGAGCTCAGGAAGTCCTACACACAGTTAAGGAGATACTGGAAGCTGATGGCTTCTTGGGGAGGGTCAGTTTTCTTCAGGGATGTAGCCCCTGATGCGTTGTCCATGTGCTAGTGGATGCTCCTACAGCCATGCACATACTGGCAACACTAACTGGACTCAATGGGTTAAGAACAAAGAGTGTATATAGTTGGAGGTGGAAGTGGTGGGGGATATTGAAGGAGTTAAAAAGGAGGGCAGGGGTGGGGTTGAGCAAAACACATTGAATATTTGTATGCAAGTGCTCCAGTAACAGTTTTAGTGAGAGGAGAGTGGTGGTAGTAAGGAAGAAGGCCATGGGTTTTGGCCCACGCCCAATCAGGAATTCATAGCAAATATCCTATATTTATGAAGGCAACACTGTATAGTGGAAGCGATATACCTGGGAGCCAGACAGATACAAACATTTAACCATAGTTTTACTATTTATTACTTGTGTGACTTGACAGTCTACAAACTTTTTGATCAGTTTATTCACCTATAGCTGAAGATACTGATAATCTCTCAGGTGCTAAGATGATGGCAATCATTTTGTCACTTGCCACCCCCCCATTTTAAAATGTGTGTATAGTTTGTATGTCTGTATGTACACATGTTTTGAGTGTGTGTGGGTAAATGTGTGTGGATATGCATACTTGTGTGTGTGCATGTGGATGCCCGAGGGTGATGTTGGGAATCACCTTCTATGGCTTTTTGACCTTATTCATTGAGGTGGGGTCTCTAGGTCAAACCTAGAACTTGCTGATATGATTGTTCTTGTTAGTCAGCTTGCCCTATCTCCATTTCCTGACTATTCTTGCTGGTCAGCTTGCCGTGTTTCCTATCTGAGGCAGGAATTATAGGTGGGCCACAATGCCCACCATACCCACGCAACAGATATACGGGTTCTGAAGATCTCAATTCTGGCCCTCATGTTTATGCAGAAAGTGAACAATGCCCCAGCCCCAGTGATAATTATTTTGATTTCTAATATTAACTAAATGGCAAACTGTTTTATAGTTAATGATTTTTAAGTAGACATGTTGATGTTTTAAAAAATATGCATTTTACCTGAGCATGCTCATTGCATGGTATCTTTAATGACCAAATGACACAGGTAATGTTTATCAATTACATCAGTTTTATAGATAAGGAAAATGAAAGACAAATAAGTTAGGAAATTGCCTAACTCACCACAGATATATGTAATTCTGGAGGTAGAATTACAATTTGGGAAAGTATGCTTCCAGAGCACACACTTTTAAACACTAAGCTTTACATTATCACTAAGAATGCTGAGCACAATGCTTGAAACAAAACAAGCATGCTATCTTGTTTTGCACTCAATTACCTTCCTTTTCTTTCTTTTTTTCTTCTTGAGAAACAACCCGTCAGCTGCCCTGTGGGAGTATCTTCTTACACACTTTTGAGCTAGAACCAGAGGTTTCTCTTGTTGTTTGGGGTGCATTTGAAGACTCCCAGATATATTGCTTGTTACTTGAAGGTTATTTAGTGACTGTGAGCCAGGACACTAAGTTGAGGTTGGGTCCAGGGGACTTGAAAACTCATCAATCTCCACTGTAGGATCTTTTTTTAGCCAATAAGTGCAGAAGCACATCCTTCTGGGCTTTTCTGGACTATTGTAGTCAATACCCAATAACCACTTGGCTTCTTAACTTTCTTAGGTCAACAGAACTAATATCATCTTGGGCTAGGTAGAGTCAAATGGTTTACTGTAGCACTCTAGTTTTAGAATGACATCATCACATTTATTTAATATAACTACACTTCCTATTTAGATAAAGAAATCCAAAATGAACAAATGTGCTTCAAAAAAGGCACCTCCTTCAACAGCTTCTCTAGTTTCATCTTGTTACCCATTTCATACCCCAATTTTGAAACAGACATGCTAAAATTATTATTGGGATCTCAGTTCTTGTAGTTATTGGTTTTTAACCAGAAGTCTCCATATTTAAGAAATCAACTAAATGCACTCTGGTTACTGAGCATATTCATTGTGTTAATGGTGGTGGCTAGAGTTGGGATAAGAGAAACAAGGAAAAGCAGTAGCATAAAATGAGTAACTTCCTAATGCTCTGTGGTCCATCCTTTCTGAAGGTGGTTGTATAAAAGGGTAGTTGGAAGCCCACTGCTATACCATTGAAAGTTTGGCAACCTCTTGAAAGAAAGAACAGTTTTGTAAGTAATCTACAAAATGCTTTGCTTTACTCCTGTTTGCTTTAGATATCGCTCCGTATGCTATGAATGTGTTGCTCTGATTATTAATAAATAAAAGTGCTGATTGGCCAGTAGCCAGGCAGGAAGTATAGGTGGGACAAAGAGAGAGGAGAATTCGGGGAACAGGAAGGCTGAGTCAGGAGTCTCCATCCAGACACAGAAGAAGCAAGATATAAAGATACCAATAAGCCACGAGGCACATGGCAAGGTATAGATTTAAAGAAATGGGTTAATTTAAGATGTAAGATCTAGCTAGCAAGAATCCTGAGCCATTAGGCCATACAGTTTTAATTAATATAAACCTCTATGTGTTTATTTGGGTCTGAGTGGCTGTGGACCTGGGCAGGACTGGAGAAAACATGTTCGAGTCAACTTCTTTGCCATAGGAGATAGATTATAACAAAGATAAACATAGCATGAACTGCAGCTGTAATTAAGAGGGCTAGTCTGAATTCTGCTCTGCCATGTACTCCCTGTGCATTAATTATACTTGTGTTTGTCCAAGTGCCTTCAAACCGTGTAATTCTGTTCACTTGGAGTGTGGGCTAAATGAACAGGCAGATTTCTAGGGCCCACTGCTGAAATTTTTTATCTGCGTGGTGGAGAATCTGCCTTGTGAGCAAGTAGCCTAGGTAACTCTTATGGCTACTAAAATCTGAGAAACACAGAGCTTCAATTTCTTTAGATAATAATGAGACTGATACTATCCCTTCCATTACACTGTGCTGAAAATAACATGGGTAGTTAAAATGTGTTGCCCATACGTGAATCTATGCTTCTACACTAAAAGTAGAATTCTGAACAAATGGAATAATTTTCTATTATTCAGTTGGTTGGTCTCTGAGACTATACTGTTGACTTGCTAGGCAAGGACACTAACCACAGGGTCATGGTCTAGGTCAGGGAGGTGGGACCCTAGCCATGATAACTATAAACAAGTCAAGTGTTAAATCCTAGTGATAATGGGAACTTTGGCTTGAGAACTAGCTGCCTCAGCAGGGTCAATCTCAACTCTTAAGGACAATGCTATATATACACTAAGAGCCATGGGAGGCAGTGACTAATGGTAGGATTTGTGTTGGGCCAGTAGCTCTGGCTCCTTCTGAACTTCTTTTTCCCTTTTACCTCTATGAAAGCAGAAACAGAAGTTCTAAACTTTACTCTCATTTGACAAATAATCTGAAAACAATATCCTTTACTATACAGATTTTCCTATCACTCCTATCACATTTCATGTTTCAAAATAACTCATTTTGTTTTTCTGAAAACTACTAACTTTTCATAAGCTACCAGCATGCAATTGGCCAGAGCAACTAGAAAACTCTTAACCCTGCATTGTTTGGAGGATCTCCCGACACCTCTGACTCAAGAAGAAATATCTATACTGGATCTAGGTTATTTGCCTTCAGGACCATGCCAGATTTTGATAGTAAGACCCTATTGCTGGAGACACCATATAATTTGGTCACAGGACATGTGAAAATCAAGCTGAAACTGACTGGGAAGCTTTCTCCCTACTAGCCAGTTTCCACAGTACTATAAGGTGCTATGTAAGCTGCTGTAGAAGAATGGTCATCAATAACCTTACCCAACTGTGAACACCATAAAAAAATGCCCAGCTTAGTGAGATATGCCCAAGGGTGCAATAATGGCATGAATGTTATGGGGTAACCAACTGCTTTATAATTGGATTTAAGGACCTCTTTACAGGAGGAAATACATGCCTGGTACTATAAATCTGGCCAACAATCCAAAGTTAGGGAACTCTTAGGCTCTAGGAATAAACCTATTGCTATTATTTTGTTAGATAGATGTAGTATCAAACTGCCCTCTAAATTGAGGATTTCTATATGTATTGATTAGTTTAGCTCCCAGACTTCATCAATGAAGTTTCTTTGTACATTGGACAATGATAAAATTGCAGAAGTAAGTGTCAGTGGAAGAATCAGCCACAAATGAGACATCTATATCATACCTTGTTTTCAAGGCTTAGACATCATCACAGAAAAGGGGAAAGAAAGATTATAAGAGCTAGAGGTCAGGCAGGACTGTAGTGAAAGTGTCTTCTGGATAGGATAGGAAAACTGCACTCATGAGCTCATAGCAACTGTGGTTGCCTGCCCAAAACAGGTATAAAATCAAGCTAGTCAACATTACAATATGGACAGGGGAGGGTCTCAAGAGCTATCTTCTCTACCTGGGGAGTTACTCATAGTTAATAGCTTCTGAGAGAGAGAGAGAGAGAGAGAGAGAGAGAGAGAGAGAGAGAGAGAGAGAGAGAGAGTGTTTTCTTTTGGGGTGTGTTCACTTATAGGTTGATTATGATCCAGTTGATGGCTCCATATCTATTTATATGTATATATATATATATATATATATATATATATATATATATATGGGAAATACAAATTGTATACAGTGGTCTGTATATAAAAAAGAGGATATGAAGTCAGGAGGGGATATGGGATTGAGGGGTGGCTCTGGGGGTAACTAAGGGGAACAGTGTTCAAAATACATTGTATATGAATGCATGAAATTATAGAAGAATTAATTTAAGAAGTATAACAGGGGCTGGAGAGATGGCTCAGAGGGTAAGAGCACTGACTGCTCTTCCAGAGGTCCTGAGTTCAATTCCCAGCAACCACATGGTGGCTCACAACCATCTGTAAGGAGATTTGGTGCCCTCTTCTGGCCTGCTGTCATATATGCTGTATACATAATTAAAAACAAACAAACAAACAAAAACATATACATATACAAAAGAAATTTAAAAAAAAGAAGTATAAGAGAATTCTCTACCCTTAATACAGTATGACCCTGATTGAAGAAAACTGAGGCTATAACAGCAGTTAAGATCAATCTTTGCATTACAATTGCATTCTAATCCTGGCCTACCACTAATTAGCTGTGTAATGCTTGGGAAGTGAATTAAAGTTTCTGCACTTCATTTTTATAAGTCTAAAAATGAGGATGATAGTGGTGCTTGTCTCATAGAGTGGTAGTGAAAATTAAAAGAGAAAGTAAGTGAAAAGGTCTACTGTAGTATTTAGCTCAATAAGACGGTTGCAGAATGAGTAATTACTAACGTAGTAACAGTTGTGAGCTTTGCCTCTGCTATTTTATGAAAAATGGGTGTCAGAGGTGAGAAGAGGAGAATATTTTGATTCCTTCATGGAGAATGGGCATGAAGGAACCAGTTATCAATATTATCAGGGAATATAGTAACAATAACAACATCAACAAAAGAACAGGATGGCTTCTTTTTGTCTTTATACCAAGAACACTGCCCAGTCCAATTAAATTTCCTTGTCCAATTGGTGCATTTTATTTTATGTATTTAAATTATTATTTATTTTAACTATAATCAATAATAACTACTTACCACAGTAATATTACTATTGTGTGTGTAACAAGTGTGGAGGTGCACGTGTATGGATATCAGAGTATAACTTTGTGGAGTTGGTTTTCTCTTCATATGGGTTCTGGGGATGAAATATAGCTCATTGGGCTGGTGTGGCAAGTGCTTTACATGCTGAGCTGCCTCAATAGTCCCAATTGATGCATTTTAGAAAAGTACTGCTTATCCTGTAAACATTTTTCAGTGTTACCCTTCTACTCCAGTTTATACCCCAACCTCACCAGAACAATTTCCAAAGCTCATTTGCTTTTTAGTCCTCAAGAAACATGGGTGGCATTTGTATCCACACTTTCTCTTCTGATCCTCCCGCATCTGTGGTGAGAGAAAGATAGAACTACTCTCACGGTAACATCTTAGTTATTCATGACAATGCTTGGAAGACTACAGGCAAGGACTGTTCTTTATTTCCAAGTTTCTAACAAAGACAAAGGGAGGTTAAGGTCATAACTGACCTCTGTGACAGCTGGGCAGAGGAAGCCCATTGTATCAGTCTACTCTAGGAACAATTTGTATTCAAGCAAATTTCATTGTCAGTTTATGATTCTGAGAAAACATTACTAATTTTTCCTTTTCCTGGAAACTATCTTATATATGTCATATTTTGCCCCATTTAGCCCCACAGCTTTTCTGAATATTTTAATGCAGCAACAGTGGTCCAAACAGCAAAAGATGTGAGTTATTAACTTTCTTTCCTTTGTATGCATTTCTGCTGTTGACTTAAAATTTCTTCCTGAGTGAATCTCTAGGTCACTAGGGATATCATTTTTAATCCATATGTATGTGTGTTTAATGGCATTAATGTGGAGGAGACAAAATTTATTTTAAAAAATACAAGGCATCTAATTTGGCAATGATCGCCAGAGCAAACCTTAAAGGGACTGGTAGAGTAAATTTGATTCTAAAATGACAACAAAGGGTGAATTCCCTGTAAATAGTGAATTGGAAAGAAAATCAGCCTGGGAGTATTTGCTTATCCACTTACTTCCACATGGAAGAAAAGTTGTAATTTCTGACAGCCCACGCTTACATGTTGTCTAAGTTGGCCAGAGAGAAACCAATACACAAGCCATTTACTGCATTCTCTATCAGGTTCAAGACCAAGGAAAGCCAGCAAGTCTTTAGGTAACAATGTATAAATTCATGGTTACAGTTAAGGCATTCAACATCAAATCTCCAAAGGACCATGCAAGTGTTCTTATCTCACAGAAGCTAGAAGCTCTTTGTGAGAAAGAAGGTAAAGTGAGAGTCAAGGTCATGTAAATACTCAAAGATTGCAGGACTGGTCTGGGAAAGCATACCTTCCAATACATATCAGCACTTCTGAGATCTGACTGGCATGTTATGGGAGACACTGCCAGAGTAAACTGGCCAAGGTTTTTTTTTTTTTTTATAATCAACATACATCTCATTTTCAAGAGCAGTAAAGCTATTCCTGTATATCAAATCCTATTTTTTCTACTGACTCATACTGTCCTTTTCTGTTTTTTTTTTTTTAAATTATCTATTCTTTGGTAAGTGAATATAATTATTTAGATCATGTCCACTTCTCACGCTATTCTCCAACTCCTTCCAGTATCTCCTGTGTAGCCTCCTCCTAACTTTAGGTTTTCTTTTTATTTCTTAAAAAACAAAACAAAACCCCCTGAATACAGCTGGTGCTAACTGCTATCTTTTAATTAAAGACTGAGCCATTATGAAAGAATATATATATATATATAAAATAATATGTATATATATATATATAATATATATAATATACACTATATAAAATGTAGTAAAGACTGTGTACCCAATATGTGGTTTAAGAAAATAATGACAAAGATTTTTATGTAAATAATTCCTTGCTTATCTTCACAATTCTAATACGTATCCTGAATGTATCACTTCAAAAATATTTTATCTCATTTCTAAAGGATTCTTTAGTTGTCAAGAGCTTACTGCTTCTGCTAGAGTTTCTATTGCTTTGAATAAAGACCATGACCAAAGCAACTTGGGAAAGAAGGGATTTATTTCAGCTTACAGGTCCACATCACAGGTTCATCATTGAAGGAAGTTAGGGCAGGAACTGGAGCAGGGCAGAAACCTGGAGAGAGGAACTCTATCAGAAGCCACAGAGGGGTGTTGTTTACTAGTGTCGTCCTTAGGTTTACTCAGCCTTCTTACTTCCAGCACCCAGGAAGCCCGTCTTTGGTGGCACCGCCCACAGTGAGCTGGGCCCTCCCCCATCAATCATCAATCAAGAAAATGCACTACAGACTTGCCCACAGGCCAATTTCAGGGAAGAATTTTCTCAACTGAGGTTCCCTCTCCCCAAATGACTAGTCTGTGTCAAGATGACATCAATCTAGTCAGCATAGTTACTCTGCTCTCACTCTCTGCCTGCTTCTCCACTCTCCAACCTTCCTTTCTAGATCAGTAGTTTGTGATCTAGGAACAAACACGAGTGCCAAAGATATCATTTAGCAGTAAATCCACATGTGAAGGCACTAATTCCCCAGTAATGTGGCTACTTTCCATTTGCTTTTAAAGTGAATCCCTGCAGGGCCTGGATTTGTTGATCAGGAATTTCAGAGGAGATTGGGGACTGTAGAGGTGGCAGTGTGCTGGACTGAATGGTGACAAGGCAGTGTGTATTGCCTACCATGAGTACCTCAGAAGACAATGCAAGTCACTTCATGTCTGCGTCTCTGGGCCTCGGATTTTTTTCATCATGAAAGCACAGACAACAATTATAACAATCGGTCAGGGTTGTTGAGATAGTTAAACAAGAGTTGTCAACTGCAAACGGATTGGGAAAGTTGTAAAATATTGTGGGGATGTTAGTTGTCAGTTGTGCTGCTGTTCTGCTGCTATTGTTGATGGCATATTATCAATTCTATTAAAGTCAAGGCAAAAGGCTATACAGGAATTTTATGAGCACAGACAGACTTAATCTGTAGGTTCATTTTCATGGGCTTTCTAGCAAAACTGGCAGAACATGGGCAAAATTAACATTTCTTCTCTCATGTTGTCTTCCTGATCTGTGTGGAAAGTTTCCATCTTTATACTTCCTACAATCCCTACTATACCTGCTCTGTCTGTGTGTGTGTAAGTTGTGTTGTCTCTGATCTACATAAGTACTAGAACAAAAGGTAATCGCATATTACAAATATGTATACTTTTCTCATTGCAATCATTTCTCACAGGACAGTGTTGCTATCTCAAATAGAAATGAATGTAAGATGTGTTTATCACTCGATCACTTTGTGCCCGAGGAACCTTCTGCAACTCCTAACTTTTGCCAGTGTGATAAGAACATAGCCATTTGCATAGCATTTCCAATTTGTTTAATAAAAAAAAGGGGGGGGTTGTCTCCTGGAAGATCTATGAGAAAGAGAGCAAGCAGTGGTAAGCTTTCACAAAGGATATAATCAAATCTGTATATGGGCAGAAACACACACAAGAGACGCTCCATAAAACTGCTGGCAATTATTTCTATGAACAGACATACATTTCAAACAATTCCCCACAGCTGCCTCAGGTGTTGAAGGAAGAGATTCAGACAACTGAAAGGAATTATTGATCATATTTTTGAACATGGAGCTAGGCTACCTGCTTTGGTGCCCAGAGTGGGTGAAAGAGGATGAACACTGGTCATGTACCCACACATGTTTCCCAGCCCTAGGGCCAGACAGCCACATGCCCATCTGGTGTGAAAAAAAAAAAGAGGGCTTAAGCAAACAGGACAGGCTGTTTGACCTCAGAGGTTGTTAGTCTCTTGCCCTCCGCCTAACAGCTGACGCCTGAAACAAATAGGCCAGCCGACATGGCCCACAGAGGAGCCAATACGGGGTTCCAGCTGAGGGACAGCTGCAGTTATGGCAACAAATGCCCAGGAATGAGTTAACACCAGTCAAAGGGGTTAATGAGACAGGCAAGGGCTTTTATACAAATGTATAGGGAAACAAGTGCAATGTAGCCAGAATGAGGTCCATTAATAAAGCCCAGTGATAAAATCTACCACCATGCGTAAATTGGACTTTGCTACTTAAAGTGCTTTTCTAAATCCGTCCTCTGTGTTCTAGCTGTTCATTGAGAAATAAAGCTTTAAAAAAGGGAATAAAAACAATATTTTAGCATGCAATGTAAAATGAGAAAATAGGATAAGCACAGGGTAAATATTAGATTTCCAAACAAAGAAAGGAAGAGAAACAAAAGACAGACGTACAACTATGTTCAGAATATGTTCAAACAGCTTGTCATTACTAACAATCACCACATGAGAATAAATTCCTCCTCTCCATGTGTAGCCCATGCTGCATTATTATGATGCATTAAATTCAATCTGAGTACTAATGATAATGGGTGGTCTTGTAGCTAAACATGGCCCCCAATTACTACTGAGTGCCTCTCCTTTTGTGCCTACAAATCAACTGTCATCAATATTCTCTCATAGAATGTTTTCTTATCAGCATTGTGTCCTCAAAACATCCCTGGAAAGCAGATCGATATTGATGAGCTCTGCCGAGGAAAACAGAAAGGTATAGAGAATTTAAGTGAAAATGAAAAGAAATGGCACCACCATTGCAAAACAGGATTTGTGTTATAAAGAGAGCAGTCATGGGGGCTTTGGGGCTGTAATTTCAAGAGGGCATAATTTAGGGAATGCAATGAGTCCTGGTTTTCAGTCCCCTCTCAACTCCAGTGAAAAGCACATAATCCTTAACCACTGCACTTGGCAAAATTGTATTGTAGCTTGTAGCACAGAACCATGGAGTGTGTTTTTACTTCTGAAGAGTACAGTGTAACCTCAGAGGTAAAATTTTACTTCTAAGAAGAAAATGGTACATCTGAGTTCTGAACCCAGTATAATCCATTTGGATTGTGTTCCCTAGTTACAAATAAACTAACATACACTTATGGAGCCTCTATAGTGCTACTTTCTAAAGGCTGAGAGAGACAGGAAAAACAGGAAACTCAGACGAAACGAAGTCCTTCCTTAAGCAAACTTATAAGGGAGGAGTAGGCAAATTCTTGCACAAAGTAAAGGCCAAACAAGACTCCATAAAAAGCCTAAGTAGATTTTTCTGCGTGTATAAATGACAAGAAACTACATGAATGCTTCTTGTAGAACTTGAACTGATGACTATTTTGGACACACCCATCAGGGTGCACGGTACTAGGATTGGCCAAAGGAGGTGAGCTGTAAAGACTAACCCTGTGTTAAACTGGGAAGACAGATAAGGTTAAAGGGAACCAGCACGGAGGTGTCTGGCATTATCTAAATGTGATTATATCTTTTTTGAGTCAAATTCCACTGATAGGTCTTGCTTTCCCAGGGGCATCACTTCTCAGACACAAGCAAGCTTAGAAGTCATTTGGTAAGAAATAGTTCTTAACTCTGACATGAGCAGTTAGGAGGAAAGGATGAGCAGACACTTGCTTTGGGAGCAAAGGTGCTGAGCTTAATGCCCATCATCTCCTGGAGATTATGATATATTATATACACACATGAAATCACTGTAGCTGCTTGCTATTTCCAAGGGGTTAGAGTCGACAGCCTTTTATCTCCAAATGTCTGGTTTTCAATCTGGCTGTATCTTGAAATCTGTTTTGAATACAACTTAGAGAGGTTTTGGCCAAGCATGCAGGGACTAACCTTCAAGCACAACAGAACACTAGGAGAGCAGCCTGACCTTTGCAATAAATTTAATTTGATGCTTACAATCTAACCTAGAGTCTGTAGTCTTTATTCACATGACAGAGTCACAAGGCAATTTAGCAGGCATTATTAAAGTCCAGTTAAGCTCATCAGAGGGAAGAATTGAGGGTGATGTATTTCAGGATACCAGTGCCTTGGCAGAACTGTGTGTGGAAGGAGCTACAGACTTTTAGAAATAAAGTATAAGAGGCCGTACTTCTTATATACATGTAGCATATAATAAACACCTAGCAAGAACTGATTTAGAGAATGAGGCTAGTGAGTAAGGTGATACCAATGTCTGATAACTAGCCAACCTATTCTCTACCACATATAGACGAAACTTCAAGCTTGATAAGCTTCCTACATATGGAGGTTATTTAGCAAACATCAGAGAGCTCAGGGTGAAGATAGAAAGAAGGTGCATAGGTTGGGGATGGTACAAGCATGGCTCCCTTCTACATGATTTTTCTTATGGCAGCTGGTGGTAATGAGTCTGTAGCTGTGGTCTATTATTCAAAAACAAAGAAGCACAAGGGATAGTAACATATAGGGAAGGATGCACCTTCCTCAAATGAACTAAGAGACTCTCCACAGGAGGACCCTGTTGGGTTTCCAGAAAGCCTCTGTAACAGTAGTCCCAACTAAGCACTACCCAGGAGGAACTAGCATTCCAGTCACTATGTTCTAACAAGTATATTATATATACAAAGGCCTATGACTCCATGCAAAGTGGGAAAGCTTCACTTGATTTAGGCAATACAATAATGGAGATTTTGGAATCTGATTCTTTACTTGAACATTCATTATAATGATCCATTCTACTCTTCTTTCTTTACCAGTGATATTTACATTCCATTATCAAATATAATTCATAGAGGATGACAACGAAATAAAAATTATCTAATTTGTTCCCATCACAGGAGCAGAAGGAATCCTTCAATGCAATGGTCTGTTTTTACATTACTCTATTCATATCAGTAGGTTTATTTTTAATAGTTAAGGTTTATGGCATTAAATCTCATTGGTCATCACAGAATCAGTACACATTTAACATCGCAGAGATATCCAGTTTTGAGTAAGGGACCTTCCTCATTTATTTCCCAGGAACTGAACATTTCTCAGACTGAGATTATTTTGTAGCACAGAAAGAGTGCTGGTTTTGTACCTTTCTAAGAGATATTCACCATTAGTGTGATTCTCTAAATGGCAATTCAAATTTTGCCTTATATGAATAGTCAACTAGGTACCTGAAAGATTTCCCTGCTAGGTTGTAAAAGCTCCTAATGGCAGGGAAGGTATGCAATACACTTTTCAATTATGCCACCCCTCCCACAATATAATGAACAAATAGCCATCACAATTCTATTATACTTTCTTTTTCAATATGATGGCACTATTGACTGTATGATAATGCCTGACCATAATTGTGGCTCTCACTATTTGTTGATTCTTTAAAAGTAGAAGTGCTATTGTGAAATTTTATATATATTTCCTTCAAGTTAATACTGCTACTATTTCCCATGTTTATATCTTCTAACATTAATTATACTTATTTTATATAACAATTACTAAACTATGAGGATTCTCCTGACATGTTGATTAATTTTACCTAAAACATGTTCACAAATAGTTATGAGTAATATCAGGGCACTCAGGAATAAAGTTTAAAACACTCAAACATCAGAATGACATTGGCAACCAAACATAAAAGGATACATTTTATCACTGGAGATGGTCTGGAAGATACTTTATTTTTTGGTTTTTAGAGACAGGGTTGCTTTGTGTACCTTTGGCTGTCCTGGAACTCACTTTGTAGACCAGGCTGGCCTCGAACTCTGAGATCCTAAAGACCCTGCCTCCTGAGTGTTGGGATTAAAGGTACGCACCACTGCTCAGCTTGAAAGATACTCCTGCTATGATGTTATTGCAACTTGGAAAAATAGCACAGTGCTCTTGGTGACAAGGGATCATTTAGAGGGCTCCCAAAAGTGCCCACTTACCAACCAGTGCAGAAAGTCTTTCAATATATTAAAAAAATTATGATTTATTTTTAAATTATGTTGATGTGTCTGTGTGGGAGTAGTATATATGAGTGCAGGTGCCCAAGGTCAGTTGGATCCCATAGAGCTCGAGTTATAGGTGGTTGAGAGCTGGCAGATGTGGGTGCTAGGAACCAAATTCAGGGCTTCTGGAAGAGCAGCATGTGTTCTTAACCATTTAGCTGTCTGGAGGGCAAGGGGGCAGCAAAGAAACTCAACAAGCAATAGCCTATAGGCTATTGTCACTGTACTTCTTTGCCTCCCAGAACTTGAGGAAAGACTCTACTGTTGAAGATACTACACACTTTGAACACAGGACCTGAAGGAATAGAGCTGGAACAGACCCTGTAGCCTCCTCCCTGAGGACTAGCCAAGGGAGAAAAAGCATTGATAGTTCTACTCAGTTGTAAAGCCTACAAACACAATTATGACAGGCCTAGCAAGATATTCAATAGTATAGTAGTGGCACTTTTATCTTGGTGGTAACCAATAGCTATTTAATTGAACTTAAGACCTATTCAGTAGAAAGGGATTCATGCCTAGTACTACAAACATAGGCAACTACCCCAATTACCCATAGCTGAAGAGATCATAGGCCCTAGAGGAGAACCTACTACTACTACTACTATTTTCCTAAACCAATATACCTTCTAACCGCATTGTAAGTATTTGTTCTTATATGCCCAGACAATTATAACTCTTATCACTCATCAAAGAAACTTCTTTTTGCAGCAAACAGAGACTATTACAGAGTTTCACAACCAGTCAAAATGTAGAGTACAACTGGCCATGGCTACCCACCCTCAACTGATACATCGTAGCACGATCCCTACACACAAGGTGCAGGAAACATGATAGAAGTAGAAGAGTAACAGTTGCAAAAGCCATAGGACCAGAATGCCTCCTGAGAGACAGTGTCTTCTAGACATGACAGAGAAGCTGTGGCCATGAAGTTTATCCTCTTCAACACACTGTGTGTGTGTGTGTGTGTGTGTGTGTGTGTGTGTGTGTGTGTGAAAGTGATGGAGTGGGAGGCACAGGAAGAATTGCAGTGGGAAGCGAGACAGGTGGAAATGATGTAGAGTACTCACAAAATTCTCAAAGTAATAAAAAAAGGTAAATTTAAAAAAACAAAGTAGTAATTCTCATGTGCATATTAAAGAAACACTCAGAAGCATTATGCTACTGTATGACATCTTACTGTATAGGCTACTTCTCAGGTTGCAAGCTGCACACACAAAAAGAAGTTAGAGTGCACGCTAATTAATAGTTTCAAATGGCATGCCACAGAATGGTGCAGAGGGGGAAGACCCACCAGAAGTCTTTATTAGTGAATTTTAAGAAAATACTCCAGAAATAACCTCTTTACCCTTCATCAACTGCAATAAAAAACCTCCAACAAAGTGAAGCTCTTTCCCTATGGGATTTCCTCATAAAGCCAAGGTTTCATGTGAAGGATCAATGCCTACAGAATACACACTGAAAGTGAGGCTGGGCATTCATGACACAGAAGAGCTCTGACATGCATGCCTAGTGGAAGAGAGTGATAGGGAAGTTACAGGCATCTCCAATTTTCATGCCTATGTCTACTGCTTGCTAAGCTGCATCAGCTTCAAGTGCAAAGATGTCATGCTGGAGATTTCACTTATGCAAGAGACCAATGGAATGCTTATACATGAATATAAATGACCTTTCCAATAAAGGAGAAATTTGGATCTTTCAGTTGGTCTGAAGTCTGTCAGGGGTATTTCATGCTGCTGACACTAGAAAAAATGTATTCTTTTCAACACAGTTTAGTCTTATTTCCCCTTTCCTTCCAGTCTCTCTCTAATGACTGGTAGACGAGTTCGACTTTATAATGATCTAGAGGTCTGTGAGTGGTCTCTTTCTTTCCTTGGAATGTAACATACTTCAAAGAAGCAACGGTATAATTACTGAGGAAATTTATTCTTTTCAAAGGGATGGAGACCTTTTGTTATAAGCCAGAACGAAGAACTACGCCCTCTAACTCCATTTCAAGATAAGGGCCTCTGGATGAGAGGAGTGTCTGGTGGTGGGTAGGACTGCTCGCTCAACCAACAGGCAGTCATTGGGCCAAGAATACTACTATGTTCTCCTCATTAGATATGAAGCACCACAATAGGGAGGCTAGAAGGGGTGAAGAGAAGACAATGAAAATAAGATTATAAATAAATGAACAAAAGCAAAGTATACGGCACAATATGGCATGCATGCCAATGATGAGGGATGTCCTGTATGCTGCAAATATCTGTTGCTTTTATTGGTTAATGAACAAATCTGCTTTGGCTTATGGAAGGGCAAAATATACCTAGGCAGGAAAGCCAAACTGAATACAGGGAGAAAGAAGGGTGAAGTTGAGAGAGACGCCATCCAGCCACCCAAGGAGCAAGATGCCAGCAAACTGGTAATGCCATGGCCACATGGCAATACATAGATTAGTAGGAATGGGTTAATTTAAGTTGTAAGCGCTAGATAGTAATAAGCCTGAGCAATAGGCCAAACAGTTTGTAATTAATATTAAGCCTCTGAATGATTATTTATAAGCTGTGGGATGGGGCATGACAGAAAAAAGCCTCTGGCTACAAGATAGCTACTTCATGTGCACCCATTATGGTACTAAGCACTCTGTATGCATCTAATCATTACGGCAACTTAGTAAGGTAGATATTATTATGATTCTAATTTTATGGGGGAAGCAAACTAAGTCTCTCAAGTTTAAGTAATTTGATCCAAGGCTCCAAAACTAGTAAAAGATGGGATCACAGTGAAGCTAGTTCTTTCATCTGGCCCCATTTGCTAAGAATTGTGTTTGGTAGGTTAGTTAAGCCGAATTCTCATAGCAATCTTAATTTGTAGGTATACCCCATTTCTATTTATAGTTATAGGTAGGAGTGTGTGTGTGTGTGTGTGTGTGTGTGTGTGTGTGTGTGTGTGCGCGTGCGCGCACGCACATGGGGGAAGGAGATTCTAACTTGTTCAAGGTTGCATAGAAGTAAATGGCAGATGAAGGATTATAAACTCAAGTTTGTGTGTAAAATGTCCATGCTGTTTGGCTAGGGAGATGGCTTAGTGGGTACAGTGCTTGTGACAGACGCAGAAGGACTTGAGTTTGGACACTGTAGTATACTCTAGTGATCCCGGCACTCCTACAGCCAGATGGAAGGTGGGGACAGAAATCCCCAGAAGCTTGTAGGCCAATTAGCCTCACACATACAGTGGCAAAGAGAAAAGCAAGGTGTTAAGAAATGACTGAGACCCAAGGTTGTCTTCTGACTTACACATGTTCCCACACTCACACCAAACTCAACACAGAAACAGACACACAAACATGCACAACAGACAGACACATACAAACACACAACACACAGAGTGAACATATTCATAACCTATGAATTCTGCCATGTCAACTGCAATTTCATAACATTCCAATATTAATCAATTGGTATTGGTAGGTGGATGGAAGAGTTGAGAATAACCTGGATATTTGGCAATAAGAACATGAGAGGTTGCACAGTTGAACTGGAATTATATTCTATTTTTCTTAGTGATAATGTTACATAGGATATAGAAAGGGTCATAAAAGATACAGGAAGATAAGGGATAACTAACGTCTATCCCTTTGTCTCAAATCTACAAGAGGATGAGAGATCATTTGGAACATAAGCCAGAACTAATAGAATAATACTATATGAGAATTTGGTTTATCTCAGTACTGTTGCCCTCATCTCCAAATTCACCCTTGACTACTCTGTGAAAAACCATTATGGGTGCTTTAAATACATCCCTTTCCCAGCTGGCAGAGCTTTAAGTTTTTTCAGTAGAGGGTGCTAGACAGATTCTTTTCAAGAGGAAAGGACTTTTCTTTTTGGCTTCTGTAATGGAAGCACTCGGTATCTTCAATGGCCAGTTACAATAGCTCAAAAAGTCCCAATTTCTGCAGTGCATGAAACTTCTCAAGCATGCAGCTCCTGTGGGGAGGGCAATCAGGGCACCCAGCAGCCAAATGCTTTACCTAAGACTCTTCAATCAGAGGGCTTAATATCAGAGTATCTCTAGCGGGATACCTCCCTGTGACCAACTTTCCTCGGCATATAGAGGATGGATTTCCCAGAAGTTTTTCAGGGCACAATTTGAGAAAGTCTTGCTGAAGTGGTGCTATAGCAATCCTGTTGCCAGTCAGTGAGCCTTGACTGCGCCCTTTCTTAAAAGATCTAGATCTTAACACAGGGGAAAGTTTCATCCTAGATATTCTAGTTCAACTGTAGCAACAGTGGTTGTGCCTTCTATCTGTGGACTGTATACTGTTTGCAGATATCTTTGCTTCGTAAGAGCTAGTCCTTTGTTACACCTAATATTTATGTTAAACTTGTGTCATTCAAATCACTGTGTGGTTTCTCTACTGATTTTCCCAGGCCAATGTAATGCCTTCCTTTCCCTGCCTCTCACTTATTCCTAGGGCAGAGATGCTTCTATGAGACAGTGTGTATAGGGAGGGTGATCGGTTCCTAGAGATGAGGTCCAAAGACAAAAAGGGAACTAGTGTCCTGCACCCTCGCCAGCCCCAGGATGGGCTGGAGCCCGTCTGTTCTGCTTTCTAAGAAGAGAAAATTAGTTACAACATGTGTGGTTTCTTTGGTGCTGGAACTTCTTCAGTGAAGATCAAAGAACTTGCTAGGTTGGAAAGGCAAGCAGGGTCTGAGGAGCATAAGGGCCAAAGCACTCAAGTGGTTTATGATTCCTACCAAGTGCAGTAATACTTGAAGTTACACAGGTCAGGTTTTCTACAGCAAACAAGTATCTGTCATGAGAGCCTAAAATTATTTCCATTCTTAGTAAAATACTGAATTCAGAATCCCTGATGACTGACAGGAATTCTTTTCAAAGCTCAAAGCTTGTTCCCACCAATTTAAGAGATCAATTACTTTCATTTTTCTTACACCTTGCCTTCACTTAGAAACATACAACAATGTTTAGACAACAAAATGTGTCATGAATGTTGGGGGAAAAAAAAACCTTCTGAACTTTTAGCACAGAGGTTAGCTACTCAGAGTTTGCAGGATAGCACATTTTGCAAGTATTATAAGCAAAACCATTTTCCCCAGTGACAGAACACCATCGTAATTTTTGTATTACTCATGGATTTGTACAGCTGAGTTCTTTTCTGCATAACATGTTTTCCAAAACACTCAGTAATTAACCACTACCTACCTACTTTTCTATTCCTTATATATCTCTGATCTGACTAGCTTCTACAACAATTCTCCCTTCCCAAAGCTCAACAAATGCAAAATGGAAGGAAGTAGTTAAATAGATATGAATAAGGAAATGTAAATCTCAAGGTCTGGTAGTCAGCTAAAATGTTTTCCATATGTGATACAAATAAATCTCTGGAGTATTTAGGAAGTAGTGGCCCAGATCAAATTTGAAAACACAGAAAGCTTCATAGTTAATCAGCCTGCTCAACCACTAGGATGGTTTGGATACACACCCCATGTGTTATGGGCCTCACAGTAATCACAACTGCCATTTGGAAGCCACAGCAGCTTCCCCCCAAAGATGTTTAGACAGAGTGCCCATAAATAGTTTTAGAGACTTCCATGGCACTTTGAATCATGTAGAACATGGTATTTTGTGCACAGGTTAAGGTCCTGATCAGCACAGATGGAGAGAACTTGAAACTATTTTGCATAGGATTTCTCTTCTAGAACACTAACCCATTGGATTCCAGAAATTCCATGTAACTCTAGTCTCTGCTTCTTTCCAGTTTCTGGTCATTCCAACCTTGACTCTGATCCCAGGTCATTGTTTTTCCCTCCCTTATCCCATGTAGGCGCAGACAGAGAGATCACAGCTCTAAATATGGAGTGGGAAAAAGAATACTGCTTCAGGGCACCTTGATAGTTTATACTGCAACAGCTGGGACGGAGAATAAGTGACCTGTAGGAGTTTAGTGCTCCAGTTTGTACTTCTTTGTGAAGACTCGGCAACTCACTCTTACTGACTGACTAGGGGTTGCTGAAAACCAGTGTAGGACTGCTTTCACTTACATGGTACCTTCCCTTTAAAATCAAATCCTTTGATGTTGCCATTGTCATGACTACGTATTAGGGCACCAACTGTGAATTAGTTACTTTTCTACTGGTGTGATGAAACACCAAGGTAACTTATAGAAGGAATGGTTCTTTATTTGTGTTTATAATTCCACTGTGATAAAAGTCTATTACCATAACGGCAGGGGAGTGGCAACAAGCAGTCAGATATGGTGGCTGGAGTGGGAAGCTGAGAGCTCATATCTCAAAACACAAACACAAAACACCATCAGGAATGGAATGTGGCTTTTAAACTTCAGTCTGTCAAATGACACACTTCTTCCAGCAAGCCCATACTTCCTAAACCTACCCAAACAGCGCCACTAAATAGGCACCAAGTATTCAAACATCTGAACCTTCTGGGGGATATGGTGGTTTGAATAAGAGTGGCCTTCATAGGCTCATATGTGCAAATACTTGGCAACACCAGAGAGAGAGAGAGAGAGAGAGAGAGAGAGAGAGAGAGAGAGAGAGAGAGAGAGAGAGAGAGAATAGAAAAGAAAACAAAAATTCTGAACAAACTAGAAATAGAATAAAAAGAAACTCAACATAATCAAGGACACATATAACATGTCTACAACCTACATTATACCCAATGGTGAAAACCTCAAAGCGTTTCCTGTATATAAGGAACAAAGTAAGAATTTCTACTCTGAATATCTGTGGTCAACACAGTAGTGGAAATCCTAGCAAGAAACAAACAAACACCCAAATAGAAAAGGAATGAAAGAATTGTCCTTATTTGCACACGACATGATACACGTAGAAGATTCTAAACCCATATTTAAAAGCTCATTAGAACTAATGAACATACATAGTAAAGTTAAAGGATACTAAATCCATATTAAAGCTGGTTATATTTTTGTATACTCACAATGAACTATGAGAAAGGTGAACTGGCAAAACAATTCCAATTAAAATAGCACCAAAAGCATTAAATACATAGGAAGAAATTTAACAAGGTGGTGAAATTTTTATGAAAGTAATTAAACGAGGTACATACAAATGGAATGACAATATGGCAAACATTTTCACACCACATATGTCAATCTATAAACTCAATGCAAACTATCAAAATCCCAAAGAGCATCTTTATAGAAATAGAAAATAATTCATATAGAATTGTAAAAGACTATGAAGCACTATTAATAGATCAATCTTCAGAAAGAATAACATTTGAGGGATCAAACATCTTCACTTCAAAGCACATTACAAAGCTAAACTAGTAAAAAATGTATGGCATCTACAGCAAAGATAGATATGCAGACTAGTGCACACAAAAGGAATTCTAGAAATAAATGTGCATATACATAGTCAAGCAATTTTGACAGGGTGCCAAGAATACACAATGTGGAAATGGCAGTTTTTTAAAGACATTGTTGGGATTACTGAATATCTACATGCAAAAACCACGAGACTGAACCCATAATTTGAATGAAACACAAAAATAAGATAGAAATGAATTAAAGATTTAAATATAAGACCTGAAACCATAAAACCCCTACAAGAAAAAGGGGAAATGCTTCTTGATGTTAGGTCAGGCAATGGTTTCATGTGTAAGACACCTAAAACCCAAGTATCAAAAACAGATAAATTTGGATTTTATCAAAAGGAAAACACTAATTTTCTTTACAATAGAGGATGAACACCAACAATGAAGAAGATAAAATATTGCTTCAAAGAAGGTATACAAATGGACACCACTTCAGTATCATTAACTATTAGGGAAATTCAAATCAAAATCACAATGAGAAACAACATAATACTTCTCAGAATACTTTTGGTGTGATGCTGGAGATCAAACCCTGGGCCTTGGGGATGCTAGGCAAAGCACTTTGCCACTGCACTATATTCCCAGACTAAATTAAAAAATAGTAACAACATCAAATGCCTATGAGGATGTGCAGCCACTGGATCACTCATACTTGCTCGTGGAAATACCATATGGTTATTCTGGAAAAAATTAGACTGTTTCTTTAAAAAGTTCAGTAAGCAAATATCAAATCATGCAGGAATCATACTCCAGAGTATTTATCTCAGAAGTGAAACTTTATATTCACATTAAAAAACTTCATGTGGGTGTGTGTAGTAGTTTTCTTTATAATAGCAAAATTTGAAAAAATCCTGATAGTCTCAATAGGTAAATGGTTAAACTGTAGTACATGCATGCAATAAACTACAACACAACAAAATCAACTCCTGACACACACAATTACCCAAATGAATATCAAGTGGATTAAGCTGAGCAAAACCAAACCAAACAAAACTAGAAAAGGTATATGTTTTATGACTCCATTTATATGGCATTCTTGAAATGCCAAAAATGCTGGAAATGGAGGAGATTAGTAGACAGTGGGGTTGAGGGAGGCAGAACAAGGGATCCTTATGGAGATGGAAGTGGTCTGCATTTTGGCTCTCAACAGCAGCAACATGCTGGTTGTGTTGCAAGACAGGACTTGGGGAAAGGTATATTGAATATCTACCATTTCTTACAGCTGCATGTGACTCTTCATCTCAAAATTTAAAAGTTTAGATGAAAAAGAGGGAAGGGAGCAAAGATGTGCATAGGAAGAAGGAGCAGAGCAGAAACAGCCATTTGCAGCACAGTTCAGGTGTCTGGCCCAGCTTTTCTGGGGTTCCAGCATGCCAGGCTAATCCACTGTACTGCAGAGATCCCTCTGGGGTAGGAAAGCAAAGCAGAGTCTGCATGCAGAGCTAGCACTCGCCCCTCTCACTGGGATATTAGCCACTGGGCTTACAAATTTGGAAACTGGGGTGTATGACATAATTAACGAAGGTTAAGAAGCTCAGGCATAGAGTCACAATGTGTACGGTTCCTAAAAATCCTCCAAGCAGCGCTGCTGCTGCAATTCTGCTGCTACTGCCGAAGTGTCCTTTTGAGATAATCCAGCAGAGAGGATGTCAGGGTGGGGAAGGAGTATTCTTCCAATTGGCCTCTGGAGAGGACAGGCGAGGCGGAGCAGGACATATGACAGCTCTGTGCCCGAATACAAGGTGGAGAATAAAAAGGGAGGGTGGAGAGTGCCAGCAGAGAAGACTGAAGTTCACAACTTCGACACACACACAAAAGCAGAATGTCTCTGTCTCCGCATGTCTGGGTAATTGGGCATCAATTTACCTATCATGGTTAGATACTACAGAAGAAACATTGAGCAAAGACTAACTCAGTGTTGACACCTCATTTAAAAGGCTAACTGTTCACACATGGATGATCACGAAGAATAGCAAACACCAGCCGTCTCTTATCTAACTGATGGATCTATGGGGAGAATGCTTCATACCTTTGGCAGAGTTTTTTCAAATAGACACAACACTTTTCCTTGTTGCTCTCCTCTGTTCCCCGATTAACACCAAATTTCCCCCAACACTACCTCCCTGTTTACAAAATCATCTGCAAAACACGGAGGCAGGTGACTACACTCAGCAGTGCTCCTTGCAGTTACATGAACATGTAGAATGGCAGAACTAAGACATTCTAAGTGTAACTGAAAATCTCACCCAGGACAACAATTGGGATCTGGCTGTCTCGTGGGTGCTGCACAGGGATTTCTGTTCTGCTTCTTGTCATTTCCCATTTTCTGAAGTGTTTCAGAGGCTGACTGAAGAACCATACACTTTCACACACATTTCTGTGTTCAGCCCATTTTCAGAGGGCACAGCACCATTTGGTGTCCCCCTTCGCTTCTAGCTGCCATTGTGCTACTGTGGGTTTTCTATTTTTTAAATAGACCCGCCCTTTTCAGTTTCCCTTGGGTGATTACATTCTCCTGAAAGGACGGGGGTGGGGGGGGGTTACTGCCAGTCATTGGTAATTAATGTGGAAACTTCAGAAAATATATTGCAAGGCACATGCTGTTAATTAATGGATTCAGGTGGTTACACCAATTCAACCTATCCATGAAGGTATGTGAGGTTCTGCTTTCTCTAGCTCTGCATCTACATTAACTAATGATTTCGGAAAAAAATAGAAAAGAATATACAAGTGCATGTATGAAATCTGTACATATGATGACTGTCTACTATGGCAGTGCCATACAAGAGGAATAACCCCAAATCCAATAAAAAAGGATTAATTCAGTAAATCACACTATATATTCATATAACAGAGTATTTTGTTGCCAGTGCCAAGTGAGGGTGTGGATCTATGTTTATAGGCATGGAAAACTTGCTAGAAAGCAAGCTACTAAATTAAATGTACAATATGACTAATTTATTTTAAAAAAATATATGAAGGAGTAAAAAAACACCAGAAAAATATACATGCCTTTATAGGCATTGTGACTGTGAATGATTTTTAACATTTCTTCACTTTATTCATTTAAAAATTGCATTCATAAGAAATTTCTTTTGTTAAAGATATTGTAGAAGGGCTGGTGAGATGCCTCAGTGGGTAAGGATGCTTGCTGCTAAGCCTGACAACCTGAGTTCAATGCCCAGAACTCACATGGTAGAAGAAAACTGACTCCGGCACATTGTCCTGATTTTCTTATGTATGCTGTGCTACACTCTCAGATTAAATAAATAGATAAATAAATCCATACAAATCTTAAAAGATACTATACGATTGTAGCCATATGCTTGCATATTTTATTAAACATTGTAATCTGAACGCTTTATATTTCCATTCAAGTTCTAGTTTTTTTTTTTTTTTTTTTTTTTTTTTGCGGTTTTTCGAGACAGGGTTTCTCTGTGTAGCTTTGCGCCTTTCCTGGGACTCACTTGGTAGTCCAGGCTGGCCTCGAACTCACAGAGATCCGCCTGCCACTGCCTCCCGAGTGCTGGGATTAAAGGCATGCGCCACCACCGCCAGGCTAGTTTTAATATAGACATGTTGACAAACTTGTACACAAAGAGCCAAATCCTCAGTGTTTCAGATTTGGCAGCCCATAGTTTCTTTCCATAATGACTTCACTCCTCCTTTCTCATGACAAAGCAGCCATGAATACTATGAAAACAACAGATATAAATGTGCTTCATTTAAAACTTTAAAAATGTCTTCGGCCTTCCAACATCGACTGAAGACCAGCAGCTCTTAAGGAATGCTCCAGGCCTTCAGCACCTGATTAGGATATTTGAGGCATCCAGCCTTGAAGACTGGGCAGCTCTAGTTCTCATCCTTCCCATTGTGAAGAATATCCAGACCATATCATCTATTCCAATCTAATAAATCCTTTTTGAATATATATTCATTTTTGGTTCTGTTCCTTTAGAGACTAATATAGTAACCCAATGAGCTTCATCAGCATTGCTTCTCAGCATTTATCTTGAAATGTAAATTTACTTCTTCAGTTTCTACTGTGATGTTATATCTCCCATGCCATCCAACTGTTCATGAAGCTGGTACCTACACATTTTCCTGACAATTTAAATCAGTGATTCTCAAATTTCCTAATGCTGTGACCCTTTAGTATAGTTCCTCATATTTTAGTGGCCCTAGACCATGGAATTATTTTCATTGCTACCTCATAATTGTAATTTTGCTACTGTTATTAATCATAATAAAAATATCTGATATGCAGGACATCTAATATGCAACTTCCAAAACAGTTGCGACCCACAGGTTGAGAACTGCTGAACACAGTCTAGAAACATGGTACCGTATATAGACATGAATGAACGTGAATGAAGGAGTGACTGACTTCTTTGTGGAGATGACAGAGATTTTAAGATATGCAAACTGACAGCTATAAAACCTATAAATGACAGATTTTGAATGAATGGAGGTGTGACAGTCTAACTGTTCCTGGTTAGTGGATTAGAGGAAGTGTTGGGGATATTATTTTAAGGTGTGTTACTTTTGTTTATGTTGCATTTGTTTAACTCTGTGAAGTTGTGTTACTGTGCCTGTCTAAAACACCTGATGGTCTAATAAAGAACTGAACGGCCAGTAGCAACGCAGGAGAAAAGATAGGTGAGGCTGGAAGGCAGAGAGAATATATAGAAGGAGAAATCTGGGAGGAAGGAGTAGCCAGAAAAGGAGGAGGACTCCAGGGGCCAGTCACCAAGCTACACAGCAAGCCACAGAGTAAAAGTGAAATTTATAGAAGTAAGAGAACAGAAAAAGCCCAAAGGCAAAAGCTAGATGGGATAATTTAAAGTTAAGTAAAGCTGGCTAGCAATAAGCCAAGCTAAGGCCAGACATTTATAATTAAGAATAGGCCTCCATGTGTGATTTATTTGGGAACTTGGTGGTGGGCCCCTCAAAAGAGCAAAAACAAACAACAACAAGGATGTCTTTCCATTTTAGAAAATGCTACTGAAATTGATATGGCTACTTACAGCAATTCAAATGTGTAACCTAAATGAACTGACACAGAGGAAAGCATAGTCAACAAGAAGTATGAGGACTTAGGGAAACTTTTTTTCCAGTGCCATCTCTGACAGGAAATTTACTTCATGTTCTTGACTAGGTCACTTCCTTCCTTTGAATGACAGCTTCTTCATCTATTAGATGAGAGGAGTTTACTCTCTAAACTCAAAGTGATCTTTTATGATTCTGTAATTCTTGGTGAGTTTTCTCTCCTGACATGTATTTGCAAGGGCCATCTTGCCATTCACACAATTCAAGTTTTTGGCAAATTACAGATGGTCTTAAATAAAATTTTCCCCTTGAAGAGGGGAAAAGAACAGGATGCTGGAGCTGAAATGGCTCATGTCAGGTATGACCTTTTTAATTCAGAACAGTTCTCTAGTGGTTCATTAACTCACCCCATGGGAAGCACAGCAAGTGAGTATGATTACAAAAAGCCCCAACTGTGCATCCAGAGAGAGCTGCCCTATTGCCTAGTGAAAACAAAGTGGTTTCCTCTTTGTGCTGGCACTGGTCAATTTTTAGATCAGGAACATATGATTCTATCACGGAAGGAATTCCAGCCAACTCAGTGAAAATCTGTGTGTACTCAGCCTAACACTGGCTTTGAGGACTAAGCTGGAGCCCGGTTCACAGGAAAGTCAAGGAATTACTCTTAAATAATTGATAATTGTGGTTCTTCTTTCCACAATGTTAAAATGCTTAGAAAATACACTAATTAAAGTAACCTGATTTGCATGGTGCTGTACAATTTATAATGTGACAATAAATATATTTTCTCAATTATAGTTTTCTTAAGAATCCACTAAAGTTAAAAGAATAGATATTATCTCCATTTACCAGACAAAGAAACTAAGGCTTAGAGAAATCAATAACATGCTTCAAGTTTAATTATAATAAAACCCAGAATATAGTTGGTTTGGCTAATTTACCAATACATTTCCCAACTGTCCTGTTATGGGTTGTCAAGAGTGCCCATTGGAGATGAGAGATTTTAAGTGCTAGATCTAGGTAGTGGCTAGTATTTTACATTCATGTCAAGAGTTATTACATTTGCTACATTTCTCATACTAGGATCACTGGCTAGGAAGACTCTGAAAAAATATTACTTGATGACTTAAATTTAAATCGATCATTACATATGTACATGTGTATAAAAAGAGTCAAAGCAAATATTTACAGGACACCCATTTAACTGATTCTGTACAAGTGTTAAGGGGATTTGCAAAAATATAAAACCTGGTTCTTGACTACAAGGAAATTTATAAGAATCAAACAATGTAAAATGAAGTGATAAATGCAGTCATAATAATAAATGTTACAGTGTCATGGGAAGGAGAGAAGTCAGCATGAGAAGTATTCAAGGAGTAAATGGAATTAGATTTGGCACTGAAGGCATGGGTGAACTTAATTGGCAGAGGAAGAGGAGAGTTTCAGACTAAAAGGTGATCAAAGAGTGCTCGGAGAAAATCCTAAGATAAATCACGAGGATGCATGTCTCTGAGGATGCTGGTGTGAATGGAGAAAAGTGGGAGAATGTCTGGTTGAGCCACATTTTGCTTAAGTGCTCAGAAAGAGGGCTTTCTTTTCATTTTTTTTTTCACTTATGAATAAAATGACATAACAATATAAAATATAAATAATATAAAATATAAAATGACATAACAATGGCTAAGAGCCTAGACTCAAAAATCAGCCAGATATGGGACTGGGTACCGGGAATACTGCTAATTCTCTGGAAGACTGAGTCCTTAATTAACCTCTTAGGGGATTAGTTTCCTTCCCTGTAAAATGGGACTGTAACGTGGAGCCTATGATATAATCCCACTGAATACTGACCAAAGTACTAATACTTGTAGTCATTAAATGGGTAATATAAGGTAATTTGATACATGGTACTTTGTGTTTCTATACCTTTAAGCCTTTTCACATGAAAAAACTAAAAAAAAAAAAAAATAAAAAAGGGTCCAAACCCTGCCTGGACTGAGTCTACCAGGTTGATCTCAGTCCTCTGGGGAGGCTTTGCCCTGGAGGAGGTGGGAATGGGGGGTGGGCTGGGGAGAAGGGAGGGGGCAGGGAAGGGGGAGAACAAGGGAATCCGTGGCTGATATGTAGAACTGAACTGTATTGTAAAATAAAATAAAAAAAAAAAACTGAAAAAAATGGTCCAACCATTCCCTTTCCTCAAATTCTGATTAAACAATCATAGCTGCTGGAACAGAATTTCGGAAAGTGTTGACAAGCAAAGTTAAGGTCACATTCTGCAGACCCTTCATGGTTGGTCTGAGGAGACTGCCCTATAGGGAATACATATGTCTTCCAACTTCAGAGAAAGAAGCACAGGAATCACTTGAAGGAAACTTAACAAATTGATAGCAAAAGTGGTCCAAGCCTGCAAACTGTTCATCCTTATCTGCATCCACTGGGCACTCAGAGCATTTCTTAAAGGTGTGACATGCTTGGCACATACTTTCTAATGGATGAGAAATTCCAATTGACAATTTATCTTCATGGCCCTGGGTATAAATCACTTTCTCCTAAGAGATCAGAGACATCCAAGCAAGAGTCACATATCCTAAGGAGTGCCTGAGAAATTCCAAGGCAGTAAATCCCTGGCATGAAGTGAAATTGAAGGAAATAACAGGTACCAAGAATGATAGGCAACAGAATCCCAGGAAAGAGCAACTGTTACCGAAGCCTGGAAGGTCATGAATGTGGAACACATTTTCAAAATAGGAGCCCAGGGACACTGCTTTAATTACCAACCAATGAGCCTCCCTCTGGTACTAGAAAAACAGATGGATACACTAATTAAAAGGGGGAAGAGACAGTGAACAATGTAATATTTAAATGTGAGGAATTCAAGAGAGACAAATTGTTTCCGAATAAGAAAATCATCTTAAGTTCCATAGTTCTAATCATCTATAAAATATGGAGTAAATTGTCTAATTGAGTTGTTGGCCAAAGCAGTCCTACAGGAACCCCAAAACAATCCAGGCTGTCGCCAAGACTATAGGTTGCTCTCCACAAACTAATGTCAAGGCCCCACTGCAGAAGACAATACTTCCACAACTCTTTGAACATGGAGAAGTCTACCTGGTGTCTACATAAAGCCTTCACTCTTAAGTGTGAGTATCTTTGGTATCTGCATGCTACCAAATGAGAAACATAAACATCAACTCAGCCAGAAACCAATGTATCTACAGTGGTGTCCTATCTGCAAGGCGTGCTAGTGCAATGGCAGTACAAAGCTTGCTGCAATAACTAACCAATATTTGATGTGGTGGTCTGAACACAGAATTCCCTCCACAGGCTCATATATTTGAATGCTTGGCCATTAGGGAGTGGTGCTTCTTGGCTGGGATTAGCAGATATGGCCTTGTTAGAGGAGGTGTGATCTTGTTGGAGGAAATGCGTCACAGGGGTTGGGCTTTGAGGTTTTAGCTAGACATTATGCAGGGAATGAGAGATCTTGAAACACCCAGCTCTAAGAGGGATGTTGGGAAAAGCGTAAGAGTTAGAGGGGATGGAGGACACCAAGAAAACAATGCCCTTTAAATCAACATGATTGACACATAAACTCAGAGAGCCTGAGGCAGCATTCAGAGTGCTTGCACATGTCTGTACCAGCTGGGATCGTAGGGCTGAAAGGAGAAGTATACACACGTCTCATCCCTAACCCAGAAGCAACCTCCAATTGATAACCACTTGCAAATAAAATGTAGTTTCTCCTCTATGGACCTTTCACTGGGGAAACTAATAACTTTTAAGGGTAGGCTGTATGCCCAGCAGTAGATCACCAATAGAAAACGAACTCAATGGCATCTTTGGCAGTTTCTTGTCTCATAACATTGTGCCAGAGGTCTTCTTTTTTTAAAAATCATATTATTTTTTATTTTACTTATATATTTTTGCTTCTCTCTCTCTCTCTCTCTCTCTCTCTCTCTCTCTTTTTTTTTTACCCTGCAGATCCTTTGCATATATTATGGCTTCCAGTTTAGTGTTTTTATGGGACTCCTGAGTGTGGGAATGAGTGGGTCTTTCTTTCATTCCCCCCCCCCTTTTGCTTTTCGAGACAGGGTTTCTCTGTGTAGCTTTGCGCCTTTCCTGGAACTCACTTGGTAGCCCAGGCTGGCCTCGAAATCACAAAGATCCCCCTGCCTCTGCCTTCTGAGTGCTGGGATTAAAGGCATGGACAACCACTGCCTGGAAGGTCTTTATTTCTTGTTCCTTCTCTCAAGCTCTTTACCTTCTCTTTGTTTTGTCCAATTCCAATGCATTAGTTTTGTTTTATCTTATTAAATAGATGACACACAAGCACTTAGGAGAGTAAGTGCTGAGCGGTGAAGCCAGTGTGAGAGCATGACTCTTAAGAGGATTTCCTTTAATTCTTTTTTCTTTGTAAGGATACTAGAATGACAGGTTTGCAGCAAAGCTTTCACAGTTACCTTACTTTAGAAGATGGAACAATGCAGATTGTATAACTTCATTACTAAGATTCTTCGTTAACAATTGTGGTCAACAGCGAATGTATGGACTGACAACAGCTTCATGGGTTGTCTCCAATAGTTGCTATAGTGCACTCTATTTGCCCGTGTCATGCTTAGTATTTTAATTGGGATGACAGTATTAAAAGCAGGCTTATCATTATAGTAGATAAGACAAAGATGGGAGTAAACTTTTTGATACTATTACTGGGTTTCAGTAATAATCATTACCATTATTTATTATCACTCCTGTGTGTACATAGACTATCTAGTTTTAAAATTGTAAAGTCAGGAGAAGTAGAACTCAGAGAGGTGGTGAATAACTTATCCAAAGCTAGTTAGTAAGTGGCAACATCTGGACTTCAAGGCAAGTTTGCTTTCTAATAAATCTGTGGTTTTTAAAAAACATATTACCCTTTGTTATTACTGGACACTGTCTTGACAAACTACACTAGAATATACTTTCTCCAGAAGATACAGCAGAAGTGAGGAGAGGTTAGAGGCTATGAGAAACAGAGAGGATCAGCCCACAGGGCATCACGTTTATTGCCTATGGTTTCCTTGAAGATCGGGGTGAAGCTAAGGTGATGAAGAAAATCAGTACATGCACTAATGGCATACTAAGAATATTCTGAGCAAGAAGACAGTGACTACTTCGACTTTTTGGTTTATTATTATATCTCTATTTTTATGAGGCAGAATGGCTGAACTAATGGGCCTGAAACTATGAAAATGAAAAATAATACAGATCATCCAAGAATGAAATGAAGAAAATATGATGGTACTAAAGCTTGTGTTACAGAGACATAGGTAGTTCAGTTTGCAAAGTTAATATGAGCCAATATTATAAAACAGCTTCTCAAATCAGGTATAACTTCGGCTCTGATAATAAAACCAACAAATGCTTTCAGATGCTGGCCAGAGCCTAACCATGTTTACTGTGGTACTGTGGGCTTTTTCACTCTTTCTCTAATGCTAGCTTAACTCCAATGGCATTTTTCCCCTCTTTTTCTTTTCCATTTGCCTTTTGGGGGAAGTTGCTGAGATTTACAGTTTTTTTTTTAATCTGGTTTTCTCTTCTTAAACCATAACAACACTGTCCCCGAGCTTCAAAAAAATAAGACAAATAAATAAATAAACAAATAAAAACAATCAGTAAACTCCAGGGCCTGAGAAGCAGAACCACTGTTTTCTGCTACTGGCCACTGAATTCTATTGTGGTAGGCAGCAAAAAGAGCAACATGAACACAACTAGAGGAAATCTGGTGAGAAGCGTTTGAAAATTATTTCTTATGTGGTCCATTTAAAGTAAACAGAATATCTAGCTTCAGTGGGGAAAATGTGAGATTGTGGAAGTTTTATGGATTTCAAGGACTATCACATTAAAAAACAAAAATAAAGATTAGACTTGTTGGATGTGTTTTATATTATAAAGCTTGGACCTAGGAGATAGTTTATGGGTTAAGTACATGTGTTAGTTAAGGTTTAGTTTTCTGTAATAAAATACCATGACTAAAAGCAACTTGGAGAGGTAAGGGTATACTTACCTTATACTTGTTTATACTTCCATGTAACAGTTCATCACTGAGGGAAGTTAGGGCAGGAACTCGAATAGGCCAGGAAACTCGTGGTAGGAACTGAAGCAAAAGCCATAGAGGAACTTACTTGTTTACTGGCTTGCTCATCATGGCTTGCTCATCCTGCTTTCTTACAGCATCCAGAACCACCAGCCCAGGAGTGAGCTGGGCCCTCCCACACCAATCATAAATCAAGAAAATGTCCCATATGATTTCCCACAGGCCAATTTAGTGAGGCATTTTCCTCAATAGAGGTTCCCTCTTCTTAAAAGGTTCTAGCTTGTGTCAAGTTGACATAAAGCTATCCAGAACTGTATAAGAAAGAAATTTCTAATCATTATAGAAACACAACCATTGAATGATAAGGATAATAAGTTGTATTCAGTGGATGTTTACTAAATGATGAGAACTATGGTCCACTGTTAACATAGCAGCTAATGAAATCCCCACAAAGATTACACTAGGGCCAAAGAAACAGGAATAGTTGTACTGCAAACAGTGGTCTTAAAGTTATACAGAATATTTAGACACATGCTAGATGAATACTTGACCCAAATGTGCCATAAGGAATTTTATAGTGATGTAATTGTGGAGCTGAATTAAATAAGTCATGACTCCTGTTAATATGACTAAATAAAACTTCTTTGCTTGTTTTTATTTTTATTTTTATTTTTTTTGGTTTTTTGAGACAGGGTTTCTCTGCGTAGCTTTGCGCCTTTTCCTGGAACTCACTTGGTAGTCCAGGATGGCCTCGAACTCACAGAGATCCGCCTGCCTCTGCCTCCCGAGTGCTGGGATTAAAGGCGTGCGCCACCACTGCCCGGCGCTTGTTTTTAATTTTAGAAGATTAAACAGTGTTCAATGCAGATGCTCCAAACATAAAATTTTTATCCCTGTCTCTGTGCATATATGTGCATGTGCAAACATGTACAAATATTTTTGAAAATCATACACTTGCCAAGGATTAAAAAGATAGATGAGGATACTATCAGGATATGTGAAAGCTAAAAATAATTTTGAATCCTAACAATAATATATTAATGAGGAAGTATGAAATTGTATGTGCTTTGTTTATACTAGATAGAAATTACAATATACATCAGTCAAGAAAAGTTTAGAAAATGTAAATTTCAAAATTACTTCATCTTAATGGTTGAATCACAGAATGATGATTCTGCTTTTTGAGGCAAATAGATATAATAATTTACAAAGTCTTATTTTCAACTTAGTTCCCACCACTATGTTACAATATTTAAGTATATTACCATATCTAAACCATGCAAGGACTTTAGAAGATCAATAGGAAGATACTATTTCCATGTATAGTTCAGGAAACATAGTAAAAAAGAGAAGTAAGTAACCAAAGTTCACATAGTTGAGACATTCCAGCATTTTCTTAGCTGCTGAGCTATGTTTCCAACCCCCTAAAAAACGAATAATCTAATGGAAAGCCTAACCATTTTAACACACACAGTGACACATCTGGACGTTCATGGCTTCTTCTATAGTCATGACTGTAAGACCAGAAGAATATTCTTGAAGAAATATTGCAGGACAAAGGCATAGAAATAAACAGGCATTCCATTGTTTTCACAATCAAGATTCAAAATTGTTAAGAGATGAGAAATATAGGAGACCAAATAGTTGATGTGATATCACTCATCATTTGCTTACCATGTGCAGAACCCTGCCATAGTTATTTATGACAATCCTGATGAAGAAGGAAGAAGATCTAGTTTTCTCCATGAGTGAGCTCTCAGATGACATGTACCTTTAATGAAGGCTATAAAGCAATGGCATGAATTTTCTAACCAGTCAAAGATCTGGTCGAAGGACAGTTATGTTCTTAATGGAAATTCATGTTCACCCTACCTCCTTCCTTTAGAGTAAATTATTCAAGTTTAGAAAAATTCTTGGATTCTACTGGATCCCGGTCAAGAATTTAAAGAAGCCATGAAAGCTAGGTAGGAAGGAGAGTAGTCAGGACAGTACAAACTTGATTTCTCCATGTTTTATTACTCAAGTATACAGTGTCTTCAGTACCAGGGTCATATTGCCAAGTTCTAGAGGGTGACCAAGAGCAATAGAAGTAGCCTGTATGTTTTTTTTGGGGGGAGGGGTTGCTCTATGAAACCACAATGACTAACAACTAAACAAACAGTAACTTATTCCTGATACTGGAGGCTTATTTGTAGCATGTGGTGTTGAGTAGGGGTATTGTCCCCCAATATAAGTTAACTGAAAGAGCAAAGTAATCATCAAATTTGCCTAACTGTGAACCCTGTGAATTACAAAAAAATGACTGTCCTGACTAGGAATGCTCACTTGTGCAAGAGTGTCATGAATGTTATAGGAGTAACCAAACATTTTGTGATTGGATTGAAAACTGTTTCCACTACATGGAATCATATCTGACACCATTATCATAGCCAAGTACTTGTGGTTGGCTATGATAGACTCTAGAGGAGAACCTACTAAATGTGCTACTAATAAAGTGACTCCTAATGACTTATAGCTATATCCATAGATTAGTACAGCCCTCAACCCTTCTTAGGGGAACTTCTCGCAGTAGATGGCAATCAACATAGATGCCCAATGGCTCAATATGCAGGGAATATATGACGCCCCTCCCCACAAGGCTCAGGGTCTACTGAGGAAGGGGTGGTGTGTAGAAAGATTGGAAGAGCAAAAGGCAGTGGCCGACTACAATGTTTCTTGGACACAACAGGGCAGCTGCACATAAAAACTCATGGTGGTTGTGACAGTGTGTATGAGAAGTTGGGGAGGTAAGGAAAAGGGTGGATCTGGGAGGAGTTGGAGAAGGGGGTGAATATAATCAAAATATATTGTATGAAATTCTTACATAACAAAAATATTTTTAGAAGAAAGTAAATACAATGAAAAAAAGAATTGAAAGAAGAAGGACAATAGTTGATAATGAAGTACTAAATACTGTCAGGAAAAATTTGGTAGGCCACTTCAACTATTAAGTTGTTGGTTAGAACCTGGCATTTCTCCATATCCTGTGATGAATTACATAGACTTTGAATCAAACAGATCACAAGTTCACATTTTTTGATAACCTATTCATAGTGCAAACAGAAATTGCTTCTGTGGCAATTTGAACATTAGATGAAAGGCAGTGCATGCCTCAGCTTCCACATTCCTCTTAAGCTTCCTGTTAAGGTAAGGCAATGGTCTTGTCAGAAACTATTGCTTGGATTCACCATTTTTCTAATCCAGATAGGACTCGTGAAGAACAATTACAAAGCCATGAACTTGTGTCACATTTGTTGCCCAGTACAGCTTCATTTCTCTGAGGTATTACTGTGTTACTACTTCACAGACAATACAAGAGTCCTCATAACTTTAATAGCCTCATTCTCCCTTATATTTGGACCTTACTTTTGCTGTTTTTTTAAATGCTTGAGTTGATACTCTCCTTGCTTTAGGTATGGAGGTTAGTAATACAGCAAACCAGTTCTAGGTGTTTACCAGAAACCTTACTTCGCACCATTTTCTAAATATCCTTGCACTCATCTCCAACTTGACAGAAACTAGAGATTTCTATTTCCTTTCAATGTGACTTTCCACTTTCAAAACTACCTACCATAAGAGAAATCAAGCAATTAAGCTAGTCTCTAAGCACAAAGCAATACCATAGTCCATGATGAGGACTGTGTAAGTGAATCTAGTACGTCATCAAGGAAGTGTGGGGAAGATGGTTACATTTGTTCTACTACCTCTAGCCTCAAACCAAGGAGGATGGTTGTGTCTGTGCATAGCAGCTACTGACAGCAAGAACCAGGGCTGCAAAAAGGGTCTTTTCCTGTTTTCGTTTTTAGAGAACAATCATGTGCAAGTCAGAGATGAGAAAACATCTGGAGTCCAGAAAGCTAGTACATACCCTGAGAAATTAAATCAACATTTCAAAGAGATAGTGAAAATACTATTAGGAATAGTCAACCTATGATCAACCTAGGTGCCTGTCAACAGATGAATGGGAAAAGAAAAGGTATATATACACAATGAAGTTTTGTTCAGCCATAAAGAAGAAAGTCGTATCATTTACAGAAGGATCCAACTGGAGATGATCAACATTAAATGTGGTGGATTAATAAACATAAATATCATATGCTTTCTATCATTTGCAGATTCTAGATTGTATAGAGATAGATAACATAAATATGTCTGTCTACACATATGCACACACACACACACACACACACACACACACACACACACACACGGGGCATGAGAGCAGAAGAGGTTACAGAAATGAAGGAAAGCATTGAGAGAGAAGAGGAAAGAGGAGAAAGAAGAGGTCATGGGGCATAAATATGATTAAATTGCATGCTATGCTTAAAAGAAGTTGCCTATTAAACCTAGTACTATGTACAGTGAATATATGCTCATGAAAAAAACACATTTAAAAATAGCAAAGAAATAATAAAAAGATTAATGCTTTAAAAGTAAATCACAGCACAATGACAGATGCTTTCAGAAAAAAAGTAAAAATTCAAATATTACAAAGTTGAAGTCGATATTTTAAGTTGAAGTAAATGTAATGAAAAACAAAATCAAGAAAATAACAGATAAGTTAAAGAAAATAAATGGACAAATATATAGTTCAGTGATAGAAACTAGGCATGAACAAAGCCATCACTTTTATCTCTAACAACACACACACACACACACACACACACACAAACACACACACACAGAGAGAGAGAGAGAGAGAGAGAGAGAGAGAGAGAGAGAGAGAGAGAGAGAGAGAGAGAGAGAGAGAGAGACAGAGGCAGAGACAGAGACATAGAGACACAGAGAGAGACTAATAAGAGTGTAGCATGGGCTGCAGACAATGAAAATGGGCAAGGGGTTTATCTATGTTTATTTCTCACTCTTAGTTATTAACTGGAATGTGAAGAAGAAGGAGCCTGAAACACGCCTGGAATCAATCTAAGTTGTTTTATGATGGCATCTAGAACTATCAAACCTGAATGTTTAAGTTTAGGTGAAGGGGGCGGTGATCTGAGACATCTAGCTTGCATGGGGAGATGGAGGATCAAGTCATGAAGACTACATGACTCATCACTTAAACAAGACCTGCAAATGGAGCCCAGGGATGTTACAGGAGGTTTTAGCACTCACTTCGAAGACAGGAGACAAGTTTCTGTTACTGGTTATTTTTTTCCCATATACTTAAGGTGGAAATTAGCACTAAATAAAAACTTTGATTTCCCATAATCCTTTTTATGGAGGCAATGGCCTTTCAAATGAAAATAACTGAATGATAAAAAGAAGTTGGGATCAATTATTCAGCTTAAGACTCTTTCAATACCAATAGTTTCAACTTATTTTCAGACTTTAATTCCCCAGCTCAACTTGGTAATTATCCATGCAGATAAAAGGAGCCTCAGAGCCTTCTGAATTTTACAGAGAATTGATCACTATCTCCCTGGGTTGACTTTGGAGTGTTATTTGTCAGGTGACTCCAGATAAAGTGTGAAAAAAAAAACCCAAACTATTTTTAGGCACAAAGCCAGCTTGAGGTATGGGCCTTGTGCCCCAAAAATAGGGCTTTTCAAAGAGCTGCTATGCTGAGTAAGCTCTTTGCACACAGTAATTAGGCTCAACCAGAAGACAAACAGCTCCTCAGCTTATATGCGCTACAGAAATACAGACTTGCAGCACTTCATACCAGACTTGGAGCATTATAGAGGAGAGAATTTGGGGTCTTTGGTGTCTTCAGACAGATGTGTTTATTCAACATGCAAAGGCCTGTGGACAATTCAGATTGTAGTTCAGGCTGCAGCCACCATTGAAGAAGGCCTGCAGACAATCACAAAGATTAGTAGTAAATGTGGAGTGATTCAGATTGAGGAAAATGCTCATCAGGCTCTTGTTTCTCCCAAAGTTATGCAAATTCAGAATAACAACAATGAAGGGCATAGGAGGTCTGCGCTTCAAAGGCAGAACTGCTACATATTCAGTAGATCATGGTTGTAAAAGAGAATTGGACCAGCAAGCAAGAGGCCAGAACTCCAAGTCACGTCTTTCTTAGATCATAAAAAATGACATATTAAACACTTAGTCATGCATCAGAAACTATGTCATGACACTGTCTCATTTACTTCATTACAAGCATTTGTAAGTGTTCTTATCTCTGCACAGAGGTTAGATATGTACCTAGTGTAACAGGGGCTATACAGAAGGTGAATGTGTTCTTCAGTTCTGTTTCCCTGAGTTTCTAGTTGACAATTTATCAAGGGAGTCTTCTGCTTCTTTCAGTTCTTCACTTATTGAAGACACTTTTAGGCTGGATAATCTCCCAACTCTCTAGTGCTAAAACAACAATAATTCCATTAAAAGTGTGGGAGAAGCTGTTTTTTTTTTTTTTTTTAGGCAAGTGTGGATAAAATTTCAGTAGACAGAAGTCTCACTAGATTTTTGATAGGTGTGTGTGAGGTTTTCCTCTTGAGAATGTGAGGTTCTTGGTACTCTGGGGTACCAACTTTCCTGTCAAACCCTTCTGAGGATGGGACCGCCTCTGTAAAGCACACTAGAGAACTTGGCAGGACAGGAGGCCCCGCCCTTACAAAGCCCAAAGGCTAGAGACTCACTCTCATTTTCTAGTTCCCAGAGGACAAGTATCAAATGCCCTACTGCACACGATTCTCTTCCTGGTCAGGAGCTGGCGTGCCTACCATACCACCACTTGAGAGTCCGGGCAGCAAAAGGGAACCTCTGGAACCACTTTTTTTTTTTTTTTTATTGACGCATTCTTTGTATAGTCAGGGGTGGCAAAAATCAGGTGCCAGTCATAATTTTTTAAAAACTAACAGTCCCTTGACAACATAAAGACAAAATGCCTACAGGAAGAGGAGACATTTTCCCTGGATTTTTATTTTAAAAAAATGAAAACAATGCTAAACTCCTTTGTGCAACAACTGAATATTAAATAGAAACATCTTAGAGAACCTTGCCTGAGAGCTGTATGAATTCTAAACTATGAAAACAAGACACTAAGTAGAAGACTGTGAAAAAGAAAAGCGGTTAAGTTTGTTTTATCAAAGAAACAAAAGGTTTTCCTCTAGGGAAGAAGGGAGCATGATGGGAAATCTGCAAACAGTGGACTTCTGAAAGATTTCATGTGTTTACTCAGAAACCAAAATAACAACAACCCAAGTCCCACAGTATTGACAAGGGACAAAGACTCACTGACATAGGACAAGCGCTCTCCTATGTAATAGCACATGGGTTCTGGATTATTTCCAAAAAGCAAATACATTCTGACTCAGTGTCTGCCCAGCATGAACATAAGTGGAGTTCGAATAACTTTTTGTCAGCCCCACTTTCTCCTAAATATCTGCCAAGATCCATCGACAATGCCCAAACCCTTCCCTGCTGTTCCTCATCCAGGGCTCAACAAGCAAGGGCATTTTGTAGTGGGAGCAGTGGGGAGAGCTGGACTGATGATGGGGGAGGGGACTCTCCATTTATTGTGCAGTTTCTCTCTGTCTGCAGTTTTGTCAGTCTATCTCAATGTCAGCATGCTTGGTTTTCTGTTTTCCCTTGTTTCCCAGTTTGTTCATCAATTTCTCTTTGCTGGTTGTTCTCCTCTGTTTTGACCACCCCCCCTCTCATTCATATGCATAAAACGAGGCATTTAAAGTGGGTATTTTGTACATTCCCAAGGTTGTGTAGTCACCACCTCTCTCTAGTCCCCGAACACTTTTATCACTCCAAAAGGACAGCCTGGGCTCATTAAACTGTTGTTCTTCCCTTCTTCTTCCCAACTACTGGCAACCACTAATCTTCTTTTAGCCTAGGGATTTACTGATTCTGGCTATTTCATATAAATGGAATCATATAGAATGTGCAATAGTGTGTCTGACTACAATATAACTTAGAATTATGTCTTATAAGGTTTGTTTGCCATGTAGCATGCATCAACATTTCATTTCTTTTTATGGTTAAATAATATGCCATTGTATGGATATATAACTTTATCATCTGTTCATCTATTGACAGACATTAGGGCTTTTTTCAATCTTCTGGATATTGGCAATAGAGGCACTGTAAACATACATTCATATTTACTTGTCTGTGATCCTGTTCTCATTTTTGGTTAGATATACAGGAGTGGAATTATTAAGTCATGTGGCATTTCTAAGTTCATTTTTTTAAGGAGACAAAATTCTGCAAATCACTGGAACATTTTATATTAGAAATTTAACAGTGTTTTAATTTCTTCATAGCCTTCAAAACAGCTGAGTTTTATGTTTCAGATCTAGCCATTTTAGTGAGTATAAAGTAGTACCTTATTGTGATTTGTCATTTGTATTTCGCTAACGATTGTCTTTCTGTATGATGAATATGTGTTGCTACCACTGATTAATAAAGAAGCTGCTTTGATCTATGGTAAGACAGGTTATAGCCAGGTAGGAAATCCAAGAGAAACAGGGAGAAGAAAGGCGAAGTCGAGAGGAGATTCTGAGACCTACCAGCTGGGAAGCAAGATGTAATGAAACTCAGGTAAAACCACAAGGCACGTGGCAATACATAGATAAATGCAAATGGGTTAATTTAAGATGAGTGAGCTAGTTAGTAATAAGCCTGGGCCACAGACCAAATGGTCTGTAATTAATATAAGTCTCAGTGTGTTTATTTGGGACTGAGCAGTTGTGGGACACAGAAAACTCATGGCTATAAGTGATCAATGGCATTAAGCAAGTCTTTTTTTTTTTTTTTTTTTTGGTTTTTCGAGACAGGGTTTCTCTGTGTAGCTTTGCGCCTTTCCTGGAACTCACTCTGTAGACCAGGCTGGCCTCGAAATCACAGAGATCTGCCTGGCTCTGCCTCCCGAGTGCTGGGATTAAAGGCGCGCACCACCACCGCCCGGCCAAAATTTATTTATTTTATTTTTTTCTAGAGACAGGGTTTCTCTGTGTAGCTTTGTGCCTTTCCTGGAACTCACTCTGTAGACCAGGCTGGCCTCGAACTCACAGAGATTCGCCTGCCTCTGCCTCCCGAGTGCTGGGATTAAAGGCGTGTGCCACCACCACCCGGCCAGCATTAAGCAAGTCTTTATGTGTCTACTAGCCATTTGCATTATTTTTTCCACAAAATATCTACTCAAGTCCTTAGCCCAGGTTTTGTCACAGTAACATTAAAAGCTCATCCAAGGAAAGCTATTTCTTTTTTTTATAATTTCTTTTTTTTTTTTCTTTCAAGGATTTTATTTTTCAATTTTGTTATCATCAGTGCATTTATAATGGATGGGGAAATCCAGGTCAGAGGACAACTTTGGAGGCTCCTTTCTTTTCTTTTCCACCTTTACATAAATTCTTTTTATTTTATTTGCATTAGTGGTTTTGTCTGCACATATGTATGGGGGTGTCAGATCTTGGAGTTATAGACAGTTGTTAGCTGTCATGTGGGTGCTGGGAATTGGACCCGGGTCCTCCGGAAGAGAAGTCAGTGCTCTTAATCACTGAGCCATCTCTAGCCCCCAGAGAAAGCTATTTCCTTCTGCTCAAGAGCATGAAATCTCTGGCCTAAGTAAAAACCTAACATTCCAGTTAGGCTGGTCAATCACCTAGCTAAGAGACTACAGTTCAGGAAGGTAGGACCACTCCTCAGGAAGGAAGTCTACCTTAAAAAGCATACTAAAGAGATAATAGATCCCTTTAACGACTTCCCGCCCATGGTACAGTTGCTTATACAACTGCAGTCTTTCACCTGTGAGCTCTACAAGTCTTTTGAGTGTTCTCAGAGTCTAGAGCCTTAGCATATATATGGGGGGCTCTGCTTCTCTCTTCTACATACATACATCCCCTGTTGTCATCTTCTCTCCTGCTTAGTTGTTCTCTCCTCCATTTGTTTTCTTGGCTTCTACTCCCATTCTAGTCATCTCTGCAGTCTCTTCATCCATCCACCTCAGTTCATTCAGTCCCAGTTCTGTCTTACTGTGTGACTCCTTGACCCTCTCCATGTTAGCTTTGTTGTTATTGTTGTTGTTGTAAATCTCCTTTTTTGGTAAATGTCTCTTTTGGTCTGCCTTGATCTCTATCTTCTTCTGTTTCTCTACATGTGTGTCTTACTATGTCCCTCAATTTGAGCCTGTATCTGTTATATTCTTTATGATTCTCTAGACAATTCCTCATTCTCCCTCCCTCCCTTCCTCTTTTCTTTACTGGTCCTACATAACTATCTCTAACACACAGTGTCTGTGGTCCCCCTGACTACTTGAAGTTTTTGTTTGTATGTCTGTCTGGGTCCAGCCTCTGTGTGTCCCTCCTGACACCCAAATCCTTGCTTTTTTCATTACTTCTGTGTTCTCTGCTTCTCATTTGAAGCTTTGTCTGTCCATGTGAGTGCTCCTTTCCTCCTCCTTTTCTAGCTCCCCTTCTTCCCATTTTGTCTCCATTTTCCTTCCTTGGTTTCTATTTCTTAGGTCTCTCTTACTAGATTTTGAGCTATTGCAGTCTGTGTGTCTATCTTTCCCTTTGTACTCATTTATCCCTATTTCAGGACCTGCCATTTTGGGCTACTCACAATCATCTGTGTCTTGCCCTACTCCATATTAGTTAAGGATCTCTAAAAAGCAAAACGGACAAAATGAATACATATAAAAACAGGATGCAGTCTGGGCAGTCCAAAAATGACTATCCTATACTGGGCAGGCTGAAAACCTGGTAGCAATTCAGTCCAAGAGGCTGGATGGCTCAGAAGTTCCAATATGGCACTGAAGTTCTAGAGCATTCCTGGACTGCTGTTGATCTTCAGTATGCATTGGAATTCTGAAGAATCTGGTTCTGACACTAGCAAAATAGACTGAGAACAAATAGGCAAAGAGCAAAGCTTACTTCTGGGTCCTTTTATAGGCTGCCAACAGAAGGTGCTGCCTAGATTTAGGGCAGGTATTCCTGCTTCAAAAAATCTGGTCAAAAAAAACTCCTCACTGTAGACAAATTTCTAAATGGTCTTATTAAATAAGAAACACAGAGTTAAAGCCTAAGAGAGCAGAGTAAGAGCCATGACTCCCTTTAGCTTACCAGTCACTGTAGTCCTTCCCCTGAGAGAGAGACCTTCTTCTGGTGTGTCTTGAGTTTTATTGCTTTACTGTTCTGCCTTCTCATTGGATCTAAGCCCAGCCACATGATTTCCTCGTCACTGCCTGTCTATACAGACCTCCTGGTCTCTATGGTTGGTACTGGGATTAAAGATTCGGGTCACCATGCTTGGCTGTGTTCTTGACCACACAGAGACTCTGCCTGCCATGTGATTGGATTAAGGGTGTGGGCTACCACCACCTGAATTCGGTTCCTGGCTTGGTAATGACCCCTGATCTCCTGGCAATTTTATTTATTAACATACAAATAAAATCACATTTCAGCACAAATAAAATATCACCATACCTTACAGGTGTGCCCAGCGTCTGCACCCTTCTTTCTTTTTCTGTCTCTGTGGCAGTCTACTAGTCTACCTTCCTGTCAGGCTCTCTCTCTCTGTCTTTGTCTCTCTATCTATCTCTCTGAATATGCCTCTATCTCTCCTGATCCCTGTTGGTCTAATCTCTTTATATATCTGTTTTTTTTTTTCCTTTTGCTTTCCCCCATCTGCCTGTTTGTCTCTTATTCTGGGTCTATCCTTACCTGTCTGCTTATTCCTGACCCTGTCCATATGGCCCATCCCTTCTTCTATAGCTGCTTGTCTACCTCTCTGTGGCCATATGTCTGTCTCTCTAACTCTACTTTGAAAGTGCTATAGAGACTGATCTGAATGACACTAGCCTTTTTAACAGCTGAAGTATAAATTACTGCTTAACCCGTGACAGTTAAACATATACATCTCAGAGAATGGAATGACAGTCCTTGGCTTGCCCAAAACAAATGGAGTGTATTGATTTCTGAAATATAAATCTAATATGTCAACTGGATACTTTAAAACATGGATATACACAAACTTTAATGTTTCAAATGCAGTTATTCAGCTGTCCATTAGTAGAAAAATGTATGTATTCAAAATATATATTGTAAACCTTTCACTGGGTTTACATCTTAACTAAGCTTCTAGAAGTCAACCAAGATTGAGAAAGTCTTCTGAGGGAAATAGGAAGTAAAGGATGGACTACAGATAATATAGACACCAAATGGATTGTCCTTAAAATTTATAGCATCAGTGAAACACCAAGTAATCAAGATTTTCTCAGATGGAATTATATCATAATATTGACTGGCTTTTTACCTGACAGTCCAGATCAGTAATCTTATACCTCTAGTCCTCCATAACAAAGAAATAATTAGTTGCATTATGGAACAGATTCATTAAATATCTGTTCATCTCAATTGCTTTGTCCACAAAGTGCAGCTTATAACAATAAATGAACTCATACAGTTGATATAAAAATTAAAGGAGACATCTATGCAAAACTTTCAGAACACTCCACTACCTGGCACAGTAGCAGCCTCCTGACCCCAATGTTAGATCATTATAATCATGCTTACATCGATGACAAATGGCACAGAACAGTGGTGACATAAGATTGTATTACCTAATGGCACTGTACCCATGTTAGACAGTGTAAGTACACTCTATCATGTTCACACAATAAGAAAATAGCCAAATGACACATCTCAAAGCATATTTCCATACAGCTTCTCTATGGTGGCATTTGTCTCTAATCCTAGCACTCAGGAGGCTGAGTCAGGAAGATTTTTAGTTCAAAGCCAGTCTGGACTACATAGCAACAAAATACTTCAAACTAAAATAAAACAAAACATATATCCATTGTTACAAGACATGTGACTATACTCCTGTTGTATGTTATCCTTAGTTATCTAAGCAGGACTGGATGGTAATCACGAGGGCTATGTCACTCTGAGCAAGCCTGCCTAAAGAATGAAGATGTACCACTAAGATCTTTATGGTTCAATGATTTTAGAATGTCATGTGACTCTGGTTGTCTAGACACCTGAGATCATATTTTAGATGAATTTCATGGTACATTTCTCTATTATCAATAGTATCTCTGTCCTGTAAGGCACCAGGGAAAGAAAAAAGTAAAAGAGTAAAGTTTTGATTTTCAGCAACTTGTAAAGCAAACCTGGTATTGTACCGGTTTTGTTGTTGTTGTTGTTGTATTCACCTCTTATGGAGTGAAAAACAAATCTGGGAACAAAATCCATTCTAATTTTTCCCCAATGTTGCCCACATTGGATAACTGGGGCAGGTGATATTCACACACACACACACACACACACACACACACACACACACACACACACACACACCAAAACAAAACAAAACAAAACATGGACTTAGAACTGATGAGCTAATATGCCTTACTTTTTTTTTTTTTTTTTTTTTTTTTTTTTTTTTTTTTTTGGTTTTTCGAGACAGGGTTTCTCTGTGTAGCTTTGTGCCTTTTCCTGGGACTCACTTGGTAGCCCAGGCTGGCCTCGAACTCACAGAGATCCGCCTGGCTCTGCCTCCCGAGTGCTGGGATTAAAGGCGTGCGCCACCACTGCCCGGCATGCCTTACTTTTTAAAAGATATGTTGAGCCAGAAAGATGGCTCAGTGGGTAATGACACTTGATACCAAGTCCTGGAATCCTAAAAGGAAATCTACAAGTTGTCTGCTTCCAGTTTTCTCTCCTAAAGCTGGACTCATGGGCAAGGGATCTGAGATCACTCCACAGGATTCACATCAAAGGAGAGAACTAACTCTCTCAATAGTCCTCTGACCTCTAGAAGCACACCATGGCACACACACACACATTCACGTGCATACACACAACTGATTAATTAATGAAAAAGATGTGATGTATTTTGCTTCTATTACTACCTGTAGGAAATGTACCTGAGAATGCTGTTTATAGATATTGTATCTTTCTTCTAAATACTGTCTTTCTTCTAAATACCACACTTCACTTTGGATGCTCTTTGGGGTGAAACCATCTCCCTGAGGAAATCTTCAATACTATTTGTTGAACTTTCAAAACTTTGTTTCATTCTCAAAGTTGTTTCTCCTATGCAGCTTACAAAGGACATCAGAGAATGTTTCTGGTAATTTTGTGTGCGTGCATGGACTATTGGCAAACTGATTAATACTTTCTATAGACTGAATGGATATCATGCTGAAAACTGTTCTGTAGAGGGCAAAATGTCCATGTATACACAGATGAGCACAGGAGAAGCCAGGAAAATTAAACACACAGGCATGCTTCAAAGGAAAGGGATCTTTAACCTGTCCTCCTGGAATGCTGGGAATGGATGTAGTTTACAACCAGGTAATCCTTTGCTACCTGTTGAGCCAAGCTCCACCCACATACCCCAGAATATTATATTTGTTTATCCCCAACTTTCCCCCCTAAAACCTTGAGCATTACTTCTAGGTAGCAAAACTTAACCTCTGACAGATGTCATTTGTACTTGACAACAGCCTAAGTGACTTCTCTGTTATCTTAGGACCAGACCAAATCCTGACTCCCACAGGGATTATGTTTACACCAGTCATTCTCCCTAGACCCTTTTCTTGAGCACTGTTTCTAAGTCAACAAGTCCCCATTTTATGGATGAAACCATGCGTATGTTGCAAGGAGTTTCAACATAGACATGTTTTAAGCTTTGTTGTATTCATAGGGCTGATTTGTTATCAGAAAACTTTTTCCCAAAAATTGTGCTATGCTTAAATATGACTAGAGTAAACAAACTAGTCCGACTCTCAAAGTCTTGGCCCAGCACTGGTACCTAAATTGGGCTGAACCAAAATTGGGCTAAACCAAGTTTCAGTCTTGTCTGTTTGTATATTGTTTCTCTGCCTGTTGTCCACACTGTTCAAAAATACATCCACTATGGTTGGGGAGATAGCTGTTAGTAAGGTGCTTGCTATTTAAACACAAGGACTTGAGTTTTACTGCCAGAACCCACATAAAAATGCTAGGCATGATGGGATGTGATTATAATTCCAGTGCTAGGAGGTGTAGACAAAAGGATTCCTGAGGCTCTCTGACAAGGTTGTCTAGCAGATTTGTTGAGCTTAACGTCAGTGAGTGATGCTATCTCAAAAGAGAAAACAAAAAGTAGATGGCACATAAGGAATGACACTTAAAATTGTCTTCTGGTCTCCATTTGCAGGCACACACATCCATATGTGCACCCGAACACACAGCAACATACACACGCTTGCACACACAGAAATTAGTCAATGTAGACTTTTAGCATGCTCTTCTCATTTGGATGTGGGGCTGATTAAGAGAAAAAAAGAAACATGGAAGAGCATTTTGCTCTTAGCTCATAGCATAAAAATTCAGGCTCATCAGTTGGTTAGGCTAATAGCAATGACTGTCTTTAAGAAAGATGAAATCTGTGGCAACACAAAGGGTATTTATTCAGGCAAAAGGGTTAATTCCACGTGTCTTAGCATAATGTGTGTTTCTTTGTGGTTAATGAAGTTTCACCTTTGGAAGCACAATGCTAAATACTAAATATTAGAATATAGTCTGTGACAAAAGCACCAATTTCTCAAATCCTACGAGATTTCTCAGATCTTAATTACTCACTCTCTAGTTTCTTCAATATTTTCTTTGGAATAAGGACATCAAATTATTTGTGGGTATTTGGTAATATCCATCTCTGCCAAATACCTGTGATGTCCTTGCTCTCCTAATCTTGCTAGGATCAGGGTATCTGTGTACATGCTTGCTTCCTTGCAAATTTATGTTCTCACACTGGGACCATTCAGAGTGCATTTTGTCTAAGCACTACAGGTAACAAAACACGATTACATAACCAAGGAATAGGGGTAGATCCCCGCAAACTGTACATAGTGTACTTCTAAGAAATACCCTTAGTTACACCTTACACTTTCACAGCACTTCCATACTATCTACAATAAGCCTAACAAGCAGCAGCAGCAGCAGAGAAAACAATCTTTTGAATCTTTTGTTGGCTGAGGTGGTGTGTGTGTGTGTGTGTGTGTGTGTGTGTGTGTGTGTGTGTTTGTGTGTGTGTGTGTGTCTTCAATGGCCAGAAAGGAAGTTAAAAGGCTACCAATTCAGAAGCAGTCCTGATTAATTCCCAATGTGTCAGTTATCTTACTATATTGCCTTTCAGAATAAGAACTCAGGTGTACTTAAGTATCCTAATCCTTGAGAGGTGATTCATTTGTTTTAATTTTGAAGTTTTAATTTGAGATAATTGCAGACCAACCTGAAAGTATAATAGATAATATATGGAGATACTATATACTCTTAACCCATTCCCTCCAATGGTAGCATCTTACAATATCATAATATCACAAAACAAGAATTTCTTGATAATGAAAGAATATTTCAATCACCAGAAAGATCCTTTGTGTGTCCTTTACAATAATTTTACTTCTCTTTCCCAAACATGCAGTTTCTGATCTCTGACAACCATCAATATGTTTTCTATTTCTATATTCATGTCATGTTGAGAACGTTATATGAATAAAATAATACAACATGTAACTGTTTTTTATCACTCTGTAATTTTGTGGAGATTCTTCCATACTGCTGCTGTATCAAGACTTTGATCCTCATTGATAGTTAGGATTTCAAGACATGACTATCACACAATTTTCCATGTACCCAATAATTACCTAAGTTGTTTGTAGATTTTGGCTATTGTGTACTAAACTTGTGTGTACAGATTTTTTTCTGTGTGTACATAGGATCTCACTTTATTGGATTCAATATGTAAGATTTCCATTGCTGAGTCCTAAGGTAGCTGGATGTTTACTTTTTAAACCAATAGTTAACTTGTCAACATTGACTAAATCAACTTACATTCCTATAGCAATATATAAGTGACTCAGTTTTCCCGCCTCTCCCTTCGATTTCGATGCCATACTTTACCCATTCTCATGGATGATATCTTGTGATTTTAATTTACAGTTTTCTAGTGGTTAATAATAGAGTACATATTGTAAAATATTTAGTTGCTACTTTTGTATTTCATCCAAGAAATGTCTGCTCATGTATTTTGTCTATTTTTTAATTGGATGCACCTTTTGCTTTTCTCTCTTTTCTCCCCTCCTCTCTGGTTCCATACACTCCTTAACTCTTATTTATACATCTTAAGTATTAATCCTTTCATAATGTTCTCCTACCATGTAGCATGTCTCCTTATCTTTTGAATAGGGTCTCTTGATGAATAAAGGCTGAGTTTTGGTAAAGTTCCATTTGTCAATTTCTACCTTTATAGACTGGGATCTGGGTATCTTTGAAAATCGAGTGTTGTAGAATATCATTTTAGGTTGTGTTACTTTTGTTTATGTTGCATTTGTTCAACTCTCTTAAGCTTTGTTACTTTGTCTTTCTAAAACACCTGATGGTCTAAGAAGGCCTGAACAGCCAATAGCAAGGCAGGAGAAAAGATAGGTAGGGCTGCAGACAGAGAGAATATAAAAGGAGAAATCTGAGAGGAAGAAGTAGCCAGAGAAGAAGGAGGACATCAGGGGCCAGCCACCCAGCTACACAGCAAACCATAGAGTAACAGTAAGATTTACAGAAGTAAGAGAATGGGGAAAGCCCAGAGGCAAAAGACAGACAGTTAATTTATATTAAGAAAAGCTGGCAAGAAACAAGACAAGCTAAGGCCAGGCATTTAAAAGAATAAGACTCCATGTGTGTTTTATTTGGGAGCTGGGTGGCAGCCCCCCCCCCCCAAAAAAAAGCAAAGAGCCAAAAGAGTAAAAACCACCACCAACAATCCAGTCTTTAGCTTAGAGAAGTTTCTGCATGGGGTGTCTTGGTATGTATTTGAGTTTATTCTACTACAAATTTCTCATCTTTAATATAAACATTTACATTCTAGCAAACTGAAAAAATGCAGACAGAATTTCTTGAAATGTTTTATCAGCTCTTCTTTCTCCTCTCCTTGATTCTAGTACAATTTAATGTTAGATCTTTTGTTTCAGTGCTACAGGTGCTTTGAGCTCCATTTGTTATTTAACTAGACTTTGTTCTTTTTATTGTTCAGGTTGGACAATGTCTAATATTTTTATCTTCTTGTTCACTAATTGTTCCCTATTTCCTCCATTCCATTATTGATCTCATTCACAGAGCTTTTTATTTTCGTTACCACTGTAGTTTTCTAGTTTAATTATCTTCTTGGCTTCTTCATATCTCTACATCCTTACTGAGGCTTTTCATTATTCAAGTTTTACTTTCATTTGCTCCAAATGTACTCATAGTTATTTATTGAAAGATTTAATCAGGGCTTCTTTAGAATCACTTTCATATAACTCAACACTTCTGTCACCTCAGTGTTTGCATCTGTTGATAATAGTTTTTCATTCAGTTTGCGGTCTTCTGGGCTCTTGAAATAATGAACTTTCTTTTTATTTAAAACATTGGAAATCTGGGTACTATGATATCATGGACCTTATTTAAACCTTTTATTTTAGCTGGCATTATTTAGCATTACTCTAGCAGAGGAGAGGTGGTGGTGCCTCACTGTTGCCAGGTGGATACTGAAATTTATATCACACACTTGATTTACACTAATATCTGAGTGTGGTAGTACTTTCACCACTGATGGGCAGTGGCAAGTTCCAGCACCCCAGTGGTTTACAATGATGTTGTATAGGAGTAGTCTTGTTACTTGTGGACTACGGAGACAGTTATGAACTCATATCAATTAGGTCTATTCTGATTTCACCTTGGTGGGTATGATAATAATTTTGTAATTATCAGATGTGGAAGAAGAATAGAAGGCCAGGCTCTTCAAGTGGTATTTCCTAATACAGTGGGAGAAAGAATGAGTGGTTTATTGATGACCAATCAGGATGAAATTTCCGTCTTTGGGCCTCACGGGGAGGCCTGACCAACTTGGCTTCCATCCTGGACCAGATCCAGTGCTCTGAGTTGGACAACCATAACACCTAATCCGTAAAGAGAACCTGGTGATGCAGAACCAGATCCAGGAGCATGTCATCACCAATGAAGATGAAAACCTGAAGCATGGCTGTGATCAAAGAAGTCTCAGTGATGGTCTGGTATTTATGGTGCTCCAAAGGCCAGAGGCCTTCAGCCAGACCAATGACACACTCATGGCAATGAATATTTACATATAGATATGTATGGGCAAAAATATATACTGAGTAACACGCTGCAGGTTCCAATACCACTGTGACGAGTGAATTTGTAATGGAGGGGTGGGAAGGATTTACGACTGGGAAGGTCAGTACACAGTGGAGAATGGTGAACAATGTGGATGTCTAAGGCCTGAGCTACTGCCAGAGGCCCTGTTGATGTGCATGGCCTGTATTGCCACCAGAGGCCATATTGATGTTTGTGGCCCTACTGCAGTGTCCATGCTCTGTGTGGCCCATGTGGTTTATGTGACTACCAAAGGCCATGCAAATGTCTGGGCATGTTTGGGTCCATAGTTCTGCTATAGCTGGGGGCTGTGTTGATGTCCACGGCCTGTGTTATCACTGAAGACCATGTGGATGTCTGTGGTCTGTGCTGCTGTCTCAAGTCATGTTGATGTCCATAGACCATAATTAAGCTGGGGGCCATGCAGATGTGAGTAGCCTTTGTTGCTGCCTGAGGCCATATGGATGTCTGTGGTCCATGCTGCCACTGGGGGTAATGTCTTGGTCCATGGTCCTGCTGCAGGAGGGAGAGGGGGCTGTGTTGAGGTCCATAGCCTGAGTTACCACCAAAGGCCATGCAGATGTCCATAGTCTATGCTGCTACCTGAAACCATGTTGATGTCCATGGTCTGTGATGCCACCAGAGGCCATGTCTGGATCTGTGGTCCTGCTGCAGCCATGGTCCAAGTTGATGTCCTTAGCCTATATTACCACTGAAGGCCATCAGGATATCCATGACCCATGCTGCCACCTGAAGTCATGTTGATGTCCATGGGCTGGGCTGCCACCAGGACCATGTTGGTGTCCATGGCCTGTACTGCCACTGGAGACCATGTTGAGGTCCATAGCACATGCTGACACCGGAAGCCACATGGATCTTTGTGTTTGTGCTGTTGTCAGACACCATGTGGAAGTCCATGAACTTTGCTCCTGCTGACTGTAAAGGACAAAGAACCTTCTTCTGCAGTGGTGTCAATGACTACAGGCTCACAGTTGATAGATACATAGAAGGCCTCTGTGACAACCCCCACAAATACACACAAAGTAACAACCTAGACAGGAAGCCATGGAAGAGAACTCAAAAATTGTGATAAAGATGTTGAAGTGTAGCTCTCCACAACAGATGGATACTAGTGGGGGTGGGGGTGGGGAATGATTTACTTTTCTTTAAGGGGCTGGACACTGGCAGTTTGACCATGCTCCAGTGACTATATGGACAAAACAAATTGAACTTTATAAAAAAAAAAGTTTTGGGGGGAGGAGGCCCCAAGGGTGCAGGGGCAGACCTGGGAGGAGTAGGAAGCAAGGGTGATCAGGGTACATTGTGTGAGATTCCCAAATAATCACTACAAATATTATGCTAAATAACTCCAGCTTTTTACGTTGTACTTTACATTCAATTATACTACCTTAGTGAAGGTCTAGGGTAAAGGTGCTGGTGTGCCTCATTGGAGCTTCATAAGAATAGAACTCTAGACACCAAACTTGGATGAGAATTGCTTGGAAGAGGGCTGCAGCTATTTCTATGCTGTTTTCCTGTAACAGACAGCTGAACTCTTTCCTATAATTCTCTATTTTACTAGGCTGTCTGTTTCTTTGGGTAGAGAGATCAGGTTTTCACTGGGACTTAATTATGTTTGCATACATTGGTTTTTCTAGATTATCACATTATTTTTTTCAACTCTAAACATTAGATTTATGAGGCTAAAGAAATCCCAAGGATCTTGCTGTTAGGTTGTTCTTCCTATTCTGAGATTACACATATCCTGGTTTCTCTAGACTTCTCACTTTTCTTTTACATTTCAATAGATTGCACCCTGGTATTTTAGTTGTCCTCAGTGTAAATAATAAGTGAAAGCAGTGGTAGGTTCTCTTACATGTTCCTTGGCCTCACCACACATAGGTAGTCAGCTATAGTTAGTGTCAGGCATGAATTCCTCCCTAGTGAGCAGATCTTATGTCCACATATACAGGAGATAACTCCAGAGTGTAAGATCCATTATTAAACCTTTTGGAATCTCATGCCTTTCAGCACTATGACACCATAATTCATTAGATTATCATCCTGGCCATTGGGAGAAGAAACATGATTCTGATAATACAGCCCTTGGAGACTGTACTGTATTTATTCCTATTTGAATGGGTGAAAAAGATCATCCTGGGTGGGTTTCTCAATAACATCTGCTTTATTCTGTATGTAAATAACACAGATTAAAAATATATTATTTTGTTTAAAAAACATATCTTTAAGTCTGGAACTATTTTATTGTGAAGCTTCAAAAATCATGCATTTTACTGCATGCATTTGGATTAAATTTAAACAGAAACTTTTAAAATAGTAAGAGCACATCAACAACTCCATTTACCTGAGAACAGAAGTCTTCTTGTTTGTGTTAACCTTAAAGATGCTCATACTTGATAGATATACAAGGTCTTTGATTTAATCTTCTCCTAATCAGTCAGTTTTCTTTTTCCTTTTATGGACTGAAGCTCCACATCAAAATACTACACTAAAATAAGAAAACTACTTATAATTCATCTCCCACTTGAAACATTAAAAATTACTATTTTTTTAAATAGGTATACTTCAGCTTTCCAATGGTGAGGATAGAGGAATGTTGTGGCAGGGAATGAACAGAAGCACTAAGTAAGGTCTGATAAATAAACTTATTTAGCAGACCTATAGATTTAGGCTAAGAGTATGGGCTTTTTCTTTCCTTTTTTCCATCTAACAAGCCATAATCTAGCAAAGTGCACTAATTCAGTACCATCTGCCACTATTAGACTATCACCTTATTACTGACTTAGAGTACCATAGTCATGATGCGCAGAGGTTAAAGTTTCTGGTGGTGGTAAGATTTTAAAGTATGTGTGCAGGGTAATTTTGTAATTGGGAAAAGTGCAAGTAAAGAGATTTAATGGATTTTATTAATGGTTGACAATTCAGAAAGTATTAAAATTTAAATCCAGTTATCTCAGTCATTTGGAGTTTTCTCAGTCAAATTAATATTTCTCAGAATCATTAATTCTCAGAAACAATAGGCAGATAATAAATGGCTGAGAAAAGAAAAGATAAAAAGTAGGAAGAGAGAAAAATAAAAGTTAGTAGTGAAAGCTGTTATTTACCTAGCCCTATTTTTATCTAAAGCACTGGGCTATTAAGCGCTTTTTATTTATATTTTTATTTCATGGTCTCAAGTACATGAAATTGAACACTTGGTTTGTGACACCTCGCCACTGGTCCCTTCTTTAGCTAATTGTTTTTAATAAGGTAATAAGCACTCATAATCCAAAAATCCAAAAGGAAAGCTAAGATTTGAACAATCAATAACCAACACCAAAGCCTAAGGTTTTTTTCTCTCCAATCCTACATACCCTCTCCCATTGACAATATAGCCACCATATCGAACCCTCATTCATTTTACCTCCCCTTTCTCTTTCTATAGTTCTATTAAGCCTACATGTACCATTGATATTACATGTTTTACTGGTTTGGTTGGGGTTTTTCTCATATAGGGTCTATCACTCTGCAGCCAACACTGTCCCAAGATGAGCTCAAACTTGTGGCAATCCTCTTACCTCATGTTCCTGCCTGTATCATAATTTCTAAGTTTATAAAACTATAGTATGCTCGAGGTAATATTTTAGGACTTATTTTTTCATAAAGTGTTATATTACTAAGATTAATCCAAATTTTTAATGTGTGGCTGTCATATGAAGGCTATACAGTATGCCACAAATAATAAATATATTAATGGTGATGAGAACTTATGTGGTTACTAGATTGTTGTGATGTGAACTGGGCTGCAATAAACATAATGTTCCATATCTTCTGATCTACATGAAGAAAAGTTTCTGTCTATATATGAAGAAGTAGAATATTTGCGTCTTGGTATATGAGTGCTGAACTTTCAGAGATAATGCCAAAATTTCTTTAAAAGGTTTTGCAGCAATTTTCAATTTTACATATTTCTACATACATACATACATACACAATACATACATACATACATACATACATACATACATACTCCTGTTGTGCCTTATTTCTGGGCTATTTCATTAGAAAAATTATACAGCTTCAATACTTACCTCTCTCAGCTGAAATTTCTCCTGAAACATGAAACTCAGAAAATTGTTTGAATGACTATTTTTTTTTCAATTCTCTCAAGGGCAGAAAGTAGCTAGTACCATTTTAGATACACAGAGAAGTAAATTCTTTCTAAACAATAGATGCTTTAGGGCATTAACACTTTGTTTTTGCCAGGAATCACTGCTGAGAAAGGCTGCCTGATAGTCTCACTTTTTATTTATTATTTTAACCAGTTGGGTATAAAATAATATTTTAGTATTATTTGAAGTATATTTTCCTGAATAGTAATGATGCTGAATCTCTCTTCATAAGTTAATTAGGCAGATGTGCTTACACTTCTGTGTTTTTGTGTCCATTTTCCAGTCTGTGATTTCTTTTAAAAAAATATATTTTTACTATATTTTGTAAATTTATGGGTATGTATTGTGTGTTTGTATGTGGGTGCATGCACCTGAGTGCATGTGCCAAAAGAGGCCATATGGGTCCCTCTGGAACTGGAGTTATAGACAGTTGTGAGACACCCAATATGGGTGCTGCATATTGAATTCCAGTCCTGAAAGCAAACTGCTTAGGCATCTGTCCCACTTTCTTAATAATTTTTTAACATCTTTACATATACTCCATAATATCTCATCAGTTTTGTATTGTGCATGTGTTTTCTTAGTCTGTATCTTGTTTTTTTATATAGTTTAATGTATATGAACAAAATGTTTAATTTATTGCAAAAATAATTGTGTGTGCATGTTGGCATGTGCATGCCATGGTGCACCTTTGCTGATCAGAAGGCAACCTTCAGGAGCTGATTCTTTCTTTCCACTGTATGCATCCCAAGGATTGAACTTTGATCCTCAGGCTTGGCTGCAAGCATCGTTATCAACTGAACCATCTTGTTGCCCTTTAAAAAATGTTAATACCCTTCAGTCTTGTGCCTTAAGTCATATGCAGTTTTCTAAGGTTAGTAAGATATTCAATGGCATTTTTCTACTGAAGGTTTTAAAATTTAGTTTTTGAATTTTACACTTGATATTGTTTGCATGCCATTGAGAACTCATGTTGAATTCTCATGAGTGCAATATTATTTGAAGTTGGGAATTTTACCAGCAGTCTTTTCTGGCGGTATCTTTGTGGATCTCCGTGGGCCTCCCTAGCTCTCTGCTTCCTCCCCTTCTCATGTGGTCTTCATTTACCATGGTCTCCTATTCCTTGTTCTCCCTCTCTTTTCTTGATCCAGCTAGGATCTCCCACTCTCTTTCCCTCGACCGTCGCTCTTCATTGTTCCCACTCATGACCAGGCTGTTCATGTAGATCTCATCCATTTCTCCATGTCTTTTTTGGGGTCCCGTTTTCCAGGTAGCCTCACTGGTGATGTGAGTAGCAGTTCAGTCATCCTTGTTCCACATCTAGTATCTTCCTATGAGTGGGTACATACCATATTTGTCTTTCTGAGTCTGGGTCACCTCACTCAGGATGATTTTTTCTAGATCCATCCATTTGTCTGCAAACCGTATGATGTCATTGTTTTTCTCTGCTGAGTAGTATTCCATTGTGTATATGTGCCACAATTTATTTATCCATTCTTCAGTTGAAGGGCATCTAGGTTGTTTCCAGGTTTTGGCTATTACAAACAATGCTGATATGAACATAGCTGAGCAAGTGCTCTTGTGGTATGATTGAGCATTTCTTGGGGAATTTTAAGAGGTCACTAAATTAAAAGGGATCTGCTGTCATGAATGAATTAATGTTATTTTAGGTGTAGGTTGGTGGAATCAAGTTCCTGAATGAATGGATCAAGTCAGCCTGGCTTCTTCTCTTCCTCTTCTTCTTCCCCTTTTCTCGTGTGGTTTCTGCCAGGTGCTGAGCACCTGATGAAACTATTTCCCACCTCTACTCATTAAATATCCTTTTATATTGTCCATTATTCTCATATGCTACCTGTGTCCTCTATAAGAGCTTCATGCATTCATGAGTCCACTTCTTGGAACTTTATTAGATTCTGAAGACTTTTACCTTTACTACTATATTGTGAAGATATTCACTATAAACAACATAGTTGGGATTCAAATGTGTATAGAAATGTCAACAGTACATAAGAAACATTATGTGCTTGCTGTAAGAGGGAAAACGTGAATTTGAATACAGGAGATTTTTTATTCAGATTGAACTGAAAGCACAGGACACTCTGGGCAGGGAGTACAGTATTGTCTCAGGGCTCAAAGAAGAAATGCTCAAATTGTCTAGCAGAAGATAAGACCGATTTGTTTTTGAATAATAGGATTCAACATATTTGAAATATCGGGGGTAAGATGTCAGAGTGGAGGCAGGTATTCAATCTCAGGCCATTACTTTTCTTGGTCTGCTTTTTTTTGCCCATTGCCTTACTTACTTTCTCATCATTCTTCTTCACTCATAATAGTAAACAATGAAAAGTAAGAGAGTAAGGACTCCAAAGATGTGGGATCAATTCAGTTCTGCCACTGCTCTGTTATGTGATATTGTGGACGTAGTTCAGTCAATGCTAGGGAGGGGGGCAGGTTCCTAACACTACACACATACGACTCTTTGAAAACACTTTTCATAAGCTTCTCCGGAGCAGTCTCTGTTTCAGACACTTGCCCCCTCACTGTTGGATCACTGCTACAATGACAAATATTTACATACTTGACTACACCACTTGCCATGTTGGCTCTAAATCATTGAAAGATGATCTCTAAGTGATCTCTCTTTCTCGCCACTCTGTCCTGCCCCGTACTCCACCTTTTCATATGTTTTGGCTCTTTTCTTACCCCAGCTAAGCTTTCAGTTTAATATTAGGCCTCTCTGGGGAATACTTGGCCCTTTTAGAGGTGCTCAGGGTTATAAAATCTTGCCCTGGAAGAAAACTGACCACTAGCGGCCAATGAAATTTGAAAGACTTGAGCACCTGCTCCACAAAGAAGGAGATAGAATTACCATGCCAATGCTAACTTGCAAAAATAACTCTGGGGTTCACTAGGAAGCAAGAGCAGCCTGGTCCTTTCAAAGAACCTTTGAGAAGAATGTAGGTGGGAGGCTGGAGTCAGGTTGCACAGAAGATGGAATTCTGAATTATAGAGCTATTCTTGATGGTCTGACTTTTAGAACTTGCACACTGCATCAAGATCCCACATATGGCTAGGATGAAGGCAAGAGAATGGGGCAAAGAGGGGAAGAAGATGGTCAGTCCAAAATTTGGTTGCTTTTTAAGTTGGTCTATTCTTATGAAAGTGTTAAATTCCATTAAAAATGAAAACATACCCTCGGCATGAAGCTCTATAGAGCCTAATTATTGGAGCAAATGTTTACTGAATTAATTTTAGAAATAAAATATCTACACTATGTTTTTCATAATCTAGGGGAATATTTTCATCTCAAGCCATGGTCCTTCAGCAACAGAAAGCTAATTATCACCCCAGAACATTTCTCAGTGAAAAGTTTGTCATTCTGTAATGCTTAATGTCACATCTGTTTTCTTATTTTTACCACCTGAACACCCATCAATCCAAATGAACATCACTTTCCCTTTCATAGCTTAAAGATGTCACTAGCAGTTGGTCAAAGGAAATTCTGAAAAGGGACAAAGCATCTTTTCTACTTACTTGAATGCTCAGGACTTTTGCTGAAAATAATATATTAATGGACTTCCTGAGAGAAAATCACAGGTATAATACACTGGTACTGATTGAAGGCAGGATAATTTACTTTTATTATTCTTGCACAACCTCACTAATTCCAACTCAACACTAACAAATGTGAGCCCTTTAGAATTCCTAGGGAAAGATTTTTCATCAACAGAAGAGGACACTTTCTATTTACTAAGTATATGTCGGCAGCAGTAAGTTTGCTGCCTTAATTTTAAATGCCCTTTTTTGTCCTGTCCCAGTTAAGTTGTTTGTGTGGAAAATGTGCAGTTGGGTTCCGGAGGGTGCTGGGGATCAGTTCCCCTGTGGTTTTTCCTGTTTGGAAAACAGTGTCTGGCTTGCCTACGGATACAGAATAACCATTCCTTGACTCCTACTATTAGAGGGGTATATAAATCCATGTTGACAAACTGAAACTGGGTGTCTAGAGTGCTGTTTAACCTCGGCATCATTCGCCAGATTTCGTACTCTTGCTGTGTGGGTGCAGCAAGTGTACATACCTTGAATACAGAAGCCAGATCTTATTCATCTCTCATTATTAGAAATTGCCACATTCATTTATTCTTCTACCAGGCATTACTTGACACATAAGAGACATACAGTAAATGTTGACCAAATACACATATAAGTATATTATTTGTTTCTAACTGCCTACTTCTATGAATACTTCTAAATTGTTTACCTAACTAGCTAAATATTAGCCTGGAAGGCTTAAATTTTTCTTTGTAAATGGTTTATGTGTTAGCTATTATTCTTTTTATGATTAAATGTTTTTATATATAATAAACTAATTGTACGTAACTTTCTAGTCCTTAAGAATATGGATGAGAATTTAGGAGAACTTGCCTTGTGCCCAAAGCAGTTCAGTTCCCTCTAATAGAGCCAGATAGAACTATTCCAGACCTCATTCTGTGGAACCAACCACTTTCAAGCAGCAATTACACATTCCAAATTGCCTAAGCTATCTGAGTATTGCAGCACAAAACAGTTGGGTATATGATGCTAGAATGACTGTTTACATTCCCTTTAGCACATACCAAACCCCAAAGCTTTAATGACAGGTGTGTCCTGCTACCCTATTTTTCTCTCAAAGAGCATCTGGAGCCAGTCTGGTAAACAAAAAAGAGCTTCTCTGCCAACTACCAAAGGCCAGATGACTCAATAGCAGAGAAAACATAATTTGATCTATGTACTTATACTTCTGGGGTCAGTGGGATAAGGGTACGCTCAAAACTCTGGAGGATGTATGGTACCATACATCGGGATGATAAGAAAATCTAAAAAGCAGAAATACCTTTATAGAGGAGATCTGATGTGATGTAATATTGTACAAAAGATGACAAACATGAGAAAACTTTAGAAACATTTAAAAAACATTGATTGCTATGACATAAAAAGAACTCTGACAAGTCTGTAAATTAAAAAAACAACAAGTAACTATAGAAAATGGCAAAGGAGATCACAAATGAGTTCTAAAAGAAACACAAAAGCTAGCAAACATTTAGAAATAAGATTAAATTCACTATTCATCAGAGAAACAAGAATAAAGCAAAAGTGCAGCTAGCACTTCTCAACTGTCAAACTTGTCAAATTCAGAGGATTCGAGACACTCTTGGCTGATGAGAGAGGGAGTAACTGAAATCCCAAGGTTCAGAGGATGGCATGGGGATGGCTTTGCCAAAGTGATTAGGGGGATTTTAGTCATCAAATGCACTAAGTCCTTAGCCATTAAACTCTGCAATCTTGCTTCTTGGGCTCTAGACTCATATTTGCTCATGAGTCCAAATGATCAAGCTTATTGAGTACACCAGCAGTAAATATCCCAACCCTGAAAATGGTAATATAGTTATTAAAAATAGGGAGATAAATTAAGGGTGGAAGATGTGGGCAGGAGACTAGTCTTCTGTGATTGTATCAGGCATTGGTTACATGAATAAGCTGAATATGAAAGTTCACTGGTTCATATATATGCTTTATGTATTTGTATTTACCTCAATAAATACTTTAAAGTTTAAAAAATCAGATTTGTAATACCCGAGGCTTTAATGGAAAGGGGGTTTCACTACAAATAAAAAATTGAGTTGTGGTTTCTTTTACTTTTTGAGATTATAGCATAATTAAATCATTTTTCTCCTTCCCTTTCTTCCTCCAAACCCTTTTTTTCATTAATTGTTGTTACATACATAGGTGTAGGTGTAGGGGTGTGTGTGTGTGTGTGTGTGTGTGTGTGTGTGTGTAGTAGTAGTAGTAGTAGTAGAAGTAGTAGTAATAGTAGTAGTAGTAGTAGCAGCTTCTTTTTAACCCTGGGAAATTTATCCGAGTGTGTGTGTGTGTGTGTGTGTGTGTGTGTGTGTGTGTGTGTGTGTAGTAGTAGTAGTAGTAGTAGTAGTAGTAGTAGTAGAAGTAGTAGTAGTAGTAGTAGCTTCTTTTTAACCTTGGGAAATTTATCCGAGCTACATGATAACTGACTTATGTATAAAAGTGGGATAATTATACTCTGCTTAAAGATAGATCACCAAGAAAATTTAAATACTTTCTTTTTCCATTTCTATTTCTGACTTTTCCAGCCCTAACAATCCACTAAATTTCTTGAACCTAGCCCCTCTTCTCCATCCCTACCCTCACACATTTATTGAGGTCCATATAGTAGTACTTTCTTTAGACATTTCAAGTCTTGTTACTCCAACATTAGTTTTTGCCTTGCAATTTATTGCAAAAGTAGTTTAGGATATTTTCTGAAAATACAGCTTAGGTTTACATCATTACATTCTTTGGAAAACAATAGGGCACAGTGAATACACATAGGTATTGTGCAATATTACTTCACACTGTGTAAAGATATGTCACTAGGATTGGATAATAAAAAGCTAAATGGCCAATAGCTAGGCAAGAGGTATAGTAGGGACTTCTGGACAGAGAGAGCTCTGAGAAGAAACCAGGAGTTGCCAGCCAGACATAGAGGAAGCAGGATGGGCAAAATGGAGATGAGGTAACAAGCTCCTGGAAGAATGTAGATTTAAAAATATGTGTTAATTTAAGTTATAAGAGCTAGTAGGACAAGCCTAAGCTAAGGCCAAGCATTCATAATTAATAATGAGTCTCCATGCCATTTTTTTTTTTTGTGAGCTGGCTCCTCAAAGAAAAATCCACTTACACATAGAAACTGCCATCTAAAATCTTGGGTTTGAAGAGGTTATTGCTTGTCTATTCTTCCATGAGCCTCTGTGTCCTCATTCCATTAAGTATAAAATGGCAATAGCATCCTCTCTTGGTATCTGTAGGGTGAATAGTTCTAGGATCCCCACTGATGCCAAAGTAGGTTCCATTTCCTCATAAAATGTGCATTGTTAGAATATGACTTATATGCTAGCCAGTGGTGGTGCACGCCTTTAATTCCAGCACTCAGGAGGCAGAGGCAGGCGGATCTCTGTGAGTTCGAGGCCAGCCTGGTCTCCAAAGCGAGTTCCAGGAAAGGCGCAAAGCTACACAGAGAAACCCTGTCTCGAAAAACAACAACAACAACAACAAAAAAAAAAAACCAAAAAATGTCCTTATATATACTTAAGGCACTGACAGATTATTTCTAGTATCTAATACAGTATAAATGGTTGTTATACTATAGTGTTTAGAGAGTAACAGGGAGCCTGTCCTTATTGAGAACAGACAATATTTTATATGTAAGGTACTAGGAATTGAACTTAGGGCCTCACACATGCTAGGCAAGCACTCTAACAATGAACTCTATTCCTAGCCTAACAAACTTTTTGTCAATATTGTTGAACCATGGTTAATTGAATCCAAGGATGCAGAACCTTACATCACAGATGGTCAACTATAATAACAAGGCCTTCTTCACAGAGTCAGGGTAAAAAGACTTTCACCTATTGGTGCATGATGTCCTAAATCACACTTTACTACACTAGCTAGGGACCTAGGGAGAAAGCAAAGAATCAAGTTTTTCAGCTACTAGTACTTGACTCACACCAATCACGGCAGAAACCACTTCTAATCCATCTGAGCGGCAACACACAGCTTCCCAATCAACCAATAGGCCATTTGACAGAAGAGCAGAAAGTGAAGGCATCTCCTTCTCTATAGGCTGTGCCACAGAGAGTGGCACCCCACAGCAAAGGACAACAGTCTTAATTGATGGCAAGCCCCAGCCTGAATGATCTGGAGTCCTCCCTTCACGTACCTAATGTGGGAAGAACAGCTTAACAGAGACCTGGCACAAAATCAAGAGAAGCTTGAAATCTTGTGGTTACCCTGCTGAGATAATTTCAGATGCATTAGTCAATGTTTCTCAGGCTGTTCATCGTACATCGGGGTAATTATGGAGGAGAATAAAAACAGCAAGATTAGAAAACAGTTTGCCAGAAGAACCACTATATGTGTATGAAATGACATTTAAATAAAAATCCAAAATCAGCAGATAGCCGTGACTTGTCATTTTCACATCTTTATGCCAAATCCCAATCAAACTCAACCCCTAGCATTCACTGGAGAAGGAAAGCCTGGTGTCCGTGGTTAGTCACACAGGCCTCCTAAAATTTCTCTCATGTACTCTCATACTGGAGATACCCCTTACATTTCAAGACTTACATGACCTTCAGGAATTAATCCTGCAGAAAGAAAGCACACTTACAACTCATTTTCTTTGCTTCCCAGTGATTTGAACCAAGCATCTTCATAGTGTTTACTTCATCCTCTCAAAGGTTCTTTGAGCCTACCTTAAACTAATATACAAACTCATGAAATTGCCTTCCTCTATATTTTACGCACTTGCACTCAATTCTTTACCTGGCATAGTTCCCAGCATGTAATACCCACTCAGTAAATATTTACTCTTATTTACTGTGTAATTATTTTAGTAGTCTTTCTTTCATAGCACTTAGCATAAGTGCAAATAATTAATTACTTGCTTAATGGCTGTCTTTCTCATTAGGCTGTGTCACAAGGCAAGGGTCAATGTCTCTCTTATTCACAGCTTACTGTAATAACTTAGTACCTACCAAAATGACTCACACTTATTAAGACTAAGTAAATATTAATTAAACAAAAATGCAATATACTAAGCACTCTTTAATTTCTGAATGAATTCTAAAATAACTTCATACCTGGATTACTTGGTAAGGAAACTGAGGTTCAAATACCTGCAGCAACTTGTCTAAGGTGAGAGCCAGGACCCTAAACATGTGCTGTTAACATGCCTCCCTCTAAAGACCTATTCTCTAACTTACCACTTGGAGCCTGAGAATGTTTCATGTTGTCCAAGCATGAAATTAAAGAAATACCCCAAAACAAAGGAATGAATGTCTACCTTATAGGTTTGTTGTAAAGACTGCTGGAGTTTATATATGTAAAGCACTTGGTCAGAGTGGTTGGCATAGATTCGATATTTAATAAAAGCTGCCACTGCTGCTGCTGCTGCTGTTACTGTTATTGAGGCCAGCATGCAGGAAAAGTGAGTAGAGTGAGGGGAGGCCTCCCGCTAAGCATTGCCCCCACCCTGCAAATCAGAACACTTGTTTCTGTACTTGGGCATGTCTCTACTGGATTTGTGTATAACGCTCATCAACCCTCACAGCGTTTCATAATAAAACTTGTACAGACCTCTTTTTTTGCTTAAAAATACAATATGGAATATGAGGAATATTTTAAAATTCCATTATACAACAAATGGCTCAATGAGGAGTATTATAGGCTACAAATATTAAAACCAACAGTTTACACTATTTAAGGAAATTCAAAATTGAGAAAAAACCAGAATGGCCTCTTGCTCATAGCCATAAGGAGTTTCATCTTCATGGATTCCAGCAAATAATAAGTGGACACCAGGAAACAGCAGAGAAAAAATTGCAAATAAGGTGATCTCTTTGTTTTGTGTTCAGATACACAGAAAAGGCAACATTTACATAGTACTTTATTTTCTATCTTTTAGTTTTCTGTCCCCTTAGTTTCTAACAGAACATTCGGGACATAGTCAGTCATAGAATAGTCCACATTACTAATATTTTTCTTTTAATTATTGCTTGATAATCTCAGATATACATATGATACGTTTTGGTCCAATCTACCCCCATTCCCTCCCCTCTGAATTCCTCCTCTATCCCCCTATGACTTTTCACCCCAACTTCCTATGTTCTTTTTCTTTAAGATTGACTTTTATTATGTCACATTTCCTAATCAACTTTATGTGTTTTATACGAAATACTTTTATTTTATTTAGTTATGTGTTAGGTATATATGTGTGCCTGAGTGGGAGTATGTGTACATTTGTGTGGGTGCTCTGGAAGGACACACACATAGAATGCCCTGGAGTGGGAGTTACAGGCTGTTGTCAGCCAACTGATGTGGGTCCTGGGAACTAAACTCTGATCCCCTGCAAGGGTAGGATCCACTGGTAGTCACTGAGCAATCTCTATTGCCCCATGTGTTAAAAAAACAAACAAACAAAAAACCAAAACACAGAGACTGCTTAGTGCTATCTGCATGTGTGTATGTGTAGGGCAATCTATGGGAGCTAGCTAACTAGGCTTCAGGGGCCACATTCCTGAAGAAAATGGACTTTCCATACCCCAAATGACAAGAGCCATTCATGGTGGGATTTCATGGCATTCTGGCTGCCTTTAATTTGTGCAGGTCCTGTATATGTAGTCAAAGATGCTGTGAGTTCATGTATGTAAAAGCATTGTCATGCCCAGCAAATACTGTTTTGCTTGCAGACATCCACTACTACCTCTTTCTCTTAGAGTATTTCAATCACTTCTTCCCTAATGATACCTGAGCCATGGGGAAGGGATGAGCTAAAAATGTTTAGAGTTGAGCATTATAGTCTCTTATTCTCTGCATGTCGACCAATTGCATGTCTGTATTAATCGCCATCTCTGCAAAAAAAAAAAAAAGTTCTCTGACAAGGGTTGAGATATGCACTAATCTATTGGTATGAAGAATATAGGGGACAGCTTATTATTTTAACCAGTCATGGGGTTTTGGTTCAGTTAATGACTACTAGGAATAAGGTCCATCTTGTGGAGTAGGCTTTAAATCCAATTCAAAAGTAGTTTGTGACTGCCATAACATTTGTGCCACTATTGTAACTGTGGATATATCTTGATAGGCCAAGTTTATTCACAGTTGGATAAGGTGGATAATGACTTTTCCTTCCATGAATTTGCATAGCATCTTCCAGCACTATGAAAAATAGCAAGAGTGAAACTTCCAGGTCAGTACCAGCTTGATTTCTCTATATTCTCTCATGTATATAGTATCTTCGCTAATAGGGTCTTACTACCAAGTTCTAGAGGTTAAAACAGTGGCAACAACCTATAATGTCTGGGGGGTGGGGTGGGATTTCACTAACCAACACTTTAGAAAGAGCTAAATACCTGTCACAGGGCTTTTTATTTGTAGCCTATAGTGTCTGGAAGAGGCACTGTCTCCCTCTTATTGAGTAACTACTTATGGATATGTATACATATGCATATGTATTTGTAAGGTCTCTAGAGCTAGCTATCCCTCACACTACTTGATTTTCTATCATGCCCCTCCACCCCATTTAACCCTTCATGTCCCTTTCTCCTTTCTCCACTTGTGTTCTTACCCTTTTCCCTTGAAATGCCCCCATGCCCCCTTACTAGTTTTCTGATTTCTATGGGTATTCCAATTAAAATGCACTTATCTAAAGACTCAAGCTAGCATCCACCTTTGAGAGAGAACATGTAGTGGCTGTCTTTCTGGATCTGGGTTACCCCACTCAGAATAATTACTTTAAAAATATTTGTCCATTTTTATTTTATGTGTATGAGTGTTTTGTCTGTATACACACACACACACACACACACACACACACACACACACACACACACACCTACTTGAATGTCTAGTGACCAAGGAGGCTACAAGAGGCAGGCCATTGCATCTCCTCAAATTAGAACAATAGGCTATTGTTAGATGCCATGTAGGTGGTGGGAACTGAATCCTGATCCTCTTTAAGAGCAGTAAGTGCTGTTAAATGTTAAGCCATCTCTCTAATCCCTCAGAGTAATTATTTCCAACTGCATCCATTTACCTTCTAAGTTCACAATTTCATTTTTCTTACTAGCTGAATAATATTCCATTGTGTACATGCACCACATTTTCATTATCCAGTCATCAGTTGATGGATATCTAGGCTGATTCCATTTCCTGACTATTGTGAATAGAATAGTTCGATCGTGTGGGAGATCTATTTTTAGATTTTTGAGGAATCTTCACACTGATTTCCACAGTGCCTGCACCAGTCTGCACTCCCATCAGCAGTGAGTATTCTCCATAACCTATATCTATGACATTTGTCATAATTTTTTTTTATTATGTATACAGAAGAGGGTACCAGATCTCATTACAGATGGTTGTGAGCCACCATGTGGTTGCTGGGAATTGAACTCAGGACCTCTGGGAGAGCAGTCAGTGCTCTTAACCTCTGAGCCATCTCTCCAGCCCTGTCATAATTTTTTTTTTAATCTTAGCCATTCTGACTGGGGAAAGATGAAATCTCAAAGTGGTTTTAATTTGCCTTTCCTTGTTAGCTGGTGCTGTTGGAGACTTAAAAACAACACTTCTTGGCCATCTGTATTTCTTTGAGAATTCTGTTTAGTTCCAAACTCCATTTTTTTAAATGGGTTGTTTATTTCCTTGGTGTTTATTTTTGTGTTCTTTGTATATTCTAGACACTGTCAGATGTATAGGTGGTATAGATATTTTTCCCATTCTGTAGTCCCCCTCTTCACTCAAATGAAGATTTTTTTTTTTTTTGCTCTACAGAAGCATTTTACTTTCTCAAAGTCTCATTTTGCATATTTCTTGTATTTTGAACCACAGTTGTCTAGGCATACCCACTTACTCCAATGCCCCATGTACCATGTGCCATGGTGCAAGTGGGGAGGTCAGAGAGAACATTAGCAGGAATTGGTTTTCTATTTCCAATGTGTGGGTCCTTGATGGAACATGGGTCAGGAATTGAGTCATGTGAGGAGATTTCTGAGTTCTGTGTACTAGTGAGATCATGCCAAGAAAACAAGAAAGAGCCTAGTGACCCCAGTTTCTTCAAAACATGGAATTATTCTTGAAATGTTTTTCATGCCCCTCCCAGGTATAGTAGACAGGAGAGAGTTGACTTCAGATTACTCCTCAGAACTGGCTATTGTTATTTGCATATATGCCTCTGTGGAAAAACATGGTTTGCCACATGTGGCTTGTTCTTGTGATTGTATACAGCTTGAACTCATGAGAACTTTACTCATATGACCTTAACCCTCAGAGTATAATTGTCTGAGGCTCTGAATAAAGTTGGATGTTGCATGAGACTTTAGTCCCCCTCATTTATCAGCTCTATTCTTCCAGGTCCTAATGCCTCTAGAGCAGTGACAGGTTGTAGGGATCAAACTCAGATTATCAGTCTTGTCTTAGAAGCAAGTGATTTTACTTGCTAAGCCATATCATTGTTATATGTTAGAAGAGATAGTTGAGACTTTCAAAATTTGCAGCTTCATATGAATGATGTTGAAAAGGCACCAGAAATGTTCTGTATTTAAAATTCATAAAAATGAAATCTCTTCACTGGGTGGAACTAATATGAGGTTGGTTTCACCTAGAATTTGTCTTGACATTGTTAATATTCTGCCCTGCCCCTTGGGGCCCACCCTGCATCCTGACATAAAGGAAAAACTCCTCCCCTTCCTCTCTTCTTTCTCTTCTGTTCTCTCTCAACTCCCACAAGGTGTGCACCCCTCAACCCCTCTCTCTCTCCCCCCGTAGCTGAAGTTTTCTCCAGCTACACCCCCTCTCTCTATCTCTTCTCTCCCTCTTTCCCATCTTCTCTTCGTCTCTCTTTTATAATAAACCATTTCCGTGCAGATGCAGCATCTGGGTTGTGAAGGTCCACCAGCCACCCCACTGCTATGCCTGCATGGCCTGGGTCACCCGCCAGTCCACCAATGCATCTTCCCTGCATGCCAACATGTTTCCCTGCACACGCGGGATACCCTCGGGGTCCCCTATGCATAATTCATAAAAGATTAAGTTGAAAAATTCTAAATGTAATACAGGCATACTAGAACTACACTATTTCTTTATTCCAACACAATGGACTGTCATTGCCAATTACCCATTGTATAAAGAATCCTAAGGATAGGTTTTAGAAAATCAAGTCATGCTAATCTTAAAGTAAATGCCAATATTTGAGGATGTAAATGCTCTTATCTCACTTGTTATCATTTCATGGGGAGGAGGAAATTTCCAAGTTATTTGTAAGGGAGTAAAGAAAATGCTATAGAAATGTCTCAAGAATTTCATCCTACCATGGATATAGAGAAATGGCTGTAGGCCCACCTTACAAATCATTTCTAGTTTCTGATTAAGTGTGGTACATGCCACCACTCTCAATGCCACTAAGATAGTAAGGAGCAGATGTGCGTGCTCACAGTGACTCCAGCTTGTGACTTGATTTCATCTTGACTTTGAGGTCAGAGAGTTCAAGGTTGTTATTGCTCCTTAAGGCTGAATAACAGGATTATGGCCAAAGATGTGGTTATTAGATGTTTTGTTCTTCAAGACCAAATAACAGGATATTTGGTCGAAGGCGTGGCTACTAGGTGTTTTGAGAATTAAGGAGGTGTTTACACCTGTTTGTTCCTTGAACCATGGTAAGGAAGTCTTTTGCCCCCCTTGCTTTGGGAATAAACAGGCTAAGAGAAATAAATTTGGAGCTGCTGCAGTATTCACTGAGAGCCCTCCCGATTCTACCCTATGTCTCTGTCTTTTCTTTTATATCTGTTTTTCTATCTGTCTTTTCTTAATCCTCACTCCCTTATTCAGGTGCTGTTTGATGGGTAGGCTGGTCCCAACAAGTAGATTGATTCCTACTGAAGGATAGACTTGGAGGTAGAGTTGTTTAAAGGCTTCATTGAGCCTTAGGCTCAAGCTACATTCCTCAGAATGGTTTCATGTATAATGAGACTAAGGGAGTATTTTGTTTATCACAAAGTTTCTTTGTTTGTTTTCCTTGGTTTAATTCATAAAATAATAGAGAAAAGCAATATGGTACCTTCAGGCTCTCAAATGCTTATGTTCAGGGCAGTAACCACAGAAGTATTTGACAGATTTAAAAATCCTTTTCATGCTAAATAGATTTAAAATTGATACTTTGAAATGGCTTCTGCAATTTATTCAAGGTCAAAAGACTAGTTAGTGACAAATTCAGTACCCAAACTAATTTTCACTGAATGTTGAAGTATGTTCCTTTTTCTTACCAATGCCAAAAGGTCCTTACAGGCCCAAAAGACAAGAAAAAAGACCTTAACTTTACTGAGCTAAGAGAAAGGAACAGAACCTCCCAAAATGCAAGAATCCTCTTACTCTGAAATTGAAATTAACTGACCTAAGGCTGTTTTTTGTTTTTTTTAAACAAGTCTGACTAAAACTCAAGATATTTGAAAGTGGGGTTAGTAGGTTCTCTTCTAGGGTCCATGACCTCAATGGCCAAAGGTAGTTGGGTATGTTCACAGAACCATACATGAATTCCTGGATATTGAGTGGGCCTCCAACTGTATCCTAAATACATATCCTTATATCTACAGATAAGTGTAGCTCTCACCCTCATCAACTGCTCAAAATTCAGAGAACAACTGACTGCAGGAATATCCATCCCTAACCGATACATCTATAACATAGTTTCTATACTTAAGGTTCAGGGAACATTGCAGAAAAGGGACCAGAAAGACTGCAAGACACAAGGGACAAGGACTTCCACTGTTAGCTAGCAACTTCTACACATGACTGGGAAACTCCACCTATGAAATCTCAAACTTATGGTTGCCTAATCAAGACTTGGACAATGACATGCCAAGGTGGATGGGGAGACTCTCATAAGGTCATATGCCAGGATGAATAGCTACAAGCAATTCAGAGAGGGAAAATCAGTCTTCTCTAGGGATGAACCCAATTATGGGTTATCTAATCCCAAGCAGTCATCCATAAAGACATATACATAAGAATGCAACCAAACAGACACAGAAGGCTATGTTTATATATATAAATGTATACATAATAGATAATATATTATATATAAGTATATATAACACTTAAAGATGGGATCATGAATTTGGGGGGGCATAGGAGAAGTTGGAGGAGAGATAAGGAATGATCCAAATGATATAAGTACAATGCCTATGTAGAAAATTCTCAAAAAAATTTTTAAAAAATCAAGAGATAGTCTCTAGACCAGTGGTTCTCAACCTGTCCTTCATAACTCCCTTGTGGGTCCAATATCAGATATCCTGTATATCAGATATTTACATTACAATTCATAACAGTAGCAAAATTATAGTTATGAAGTAGCAATGAAATAATGTTATGTTTGGGGAGTCACCACAACATGAGGAACTGTATTAAAGGGTCATAGCATTAGGAAAGTTGAGAACCACTGCTCTAGACAGTATTATACAACAAAGTTTAAATCACAGATAAATCATACTTATAAATGTTTTTTATATGGATGAAGTGGACTTAAGGGTAGGATGGCAGTGGGGACACAAGAGTAAGCAGATAGCATGAAGAATTTCTTCTGTGATTTGCTAAGCTGCATGGGTACCATCTTGACAGAAGTAATTCCCTCACAAGTATTTCCTAATCACAAAGTCTTTCTCTATCTGAAGATCAAAGAGCTTCCCCCTGGGTAGCAGCATAAGAGGTATGGGGTCTCACATGCCACCAGCTTAGTTTGCTACAAATCATATAATGGTATTAGTGTAGGAGAAGTCAGCACTTCATATTTTCTAGTAAAAATAAAATAATCACACAGTATTAGCCAAATTGAAATATTTACATAGGTCTGGCCATAATTACATCTAAGTCTCAGAATTAACCGTGTGACTTCATACCTTCTCCAGGTCTCAATTCTTTACTTGTAAAAATGTAGTCAGACAAAGTTGTTTCCAAGTCTAAAATACTACAATTCAGTTTTTACCACTAGCCCTTTTAACACCAACATACGAGGTTGACCTTAAACCCACTGTCTGCCAAGCTACTAATGCCTAAAGACTTCAGTGCAATGAACTTATAAAATCACTCCACAGCTATTGTAATAGTTGAGAAAATTTGGGAGATGCATTTGCATTTTTCTACCCTGCCTTTTCTGTACCGTCCTCATCCTCCCCATCTCAAGATAGTTCTTGAAGACAAATTTTTCACACTGAGATTCTATCAGACCTGAGAAAGCAAGTAGTTTAGTTACCTTTTGATCTCTTCAGTTATCAAGATAATGGTTTTATTTTTTGAAACTATAATTAGATAAAAATGTCCAAAGACTAAAGAAACTAAGTTGGGCGATTAGTCTATTCTTTTTGTATTTTAATTCCACTGGAAGGAACAATAGGCTCTTCTTGCCTTTGGCACTATAATAATTCAGCTGAAATGCTAGAAATACCACACGCCAAGATAAAAAAAACGGTGGCATTCTCCCTCTTTAAAAACAATCAATGTTTTCATTTGTGGACTTCAAAGTACATGTGAAATCAAAGTCTCAAGCCTGTGAGTCTGAGGTAAATCAAAGGGCTTTGAGTGTCACAGAAAAGTTCCCTAGTTTATTGCTCTTTTTCTAGATAAGAAAGGAAATCAAAACACTCCCAGGCAGATAAGTATTTTCATCCAATTTTGTATTTCCCTTTCCAAGTGAGCTTGAGCAACTTCCTTGATAACTCATTCTAATACAGTTCTTCTCTAGATCTAACAAAACCTTTCTTGCTGCTCTGCACTTCCTCGTATTATTATAGACCTGGCATTGGTGGGAATGTTTACTGTCATTATATTGTTGCCTCTTGCTTTGATTGTCAGAAACAGTAACCGAAATTCTTGATAATAAGTTAGTGTGATGGCTGATCATGGTTGCCAACTTGACAAACTGGGAAGATGGAACCTCATTTGAAGAACTGCCTCCATCAGACTGGCCTGTGGGCATATCTGTGGGGGAGGGCATAGGAAGGCTCAGCCCACTGTCTGAAGTACCAAGCCTAGACAAGTGGACTTGGGCTATATAAGAAATGTAGTTGAATGTGAGCCTGGGAACAAGCCAGTAATGAGTGTTCCTCCCTGGTTTCTGCTTCAGTTCTAACTTCCATATTCCTGCTTGAGTTCCTGTCCTAACTTCCCTCAATGATGAACTATGACATGAAGTGTAAGTCAAACAAACCTTTTCCTCTCCCAAGTTGCTTTTGGTTATGGTGTTTATCACAACAAACTAGAATTGTTACGATGTCTATGAACAGGATTAAATACATTCTTGGGGCCCTTATCTTTTTTTAACATAATTTTTAATTGATTCTTTGAGAATTTCACATCATGTACCCTAATCCTACTTATTTCCCATTCCTTTCATAGCTGCCCCCACCCTCGTAGTGTCCCTCCAACAGAAAATTTAAAAAATATTAATTGAAAACAAAATAAAACAAACAAACAAAAAACCACTTCGGTCCTTCATTTTCCCCACCTCTCCATTCATCTTAGTGGCTTTGGGAGCTGTGGTGTGTCACACAGTACACCCTTTTGTCCACTTAGCGTTACTAGCAAATGTTCATCGCAATGGTTTATTGGTCTGGTTCAAGGCCTCTGGCTTCTGGTACGCCTATCAATACTGGATACTCACAGAAACTCTTCTTGGAAATCCTGCTGTTGCCCTGAGTCATGGAGATCCTGTGGCTATGGTTCCACAGGACCAATCCCTTCATGCACTGGGGAAGTTCATAGATGGGGTAGATGTTGGGGTGGACCAACTCAAAGTTCCTGGATGTGGGTCTGGGTGGTAGCTGATTTGGTCAGTCCTGGGCGCTGCAAATGACCCCTCAGGTGAAGGACAGACCCAGTTCTTCTATGCCTACGGTGAGGGGTGGGACCACTCTCTCCTGAGTGTGGGGCCAGCTCTCCTGTGAGGGGTGGGGCCAGATCTTCTGCTGCAGTAGCCAGCCAGGAGCAGGGCCAGAGGACAGTGCCAGCTCAGCATGGCCCTCAGATTTCAATACACACGGTTCCTATAGCACCCTGTGGTAACATACCACCATTCAGGTCATAACACCCTGAATGTCCAGGCTCCTCTGATCTCAGAAGTTAAGCAGGGTTGGGTCTGGTTAGTACTTGGATGGGGGTGGGGTTCTTATCTTAATGAAACATTCCTAATGATGCTAGTATATGTTGGTCAAATCTGGTTCTCCTCTCCAGTTAATAGTCTCTCATCTGTATAAACTAATGACTATGAAAATCCTTTAAGAGAGTAACCACACTGATGTGGAACACTAATAAATTGAAGTATTTGCCTGAAGGAACTGACTCTTGGGATGCAATCATTAAAAGTGGAAAGCTCTCTTTTTTATTTATTTATTTTTTTTAAATTACACTCATGGTATTCATTACTTACACTCATGATATTAATCACATTTGTGGTATTCATAGATTACATTCACAGTATTCATTCAATTATACATATATAATTATATATATATATATATATATATATATATATATATATATATATATAATGTCGAATGTCATTTCTTGAAGGGGGTAAGAGGTTAAATACAGGCTTACAGTACAATGGGAGGACCCCGGAGGGCAGAAGTTCACTACTGATGTTTTACAATCTTGCATCTAAGCTGTTAACGCCCATTATTCAGGATACACAGACAAGGAACTTCCCTTAAGCATTCAAGAGGGTGGAACCTGGCAAGGAATTAGCATTGGGAGGATATCAAGGTCCGCAAGCAAGGCAACAGTTACCCAAAACGGGGGACAGGACCCTACAGGTCCCCTTTTTATTAAAAAATGAGCTTCTGACTTGGATTGCGTGGGAAAGCTCTCTTTATACTGAGTGATTCATTATTTACCTTAACTTTGGCAATATCACTTAGTACTAGATATTAAGTTTTGTTTGTTTGTTTATTACAATACTGAGAACAAAATGTAAGATCTTACACATGTTAGGCAGATACACTACCACTAATCAATACCTCCCAGGTCAGCACCAGATATTTAAAAATGCAAGCATGCCTTTCAATATAGGCCTATATATAAAAAAAAAACAATGGAAATAGGACTATATCAATGACTGGATATTCACTAGAATATAGTAATTATTTCTAGTTAATTGCCTACTTGCCTAGTCCTGTAGAATGTTGACACTTTCTTTGAATTCTAGTGAATGATACTGTAATCCATTTCATTTTAGTCATTATTCAGTCTGCCATATTGACTCATTGATTCTTCCACTTTAGTGTTTGGTATCTGTCCTTCTGAAAATCCATATGGTTCTCAAATCTGGCAACAGTGTCATCTTATAGAAAGGAACTTGGAATTTTAATTTCCCATGGTTTAACAAACTCGTTTGACATAGAGCGGCATTTTAAAGACATTACTTCACCACTACCATAGCAATTTATGCAACTGAAGCATGACCAAGGAAATATTTCTATAAGTATAAAGCTATATATAATGTGAGTGCAAGCACAGTCTGAAGAACTCTGAACTTACTTTAAGATAAAGGATACAAAGTAGTCAGATACTTAAGATTTTGTGGTCAAATGTGGCAACAATACTGAATTTCAGTTGCTAGTCTACTTCACTGACACTGGTGAACACTGAACCCCGAAACTCTACCCATTAAGTTTCTCTTGGGCGCTTAAGACATTCACCTGCTAATGAGACAATGATGGTCATGAGGGACAGGTATTCTTTTCACAAGACTGTTATGGCTCCTTGAGAAGTGTGCTCTCTAGAGGAACTGAATTTGACCTTAAGGACAAGTGAGGCTATGTAAGTGAACGAATGGAGTGGGTAAGGTAGTGCCTTTGAAGAAGTACAGCTCATTAGCTTGGCTGAAATACAAGATTTGTTTTGGGGAGTAGCAGGAAAGAAAACTGTAAAGAATGAATGATTATCATCTCAAAATTTGAAGAGATTGCTGGAAAGGATGAAACTCAAGCTCTGCTCATCTTATTCTGTACTATTTACTTTCAAATACAGCTTTCCCTAGTCTGCCACTGATGTTTAATATATGCTTTAGTAACGACTCTGAGTTCCTATTATTGACAGACATAGTAACTACAGCATAGTAGTTAGAAATAGAGCCCTCCATAAGGCACTTACTGCATGGTCAGTCTTGGGTCAGTTTATGTCACCTTTATTTCTTTTCTATAAATATGTACAATAATACACTCAAGATGAAGGAAGAAAAAAGGTACAAAGAATGCGTGGATTTCTTAGCAAATGGGAGCTAAGAAACATAAAAGGAGAGGCAATTCAAGGAAGAATTTTTTTCATTGCATCAAATTAAATAAGAGATTAAGGTGGTTAAAATTTGCCTGAAGTCTCTCCTCTCAGTCAAGCAAAAGTAATAAGGACCAATGGGAAGAAGCTGGCCCCAGCTTTTGCTATCATAAAGCAAGATACCAGAGTGGTGCTGAATCCTCTATTTGAGAAAAGGCCAGAGAACTTTAGAATTAGACAGTACATCCAGCCCCTAAGGGACCTCACCTGATTCATCAAATACTAGCTTCCTTATCCCCATCCTCTTGTGATTACCAGTTCACCTAGGCATTGTTTAAGCTTTCCTACAAGAGGAGGCCAGGCACAAAGCAGAAGAAATGTAGAGGCTGTTGAAATGGGCTGGGGAAAAAAAGCTTCTGGCAAAGGGGTCACTTCACTAAGAGACCTCCTGTCCTTCAAGCAGGGGTCTATATTATCACTCTCTTGGTGGAGAACCAGGTCTCCCTTGTATCACAACCCTGCTGCATCATCAAGGAGAAGGCCAGGCTGGGATGGCTGGTCCAGAGAAAGACACAACCAACTGTTGCCTTCACATAAGTTCAAAGACAAAGGCATCCTGAATACGCGGGTAGAAGCTATCAGTACAAATTACAGTGACAGATAAGATGAGACTCATTGTCACTGGGGATCCAGAATACTGTATCGAAAAACTGTGGCTCACATTACCAAATGGCAAAACTAAAAGTCAATGAACTTGCCACCAAATGGGATTAAATATACATATCTGAGTTTTCTGTACATAAATACATTAAGAAATGTCCTTCAAAAACTGCCTGAAGTACATTAACTTCAAAAAGGTTGAGGTTGTCTCCATCCATTTTGTATCATAATGATGAAATATTCAAGGCTGGGTACTTTGTCAAAATGTTTATTTGGTTTCTAATTCTGGTGGTTGGAAAGTCCAAACTGCACTGTGCCTCCATCAGACTATATTATTACATTTCAGAGAGGGAGAAAATGAATCAGCCATGTGGAGAAGGGGCGCATGTGCCAGCAAGAAAGCAAGAGAGCAGGAAGAGGCCAGGCATAGCCTTCTATAAAAATGTAGCCTTGTGGAAATCAATCTATTCCTGCAAGACCAAACCCACTTAAAGAGACTAGCATTGATGCATTTACCAGGGAGGGAGCTCTCATGACCTAAGTATCTGTCACAAGGGCCCAGCTCTTAAAGATTTCATCATGTCAACAGTGCCATATTTGGTACCAAGCTTCTAGCATAAAAATCTTCCAGGGGACAAACCATAGGAACCTTTGAAAGAATAAAACAACAGCAGAAACCATCAGCAACCTTCCATAAATTAGCTTTAGTCCAAAAGGAGGCAAGCAGTTTGCTGAAAGGGGGCAACACAGTTGGAATGAGAAAGGAAGGAAAGAAGAGGTATAATGAGGGACTGCGGCTGAAGTTTCTTTTCAGCTTCACTTCAATTTCACTGAAGGACAAAGAGTCAGCTTTGACTCATAAGTATGATCAAGAGATGATAACAGATAGACATGTCGTGGCTCAGAACTGAAATGTCTGGTAGCTTCAACAAGAACATCAAACTCCAACTTCCCTCTTTGCTGCATTCTAGTGACAAAATGGTGACAAAAGAGAGAGAAGGTCCCATACACAAACCATCATCTCTCTTCCTTTGGTCTAGTACTGTACAAGAAAGAAATAATATTATGAAGCAACCCATCCATTTGCAACATCACAGTATTACCAGTTGAACAATTATAGCAAAACCTCATTAATTTTGACTACATTTATTTGGAATTTGCGGTCATTTAACCAGGTTGGTGTTACCTTTGTGCTACTTAACAAAGAAAGGGTTCACCAAGCAAATAGTGTGAACAGGATTTCAAGAAAGTTAATTGAGCCTTCTAGGAGCTTATTCCACCTATTTTAAAGAACACACTGTTTTTAAGGAACTTCAGAATATTCATTATTTGAATGTAAATTGATTCTGCTAATTATAGATTAGTGTAATCTACTGTTAAAATCCTTTATCTGCAACAGTTAACTTGGCTTGCATTGAATATGCTCATTAGAAATGAAAATGTCAATTCTTTAAAGCTAGTTCACAATTCAAATTAATACATACCCCTTCTTCCCACCCCCATGAGTTAACCACAGTTAGAACAGTATTGCCTGAAACTAGCCCATCACTTATGATTACAGTGCAAAAAACGAATAAGTGATCAAAAAGCCTCAGAGCAGCCAAAAGCGATGTTTTAAAGCTGATGTTATAAATCATGAGTACGCTCTCCATGACAAGTTCTACTGACAGCCAATTTTGCCCTTATTTAACATCCACATGTGAGAAATGAACTTAGAAAGCTGGATAGGCTTTTTTAAAAGGACTTTTTGTTTGTTAGTTTCAAAGTTCATTAACTAATTGGAAAGAGGAGAAGAACTGCTAAAAAATATGTAGAGGAGATGAGGGAGGGGATGGGAGGAGAGGAAGGAAATTGTGGTCTGGATGTAAAATAAATAAATAAATATTTTAAAAAAGGATACTGAGAGGAATAAGCGACTGCAGGCTGCAAAAATTCACAGACCTTGTATAAAATGTATCTGTAGTGCCGGGCGGTGGTGGCGCATGCCTTTAATCCCAGCACTCGGGAGGCAGAGGCAGGCGGATCTTTGTGAGTTCGAGGCCAGCCTGGGCTACCAAGTGAGCTCCAGGAAAGGCACAAAGCTACACAGAGAAACCCTGTCTCGAAAAACCAAAAAAAAAAAAAATGTATCTGTAATAACTAGAACACCAACATAACCTAGGACAAGTTAGTATAGAGGTAAAGTTGTATAATCTTCCCTAGTAAACTTTGAAAGTTGTAATATTAAAGTGCAATCAATAACCAATGACCTCCCTAAATGATCAAAGCTGAACTATGTTGAACATGGTTTTAAAAGACAAATAAGTTCACAAGCACACATACACAAAGGCAGGCATACTTTGTTCCTACAGAAGATAACCTTGAAAAGTGAAATGTATTGATGCTTAAAAAGATAAGGATCATATCATATAAAAAAAGAATAGCAATTCATTAAGAGGTTATTGTGTGTAGATGTGGTGCTAAATACCGCCTACATCATTTCAACTACTTTGACTAACAATCCCTTGAAGAAGGTTCTAGCATCAGAGGTTAACAAACTCTAAGCTGAGAGAGAGAGAGAGAGAGAGAGAGAGAGAGAGAGAGAGAGAGAGAGAGAGAGAGAGAGAGAGAAAGAGAGAGACAGTCAGGGAGAGAGAGTTGGGGAGATCTCCAGGGTTAAAACTCAAGACACCTCCTGGGCTATCCACCTTACCTTTCCAAACTCAACAAAAAAGAACTCTGTCCTATGTTAAGGGTTCCATATAGGCAGTATTTATACTGTACTTTTATTTTCCAAACATATATTTAGCAAGCATCTTCACTATGATCTAAGAGACAGAAAATGATACTATGTTCTAAACATAATTGGTTTTGCAAGCTGAAAATAAAAGTAATAATGAAAAATAAAAACAAACCTATGAATATGTCTAATTAGGCCTATCCCAATATCCCAGTTGATGTCTGACCTAAATGATGAAACCTGAATATCAAATGATCAGTTAACATTTGGTTTTCTTATTGTTTTCTCATTGTGTTTAGAAAAATTTGAGATGAGAATATGCCAATGAGGCAAGAGGAATGAGGAAAAGATTTCAGGGAATGCTAAGAATTCATTGTGCTGTTTTAGGGGAGTTTGGAGAATCTGTTTCTCAGGTAGTCTAATTAATGCTAAAGGCATAAAAGACATGTGGGGCTTGCTATGGTAGTGAAACCTCTAATCATACAACTCAGTCACCAAGGCAGGAAGATATAATTTTGAGGCCAGCTTGGACTACACAGTAAATACTGTATCAAAATAATAGTAGACATGTGGACATGATACACATTGCAGAAGTATTGGAAGTTGGAGAGATTGAAACATATGCAATTATCTGATTTAGAGATAAAGTGAGGATATCCTGTTTCATGTTCATAAAAAGACAAGTGGCTAGTAAAAGAGTCACTCACACAATTCCTTTTCTATAAAAATCAAAATTCTTTACTCTTCCTGCTTCAAATCTACCTATTCTTGGAGGATCTGTTATAAATGTCACATGTGCTATGAAGTGCTCCATAATCTCTAAAGGTCAATAGAAATCTCCCTCATTTCTGCTTTTCTCAATTGCACATATTCGCCACAGCACTCATGATAATACCAGTTACTCATATATGTGACCCGTCCATCAGATGAAAAGGGCAAGGGCCTCTGACTTGTTTCTGCAGTTCCTACATTGCCTAGCATAGTGCCCACAACCTACCAGGCTATGGGGAAAATTGGCTCAATAGCACTGATTTAAGACAGTGCATTATCACCTAGCTTACCTGCAGGAGTATTTGTTCTCTTTCTTTTCTTGCTTGAATCCCCTCCATTCTCAATGAGGCCATCTGCGACCAGAGGGCCAGTGGCACTACCAAACTGCAGGGGTTCGTTGTTGTTGGCAGGGTCAAAGGGCAGCTGGTTCAATCCTAAAGAAGAAAAAGAAAGCCAAAGTCCAGTCTCCATTAAGGACTGGGATCATCCCCAGACTTTATTATATGAGCCGCCAGTGGGAAAAAAAAAATAAGTCTTAACTGAGTCTTGGTGTAAAAAGATAAATCCTCCAAGACAGTTGCCCTCTAATTTTTGCAGATTTGTTGACAAGTTCAGAATTAAAATATAAGATGGTGACTCTGTCATTTGTAGGAATGCTCCCACATTTTTTCTGTACTTCTTCCATTAAGATGACAGGACTATCTGGGTGCAGTGGTTTGTGCCTATAGACCCAGCTACTCAGGAAGCTGAGGCAAGGGGGTCGTGTAAGTACAGAAGATTGTTGCCAAGCTAGACTATGTAGTAAGGCTTCATCTCAAACAAAAATGATGTTTCTAGAGCAGGGCCTACTTTTCTTTGAAAAAGGTTAGCTTTGAATTTTTGAATTACCCCATAACACCTTCTCTATTATTTTGTTATGAGGTTTGTTGAACTGATGCAGAAACAAGCACTAGATACTTCTGGCGTCAGTCATCTCCAGTGCTAACACAAAGGTCTCTAAGAACAAAAACTGTAAGCTCATGACAAATGAGAAAAGAAAAGAAAGGGAAAGAAGAGAAAAGAAAGATGTGGACACTGTGGGGAGTTATTTACTTGCCAGAATAATGGGGGCTCATAGGTCAGGTTTGCTGGCATTTCTCTCATCATGGTCAACTGCCATCAGAAGCATGGAAACTTAACTATTCATTGCTGCACCCCACAGAATGTCAAAAGGTCCTCTCTAAGTCATAGAGATGGGTCAGAATCTTTGACACAAGAAGGAATACTATCATTATTTATAGAAAAGATCACAAAAAAACCTTAACGTTTTAAGTAAATTGACAATTGTGTATTACACTGCATTCCTAGCTAGTGGCCCACAAGCCACAGGTTAGGCACACCTAAAGAGGGGAATAAAGATAAGTTCTTACTCTGGCAGCAGCACATGGGATTTCAAGTGTTTCAATTAAAATGTCACGAAATATGGAAAGAAAAGCTTTGTGAAAGCTCAAAGTAAATATATTTCTTCCAAGCCTTTTATCCATTATTTCCTACAAAAGTGGAATCAAGTTGGTCTGATATAGTTCATTTTTTTAACTTCTAAATTTTCTATGATCCACAACGGTACAATTCTTGAGACAATGTTACCAAACATCAATAAAAAGTTTGGAAGATAGTCAGGTAAATGTCAGTCAAATCTCAGTAACACAAATGCTGAGCAAAACACTTTCACGTTATGGTTCCTAAGAATTATCCTTTTGTTAATGTTTTCAGACCATGTAAAATGTAATACTTTTCCCCTAGCAACTAACTAGACTCCACTAGGAACAACTCCAAAGTGTCCTCTGAGACTTGTCAAATATTCTTCATTTACAAAATGTAAGTAACTACATGAAATAATCAAACTTGCTTCTTTTCCTTAAGTCAACTATTCACTTACATCCTATCTATGTCCTATTAATTATGTATTATGACTAGAACTAAAATCAAACGAAGTAGACACAGTGATGTGGGTCTGCAATCACTCCAAAGTGATAATGTACAATTCCAAAACTTTCTTAGCATTTCCTTCTGCATTATCAATCTGATAAGATCAAGTTCCAAGGAAAACAGAATGCTTGTATAGGGGGGGAATCACAACACATTGAGAATGCAAATCTTTGGTTTCCTTTACTAGCTAGATCAGATTGACAAACCATATAATCTCTCTTACCCCTGGTCTTATAATGTGTAGAATGAGTGATAACACCGCACAAGATAAAAAATAGATATTTGTAGCAGTTGTTTTTTATTGTAAGCGAATTAAAACAATATTTTTCTTACAAGCTTATAAGTTCTCCTGAAGGTGACTCTGCACCCCACAATTGTATCCCTTTATACGTAGCACCACACTAAAACATAGTGAATATTGAATGAATTAATTTACCCTCAACAAGTGGGGGCAGGTACTCCTTTTATTAAGCCATGTGATTAAAGCCTTGGCAGATGATAACCAAGAATTAATGCCACAACTGAAACATTCTAATGCTGATTGGAGCAATACTATTTAAAATAATTAGATTTTAAATGCATCTCCATCGTTTGAGTAATATACTACAGGATGGGTAAAATACTGATTAAAAGAAATTCTCAGAGATTAGGATGTTCTGATTAATGACTTAATTATAAGAGTTTTTTTAAATTTTGTCTTGCATTTGATAATTTTAAGAATAATATATTATTCCATTTTCCTGTTTATGAAGTAGATGACCGAGCAGCTTACAAAACTTCAGAGCCATAATCTGTAAGGGGAAGCTAGTAAGAGCTCCTTACTCCTGGGACTGATATAAATATAAAACCAGATCATGTACGTGAGATATTCATTATAACATCTGGCCCAGAGTTGATGCACAATATGGATATATTGATCATTCAAAAATATTCAAATCAAATATATTAAAAAATATTCATGAATTGTCTGATCTATGGCACTGTTTTCCCACTTCCTGCTGCCCTGGTCAGCATGCTTTCTGTTTCCTCCTGGAGTGAGCAGGTAAGATGTGGCTTCTAGGCTGGATCTGAATGGACATGGTAAGCCCAATAAACATTGACCACAACTATTATAATATTGATTTAAAATTTTTTAATTTCTCATATTGAGGAACTGTAAAGTGAGGAAGTTGATCTGAACTTGACCTAATCCAAAATGTAGCCTACTTTCCGCATTCTACTTTTTCACTGATGTTTTTCCATCTTTTTAAAAGCTGAACTAGTCCATCAAATAAACATCTGGTGAGCTGAGGTTCTTCACTCATAGACATTTGGTCAAAACTGTATTTGTTCTATTTGGTTCCAGATAATAACTTCAGAGATTGGGATATTTTATGTCTCATATTAATGTACAGATGTTTTGACACTGAGAAAGACAGACATTTCAAGAGTTTTGTGTGAACTGACTTCTTAGAAGATCTAGATGCATGAAAATTTAGTGTAGCAGCTCAGTTCTTATTTTTTTATAGGAAAGGATCTCCTGTCAAAGACAGAGCCATCTGACACAGTAAGCCAATTCCTTGAACACAAATCCACATTTTATATTATCTAGGACTCAATATAGTCTTCAAAGATTTGTAGCTTGAGAGCAAGAGCTATAGAGCTAGTGAAATCCTATGACACTTGTGATTCCTAGCTATTTTTTGTATTGTTTCATTCTTCCCTGAAGACAGCATCAAGTAAACCAGTAAACCAATAGGTCCCTATAGGGTTTTTTTCTGTGCTATGTATAGGTGAGTTAAGTCAAATGGCATTTTAAGTAAAAAGACACCACCAAAATTATTTGAATATTAAAAGGAAATCCATCACATCAATGCCAAAACTTCTTGGCAAATATCAATGATGACATAAACAAAAATATTAGCAATGACAATATAGTAACTCATGAAAACTATAAAATTTACCTTAAAATCTTTTATGTAAGCAATTTCTACTAAATTCTACCAGACATGATGAACTGGAAAATGTTATGTTTGGAAAAATTTTTTGAGCTTATCAAGCTCATTCTATGCAATATAGGAATTGTCCATAGTATTCTACTATCAGATCAAGTTAGGAACACCTTCACAATGCATTCTAACACTTGCAATGAGTGTTTCAGGTTATAGGAGTAAAATGTGATCCTGTGGATCCAACTTGTTGTTTAAAGCTGTGGCTCATAGACTATATGAAATTAAATGTCTCCTCTGGATAAGTTCACTTTAAATGAAAATGATTGAAGGTCTGAGAAATCTATTAACTGAAGGCAGCAATCTTCACACAGAAATTAATGCTGAAAAAGGAACAGCATTTTGGCATCAGGACCATCCTAGTGAATTTGTCCTATTTTCCAAATGGCTGCAGCTTAAAAACAGATATGAGACATTATGATAGTTGGGAGGGGGGTCCTTCAAATTAGGTGTCTTTCTTTTCTATATTTTTCATCTGGGGCTTTGCAGACAGTAGGCAACTGTACTACTTAGGCGTCCCATCTTTAGCATGTGATTGTTTGGGATGGAGGTTTTATTATATAGCCTGGCCTTTGAACAAATTCTTGATCCTCCTGTTTCTGTCTCCCAAGTGCTGAAATCACATTGGACAATTGTATGTCAAGACATCTAGCTACAAATGAGTGGGGATTTTTGAGATTATACTAGAATTACAACATTTCTCCCTTTCCTTTCCTCCCTTCAAAACCTTACATATATTCCTTGCTCTCCTTCAAATTCATGACCTATTTCTTAATTGTTACTGCACTCATATATGTATATACATATGTATTTTTAAATATAACTTTTTCAGTCTGTATAAGTCAGTTTTTAATTATAAACTTATGGGAAAACAAGAATGGGTATGCCATGATAAATCATCAGGTCCCTTTGTAGGTCCTTTTGTAATATTTTTTCATCTCTGGGATCTCCTCCACACATTCATTCTCTGTCTCTTACAGGCCAAAAAACCTTTGACTCCACATTTTATAGCTTTAGCTACCCTGTCATTCTACCGAATAATTCTGAAGGATTATTCACAGTATGAAAATGGTTGTATTTCAATATCACTCTTCAATCCAAGTGGTAGCAGTCAAAACAACTGGACATTTCTCAGAACCATGGCTTAATTGTTATGAAACCAATATGCTGTGTATATGTTTTAGATGAAAATAGGGCAGCTGTTAATGAGTCACTGGTGAATAAAAATAATGGGGATGAGATGGAAAAGATAAGAGACAGCAAAGTGGTTAAAAGGAGAGCACACTAGTTCCTGCAGAGGACCAGTGTTTGATTTCCAGCACCCATGTGCAAAGAAAGGCTCACAACCACCTGAAACTCCAGCCCTAAGGGATCTTCACTTACATACACACACTCACACACAGATACATTTACATACACATACCTTTTATTTGTAAATAAAGGTCTTGCTTGAATTGTAATAGATATAACTTTCAGAGCAAAATTTACACCAAAGTCACCTTTTCCGAAATGTGCAACACAAGTAAATAGCCATAAAAGAAGGTCCCTCAACTTTTAGTGACTCCCCAAACTAGTCAGTCAAGGCACTAGAATCTTCATAAAAGTGTCCCTGCCAATTCAGGCCTTTGTTTTGTTTGTCTGTTTTTTTGTTTTGTTTTGGTTTTTGGTTTTGGAGACAGGGTTTCTCTGTGTAACAGCTCTAGCTGTCCTGGAACTCACTCTGTAGACCAGGCTGGCCTGGAACTCAGCAGCCTGTACTAGGCCTGGCTTGAACTTTCCCAAACACTTATTTCTTGACATACTTATGTATTCCATGGAGATTGTATGTTTGCCAAGGATTCAGATTCAGTAAGTTTGAACTGTAATCTGCTTTCCTGACGAGTTCTTGGATGTTGCTGAGCATGATGGTATAGAGTCCATTTGGGACTACATAACATTCATAAATCTATCTAATCTATTTTTATACCTCTGCCTACTTCTTTTTATGTTTGTTTTAATATTTTTATTGAAAATGACCCCTTTCAATATATTCTGATCAGTTGCTTCTTCCCCAACTCCTCCCAGATCCTTCCCACGATCCCCCAACAACTGCATACCCTTCTCTCTCTTTGGAAAGCACACAGAAAACAAATAAAACAAAACAAAATGAGCAAACTAGAATAAAATTTTAATAAAAGAAATGCACAGAGAAACAGACAGACACACATACCATAAAAACACAAAATCAGAAACCATATACAGAAGCAAAAGGCCAGTACGACAAAAAAAATTCCCAGCTAAAACAATATGAGACCAAAAGTCTACAAAAATATCACTGAATTTGTTTTGTACTGGCCATCCACTGTTGGGCATGGGGCCTACCCTTAAGTGTGGTTAATATACCCAGTGAGACTCCATTGCTGCTTCTTCTTCTTCTTCTTGATTTTCAAACTTTAAAATGCCAGCCTTCCGTTAGGGTTTATTACAGTAGCTATATTTACATGGTGGTGCAATTCCTTATTTGCTTATATCCAACCAAATATATCCACATCAATAGAAAGAGAACAACCAGCCATGAAGAAACTATTATTGAATGTATACCATATACATTAGTTACATATATTATCTAGTTTATTTCCTAGTCATCATTCCCATTTACAAGAAATGGGAGACTTACAACATTAAAGTAAAATTTCAAAGGTTGTACAGCTAATAAGCAATACTAAAAGGAGCACAGGCTTTTTAAAATCCAAAACACTCTTGTAGATTTCCTTTTATTTTAATCTGTACATTACCCGTGTCTTTTCAAACATTTTTGTGCTATACTTCTTTTGATATTGCTGGGGTGATCATAAACAGAAGGAAGTTAGAACACCGTGGGGAGTCACTTGAAGTGGATGGTGGTGTGAGAAGCCCTTTACCTCCAGGATGATATTAGGTACACAGCTTTGTTCCACCATGTGCTTCTTGCCACATGCCCCAAAACAATAGAACCAAGTGACCACAGAGTGAAACCTCCACAACCATGAGCAAAAAGAAATCTTTTCACAATTCAAGTTAATGATCTGTTCTTTTGTCTCAGTGATGGAAAACTGCACAACTTCGTTCTCTTTTTCTGCAAACCAAAATGGTCTTTCCATTGTCTAAGACTCCAATATAACAAAACAGTATAGAAGAGATTGCATACATGAATCATTTCTTAATAGTTCTATGGGCAGTAAGTTACCTACCCTATTTTATAAAAATTTAATTTAAAAAGACAGATTCTAAAAATGTATTTTAATATAATATGCATAAGATACATGTAGCTATTATAACCTAAGTTTAAATTAACTAAGATGGAATACCATGAAAACTTCAGTCACATATAAAGGACTCATTAGACATTTATAGCTAAGGACTGTTAATATTGGACAGTCCAGACAGAACATTCCAGTCATCACAGAAAGTTCCACAGGATAGTGCAGCGCTATTATATAGTTAGAACTAGACTTAAACCCTATCTGCCACTTACTTGCTGTTCCAGTCATTAAGGGTGTCACTCATATGTGAGAAGTCATTTTATCTCTTCAAGTTTAGCATTATAAAACAGGGAAGGTAATGCCTCTCCTTTATTGAGACATGAAGAAAATTAAATGGGACTATATTAGTTATTTTATGTGTTGCTGGGACAAAAGTTCTAACAAAAAACAACCTAAGGAAGAAATTGTCTACTTTGGCTCACAGTTCATGGTTGTATTAGCAACCAGGCATCACATGGGGACACTCAGCTTCTTCTACATTTTAGACAGGCCTGGAGGCCAGACCATGAAATATTTGTTGATCTTCTTGCCTCAGTGAATCTAATTTATATAATCGCTCACTGACATGCTTGTCCCTTTGCTCATTTTAGATCCTGAGATATTGACAATCAATATTAGCTACTATCGGGACAACAATCACTAAATATCTAGTAAATATCAGACACTAAAAAAGTGCTTATGACACTTTATCTTGCTTGTTAACTTGAGATTTAAAATAAACATGGAGAAAAATCTCTGAGCATATCTGTGATGGCACTTCTAGAAAGGTTCTACTGAGGAAGGAAGACTTACCCTGAAATGTAAGCACAATTATTACATGGTGTATGGCTCTGCACTGAATAAAAAAGAGAAAGATTAGAATACCAGCATTCGTTGCTCTGCTCACTGACTACATAAGCAAGAAGACATGGCACTTTCCTCCATTTTCCATACCTTCCCTATTGTGATGGGCTGCAACCTCCAACCATTAGCGAAAGTAAACCCTTCCTCCTTTAAGTTATGCTCTGCTGAGTATTTTGTCATGGCAACAAGAAAAGGAACTAACATAGTCATTTAACGCAACAGGAATTTATATGAATTTGCCTCACAAATTTATAGTATAGAGTGTGGATCCTACGTTTCCAGACTAATTCCTATTTAAGGACTGGGAGATGTTAGCCTTGTGCTCTTCTAATGCATTTTTTTCTTCCAGGTAATGTATAGTGATTAAAGTAAATCATTAATAAAGAATATGGAAATAGTGATTTTTTTTGGTTTGCAATACTTTTAGATCATTCCTATCAACACGTGGACTTTCAAAAATGCAAGAATAAATTATAATTGAAGCTTTATTAAGTGGTATCTTTAAGAAGGATGCTATACTACTGTAATACTGGAGTGGCACTAGAGCTGTGATGGACAAGGATCATTTCTCTAAATCCATATTTTCCTTAACTTGATATATTCTTTGTGTTTTTCCCTGTGAGGGGGTGCTGACAGCCACCAGGCCTAATAATGGTGAATTATTTGAGTATATCTGAACTAAACCAATTAAGGTGTTTAAGTTTCCTGAGTAGGAAAACCAAATATAGATTTTCAACTTTCACAAGAATGCCTCAGAACTCTTTTCCTTTATACAATTTAATGCTGGGGAAACAGCAAAATCACATTACTCAATGAAAACAAGGTTCAAAAAAATTTGATTTGATGTAACAGTTCAAAGTGACAGACGGTAGATGGGCAATCTATCATTTTCTTAAAAGTCTGGCATTCCTCAAACAACTGATAAAAGTGGCCCAAAGTGTGGAACAGTTACAGCATCCACTTTTCTTTGGGAGCTGGTATAGAAAGATGGTGGTTCATCAGTACCTGCTTAGAGCTGGCTTTAAACCATGCTGCAATTCTCATTGACCAATTTTCCACCTGAGTAACAGGAAAGGGCAAGTTCTTAACACACTGACCACTAAGTTATCTGTTTAGTTCTTGCCTGTGAATGTGCCCAGAGCTACTGTATCATCTTAACACACTGACCACTAAGTTATCTGTTTAGTTCTTGCCTGTGAATGTGCCCAGAGCTACTGTATCATGGGTTTCTCTGTCTCAATGAAACAAATTATTGCAGATTCCTGAGCCTGAGGGCAGAGAGTTGTTCTGGTATTAAAACTGGAGTCTATCTTGTCAGATCTGTAATGAGGTCTTCCCTTCAGGCTGATTGATTTCATAAAGCTGAGGCAATTATCAAAAGCAAGCACCGTTTTCACTGCAAAACCAACTTCAATGGTTTTGAAAACTAGCTCATCAGCTAGATCTGGTCAGGAGCCTAGACTGAGCCAGCCCTTTCAATAGGGACAGTTACAATACATAGAGAACACCAATTTCCTCTAATAGATTCTTATGATGCCAGTAAAGAAGTTGTAAACAACTTTCAGCAAAATAATTTCACATGCTGTGAGTAAATGAAAATTGAACTTGCTGTCAGATAAATCTGTATTTCAGTGTAAGATGCTTTGAAAGGGAGAGTGAGAGCTGGAACTTTTCTGATCTTTGGAAAGGTAATTATATCAATTAATGCTAGAGGGATATTGGTATCCTTTATGAGAGATGCACTGTATGAAAAACATCTGAATCTTTGCTTTCTGAAAAAAATATATGAATTTCATCAGATTTCCTTCCTTCATTTATTCAGCTGTCATTAACTATTTATCCAATCACTGTGCTACAATTTTAATTACCTCCTAATTAACCAATGATGAGTTTGTGATTTAGCATTCCCTAAAGATAGAACTGCATAAATACGGTAAATCTTCATTTACATTCTCAAAAATTTTATCTTCCTTTCCTCTCCCCATCTATTACTTTTTGCTACACTGCTTCTCTGATGCTCTGGAGGTATGCTTTCTGCATCCCTTATCTTTGATCACCATTTGGGTTCATTTTTCAGATATGTATGATAAACGGCTCTTGTTGACTGTGGAATTATATACACAGGAAAAGACAGAGATTCCCATAATATACTAATGCATCTTTAGAGCTCCCTACCATACCTCCTATAACTACTTCATCTCAGGAGTATCATCAATACAGGGAGCTGGCAAGTGATTAACTCCTTTAGTGAAGTCATTGCCAGAGCTGAAGGTAAATTCACTTCTGTAGAAGTCAGACTCTGATTCTTGGGAAGACAGCATAATTTTATTAAGAGAAGTCTGTAAAAAAAAAGAGCAACTTTATGTTTGAAGTAAGTAGTATGACTTCTGTTATATAAGAGTGGGAGATTAATTTTATTCTGGCCTGAGGTCTAATTGAGGTAGTCGATATGTATTGGAATGAATGAGCTAATGAATTAATAGGGACCTATTGTCTCCCTCCTTATTCACCCAATTCATTAAGACAATTCTGTGTGTCCTTCAGTATGCAAGGCCTGAGGAGTTTATGATGTGCTAAGATAGTCTCTCTCCTCAAGGAGATCAGAGCCAGAAAGGAAGGGCAGCATATATACAATCTGGCCTGAATTGTGACTTAGATTCACTTCCTTTTATTTCCCCTGAGTAACCTGTGTCATTCATATCTATTTTCTCAAAATTCCTCAAACATGCTACTCACATTCATGGCTGTGTTTTTCTTTATATACATTCTCTGCTTGAAAATCAATTTTCCCTTTTCTCCACTTGGAGAGTGTTACTTTGCCTTTCTAAACCCTACACATGTCACTTCTTCAGTGAAGTTTCCCTTAAACTCGAAGGTTCTCTTCACAGAACACTTTTCTCAGAGCACTTAAAGCAGGACATCAGACTTCATTCTGGATGTCGGTGTGTGTGTTCTGGGTGGGCATTGTGACATCTGACCTATGCCATCTGATAGCGGGATGAAGGATGTAATGAAAATTTGAAAGCACTAAAGGTAGAGAGACAAATTTGGAAAACAACAGTCACACTGTGGAAATAGGTAGTAGCAAGAACTCAGTGGAATGGAATCTGTAGGATGAATACACATGAATGAGTTTCAGAACCATTTATAAAAAAGAACCATCTTTATAAATATCAAATCCTCTGATTGGATCTTAGATTTTAGAAGGGAGGAATCCAGAACGACTCACTTAAAAACTCTTGAATCCTGAAAAACTGCAACCTAGGTTGGCAAGGTGACTCAGTGGGGAAAAGCGCTTGGTTTTCAAGCCTGATGAACTAAATTCAATTCCTGGTACCCACAGTGGAAAGAAAAGAACCCAATCTTGATAGCCACAGATGTGCGCTGGCATTCACCATGCACACATCAGATACATATACCTCAACCATAATAAAAACTGCAACCTTTGTGGCAATCAATAGGAGAAAAAGCACATTTCATTGAGAGGCACATCCATATGGCTATGCTGCAAAATAAAGCTGCTTCCAGTCTTTATTTACCATAGTATACACACTACCAGGAAATACCAGCAAATGGCTTTCACTTGACCTGTAGTATGTATTCCTAACAAAGCCTATCGAAAGACATAAATTCATTCAGAATAAAAAGTATAATATTGTAAGAAGCAGAATAAACTATTGGGCTAAGGGGAGGAAAAACCATTCAACCTTGTTCCTTCTCTCCACTTCCCAAATAACTTTTCCAAATGGTCTTATTAGAAAATATTGCATTGTAATAGCAGTTCTTTTTGACATTATATTGTGTTAGAATAAACTGACAATTCTTCTTTTAACAATACTCAAGGAAAAACCTGAAAAAAATAACGCTATGTTGTTTTTCTTCCTGCCAAAGAATATAGCAAATGTAATTGTCTACTGGAGAAGAAGCACTGTAATCATCTTTATCTTTAAAGTAAATTCATTGCAGGAAGATGCTCTGAGACAATTGACAGAGAACATTGGGGCTCCTAGGAGACTGCAAAGTGATGGATTGAGTCAATCAGAATACCATACTTTACTTCAATCCCATGACCATTCTCAACTTTAGAGTGTCTCTGCAACAATATAATGCTGGGTAGGATTTAAAATCATGATACACCATAGCAGATATGATTTAAACACTGCCTGGATTTTTCACACCTGAGAAAATGAGGTACCCCAAGAGCAGCAGGTATACAACCCAATTGATTCAATTAAATAGACGAAGCTAATGTACCAAACAAAGATACAGTAACTTTCCAAAAGTGCCTTTAGAATATCAATGACAGACAGAAAAGACCTAAACATCTAAGCCCAACTAATGTCACTGGGACCTTGTAGTGAGTACCAAAAGATAAGGCATTACTCCATCACTTTATATTAGGTCATTTTCATTTTCATTTCCTCCTTAATAGAATCCATTGCCATCTTCCATTGTGATTTTCATTTTATGCCTTTTTTTTTTTTTTAAAGTCCTTCCTCTTTAAGCTTAGGGAAACATCCTTTGGAAAGAGATTTGGATTGGTTACATTTACAAGCTAAGATTTCTGGAAACTGGACACTTGCCTAGGATGATGGAAAGAAAGGAAGGAATAAAATAAAAATGAACCCAGGCTCTGAAAACCTAACTCAACAGTAGCATCCCAGGCAGCTGCCAATCATGACCATATAGCTGAAGTTTATTAAATCTATGCTACTAAGGGCCCCTTCTTTGGTCTTTTGAATGGCAATGGTTGACTTTGGCACAAATACAATCAAATATAGTTTATTATAAAGCAAAAAGAAACAAAAGCAAGTCCCCTAATCATTTCATTTTAACTAGTTCTTTACTTGCCTTAACCTTAACTTCAAATTTATTAGAAGTGTCCCCAGACTTTAGCCCCCAGACTAGGACTTTAAAACAGCATGATTCATTACTGGCTACAAAATCACTTAGGGGAATTTTTTGAAGAATACCAATGTGTGTGTGCGCGTGCGCGCGCGCGCGCGCACGCGCACACACACACACACACACACACACGCACACACACACACACACACACACACACACACACACACGTCAGGGTAGGGCTTAAATACACACCAGGGGATTCTAATGCATAGGCAGAAATGAGAATGTCTTGTCTAAACGCTTTTCTAATTTGAGGCCAGAAAATGAGAATTTACTACCCTGTCTTTTATTTTCTTTTAAAGTTAAAACCAGAAAATACTTAGAAGTTTGCTTATTCATTACCTACAACAGGCATGGGATGACACTGGTTGTCTGGCATAAATGCAATGGACCTAAACCTGTCTAGTTTGTGAAGCTTTTAGAGTTTACCCTTTGCAAAGAAAGAAGGGTTAGTAGCAAAACCAAAAAATACTGAAGTGTTGAAGAAAAATTAGGTAAATATTATTACAGGATTGAGGCCTTTTTCATGATGCTTGGACAATTAGCTAAATTATTTCAGCAATACTATGTCTGTTTCTTCATTTCTAGGGAAAGAATCCAAGCTGCCTTTGGGAACTGGCCTTGATTCGCATGTTCTTTGCTCTCTAGGTCAATTTTCATGTAGAACTTTCTTCACTGAATGTACAATGCTATGCAAAATGTTGAGGGACACTGTATCTGAACTATGACTATATTTGATAAAAATAACTATGCAATATGGTTTATGTATATGTTCACCTCAGTGATTTCACTGTATTTTATGAATGGACTGGTAGAAACTTATAAATAGTCTGGTTAAAAAAAAAAAACTTCAATGGGGGAAGAGAAGTATAGTGGAAGAATGGTTTATAAAGACAATAGAATTTGGTGTCTGCTGTTTTCAACTCAGTACGAGTTGCAACAATGTACGAGTAATTCCTCATCAGTTTTGTCATCTAAAAACTGGGGTCTCCTAGCTCTGAACTTCAGAGATAAGCTAGGTGGAATACATCAATAGAAACCTGAAATGAATTCCGGTCAAAAGGACTTGAGAAAGACAGGTAGAAGCACTAAGATGTTATCCTAGAACCACTTAGGTAGATCTCCCTTAGCAGCCAGTTAATGAGTTAATGGTAGGATAGTTAAGACGCTGTGAAGAAATCAAAGCATTTCTACTACAGCTTCAAACGAGGACCTCCTTAAGAAACGTGCTAATCATAAGCAAGAACTTGATAGGGTACATGGGAAAAAAAGGTTTTAATGATGCTTAAACGCCAATATTCTTTCTATCTAACTTGCCACAATTAATATTAAGAATCTAATGCTGAAATGCTAAAAGCATGTCCAGAACAGTAGGAATAAATTACCTTAATTGAACATAGCATCACTCACATATGAGACATTTCAAAATGTAATGACATAAAGATACAAATTCCTGTTTCCCTCTGCCAATCTTACAGGATTGCCATTAAAGCCAACCACAGCATCTGTGCACACATAAGAGGAGGCAATAATTACAATCTAGAGATGTTTTAGATTTAATCTATTTTATTTATTAGTATTGTTATACAGCAATGAACATTCAGAAAAAAAAACTAATCAGTGTGCATTATGCAACAATCAGACAAAATACTCCTAATCCTCTGTCATTCTTTTTCCTTGGCCCCTGGGTACTCATTAAAGGTTAATTTATTTAAATCTCTCAAACATTCATTTCAATCTACTTTAATAAACTAATGAATCTTTGGAACTTTGCCTAATCAGCTTATGTTTCTTATTTTAGCATATCTACTAAATATCTTTTTCTAAAGCCCATTCTTAATAGTTGTCTTCCTCTTCGAGATGGGAATGTGCTTCTATGACAATCTGATTTGAACATTTGGTGACAAATTTACAATCCCATCCATTACTGCAGTTTGTCTATTGCTTTTAAACACAGTTACATTTTAGAGGATAGTGAACAGATTTGTATTTATAAGGATACTAATCCTCCAAATGTAAATGGTCATTTTGTAGTTTAAGTAAGAAAGACAATTATATTACAACAAAACTTTTAATAACTTCAGCACTTGTCAAATGCTATGAGGAGCCATCAATGAACCAAATCCACTTAGGTCAGTGTAACACGGAGCAGTACACAGTATATGCCATTTGGATTGATGAACAAGTAAAATTTAGAGAGGTCTTCAACTGAGCAGTACTATCTAAAGGGTATAAACTATCCCTTACTATCTTCCCAACTATAATACGCAATATATTTTTGGACAAATTGTTTTATTTTTAAATTTTTTATTAACATATATCAATTATCATAGTGGTAGATTTTGTTATACCATTTTCATACATATATATAACACATTTTGATCATGTCCCCCCATTACCCTTTCTTGTACTGTTCTCATTTTTCCTGATTGTTTTATTGCCTTTGTCAACTAGACCTGCTCCCTCCCTGTGTGTATGTGTGTGTGTATGTGTGTGTGTGTGTGTGTATGTGTGTTCACATGTATGTGTGTCTATGTAGCCCACTGATTTTCATTAGGGTTGCTTACAGAAGCACAGGCAACTTCACCAGTGGCTACACCACTGAAGAAAATGTCTCTTCCTCCTTTAGCAACCATTTTGTGTAGGTAATATATAGGTAATCGTAGCTGCTATGAGTTCAATACTGTAATTTTGCAAAATCTTAGAACAGTGGCGAAAATCCAAGGACTGCATACTGTCTTCTATATTGAAATGTCATAAACCAAAGCCTTTGAACAATAAAATATTATTTCTAACTCTGAAAATATTTGCCACCATTATAGATCATTAGAGCTTATCAATTACTTCTGTAATATCCCTATGGTAGAAGAAGAATTCAATGTCAACTGTTTGCTGATATGGAAACTGTAGATAAGAAAAAGTTCAGCAACTTTTATTAGGTCATGATATGAAATGAAGAAGAGCTGGATTCCTATCTTCTGGCTTCCCTACTATACTACGCTGCCTGACTGTGGATAAACAATTTTTACTGATGCATGGTTCACCAGATGAAAGAGAAAGCATAAACATTACCTCCAGGATATCTAGATAGGAAATAAATAAAACAGATTAAAAACATGATAAATTATTCATTAGAACTAATAAGTTAATAATAAAGTAATTAGTTTGGGTATGACTTTGTATAAGAGAGATGGAACCCTTAATTTTAAGTTTTACTTTAGTTTTATATACAAATTAGAAAAAATAATTTATTCCTCACAGTTAATATGAATTTTAGGTGTTCAGTTTTCATATGTTAAATGGAAGAGGATGCATAACTTAGTTATATTCCTAAATGTTTTCAAGATGTCACTTCTGATTTCTATGAAAGTAATTCTGAGGAATTACCTTTCAAAGGTTATTGTTCATTTATTTTATATCTGTCCACCTATTCATTCATGCACTCATTCAAGTGACATTTATGAAATGCTTAGATTGAGGAAAGCATTGTGACAGATGTTGGCTCTGCCTGAAGCTTCTGCAGCTGCCTTACTTCCTTAGACTGAGAACTCCTTGAAGACAGACAAATCTGTCATTCTGCACACAATATAACCAGGGCGGTTTGCAGAAAATTTCTTAAATGCTTTATTGACAGTGAAATTTCTGGCTCCCTCTGCTACCCAGTGGCCTTCCCAGACACATGGAAGTTAGGGGAAGAAAAAGCAGAGTCTGCTTATCAAGTCTGACCTTTGGATAATGACTACAGTTCTCCCATCTGAGCTTGCTACCATTCTGCCTTGTGGTCAACAAAATGATTTGGCTTCAAATAGCAATATATCTACACCTGCTTCCTAGATACCCTCTAGCAAGCAGCATTTTTTTTTAATTGTCGCTCCTGTCCTTCAGCATAGAGGTGAACTGCATCATCAAATGTACTGTCATGTCAGATTCAGTGACAAGTTGGGACTTGTATACAATATGTGGATGAACACGAAGCAGCTGCAAAAGCAGGAGTATTCATTCACTGATACAATTCAATTGATGGTTCATTACAGTATTCTAAACTTACATTCAGAAATCACTACTGTCTTCTTAACTTTTCTTCACACCCACATTAGAGCTACTCTGTAGAGTGAACAAAGAAGACAAGCTCGAACAGTTTAAATACAGAACCCTAAAGGTTAGAGAAGCTAAGTGACTTAAATTATTTTAAGATTTATTTTTTATTTTATGTGAATAGGTGTTTTGCTTGCATGTATGTCTATGTACCACATTGTGCACGTGCCCACAGAGGCCAGAAGACAGCATCCTAAAATGTATCATCTTTTAAAGAAAAGATGCTACAGATCATGGACAAACCAGCAACTTTCTGAATATAACATACAAAATTTGGCTAATATTGAACCTTACTAAGAGAAGGGAGAAATTCCCAAGAAGACGTTTTTCACACTTTCTTATTTCATTCATGTCTTTCTATTGTTAAAGAATATCACTTCTTTGAGCAAGTGTGACTGGAGAAGAAATTGTTTTCTATGGCTTACTGAAAAAAATATATTCAAATAAATACAAGACCATGAATAAACAAAAGCTATTAAGAATAAATGTATGAGGACTGCATAATCATGTAACTATTTCAATAAAGTCTTGTGCAAAAGGAGAGCAATTAGTGGTCTAAAGAATGCAAAAATATTAATACAAACCATGCATTATAAGAGTAATTTAAGAGTAAAAAGACTGTATACTATTGTTTTAGTTCTGAGTTTAGATTCAATGCAATTGTCCATGAAAATTCAAGAAAGAGAGAGAAAAAAAGAAACCTTAGTATTTGTTTGGAAGCATGAGTGATGCCAAACAGTTTTTTTCAAGAAGCAGTACTGGAGGTGACCACAATACCTGATCTAAAATTGAATTATAGAGCCAAAGTAACAACAACAAAAAGAACATGGTACTAGTGCAAAATAAATGCATTGATCAATGGAATAGAATAGATGACCCAGAAATAAATTTTTATAGCTTCAGCTATCTGATTTTCAACAGAAGTACCTAAAACATACATTGGAGAAAGGACAGCCCTTCAATAAATGGTGCCGGAGAAACTGGATAGGTATATATTAAAGAATGGAACTTCATCTCTCTCACACTGCATAAAAAAATCAATTCAAAAATAGATCACAGACATTAGTATAAGATACAAAACTTTGAAACTTCTACAAAAATATATAGGGAAAATACTTAATGATATAGGCATAAGCAAAAACATTCTGAAAAGAACTCTAATAGTAAGGATACATGCATGGGAATCCATGAAATAAAACAAAAATCTTCCATATAGTGAAAGCAACAATTAACAGAGCGACATGACAGCCTACAGCATGGAAGAAAATCTTTGTCACTGTAAGCACATAAGGAATTAATATCTAAATTATAAATAACAAAAATAAACATGAAAAATACTAAGTGATCTGATAAATATAAAGGCAAATGAACTGAACAGAAAGTTCTCAAAAGAAGAAGTAAAAGTGGCCAATAAAATAGGAAAAAAAATCCTTAGAGATCAGGAAACCACTAATCAAAATACACCAAGATCCCATCTCACTTCACTCAGAGTGGCTACCATCAAGAAAAGAAAAAGCAACAAATGCTGGCCACATGCTGGCTGAAGTGGGTAGGGATCCTTAGATAGTCCTGGCATGAATGTAAATTAGTACAATCACTGTGGAAAAAAGTATAGCGATTCCTCTGAAAAAGAAAAAAATGGAATTTCCATGTAATCCCATTATACTACTCCTGTGTACTTAACTGAAGGACTCTATGGCAGTATTCCACAGAGATACTTGCACATCTATGTTCACTGCAACACTATTCACAACAGCCAAGTTATTATGCCAGCTTAGATGTCTTACAGGTAAAAGTGGCATATAGACAGGCAGAAGTTTTATTCAGTTATAAACATTGAAATTATACCATTTCCAGGGAAATGGATAGCTATGTTAAATGAAATGAGCCAGATTCTGAAACACAAATATTGCATGTTCGTTTCTTTACAGAATCTAGATGATGACAATAATGATTATGAAGTTAATTTGTGTGTGCGGTGGAGTATACTTGTTCTACTATACACCACTTTTTTTCCTTGAGACAAGGTCTTTCTATATAGCCCTGACTATCCTAAACTCTCTATGTAGACCAGGCTAGCCAAGAACTCACAGAACTGTGCCTCACTCTGCCTCCAGACTTCTGGGGTTAAAGGTGTGCACCAATACACCTCCAACACTTTCTCTTTTGAGACACTGTCTCTCACTGAATAGATGGCCAGGGACCTCTAGGGTTTCGATTGTCTTTGCCTCCTCAGGACTAAGATTACAAGTACATATAACTATCTTTTTACATGGGTGCTAAAGATCTAAACTCAGGTACTCAGGCTAGTGTGGCAAGCACTTAATTTATTGAGCTATCCCCACAGCCCCCAAAATCTAGATTTAAAAAATGTTTATATAGTGGGGTATCTTTGTGGATTTCTGTGGGCCTCTCTAGCACTTTGTTTCTTCCTTTTCTCATGTGGTCTTCATTTACCATGGTCTCCCATTCCTTGTTCTCCCTCTCTGTTCTTGATCCAGCTGGGATCTCCGGCTCCCACAGGCTCTCTTTCCCTCAACCCTCGCCCTTCATTACTCCCACTCATGTCCAGGTTGTTCATGTAGATCTCAGCCCTTTCTCCGTCATTGGGTGATCCTCGTGTCTTTCTTGGGGTCCTTTCCAGGTAGCCTCCCTGGTGATGTGAGTAGCAATCCAGTCATCCTTGTTCCACATCTAGTATCCTCCTATGAGTGAGTACATACCATGTTTGTCTTTCTGAGTCAGGGTTACCTCACTCAGGATGATTTTTTTCTAGATCCATCCATTTGCCTGCAAACCTCATGATGTCATTGTTTTTCTCTGCTGAGTAGTATTCCATTGTGTATATGTGCCACAATTTATTTATCCATCTTCAGTTGAAGGGCATCTAGGTTGTTTCCAGGTTTTGGCTATTACAAACAATGTTGATATGAACATAGTGGAGGCATCCAGGCAGTGGAACTGGGTCCTGTGCTCATTGCATAAGTTGGCTGTTTGAAACCTGGGGCTTATGCAGGGTCGCTTGGCTCAGTCTGGGAGGAGGAGACTGGACCTGCCTGGACTGAGTCTACCAGGTCGATCTCAGTCCTCGGGGGAGGCTTTGCCCTGGAGGAGGTGGGAATGGAGGGTGGACTGGGGGGAAGGGGAGGAGGGCAGGAGGGGGGAGAACAAGGGAATCCGTGGCTGATATGTAGAACTGAATGGTATTGTAAAATAAAATAAAAGGAAAAAATATGTTTATATATACATGTATGTGAATATGTATATAAATATGTATGTAGATGTATCCCATGTTTTCTCTTACACAGAAGCTAGATGTAAAAGTAATATTTTATACACACACACATATATATATAATATATATAATGACAGTGGGACTATTTGGAAATAAGAAGAGCATCAGCAAGAGGATGGGGTCAATAGAGGGCAATGGGAGGGGATGGGGTATGAACAAAGTACTTTCTACTCATAAATGTAAATATCATAATGAAACACACAATTTCTTCAATGAATATACACTAATAAAAATGTAACATAGAAACATAATACCCTAACCCACAATTTTTGTCTATATGCACTTGCAGTCACTATCATTGTATTCAATAGTAGAATGTATATGTATTCATTTTGTATATTGATTCTTCATAGTTTTTATAGTACTGAAAAGAGACCATCTAAGAAAAACATAATCATCAAAGAATCTGATATATAGCAAAGAGGTGAAAATGAGATAACATCTACTCCTTTTCTCCTACCAAGTGTTACCTAGGCTAACACTGACCAAATAAACTTTGGATGATTCAACTTTTTTTTAACTGATATTTGCTTAATTGATATTTGTTGAATAATTATGACATGATATGTCAAGGAAACATGACAACAGACAAAACAAGAAAAAACCTGCTTTTATGGAACTCAATAGTCTTTAAAAAACACAGAAAATAAACAAAATACATACATATTTAGGGAACTAAGTTAATAGAAGAAAAGGTTCCAATATTTAGCTACAGAACTTATAAAAAGAAAACTGTACAATTAGGTATAAAGTAAGATACACACAATTGTGAAAAGAACTTGTAAATGTGGAAAAACTCTCAGAGATCTGCAATTTACTGTAGCAGAAAGAGTCTGCTGCAAAATTTGGCAAGCGTGATTTAGGAGGGAAGGTAAATGGGATAACAAGACTAAAAAGCCTCTGAGAATAACTGTACATTGTAAAAAACTCACCTTAATCTGTATTCTCTAAGCACTTCAAATGCCTATTACCTTATTGAACTGTGACATGTATACAACTTTATTTTGTACACTGCTTCTCACTTCAAGGAATTAGAGGCTCACTTACTAATTTTATATATTTTAGCACACAGTAACAGGAGGTTCCTAATTGCTCTTGTGTGTGACATAAAAATCAGTAGAATTTTAGTTGTTTTTAATTAGCTAAGGCTGGTCAATCTTTATTCAAAATATTCTGGCCTAGAAGTAAGTTCTTATTATATTCCAGATGACCAACAAAAACGGTGATAAAAGTGACAAGGAGCAAGTGTAAATGTTCACGAGAGTTGTATTAAGTTTATTAACAGGGATACAATGCTTCTGTTACCTGAAGATCAAGAAAATTATAGTGTGTTTCATCCTTGCTGGTACCTGAAGTAGCTATTCCATTATAGAAGAGGAGCTGATTTATGTGAGGCTGTTGAAAACACAATGAACCAGTCACCACAATTTTAACAAGTGTTGATACTGGCATACCCACTTCAGATAGCGTCTATAGTATTGTCATGGAAAAAGTTTACACAACACTACACAAATTAACGATGCTAGGTCTCCATTTGCCAGGATAGCTGTCATTGCTACAGTCCTGAGTTCTACCACACTGACAATGAAAATTCATGATTTCATGGTCTTTAAACAACATCAAGGCATATGTCTAAGATTACTAACTTTTATGCTCCTCCAAGTAAGTTTTCTGCTATTTGGATAGGACTAAAGCAATTTGTTTAGACACAATGAAGTTATATCTTTGGCTAGTGCTATTCATTTCATGCTTTATATAGTAAGGCTGTGAACAGAGAAGCTGCAAAAAGAAGATTACAGCTACTGTTGGAAAAGGGGTATACTTGTAGTCCAAGTTCAAGTTCAGTCCCTACCCCAAGAACATTACAGAATATCTGTAGTATTTGTTTGTTAACAGTCAGAATAGATATAAGCAAGGATCTACAATCAGTAAGAGCTATTTATAAAAAAAGGTAGTTTTACTTGAAATTTTAGTCAAGTGAGAGACCTGAAAAGGATGGTGATTAGGACTTTTCAGCACTCACATTCCCACAGATAAACTAATTTGAATAACTATCTACATTGAAAAGTACCTTCACAGGCACTCAGGCAATCAGGTGAAAGATTATAGCAACTAGCACAAAACAAATTTAAAAAGTGTCATTGGAGAGAATAAGAGTAACAATATTAACATTACTTTTAATATCGTTCCCCTAAACCAGCCAACACAGAATGGAGAAAGATACTATTTTTCTGAGGAAGGAGAGGGAAGGGAGCACCAGACTTTACCTAGATCCCAATGTCAAGAGTGGCTCAGTAAAACTCATCACTGGGAGGCCCCCATGGAGCTACTCCAGCACCACTGAAGTCATCAGCCCAGCACTCTTAAAGGATCCACAACTGCCCTGTGCCAGGTCAGTCTCTCTAAGATCCAGATGAGACTAGTCATAACCACTTTTGTCCCCAAATGTCCAGGCCTTTTACTTGCCTCAACATTAGCTCAACTATTATGATCAATCCACGTGAATTTATTGAATGGGTAACAGAATTTATTAAGATATGAATTGAGGAAATACATTCACAATTACAGAAGAGAGCAGACAGTAGAAGTCATCCTCTGATCTAACCTGAAGTTAATCCACCTCACAGCCAAGAGCCTGGAGAAGGGGCCTGTGTTCTTTCTCCAGCTCCTTATCAGAGGTCACAGACCAGGGCACCAAGCACCGCCTCCTTTGGGCCCAGGGTCATGGGTGGAGCAAATACCACTACACTCAACAGCTCAGGTATAGGGGAAGTAAATCCTTACCCTGGGCACACACATTAGGCCTGCAGCACTCAGTGAGGTTTCACTCTCCCACTTTCTGTAATAACTTCTGCGCCCAGAAAGATAGATTTGGGTTCCTATATCTGCTCTAGTAGACCCATCCTAGTTGGCATCAGAGCTTGAACAGCACCCATAGACCCAGGTCTCAGTGTTAAGCCAATTCCCCTAGACTCAGGATCTTGATTTGACGTGATACATCAAAATACAAATCTTATCCCAATACCTAGCTGGTACTTTCAGAATAAGGATAAGAATCACCCCAATATCAGGTCAAACTCACATATCTAGGCTTTAGCCTAGGCCTCACAGATAAAGGATAGAGTCTAACCACATGGACTTAGCTTCAAAGATCACTCAAATGGCCTTAACTAAATGGTCTACCCCAAGGGTTCCAGGGTGTCAGCCCAATCTCAAAGACCTAGAAATCAAGATCATCTCGATCTGCTGACCTAGGTACCAAGCAAACCTATGTGAGGATGCCAGAAAGCTTACACATGAATCATACCAGGACCAGAATCTTTGGATTGTTTGATTGGTGAAGGGTGGTCCAGGACAGTTCAAGTCTGTAAACAGCATAGTAAGCCTATTTTTTGCAAACATATAAACACTACCCCACAGCCGTAGGATAAAAAAAAATCAGGAAACTATGACTTTTCTGAAAGAAAGAAAATAAAACTACAGTAACTGACCCTAAAGAAACGAAGTATAGTACATCTGGTGAAGATTTTTAAATAATTGTTTTAAAACAGCTTTGAAGTATAAAAGAAAACACTAATAAATAATCAAGTCAGTGAAACAACATATAAAACACAAAGATTTAACAACGAGACTAAAATTATATATTTTGCAAGAACTTGAAGAGAGGCACATCCTTCTCCAGGGTACAGCAAAATGAGTCCACCTGATCCTTCCCTCTACTCTCTGTCCTCAACCCCAAGATACTCTGGGTCCCACATCAAGTGCCCCAGCCTAGTCTGGCCACCCCTTTCTGCACTACTCTCAGCTCTAGGCTTCTACCAGGAGCCACCCTGCCTGCCCTGACCCACAGGCCCCTCCCATGCCACATCTAACCTACCCACACAGCAAAATGCTGTACATCCTTCTCCATGGTGTAGCCAAGTGAGTTCACTAGATTCTACCCTCCACATATTCTCACCAATAATCATATCTACCCTCAAACTCTATACTTGGACCATGACTCACATCATGTATATCAGCTCAGTACCTGTGCCCACTTGATTTCATTGTTCCTAAACCATATCTATCCCCAACCAGACCTGCACATCCTCTCCTTCTGGGCTTAGCTGCTCTGCCCATTTCATACACAGAACTAACAAAAGTCCAGTGGCCAGATCTCACTAAAAAATATAAACAATATGAAAGATGCAGGCAGTAACTTCCCTCTAAAACCATCCAGTGCTGTAGAAATTTTTGCCAATAAGAATTACCTAGATTATATTTTTGGTTGTGAGCCTAACCTTTAACAGCTTAGCCATCTCTTGGGATATAGTGTATGAGAGAAGAATCTATTTTCAGTAATAATTAAAAAAAACTTTAAAAAATGAATTACCTAGATTAACCACAAGAAAAAGAATTAAAAAGAGGAATCACATAATTCATCAAAGAATTCAAGGAGCTCAAAGAAGACACAAATAAAGAGCTAAATGAAAGAAGAAATAACCTAAAGAGAAAAAACACCTGAGTGATGCCCAAGAAGACACAAACATAAGGCTGATGGAAATGACAAAAAAGGAGATAAAGATACTAAAAAATGGAAAGATATCTATGCTCAAGGATTGATAGAATAGTTTGAAAATTATCATTCTACCTAAACCTATTTATAAATTCAATGTAATACCAATCAAAATCTTCATCTTACTTTTCAGAGAAATAGGAAAAAAACTATCCTAAAATTTATATGCAACCACAACAGACCCTAGATAGCCAAAACTATCCGGAGCAAAAAGAACACTGCTGGAGGGATTATGACTCCAGATGCCAAGATATGTTACCGAGTCACAGTAATAAAAAATGTGGCACTGGCACAAAAACAGACATGTAGACCAATGGAACAAAATCAAAGACCTGAGCATGGGTACATAACTTCAGCCACTTACTATTTGCAAAAGATGCTAAAAAAAACATAAGCTTGAAAAAAGAAAGCATCTTGAACAAATGGTGCTAAGAAAACTGGATGTTCACAGGCAGAAAACTGAAATTAAACCCATATGTATCAACTTGCAAAAAAACTAACTCCAAATGGGTCAAAGACAAAATATGAAACCTGAAACACTGAAACTGCTAGGAGAAAACAGGCAGCCCTCCATGATACAGATGTAGGAAAGGACTTTCTGAATAGGACTCCATTTGCCCAATAATTAAGGCTATTTATGAATGAGATTTCATAAAACTAATAAGCTTCTACACAGCTAAAGAAGCAATCGATTGAATAAGGGGAAGCCCAGAATGGGAGAAAATCTTTGCCATCTGGCAGAGGATTAATGCCCAGAATATATAAAGAACTGAAAAAACAAGTTAAAAAAAAAAAAGAAAGAAAAAGAAAAATCAATGATCCCTGGAAAAATGGGCCTGAGTGGAGGGAGCCATGTGACTTTTTCAGGGGACAAGGCCTGAAAATAGCACAAACAAGTTCTCTTTCTGGCAAGGCCATGGAGAATCTGACCCATTTTTTTGGCAAGGCTGATGGATAGTTTGCTGCGTGATTCTGGGCACGACCCCAGGATCATATGTCCTACCTGCTCTTCTTGCTTTCTTTATACAAATCATATTGTTGGCTGCCTCTAGGTTTATCTTCTTAGAGCTATGGATGAAATGGCTATTGCATTAGGGAAACTTCCCTCTGATGACTTTCCTCTGGGTGAGCCAGAGGGAATGTTGTTAAAAATATACAGTGGGCCTGATTCAGCTCCTAAAGCCTTTTGATGTTTCAAGTGTGACCATGAATTCAAGATTCTCAAGAACAGCATGCTGCCTTTCCAATGCACCTTGTGAATTGCCTGAAAGAGTCACAATAATTCATAATATTACAAATTTGCATAAATGTTCTGGAGAGAATGATTTTAACCACAAAATCTAGGAGAAATGCAAATAAATAGATAACATCAAGAGTTAAGGGGCACAGTGTAGGAAGAGGGAATGAAATAGAATCATAGGAATCCACAGTGCCCTCATTTCTAATAGCTGTGCCAATACTGTAGGAAATTGAGAGGAAGAGGACATGAGAGTAAGGAATAAGGAGTGCCAGCTATTAAGAGTAAACTTTGAAGTTACGCAGTTTACAGGATGATAGGGAAAAACCTCGTATGCCCCCCATAGGAGATAGAGTAGTACAGAATGGAGAATGAATTGATTCAGCTTTGGCTGGTGAGTTAATTGGGAAAACATAGATTTGACTAGAAGTAAACATTAACTACTAGAGGCAAAACCCTCTTTCACTTTGCATGACGCTGTAACCACAAATGCTGCCAAGTGAGCACACTGTTCTACCTGTAGGTGTGCCTAGTTAGAAAAACTTCCTCTGCTGCTTGCAACACTGCTTATGCTCCTGACATTAAAGCTATGAATCAAGTAGGTAATGGTTACTGGTGGGAAAGTCGGGACGGGACGGAAGGAGAACGAGGTAAAAGAACAAACTGTCAATTATTGTAACCATTATTAGAAACTTAAGGAAACAAATCTGACTGTAAAACTGTTCACTCAAACTATTGAAACCACGTAAATAAAAACGACTCAGGCTATCCAGAGCCACTTGTTTGAATCAGGTGGTCATAGTTTCTTCCTTAAGCTGATTTCACACATCTGTTCCAGGTTGTTGGACCCATTTGGAGCAAGCCTCCCAGCACCTGAGATCTCAAGAGAGCATTCAAAAAGAAGAAAAAAAAAATGGCTAAAAAAATTCTCAAAAGTGTTGATTGTACCTAGCAGTTATGGAAACTGAAATCAAAACAACTTCGTGGTTTCACGTTGTCAAGTCAGAATGGCAAAGATTAACAAAACAACCATCAATAAATGGAGAGGATGTGGGGAAAAGAGAAACCTTATTCACTCTTGGTAGGATTGCAAACTGGACCAGCAACTCTAGAAATTGCTGTGGAGAATCCTCCAAACCCTAAAACTGAATCTCCCATATATCTCACCTTAGCATGGTCCTGAAGGACTTGACATTCTATTCCATGGATACTTGTTCAGCAATGCTCATAGTTGCTCTATTCACAACAGCTAGGAAATAGGAACAACCTAAATGTCCTTCAAGTGATGAATAGAAAATGAACATATGGCACATATACACTAAGGAATACTATTCAGCTGTAAAGAAAAAGAAATCATGATGGATGCAGGTGATGGTTGGAACTAACAAAGATCATATTGAGTGAGGTAACCCAGATGCAGAAGGGCACTTATCATATGTTCTCTCTTACTTGAGGCCGCCAGCTCCAAATCTTCCCATATGAGTATATAGCCACAGGAATGTAAAAAGGAATGTTGTCTGGTGGAGTGGGAGGCATAGAGGGGCAAATAGCAGGATACAACTGGTCTGAAGGGGGAAATGGTAAAATGAGTGACTCTGATTAAGGGAGGTAATACAGAATAAGAATGTAAGAGGCTGAATTGGCAGTAAGGATGTTATAAGGAATGATTAACTATCTACCTAACACCACTGCCCAGTTCAACAGATGGAGCCTGTTTAGCACTGGGTGCTGTTCTAGGTGCTGGTATTAAAGTGCCACAGAATAGCTTCACAGGCTCATGTAACAAAGAGAGAAGAGTTTCTGATGTGGCAGAGGCTGTTCCTTTTGTTGCTGTTTTTAATCACATAATGAAACAGAAATGGCTACAGGCTGTTAGCAGCAGGTGAGATATCAGAAAAGGAGTCACTTCTTCAGGGCTCCCTGATTTCAGCTTCCTTCCTTATTAGTTCCAGCATAATATATCTCAGGCTCCAGTAACAGATATCTTAAAAGTAAAACCAATTTTGTGCCAAGTAAATTGAAAGAAATAAAACACTCTCTGAAGAACCCCAACTACACTTCCTCTCAGTCCAGATCCCTATTGTTGCTTGATCTACACGCTGGGTTTAGGGTCTTACTTTATCTTCCTTTCATCACTCTAAAGCATTCACAGAGGCAGTGGAGTAACTAAATTCATCTAATTTTGGAAGAAAGAAACCCCAAAGTAACTTTCTACATAGATTATTCATAGATTTAGAAAATGTGTACTTGGCCCATCTATAAACCACACACATGGCTCTTATTGATGGGATCTATCAGTAAGCAAACACAATACGGCTGGCTACCACAAAGCTTACATTTTAAAATGGGATTGCTTAGTTGAGTTGTTAAAAACTGCCAAAATCATATAACCTAAAGCTAGTCTAAGTAATTAAGAAACCTTCTTTTTTATTGCACTCTCTAGCTTCTACCCACTTAGTCCTACTCAGCTATACCACCTATGAACCACAACAATAACCATCATGGCAGAAGGGTGCAGTAGTGGCACACATATCTTGGTAGTAATCAACATGTCTCTAATTGGACTTGGATCCACTCAATAAGAGAGAAATAATGCCTGGTTCTAGAAATCTATACAATTACCAGGAGACGGTGAAGTCATGGATCTTAGAGGAGAATCTAAAAATGCCACATTAAAAAAATTATATTCATCTCAATAGACAGAAGAACATGTATTTGATAAAATTTAATATCCTTTCAAGCTTGGAGGCCAGTGGTGATTGACCCCCTCCCTGAAAATCTGTTTTGCTCCTCTTTAGGATTTAAAATACCACCAACAAATCCTGACTGGTTTTAAGGTCTGCTCCACAGAAAGAAATACACACCTTGTACTATAAACATGGCCAAGAACCCATGATTGGGAAGCTCACAGCCCCCAGGAGTGAATCTACTATTATTATTCTGCTACAGAAAATATTTCTCAAAAGAAAACATGTAATTGGCCTACTAACTTATGAAAACAATGTTGAATGTCATCAGTCATCTGGAAAAATGTAAATTAAAATGACAACAAATTATAACCTCACACCTGTAATTATACCTAATATCAAAAAAGATGAAATGTATTAGTCAGAATGTGAAAAGATGGGCGTTCTTGCACACTGTTGGTGGTAATGCAAATTAGTATAACCATTATGCAAAATAGCATAAAAGTTCCTCAAAAAATAGAATTACTGCATAATGTAGCAACCCCCTATTGTATCTCTATCCAAAGAAAATGAAATCAACATATTAAATAAGTCCACTGTCATGATCATTGAAGCAGTAGTCACAATGTCCCCAATGTGGAAATAACCTATGTGTCCATAAATGGATGAATGTGTAAAGGAGATGTAGCAACTATAAAACAATTTAACATCATCTAATGTTCAAAATGAAGGAAATACTAAAATTTATATTAATATGAGTGATCTTAGAGTACGTTATAGTAAGGCACATGAAAACAAGTGCTACATGATCTTACACATGCAATCTAAAATGCTAAAGTCACATTAAGCACAGAGTTGAATAATGGCTACCAAGCCTGGGAGTGGGGTTAGGAGATTGTGTTCAAAGGATGCATTTTCAGTTAGATAAAGTAGTAAAATGCTGAGCTGTGGAACCCAGTCCCAGTGATACACCTACAACACAACTTCTGCACCTACAGCTCAGGGATCACTGCAGAAGAGGGGACAGAAAGATGAAAAGAGCCAGAGGAACAGAAATTTTGCTGTGACATTGTGCTGATGATTATGAAGTCTATCCAACATGGCAAGTTTAACAACAATTAACATGTATTAAAGAACAAGACTCCATGAATTTGAAGGAGAACAAGGGAGGAGGAACAAGGGAGGGATTGCAAGGAGGAAAGGGAAGGAGGAAATGATGTAATTCTACGATAATCTCAAAAAATAAAAAAAAATTCAGTATTTCAAAACAAAACAAAATATCTGTGAATTCTCTTTCCTCCAAAAACAAGGAAATAAAATACTAGCCTATTTGAAAAGTAAGCAAGTTTTCTGGCTTTGTTTCTGGAACACAAATCAACAACCTAGGCGCTAGTACTCTATAACAGTATCCCCTCTGAACATACCTCAGTATCCTCATGTCCTCTTTCCTCTGTGATCTACAACATGTCTTCCTCTCTACATTATGATTTTTTTCTTAGCTTAGGCATTTCAAAAGAACCTATGGGAAATGTTTGTAAATATCAAGGACTTCTGAGATTCATATGGGACTGTAGCTGTGCACTACAAGCCATTTTATGAGATACTAATGGAATTCCAGAGAACTGATCTGAAACTGGGGAAAATTCTTAACGAAAGTTTGAAGCCATACTTCCAAATCATTCATCACTGTTTCAAATATCACACAACTTTGAGGTGCACTATATATTAGAGACCACATTACAGAATTTACTCACTTTACATATAAAAAATGCAGAGGTAAAAATCATATGTCCAAGGTGCAAAATTATCAATAAAGAAATTAACATTGAGACTTCTTAGGATACTATTTTCTTTTAGTTTAAAGGGAATATACCGAATTTTTTATTAGTTTCTCTTTTTACATTGAAAAAAATACAAATAATATGAAAGCTAATTTCTTAAACTTGAAAATGTAAAACATGATTGGGTAAAACTGAGCACTAACAAGCCTGATAAACTGTGTTCAATCCCTGGAACCCACAGAGTGGAAGTAGAGAACGATTGCCACAAGTAGTCCTCTAGCCTCTGCACATGTGGCATGGCACGCAAATACACCAACCAACAAACGATAAAACACAGTACTGTTGTTTCTATGTAGACCTTCCATATGGTAATTTAGTTTTTATTGGGGAGTAGTATTAGATATTGAACACAGGACACTGCACATGTTCATATTTATATTTTTCTTTAATGGTCTGTTGAAGTTACATTTTTGTTGATCAAAAGTCTTGTCCTTTGTAACCAACCTCCTGCGTTTATTTTATGAGAAACTGTGTCAATATCACTCTGCTGTCTTACTTCAAATTGCTTCTTTATTATATTTTAACAGGAAGTATTGTAGGTTGTATGGGAATTCACTCTCTTTTACACAGCTTTACATTTAAAGGATGAAGGCCAGTTCAACAAACGAAGCAGTAAGTAAAGAGCAGGAAACAGTATTTTCAAAGAGTAAGGGATTAATATATAGAGTAGGTAATGTCTTTCATGTAGATAAGAAAAAGGCCAACAACTAAACAGAATAAAAGATAAAAGATATGCTCAGTAAGCACACAGAATAATAATAAACCTCACTAATAAATAGGAAATGCACAGCAGAACACAGTGACTAATTATTCCTTACCCACAACACTGAAAAGATTTTTCTGTCTTACAATACTGATGACTATAGTATATGGAGACCATGAATCCTAATATACTACTTGTGGGAGTATGAAGTAGTACAAGAGCTTGGAGAGCTAGTAGAATTGAAACTGCACACACCACAACCCAGCAATATTACTTCAAAATTAAAGACACCTCACACACATTCAAGAGACAGTTAAGAACTTCTTATAATAGTGAAAAAGAAAACATTGAGAAGCTCTTATTTATCAACTGCAGTATTTTTGTAGTTGTTAAAAATGGAAAAGAATAAGCATGTGATACAGGTAAGTATGAAAAATACAATCTTGAAGGAAAAAGGCAAGTTGCTTCATGAGACAGTGAATTACATTTTTGATAACATTAAAACTATGCCTAGATTTATACATATATACAAATATATTGAGGGAAAGCTCCACATCATATTCTCTAATTTGAATTTTTATACTGAAATGTTTTATTAAAGAACAGAGAAATGCATTTTCTATACAACTGTCCATATTACAAAACCACAGACATCATGTCAACCAACCACTTATTCAGTACAAACTTTAGAACTTTGATGTCTTTTAAAAGTACCACAAAGGGATGGATAAATGGCTCAGCTGTTAAAGGCTAGGCTCTCAACCAAAAAGACAAAAGAAAGTCTCACAGGGATGTGGACATACCTCAAAAGTAATGTGCTTGTCTGGCATGAATGAAGACCTACCTATGGTTAATCCCCAAAGAAGTTCCTTCAGCCTACTTGTTCCCACCACACATGCGATTTGTGAGTCCCTTCCTGCAGCTCTGCAGCCTGAGGTATATTATTTGCGCTGGACCCCCCCCCCCCGCCCCGCCCCGCCCCGGGGGGCGGGTGTCTTCGGGCTTTGCTGGCAAGGACACATTCTTTCCCTTGATGAAGGGGCCAATGCTGTCGGACCCCCAGGGCGGTCCACGTGCTGCACATAGTTCCAACCCCTACCCCTCCCTTGACGAAGGTGGGGGGTAACTTGTGCAGATTCAAAGATCCTTCTTGCCTCAGACCACTTGAGATAGGAGCCTTGGATCCAGGTTTGTTATTTTAATTTTTTAGTTTTCTGCAACCATGGGACATGGGGCATATACCAGTAAATCTGGCTGCATAACAGCTTCACGGGAATTTCTGCCAGCAAACAGGCAAATGAAAGAGTTACCTTATCCCCAAGCTTCCTACTAAAGCTCTGAATCCTTCTCCCTCCCACTGTGGGCCCCCTGCCATGTGCAACCACTTCTGTCTATCTGACTTCCGCTTTCTGCTTTCTGGCAGTGGGCTGCTTCTGCTGACTCTCACCCTAACTCACCTTAACTCCTCCCACTCGTTCTCAAGTTCTCAAGCTGCCATGAGAGGCACAGACGGGTTTAAAAGTAGGCTAGAATCCATGCAAATAAGTTTACAATAATCAGGATGGCTTTTAAGCCAGAGATCAGTTTATAGACTGCCTCCTGGAAAATCTTCCAAAAGCTGTTCTCAAGCCAGCAGACATCAAAAAAATTCAAGACATGGAGTACAATCCATCTCTTATCCCTCAGACCTGCCCAACATGGGACTAAAACTTAAGCATCTGGAGAACAAGGCTCCTGACCCCACAGGTGGAAGCTTCATCTGTGGCATTCAAGGTGTACCAGAGAGAGATAGATAAAAAGCCTGAGAACAAAATTGCCAAGTGCTGGTACAATGCTGGCTCCCGAAAGCCATTGGGTCCCTGTTTCAAGTGAAGAAAAAAAAGGCCACACAGGCTAGTGAGTGCCGGGTCAGGACATCAATTGAGCCTTGTTGAAAGTGCCACCTAGAAAGACAACTGGTCAGCTGACTGTCTCCAGGTACCAAGATGACATAGGAACATCAAGCTAAGACCTCCAGCAGACTTAGGCTTGGCCACAGGCTCACAGGGAACCCAGAACGCATCAGGGAAGCAATCCATTTCTTTCCTTCTGGACACCAGAGCCACTGACCCAGTCCTAGGAGTTTTGGGGTGTCAACTCTCGTTTCCCTATTGTTGGGGTAGGGAGGCCAGCCTTACTCATTCACCTCACCCGATTTAATTGTACTTTCAGGGTTACTTAATGGGAAAAGATTTTCCAGCTAAGACAGGAGCTTGCATTTCATTGATCCCTCCATGTGCCTCACCCCAGACCTGTCACAGTGCTTCTCCTCCTCATGCACACAGACAGGGCCCTGATCTCTGCCTTGTCCCTAATTCCAAAGGAATAAGTTCTCATCCCACAAGCTTTTCTCTTCCCAGTTCCCTCTTCTAATCAACTGTTCATCTAATGGTTACAGTATCACCACAGAACTAGAGTCCAGAGATCATCAAATAAGAAACTGTAACAGCTAAAAGGTATTTACACCCCAGACCCAAAAGTGTCTGGGTTCTACAAAAACAGACTTTAATATAACCATCTATTACTGTTATAAAGCTTAAAACATGTTCCAATCTCTCTGTCTCTCTCATTAGCACTAACCAATACAAGCAGAGTACTAAACACTACCATGGTCACTGATTTTCTCATGGCTGCTTCTTAATATGTTCAAAATTTCTCCCAAGCTCCAGAAACCAGCTTAAATCCATCTGGAGAGGTCAGATCTACTTCAGGCTTTTCCTGTCTCACCAGCATCCTGTCAGACACAAAAGCGGCCAGAGTGCCAAGCCAAGAAGGATGGACAGCTCCAGAGCAGCAGGACAGCCCATTATCCCAAGATGCCTGTCTACTTTGGAAGGCCCCCTTCCTCACCCACCCCCCAAGAGCCAACCGATGCACACAAGTCAGCTGGAAGCAGTTCTTCCGGGAGAAATGATGCACCTATTCCTATTTACTTGCTTTTTTATTTTTTTTTTTGGTTTTTCGAGACAGGGTTTCTCTGTGTAGCTTTGCGCCTTTCCTGGAACTCACTTGGTAGCCCAGGCTGGCCTGGAACTCACAGAGATCCACCTGGCTCTGCCTCCCGAGTGCTGGGATTAAAGGCATGCGCCACCACCGCCCGGCTTTACTTGCTTTTTTTATAATAAAAAGACTAGAATGTTAGGATTCTGTATATGTGCAATTCAGGGCCTGGCATCTGGCATCTTAACATCATCAGTCGGCGCTGTCGACTATGCCCGCATCGTGGTCATGCCTTAAAAAGCCAGATGTGGACCCCCACCCCTCTCTTTCTGTGTTCTCTCTCTGCTCTGCTCCCTCCCCCCACTTCCCTCCCCCACCAGGCCTGGATCCCTCCTATCCCCTCTTTCTTTCTAATAAAGCTCTTTATAACTCTGGTAGTTGTGGCCGTGGCCCGTGACTTTTCCGCTGGTGACCAGCAACACCAGCAAGCACCATTTAAACCATCAGATTACATGGTCTTTTGCATGGTCTTAAAATAGTGTATAAATAAATGGTCACCACCCAAATCACACAGATCATTGGTTTCTGAGACTATATTAATATCAGTAAATTACACATGTTTGCTGAGCTTATAAAGATAAAGTACCTTAGCCGGGCGGTGGTGGCGCACGCCTTTAATCCCAGCACTCGGGAGGCAGAGCCAGGTGGATCTCTGTGAGTTCCAGGCCAGCCTGGGCTACCAAGTGAGTTCCAGGAAAGGCGCAAAGCTACACAGAGAAACCCTGTCTCGAAAAACCAAAAAAAAAAAAAAAAAAAAAAAAAAAGATAAAGTACCTTGTGTGTTGATGGACACAACTCTCCATAAACCAGCTAAAATGCAGAAACTTATTAAAAGCATAGAAATTTGTTAAAAGCAAATGTGGAATTATCTGTAGTTGTAATAAGAAAAATAAACAGTTTTCAGAATTATCACAAGAAAGACATATAATAAGATTGAGAGCTTGATTTTTAGGAAGTAGAAAATCCAATTAATGAACAAAACCAATTCATATTAGAGAAGCTTTTCATTCATTCAGTAAATCTAGACAAAGAGCGAGTAATCCACAAGTTTGAAAAGCTACAAGCTTCCTTCTAATTTAGCCCAGCAACAGTTACCTACAAATAGGCTGGTTTCTAAATGTGACTGGATTCACACACCAATGCATCACACAGTGATACTGTCCCCTTTGGATGTCCTTCCCCAAACCTCTTTGCTGGGTTACAATGACTCATTCTTTAAGTCTCAGCACGAACATCAATTCTATGAATGACTTTCTACCATCTCCTCATTGCAGGCCCTGTGTTCCTTCGAGGTACTTTACCCCTGACAACCACCCTTACAGGACTTAAAATTCTTTAGTAATCTTTTTAATTTCCTTATTCAATCATAAGTTTGTGAACCAAAACTCTGTTTAGCCTCGATTATTGTAATTTTTCCTCAGCAAAGAATGGTACCTGGCATATTAGTAGGAACATGATAATTGTTGGCTATAGCAATAAACTGATGGCTTGATTCATAAATGCTCAGATGTAAGTACAATAATGCAAATTTTACATGGTGAAAAGTACTCATTTTTAAAAGCTGAGGAAAATGTACATTAGTAACATGTCTCTTTAAATTTCACAATGATAGAGTGAATGATGCATGTGTTGATAGGAAGATAGGAGTAGTTTTCTAAGAACACAAATGTCAGTATAAATCAATAAGTCCAGAGAAGTAATAATTCCTCAGTTATGAATTTATGCTCAAACTGCTTCCATCCAGGTTTCATTTACTTTTACAAATTCTGACTAAAATGCATAAAGGCAGATATTATCACTGTCATTTTTCTGAAGGGGAAATGGATTGAGAAGTGAAGTGAACTTTCCCATCTGTAAATGGTATGCCAATATCCGATTTGAAGCTCCAGCCACTAGAACAGTGTACCCTGGTAAGATCACAATTATTATCACAACCTTTTAGAGTGAGAAGAACAGATAAGAGCAAATATCTGACACAGAAAGAAAGCCCATAATTCATAGTGACTAATATGTTTTGCTCTAGTAAAAGTAATTTAGCTTCTGGGTTCAAATTACTGACTTAACAAGCACATACAAGGGTAAATTAGGGCTGGTATGGGCATTTACTTTCCATTTGGAGTTGATAAAATTTTGCATTAACATTAGTCATTCAGTTAACTAGAAGAAATTAACAGGCTAATAAAATGAAATGCATTTAACAAGAGTGACCAAGGTCTCAGCTAGAGTAATTAAATCTAAAATGCAATTAAGAAGAAAAAACACACTTTTGGTCTAATCTATATTTGTAATTAATACCATGTGAAAAGTAACACTGCAATGAAAACACCTATATTAATTTGGATCATTTTAGCCTCATATGATGAAGTTTAATACTATCCAAAAGCATGTAAATGAGGAGCACATTCCCATAATTATCTTTGTATTTATTTATTTTCTTTTAATAATGTATATATGTGTATGTATGTGCATGTGAATACAGGTGCTTGTGGAGTCCAAAAGAGGGCATCGGATTCAATACAACTGAAGTTGCAGGCATTTGTACACCATCCAATAGGGGTACTGGGAACTGAACTCAGTCACTTTGCAAGAGCAATACATGCTCTTAACCACTGAACAATCTCTTCAGCACCATAACTACCTTGCTTAAAAATAAACAAGAAGGGGAAAGAGATGAGACCTCCTGGGTAAACTGGGGGCTGGGGGTTGTAGAGAAGAGGGGATGGGAGATAGGAATATGAGGGATCAGGGATGGCCGAGTTGGGGGGAGGGACAGAAAGAGAACAATGAAAGAGATATCTCAATAGAGAGGGCCATTAAGGGGTTAGGAAGAAACCTGTTGCCAAGGAAACTCCCAGAAATCCACAAGGATGACCCCAGCTAAGATTCCTAGCAATAGTGGAGAGGGTGCTTGAATCAGCCTTCTCCTGTAATCAGATTGGTGACTATCCTAACTGTCATCATAGAACCTTCATCCAATAACTGATGTAGATGCAGAGATCCACAGCCAAGCACCGGGCCAAGCTCTGGGAGTCAAGTTGAAGAGAGGGAGGAGGGATTATATGAGTAAGGGGGTCAAAATCATGATGGAGAAACGTACAGGACAGCTGTCCCGAGCTCCTGGGAGCTCATGGACTCTAGACCAATAGCTAGGGAGCCTGCATGGGACCAACCTAGGCCCTCTGTATGTGGGTGACAGTTGTGTAGCTTGGTCTGTTTGTGGGGCCATTAGCAGTAGGATCAAGATCTGTCCCTGGTGCATGAGCTGTTTTTTTTTTTTTTTTGGAACCTATTCCCTACGGTGGGGTGCCTTGCTCAGCCTTGATGCAGGAGAAGTTTGGTCCTGCTTCAACTTGATATGCCATGCTTTGTTGACTCCCATGGGAGCCCTTACCCTTTCTGAGGAATGGATGGGGGAGGGGAGTAGCAAGGAGGTGGTGGAGGGAACAGGGGAAGGGGAGGGAGGGAAAATGTGTTGGTATATAAAATAAATTTAAAAAAGTTATTAAAAATAAAATAACCCCACCCCCCAAAAAAAAACCAACCAACAAACAAAGAAACCCAAACTTCACAATTTGGGAAGGTGTTTTCATATTCATGTAAAAATAGGTGCTGCTCCCACTGCAGTTTTAAGGAATGACATTACTATATTTTTTTGGCCTCACGTAACTGATGACTTTTCACTGAGAAGTTCATGGATTTCACAGGAATGGCCACTGCCCTGAAGCCTAGGAGGGCTCTGTGGGTGTCTTTGTCTAGAAGTGAAAGGCAAAGGTAATTTTCCTGTATAAATTGCTAATCAGATTGGGCATATTAACTACAATTTTGGTCTCTGTTAATCCATTGTAAGTGGTATCCATCAAACCTCTAAAATCAGTCTTCAGTGTTAGAAGTCTAAACTGTTTATGGTGCTTATTGTAACAAATAACAATGTATACCCTCTTATTTAGCCTTTCTACTCTACCCTAGTCTCTAATTACCAGGTGTTCTTGCTTTATTGTTTAGGTCATGTTCACCGATTGGGCTATTTGTTACTTCTCTGGGCTCTAGGATAAACATAAGAACAACAGAAATCATTTATTCCCCAACAGCTGATATAAAAGGATACTTTGATGGTAATAATTGCTTTAATTAAATGCCCACTCCATACACCCTATAGTATCACATTCTATACTTGTAGTATCTAATAATTTGCCACACACATTATCAGATAACTATTACTATTGCCCTCATTTTAGAAAAGAGGAATCTGAGCAGCAGCTGGTTAATTTTCTCAGTGTCTCAACACTATTGAAATGGCTGACAGAGGATATAAACCAAGATTGACTACATTTAAAATTTTTTTTGTGTAAAGGTGCCAGGGGGCAGGTGTCATAGGTCAGAAGGTAAAGACACTTGTCATGCCAATCTGGTAACCTAATTTTGATCCCAAGAACCCATATAAAAGGTGGAAAAAGAGAACTTATTCCACAAAAGTTGTCCTCTGGCTTCTACGCATGCACTATGGCATGCATACTCACTCACACATATATTATACACAATAATAATAAGTTAAAAGTAAATAAGTATGGTGCCAGGTGGTAAATTTTCGTAAGTAGGAGAAAACTCAAGCTTTCAGTCCCTTTGTAGCCTTTTACAGGAGTAATGATGATGGCTATCATTTATTCATGTGTTAAAATGTTCACATACACTAACTCATTTTATCTTTATAATGATCTTCCTAAGGTATGTTCTGTCATTATCCTCATAGAAAAGAAGGAGAAACTCTGGTACTCAATGATGAAATAACTTAAGGTCACATGGCTGGGGAATCAGAGATAAAATCAAACCCAAGTAACATGGCTGCAGAGCCTATACATTTAAGCAAAACTTGATACTGATGATGAACTGGTTGAGATCACAAATTTTCCCAAAAGAAAAAAAAAACAAAATATAGAGTTTTACGATTTTTTTAAAAAATAGTTCAAAGACGTAGTCTTTCTTATCTTCTTAGTGAGAGAAGTGAAGCAGCACAAGGTTAATCAACTAGCCCAAGGTCATATAGCTGAGCCTGTATCTGAGCCTAGGTCATCTGACTCTGGAGTGTCTGTTCCATTATATCATATTATAGTCTCTCAGATGCACTCACATGGCAAAATGGGGCCGAAATCAGTTAAATTGCCACTTCTGGTCCTGTGCCTAAGCTACTGAAATTCACTAGAGAATATTCCAATAGGTGAGCTGATGGGCTTCACTTCCAATGAAAGTCTCACAAACATACCTCATCTGAGTACTCATCTCTACCCATCAATACTACTTTCTCATCAAACTTGATTTCTCAAGCTTCAAAGTGAGTGGATCTTCACTGCTATCCTCAATATTCCCAAATCTCCACCCTCCCACACTACTACTTTCAGCCTTTAGCTAATAACATTGCCTTATACTGTACAAAGAAAGCAAAAGGCAGAAGAGAAGGAGCTCTCTCATCCTCCCGTCACTAAATCTACACACTTACCTATCTCTAAATTCTTGTTTTCATCCTGGAAGATTAGAGTCCGTTAATACCATCTTCTTTTCTCACTCAGACCTTTTCTACTGGATCAGTCTGAGTTTCTCTACTCTTTCAACACCAAGTACATCATAATCAACTGCAGATCCTAACTTTTATTCAAACCACCAAATAAGTTTAAATCCTCCCATCTCTCTTCATCTTTGCTGGTACCATTTAGATTAGCATTCTTTCTTACCTATCCTTCTGCAATAAACAAATACCCTTGTAATTGGTTGTGGGATTCCATTCTTTTTTACCTTTAACTTGCTCTCAAAAGAGCAAGCAAAGTAGATTTTATTTTAAAAAGAACTTTTAAAACATATTTAAATCTTTCCCTGCTTACCACTTTTCTATGGGCTCTCATTGCTCTTAGAACAGAATTCAAACATGTGGGTGCCTTATGCTCTGTGTGATGTGACCCCCATTTACCTATGTTAGTTTCATCTGATGCTGTGAGTGTTCACTCCACTATGCTGCCCATTCATCTGTTCCTGCAGAACACCATACTTTCCTGTTCCAGGGACCTGTGTATGCTTTTCCCTAGCAAATTTGCATAATGAATGTCTTTTTATTTGCCAAGTCTCAACCTAAATTTATCTTCTCAGGGAAATATTCCATGAGAACTAAGTAGGTTCTCCATTTCCCTCAACCACAGCTGTGCTGGCATGTACTACAATCAGTAAGTATTTTATATGTATATTGTGTATTTCTATATATACTAAGGACAGGGATCTTTGTATATCTTCCTACTGTTACTTTTATAGTGTCTAACAGAATGTCTGGCACCAAACAGGTATTCATTAAATAATTTCTGAATTAGGAGTAGGCTAATTCCCGAATCTCATTGAATAGTATCTGAGACAATAGTCAAGTAGACAGACACAGTGCTCAGAATAATAAACCAAAGGTGGGGGGGGTAGTCCATTAGTGCTAGTAAAAGATAACATTAAAAATCTTCAGGTGAGGTGCTTCTCTTTAAGGTACTTTATAATCATTTACCACTATACTACTACATATATACATACAGTCTGAACAAAGGAGAACAATTATGGCCTCTTTAGGAACAGAATCAGGCTTATTTTTAGATTGTTAACTTGTGACAAATGGTATCTAGTATGCTCTTATCAGCTTTCATGATTTTTTTCTCAAACAGAGAGACAGAGACAAAGACATACAGAGAGACAGAGAGATAGACAGAGACATACACAGAGAGAGAATATGAATCTGGAAAGTTGACTCAAATGATGGAAAGAACCTTGAGGGTTAAAACAATGTAAGGGTCTTCTGACCGAGTCTTCTTCCTCCACTATCCACAGTTGAACAGAGAGTAGTAGATATATTTTACTTGGTTATTTTTACTTCAAGCCATTTATTCCCCTGCTAAGTAGTTTATCGATTGTTCAACATCAATTTAGAGCTGCAGTTTACAGCACTCTCATCAGAAACCTTATAGTGTTCAAAATAAATGACTTGCCCAAACAATACCATGTCAGTTGTTGGAGAAGTAACTCAAGAAAACAAATGCACCTAAAGACAGAAACTAAATACAGACATTACCTTGCTCAAGTGTGTGTGTGTGTGTGTGTGTGTGTGTGTGTGTGTGTGTTGTGTGTGTGTGTGCTTTGTAAGAACAAAAGCAAAACTAAAACAGACAAAAATCTAAAGCATGAGAAAAATTCAGGAATATGGGAATCTGATGAGAAAAATGTTATAATCCACTATAGCCTACTGCCTCCCACTAGTGCTCCATAAAAGTCATTTTACACAGGAAGCACAAAGCTGCCAGATGTTCTTGTTCTTCATTTCCTGTATGAGTTTTTAATTCTCCATATCTAGCCTTATTATTAAAAACAGTGTCCACTATTGTTTATTTCCTGGCTTCTAGAGCGAGAAACTCAGACTTACCTACAGTTCATTTGGCATTCAAATCCCAAATTTCATTTTAGAAAGCTAATTTGCCTTTGTACTGCATTCCTTATTAACAGAAAGTTGGTTATACACAAATATTTTGGGGTTAAAACTCAGAAAAGTCTTTATTATATACTTAAGTATAGTTCTTACAGTTGGTGGGCCAGAGAACCTCAAAAAAGACACAAATGTATGAATGCTGTCATTTCAGGCATCAGTAGTCATGTACAATGACACAGACACCAGTACTGTTTCTATTCTTCTCTACAAGAAGCATTTGCTGAACTTTCTTGAGTTTTAGCATCTGCACATTTGAAGTAACTGTTACAGAATGGAGCTGTAACTCATCTGAGACACTTAGGAGATTTCCCAAAGTGCACAGGAATCTGAGCACATATGAAATTGCAATTACTTTCCATTTCTCTTCTCCAATTTCTCCATAATTATTCCTCCTGATATGCTTCTGTCTTTTTAAGGGGACTATGGAAAGTGGTGTAATATACTAGAAATACATGACCAGACAGGGTCATATATTCAAGAGATTCTTTCTTTCTTTCTTTCTTTCTTTCTTTCTTTCTTTCTTTCTTTCTTTCTTTCTTTCTTTCTTTCTTTCTTTTTTTCTTTCTTTCTTTCTTTTCTTTCTTTTTCTTTTTTTCATTTTTCTTTATTAAGAAATTTTCTACTCACTCCACATGCTATCCACAGACCCCTCCTCCTCCTTCCTCCCACCCCCAGCCCTCTTTCCCAAGCCACCCCACATCCCCACATCCCCCAAATCGAGGTCTCCCATGAGGAGTCAGCAAAGCCCAGCACATTGAGCCTAGGCAGGTCCAAGCCCCTTCCCACTGCACCAAGGCTGTGTAAGGTGTCACACCACAGGCACCGGATTCCAGAAGCCTACCCATAGACCAGGGACAGATCCCAATCTCCCTGCCTGGGTGCCCCCCAAACAGTTTGAGCCAAACAACCGTCTTCGGTATCCAGAGGGCCTAGTCCAGTCCCATGTGGGCTCCACAGCCACCAGACCACAGTTCACGGGCTTCCACTAGTGTGGCTGGTCATCTCTGCATGTCCTCCCATCATGATCTCGACATCCCTCGCCTACAGTATCTCTCCTCTCTCTCATCATTTGGATTCCCAGAGCACAGCCTGGTGCCTGGCCATAGATCTCTGTATCTGCCTCCAGCAGTCACTGGACAAAGGCTCTATGATGACAGCTACGTTATTTACTAGGCTGGTCAGCAGAGTAGACTGGTCCAGGTACCCTCTGGACCACTGCCAGCAGACCAAGGTGGGGTCAACCTTGTGGATTCCTGAGAGCCTCCCCAGCACCCTTCCTCTTCCTGTTCCCATGATGCCCTCATCTATCGTGGTATCTTCTTCCCTGCCCTCCCACTCTGTCCCTGTTCCAGCTTGAGATCTATATGAGTGGACTAGGGGGGGCGAGGGGGGGATGGCAGAGAGTGAGGAGTGGAGGAAGAGAACATAGGGAAATGGGAGGGTCAAGCTTTTTTTTTTTTTTTTTTTTTTTTGGTTTTTGGTTTTTCAAAACAGGGTTTCGCTGTGTAACAGCCCTAGCTGTCCTGGAACTCACTCTGTAGACCATGCTGGTCTCAAACTCACAGAGCTCTGCCTGCCTCTGCCTCCTGAGTGCTGGGATTAAAGACATGCACGACCACTGCCCAGTTCAACAGATGGAGCCTGTTTAGCACTGGGTGCTGTTCTAGGTGCTGGTATTAAAGTGCCACAGAATAGCTTCACAGGCTCATGTAACAAAGAGAGAAGAGTTTCTGATGTGGCAGAGGCTGTTCCTTTTGTTGCTGTTTTTAATCACATAATGAAACAGAAATGGCTACAGGCTGTTAGCAGCAGGTGAGATATCAGAAAAGGAGTCACTTCTTCAGGGCTCCCTGATTTCAGCTTCCTTCCTTATTAGTTCCAGCATAATATATCTCAGGCTCCAGTAACAGATATCTTAAAAGTAAAACCAATTTTGTGCCAAGTAAATTGAAAGAAATAAAACACTCTCTGAAGAACCCCAACTACACTTCCTCTCAGTCCAGATCCCTATTGTTGCTTGATCTACACGCTGGGTTTAGAGTCTTACTTGTCTTCCTTTCATCACTCTAAAGCATTCACAGAGGCAGTGGAGTAACTAAATTCATCTAATTTTGGAAGAAAGAAACCCCAAAGTAACTTTCTACATAGATTATTCATAGATTTAGAAAATGTGTACTTGGCCCATCTATAAACCACACACATGGCTCTTATTGATGGGATCTATCAGTAAGCAAACACAATACGGCTGGCTACCACAAAGCTTACATTTTAAAATGGGATTGCTTAGTTGAGTTATTAAAAACTGCCAAAATCATATAACCTAAAGCTAGTCTAAGTAATTAAGAAACCCTTCTTTTTTTATTGCACTCTCTAGCTTCTCAAGGGCTCAGTAGACGGGATATTATTATTTTTATTTTTTATTTTTTGCTGCTTCTGAAATTCCTTGCATCCCCACACCTAACCTTAGTAACCTCTTTCAGTCACCATCATTCTCTCATGCCTTCTAGTTGTGATTAGCTCTAATGAAGAGAGCTTTCATTACAATGATACCCCATGTTTCTCCAATCCTGGTGACATAAATTTGATCAAAATCCCTAAGGCACTGGTCTCTGTCTTGGGGTTTTGAGGATCTCTGATTAGCCTTTTCCTCAGCCTCTGGCGTAAGCCTCCAGTTCTATGTAAAATTCTTCCCTCCCTTAACCCTAGAGCCTTTATGCAATGTTTACTTTGTATATATTTCTTCCTGATAAATACTTCTCAAACAAAGTGAAAATCGAGGATAGTTGGGAATATGAAATAACATGGCCCAATTTCAAGGAATATATTTGTTACAAAAACAAATTTGTACTGTCAAAGATGATTTGAAAAAGAAAACCTCTGGAGCCAGGCACAATATCTTCACAAAACACTGAACACACACACACACACACACACACACACACACACACACACACACCCTGTTCAGCTGGGATTTCCATTTCTGCAATATGTTCTTTAAAAACACTGTGTTGTGCATTTCTGGGTTCTTATGGGGTTTTGACATTTTGAAACTGCATGGGCAAATAGGAAAACCTTAAAATGTGATTACTCGGTAGTCAAATGAAATGTTACAAAAATTTCATCCATTTTTCACAGCCCCCAATTTTTCTACCTCATCTGAAAAATTTTTAGTCCAAAGAGTAATTTTATGAAAAAAGATAAGCATCTGAGGAACAGAGGATTATAATGAAATTGTGCCCCCTCCCACTATACAGCAATACTAATGTACTTCAGTAACATTTATAAAAACCATCCCTGCCAGTCAAAATATAGAAAAAAAACAATTTCCTGTTTGTGGAAATAGATGCAATACTAAATAGAACCAAATCAGGCTACAATTAGCTTAGAAAAAAATGATATACTAGATTTGGTTTAGTGAATAGAATGTTGCTGCTTTTCAATACATTTGCTTCCTAGTTTAATAAGAACAAAATTTTATTTTAAATCTAAATTAGTATTTCCAAGAGAATTCTCATGATGAAAGACGGGGAAGTGGGCACAAATGAAGCATGCATGAAAAAGTTAATAGACAGTGAGTTATCATTCACTGGAAATCTACTATCTGAATGGCACTTTGAGAAGTGCTTCTCATACATTTTCTCACTCAATATTCACAATCATTTAGACAAGTGGATATATAATACTCTTATACAATGTATAGTACTGAGTTTAGTAAACAACTGAGGGGCAAACATTAAATGAGGTGTAGAAACTCATTCAACAATAAGCAGAAGAATTCAGAGCTAGGACTGCTGTGAACTTCTAAGCTATATTTCTACCCACAGAATCTCTAACAAATCGTTTTGTCTAGCATATATTCTCCTGCCATATAAATGCATACTTATAATAGATAAATTCTAAATAAACTATTTATACAGAAAGTAGCTTAATGCAGTAGAAACAACATCCAAGTAGGAGCCTTGAGATCTGGGTTCAAATCTAGACTCTAAAGCTAACCATTGTATGGTATTATGTGAATCATTTAATGTTTCTGGGTCTCAGTTTTCCCACATATCAAACAAAGACATCAAGCTAAAGGTTTCAAAACATCCCATCCAGTTCCACCACTTTATTATTCTATTAAGTAAGTTACATCTCATGAATCACCATAAATGTTTCGCTGTTGGAGATAACTTATACCATAAGTAACTCAAGAAATAAATTCTCCCATACAATACACCCTTGATACATTAGATCTGCTAAAGAAAGGATTTAAAAAAAAAAAAAAACCTTTTGTGATAGCAAATGGAGCTGGCAGTAGTCTTTGAACTCTCCTTCACCATCAGCCAAAGAGAAACTTCACTTAATCTTCACTAAAAATGACAGTCTGCAAGGATTTTGGACCTCCAGGTCGAGGCTAAGTTGGCAAGAACTAAATGGAGAGAAAACCATTTTACAGGGTCACTGCTAAGCCCAGAATCATGGGATTTCTGAAGAAAGTGTTTATGGGTGACTAAATCAAAGGCCTCAGTTAGGTCAATAAAAACGGTTCTAATAATGTAAAAGTCTCATATATTGTTTCTGAAATACTACTGGTGATTTAAGTAAAGCTGAACTGAGGGAAAAGCTATGTGAAATGTAACTAGACTATAGAGAATTCAGTTTCCCAGGGGAAACCTCCCCATTAACTTTGATAAGACATAGAATCACAAGGAGCATATGCAGCCCTTTGACCGTACAATGCATAATGTCGAATTGATCAGTGAGTCATTAGAAAGAATGAACACATTTACACGACTTACTTGGTCCCCTATAAGAGCTCCAGTCAGCTCAATGAGCAACTGTTCAGGTCTTGAGATTTTACAGTCATATCTCTCCAGAGCAGTTCCTGGCTTGCTTCCCTCTGCCTGCTGCCTTCCCAGGTGACTCCCTATTGTCATGTTTGACATAGAAGCAATGATAAGCCACACTCCTAGCTGCTTTGTCGAAGCTCTAAAGAGCAACTGAGCAAAAGGAGGTTAATGATAGTGTCTCCTTGTGTTTGCCATTGACAGTGATGGAATTCCCAGAGAGCTCATTTTTCTCCAGAGTTACTTTATTTTATTTTAGAAAAGTAGACAAAGAAAAATGGATAGAGGCTAAGGCAGAGGAAGAAAAGAGTTAGCTATTTATTTAGTTATATCTCTGTGTTATTTTTCTCATGGCATGCTGTTTGTGTTTTTAAATCATATGAAATTATTATGCTTTTGGTGAGTATGCTATATGACTTCACGGATGGCTTTTATAACTGACCAATAATAAAAATACACAAGTATCTGAATTATCATTATCACAGAACTGGAAAAGGAAGTAACATATATGGCAGATTAATGCAAAGAAATATTAAGATAGAAATGAGAGAGTTGGCGTTTAAAAGTGGATACTTAATTCACTTTTTATTATAAATTATTGGGATCAAAAAGAGAACTCCAGAGGCTAATGAGTTTTCATTAGTGCATTTCTTCTAACCTTGTCCACTGGTTTCTCTATTTCTTCACACAACAGGTCTTTGGAATGGCTTCTTTCATTAGCTTATAATTCTCTATGCCAAAATCTCATCTACAGAGTAACAGAAATGAAATCTACAACTTGTGATGTAGCACAATTGATACAGTGTTTGCCTAGTACACACAAAGCCCTAAGTTGCATCCCGAGCATAGCATAAAACAGGTATGACACCATACACCTGGAATATCAGCACTGGGGAGGTGAAAGCTGAGGCATTAGGAGTTCAAAGTCATCCTTAGCTATATAGAAAATTTGAAGCCAGCCTGGGAATCAAGAAAGTCTGTCTTTGAAAAACAGAATTAGAAAGGAAACCTGTCTATGAGGAGTTCTTAGTGTTGCCTTGAAGGGGCACAAATGCTTACTAACATGGCAGGTATGCCCAGCAAATTCATACAACCTAAGTTAGAGTACTTTGACACTCTTACTTTTAACCTTCATCTTCACAGCATGCTTGACAATAGTACCTAGATATTGCATAGATATATTTGGGTTGGGAATACTCCTACTTAAGACAAGCTAAATAGTCTTTTGTGGGGGGAATACAACCCAGGACATCAACTTTCCTACAGCTGGGGATCTAACTCCAGGGGGTAGCGATCACAAAAAATTCCAACTGTGGTTGCATAAACCTGTAATCTCTGTGCTGGGAGGCAGAGGCTAACTGTTTCTGGGGTTTCATTGTCCAGTCAGTGTAGCTAATTAGTAAGATTCAGGTTCTGCAAGAGACCTCAGCTCAAAAAATAAGGTAGAGAGCCTTAGAGGAAGACATTTAGCATCACCCTCTTGGCTCCACACATTCATGTGTGGGCACACATTCATGCACACAAGAATATACTACAAAACACACACACACACACACACACACACACACACACACACACACACGTACGTCACTTTCTTTCCTTTTTTGCTTCATGTATTCATTTTATTCACACATATCACAGCCACATCTCACAACAGGAATAAGTTCTGAGAAATGCATTAAGAGATGTCATGTATCAGTATCATAGTACGTACCTGCACAAACACAAATGGTGTAAATCAATGATTCAGTGTGGACATGAAGCAGTCAAGAGACACAATGACTGCTATTAAATTGGATTTATGCCTGCCACAACACAGCCTACCCCAAGCCCTTTCTTTGTCAAGGAGATGCACATTTTTAATAAGAAAAATACAGTCCAAAATAGATATATTTAATATACAATCAGCAATAGCCAATAATTAGGATTACCATTCCACTTTTTCTTATATGAAACCCAAAAATACACTGCCCAACAGAAACCCTAAGAATTAATGTTACTGTTTACAATTATTTTAAATTAATCCTGAAAATACAAAAAGCCCGTGAATAGTTTTGGGCTTTTAATTTGGAAAACATCATATAAAGTCATGGGGTATGAATTTTAGCATTTAGACACTTAGAGTGGCATCACACAACTGTTTTATAAGAGAATACAGTGCTTTGCCTCCATGAACTTACTCTTGGATGCCAACAAAGTCTGCTAAATCACACACACAATTGCAGAGTGGGAATCCTAGTCTGTTTTGTAGAGTATATTCTATTTGTTTGCGTCTATTACTCTATCAGACTAAAAGGCGGAGATACAGAAACAAAGATTCCTCCTTGTTCTAAATATTTGGCATTCTGTTAGATACATGCAGAGGCTAAAAAATAAACACAATGTAGTGGGAGAGTGAGACACCTTGGCTTAGGTCAGTGTCCTTTAGGTTGGTACTTCAAAGGTTGGAAGCATGTTGATTCGAGCTCACTTCCTGTCCTGATTCACTCTAATATGTCAATTGCTTCCGTGATGGTGTATGTTACCGCTAAATAAGCTGTTTCAAGGCTAGAAAGGAAGGTGCAGCAGTATTCCTAAGGGCCTATGTTATTACCAGCCTTCCCTAGGTAGGATCTTTGCTATTGTTCCTGGTCTGTGACTGACAAGCCACTGCACAACAGATGGTAAAAAAAAAAAAAAGGACTAAACTTTAAGTTAATAACCATCACTAACCCATATTAAGCCTCCCTTTGAATCAACAGGAACTGTGAAATCTGAGTCAACATTTCTGCTGAAGGTCAACAAAGCAGGGTCTTCTTGGGAGAGGCAGCATTTACTGCCTTTCTTAGCATACATACACCAAGCAAGAATACATCAAGCAGAAGATAATAGTGCATCACTAATGCAGCAATTGCCATAGGACGCTTTCCTTCTCCTCAATTAAACAGTTAACAGGGAGCTGGGATTTGCACAAAGAAAAAATTCCTTCCTCCTCCTCCTCCCCTTGTTCCAGTTTGATTTATGCATAGCCCCTGGAGACACAAATTAATGTTTTCATAGACTAAAAGCCCCAGGTGTTTTTGGGAAACCAATGACAAAGCTTAACTAAGGCTCACACATGCAAACATAAAGCCTCCATGATTACTAAGCTGGGCATTACAAAGCTGGCTCCTCACTCTAGGGTCTAAGGCCAGACTTATTGACTCTCTGATCCAGACAGGCTAGCCTGAATATACATACTACAGGGCTAATTTAGTACAGCCCAAGGCATTGTGGATTATGAGTAGACAAATGCCTTTAACAGAACTGAGAAAGATACACAGTTCTAACAATACGAACCCACAATTCATCATTTATTAATACTCAGCATAAGAATTAGACATCTATAAAACCCCATTTCTTATGCAGCTTACCTTGTCAATGGTAAGAAATCAGAAAATTAGGGAGTTCAAAGAAATACTGAAAGAAATTCAGCATGCTCTACACGGTCTGAAATTAACCACCCCCACCATCAAATTCCACTCTCTAGGAAGCAGACGGTTCACATTTCCTATTGCCACTTCCTCTCTCCTCATCTGTGTCTTAAGGACTGCATTCAGGATTCTATCCACAGCATTTTACTGATACAACTGAAAAGGTCACTGCCACTTGCTTGCCAAAGCTGGTTATCAATGTTTAGGCCTTACCTTACTCTTAACTGTGGCACCAAAGTCTATCAATCAAGTTCTGCATTCTTGAAACTCTATCCCCTTGCCTTCTTTAATACATGCTGACCCTTTGCTGCTTCTTACTTGGTTTCTTTGATGGACAGTGTTTCCTGGTGTTCCATTTTTATGGGTCTTGTATTCTTATTCTACATTCAGAGGTTTTAGACCTGGACATCATAAAGGAGCATGCTTCAAGAAGTCTGTGGACTTTCTTGAAACTATGTATAGAGAAGTGCATACAAATTTTATGGAGGGGGGAGGGACTACAGTTGTCAAGTACATAAATGAGTGTGAAACAAAATAAAGAACAAGGGAAATTGATTGCCAACTGACTATGATGGGTCCCCCAACTTCAAATCATCTCTTTCTAAATGCTGATAATTCCAAACTGATATCTTTTGTCACAATTACTCTCAATGTGGACCTCTTATAGTGTGGTAGATCAAGAATCTTTGCTTGTGCGCTCTACATCTTCTATCCTCTACCTCATTCTCCACATTCAATCACCAGAGTCCTGATGTTTATCTTCTATTTCAAATGTGGATCTTTCTCCCTGTACCCATCATCTTAAGGAAGGCGAACAATTTAAATAACCTCCTCACATGTCTTTCTGTCACCAACCAACTCACAGTTTCAGGCAGAGTGACAGTTCTAAAGCAAAAAAAATTGATCTTTCACTCTCAACTTCAAAACTCTTGATTTATTTCTTGATTTTGGATCACACACCCTCAAAGTTGCTGGCATGGCAAACAAGGTCCTTCATTGTCTAGCTCCTTCTCACCTGTATAGTTTGTCCATACTCTGTAGCTTGTCAACCTCTTAACAATCCACTCAGTCTTTAACTACTCTATATCCTCTAGGAGAATCCGTGGCCCCATCTGCTTCGTTGTGGGGAAGAATGCACCCGAGTGTTGCGGAATATTATTTTAAGGTGTGCTACTTTTGTTTATGTTGCATTTGTTTAACTCTGTGAGGCTGTGTTACTGTGCCCATCTAAAATGCCTGATGGTCTAATAAAGAACTGAATGGCCAATAGCAAGGCAGGAGAAAGGATAGGCAGGGATGGCAAGTAGAGAGAATAAATAGAAGGAGAAATCTGGGAGAGGAGAGAAATAGCTAGAGAAGGGGGAGAACTCCTGTAGTGATATTTTGAACAAATAAAATTTACCTGAAGATCAGAGGACAGAACAAGCCACTAGATTAAATATAGAGGCCAGGCAGTGGGGGGCACACACCTTTAATCCTAGCACTTGGGAGGCAGAGGCAGAGATCCCTGGATTTCTGTGAGTTCAAGGCCACACTAGGCTACATGAGATTAATCCACTCTAAAAGATAAACAGCCAGGCAGTGGTGGCTCACAACTTTAATCCCAGCACTTGGGTTCACACACCTTTAATCGCAGCACTAGGAACATTGAAACAGGAAGTGATACAGCTGGACAGAGAAAGGAATATAAGGTGGGAGGAGACAGGAGCTCTGGCTCTTTCAAGCTGAGGAGTTGGTGAGGTAAGAGGTGGTGGCTGTGGCTTGTTCTGCTTCTCTGATCTTTCAGCATTCACCCCAATACCTGGCTCTGGGTTTGTATTAAGACCAATTAGGATTCGTGCAACAGACTCCAGGGGCCAGCCACCCAGCTACACAACCAGCAACAGAGTAAGAAAGAAAGGTATACAAAAATTGAGAAAGGTAAAAGCCCAGAGGAAAAAGACAGACTGGTCAATTTAAAGTTAAGAAAAGCAGGCAAAAAAAAAAAAAGCCAAGCTAAGGCCAGACATTCATAATTAAGAATAAGCCTCCACGTGTGATTTATTTGGAAGCTGGGTGGCAGGCCCCCCAAAAAAGTAAAAGAAAATCAAACAACACCTGAGGCTTTTTTTGTTTTGCTTTTACCATGATATGTAGAGCAGTTTATGGAGAAATAAGTCAGTTGTCTGCTGTGCATTTAAATCCAAGGAATTGGGATATAATCACATGAGCTTGAAATACCCTCTCTACCTTGGCTTGGGAAACCTTTGCTAAAAAGCCATCTCTAGACTCTAAGTCTTCACTAGGAATGCCTCTTATATACTCGGATCATATCATATACTTGCTATGTAAACATCATTCTATGTTGTGATTGCCGGTTCTTTTTCTTCTGATCCCCACTGAAGTTTGGCAGATGAACTATAAACTCCTTATTTCAAGGACTATATGGTACAGGAACACAAAGCACAATGCCTGGCACATCATTGTTTGTCAACAGATATGAGATAAATAATTTAATAAATTACTGAGTAGGTAGAAACTCATGACTTTTCCCATACACTCTTAATAGCCACAGTCTTTGCCTTCATCTAGTATTGGAAAGAAATAAATAGATTATAGAAATCAACTGGCTTAGGAATGAAATTTTAGGGCTTCATGTTCCTCATTTGTATGACTAAGGATAAGTTCTCTATGTTTCGTCCTATCTTGGAAATTCTGTAATGTTCAGTTTTATTGCCATATGTAAATTTCATCTTCCAAACCATTTCACCTCTTTTCCTACCTGACTTTCTGTCATCCTAATAGCACTGTGACAATCTGGTTTAGATACTTGAAAAAAAGTTGAGTAAAGGCCAAGTATATATATATTTTTGTATACATGTGAGAGAAAAGAAAAGATAGACATGAGAGAAAGAGAGCACAACTTCGAAGGAAAGACAGAGGTGAGTAAGGACGGAGGGAGTATGATTCATTTCTGTTGCTGTAATCAAAATACACTAACAAAAAGCATCTTAGGAGCAAGGGCTTATTTAGCTTACAATTCCAGGATACCTGGAATTACAAGGAAGTCTAGAGAGGAATTAGAAACAGCTAGTCAGTTTACCTCACACCCACTGTCAAAAGCAGAAAGAAATACATGCAGGCACTCATACTTCTCACTCAACTTTCTTTTTTAACTCTTAAACAGTTCAGAGCCCAGCCTATGAAATGATATCACTCACATTCAGGGTGGGTCTTCCTAACTCAGTTAAACCAATTAAGAAAATCTCTCACGGACAAACATGATTATGACAATTCCTCATTGAGACCGTTCCCAGGTAATTCTAGATTGTGGCAGTTGACAATTAAAACTAATTATCACAGGAATATGGGGGTAAAGACAGAGGGAAATGTCTTTAAAACCAAAACATTTCTATCTTTTGTAAAAATGAAGTTAAGGTCCAATTTTAAGAAGTTCACAAAGTTGAATTAGTTTATTGTTGTAGAATATGGGTTTAAGAAGTGTTACATTTGTTTATGCTGTGGAACATTTGATGCAAAGATGTGTTGTATTCTTTTATGTTGCATTTGTTTAACTCTGTGAAGCTGTGTCAGTTTGCCTGTCTAAAACACCTGATGTTCTAATAAAGAACTGAATGGTCAATAGCAAGGCAGGAGAAAGGATAGGCAGGGCTGGCAAACAGAGAGAATAAAGAGAAAGAAAGATCAAGGAACAAGAAAAGAAGGGGCCAGCCACCCAGCTGCCACGGAGTAGAGTGGAAGTAAGATTATAGAAGTAAGAAAAGGAAAAAGCCCAGAGGCAAAAGGTAGACAGGATAATTTAAGTTAAGAAAAGCTGGCTAGAATCACGCCAAGCTAAGGCCACGCATTCATAAGGCATAATAAGCTTCCCTGCATGTGATTTACTTGGGAGCTGGGTAGCGGGCCCCCACTGCTATGGATATCACTCTATATAAATAAAACACTGATGGCCAGTGACCAGACAGGAAGTATAGGCAGGACAAAGAGAGAGGAGAATTGGGGAAACAGGAAGAAGGAGGAGAGACACTGCAGCCACTGCTAGGACAAGCAGCATGTAAGACGCCAGTAAGCCACCAGCCATGTGGCAAGGTATAGATTTATAGAAATGGGTTAATTTAAGATATATGAACAGTTAACAAGAAGCCTGCCACGGCCATACAGTTTGTAAGCAATATAAGTCTCTATGTTTACTTGGTTGGGTCTGAGCTACTGTGGGACTGGCAGGTGACAAAGATTTGCCCTGACTGTGGGCAAGGCAGGAAAACTCTAGCTACACCCCACAAAGATAAAAGAACCAAAAGAGTAAAAAAAGCAAAGAGTAAAAAACAACCAAAACATTTTGGCATACCAACATGGGTCATGTTTCCATAGGGCCAGAGAAAGCTTTGGAAAAAAAAAGAGGCTATGGCTCCTTTAAGAGTTTCTGCAGTACAGTGAGCCCTTGGGAAGATAGTTTGTTGAGTAGGAACAAAAAGCTACATACACTTGCAAGCATCAGCATTCTAGAGCTCTAGGAAGGGTGAATGCAGGTCTCAGTCACAAACCTCTAACCAGGACATGAGCTTTAGACTTGGCTTTCCTGACATAAGAAGCAGATGGAGCCAGCCACCAAAGCCACACAGAGGTCCTAGCCTTACCACTTAGCAGTTTTTTGCTCATGCAGACAAAAAAAGCTAAAAGATATGCAATAAAAGAGATCCAGACAGAAAAACTTGTAAACAGGTTCCAGTGTGTTTTATAATGTGCATAGGCTTAAGAAAGAAAAGATGGGTATACAAAGTCATAGAAAGAAACAAATTGTTTGAAAGAAAGTTAAGTCTTTAAAGAGATAGTAAAAGTAATATAAAAGAAAAAAAATCACGTAAAGATGGGAAATACACAGAAAGTCTGGACCATGTATAGTATTGTGTTGACTTTGAATGTTTTGATTACTGATGGGCAAGAGACAGCTGCTTGGAGACATGGGATTGTTAGCAGGTCTGCAAAATTGAATCAACCTAAATACTTTAGGGTTATTTTAACTTTAAAAAATAAGTCAAAATTGCATTTGTCAAATGGAAGTCAAAATGCTTTGGAGAAGAGATTTTGCTTTTGTTTCCCTAAGAAACAAGCGGCTGTGGCAAGGTTAGCCATTTAGGCAAGAAACAGATTTTGCTTTGACTGCTTGACTGTGTGCTATCCAGACTGGATATGCAGGACCCATAGGAAACTGACTGCTGAATTTGCCAAAACAAGGTGGGACAGTCCTTTGAGATTTCTGTTTCACAGAAGAGTCTGCCAGACATTCTGCAGGACACAGAACAGTGACTGACAAACTTTGCCAATACAAGGCAGGATAGTTCTTCATTTCCTGCTTCAATGAAAAGTCTGCCAGATATTCTAGGCCTACAGACTGAAAATGGATGCTGCAATGTTACAGAGAAACTTTGGGTGACTGTTCAGGCAGCCAAATGTCTATTGTTAGGTAATATTACATCCCTCTGGGTCTTTGATGGAGTTGAAGACTAAATAATTAGAGTTTCAGTTTTTCCTTAGTTATGATAGAAGTAAATTAGGTACAAAATTTTGAAGTCACTAAGATTGAATGGATGGTGGAATGTTTTCTCTGAATTTGCTAAATACAAATGGACTGAATATTATAAATAATTCTTACTTAATAACTGTTTTTGTGGTGTGTAGCATGAATCTTAAAAATTCTCATTAATAAAATCAAACCTGAGCCAGGTATTGGGGTGAACGCTGGAAGATCAGAGAGACAGAACAGGCCACAGCCACCTCACCTCGCCAGTTCCTCAGCTGATCCTGTTTCCTCAGACTGGAAGCCTCTGAGTCCTCATCCAGAATGAATCTCAGCTGAACTGCTGCACCAAAGCCTGAAACCTTAACCAGCTAAAAGCTTCTAGTTTCTGGTCTTCATGATATTAAAGACTCACTCCCTGGGATTAAAGGCATGTGTCACCATGCTTGGCTCTTTCCAATGTGGCCTTGAACTCACAGAGATCCAGAGGGATTTCTACCTCTGGAATGCTAGGATTAAAAATGTGAGTGCCACCATTTTCTAGCCTTTGTATCTAGTGGCTGTTCTGTCTCTGACCCCACATAAGTTTATTAGGGTGCACAATATTTTGGGGAACACAATACCACCACAGTTGTGTATAGTTAAAACCTTTCATTTTTATTTAGACAAAAAGAGGGAAATGTTGCAGAATATTATTTTAAGATGAGTTACATTTGTTTATGCTGTGGAATATTTGTTCAAAGATGCAAAGATGTGTTGCATTATTTTATGTTGCTTTTGTTGAACTCTGCAAAACTATGTTACTTTGCCTGTCTAAAACACTGGATGGTCTAATAAAGAGCTGAATGGCCAATAGCAAGGCAGAGAAAGGATAGGTGGGACTGGCAGGTAGAGAGAATAAAGAGAAGGAAAGATCAAGGAACAAGAAAAGAAGAGGCCAGTCACCCAGCCAGCCATGGAGTAAGAGTGAAAGTAAGATTACAGAAGAAAGAAAAAGAAAAAGCCTAGATGCAAAAAGTAGATAGGATAATTTAAGAAAAACTGACTAGAATCAAGTCAAGCTAAGATCAGGCATTCATAAGAAATAATAAGCCTCCATGTGTGATTTATTTGGGAGCTGGGTGACAGACCTCCCAAAGAGTAAAGAGCCAAAAGAGTAAAAGATCCAAAAGAGGAAAAGAACAACAACAACAACAGTTTATGATGTCAAAATTACTAAATTTATATAAGAGCACTTCAGAACAGGTAAATATTTATAAGTACAAGAAACTAAGAAACAAGAATTTATTTACCCTTTAAAGTCTGAATCACAAAGTGGCAAAGGCTTACTTCAAGTTGCAAACAAAGAGAGATACCTCCGTCAAAATGAACTTCAATCTGAAATTCTCTGGTCAAGACAAGTGGAGAAATTATAGTTATAGAACCATTTGAGATTACTGCAAACCTATGAAAACATGTAACCAATAACACCACAAAGAGCAAAATAATGAAAGGACCAATCATTTACTGGCCTCTGAGGGAGGAACCAGATGGCCTAAAAAAAAAAAAAAACAATTCTCATCTCCTAATTTCCTTGGTTGATAGGAAAGATACACTTCCATTTAGTTCTCATAAACAATGACCCTTTTTCTCCTCTGTGGACAAAGCTGATATACTACCACTTTTGCTTCCCACATTTAATGATATGTGTGCTTGGTAATGTATGCATAGAAAAACTTATGCTGACAAGAATGGCCCTGCATTCATCTCTTTGTCTTTCAGTTGCAGCACACAAATGTGGCAGGGAAGTGGGATATTTAAATGCACAGCAAGCAACTGATGTATTTCTCCATAAACTTATCTACATATCATGGTACAAGTAGAAGCAAAGAAAGCCACAGATGCATTCTTCCCCATAAGGAATCAAGTATGGCCAAGGGAAGAAACTAAATGAGATTACCAGTACATACCCTTTTAAAGGCAAATCAAAAGAACTATTATCCTTTGCTAACACTGGAGATAGGTTAAACTCTTTCAGTGTAAAAAAGAAAGATGAATGTCACTTTGTATTCTAAACAAAGTCAACAGAATTTTCAACATGATTACACAGATACTATTTCATTCTAGAAGTGATTATACCTAGTAGATACAATAGTTAGTATGAGATGTAAAAGATTAAGAGACAAAACAAAAAATATTTAGAGTAAATAACAATATATAGAAGTACACCTTAGCAATGTATACTATCCCCATTGATCTTAGAAATCACTGTATACAAAGAAAAATACATGCTTATAAGGTTCCTGTACAAATTCCTCCTATATTTCACATATAAATGTATAATTATATTCTGATATATGATATATGAAGCTGAGCAGAGATCAGGAGTCAGGAATGTACACATGAATCAGTGGGCTAGTGAAGTAGAATGAAATCTCAAGAGATAAGGGGAGATAAGACTAAGAAATAGGGGTTAACAAAGCAGTCATCCTTGACATAGGAACTCTACTTAGGTATAAATGTGTCCTACTTTAAGAAGATTCATTATTCCTTTTTTGAGTCTACGAACCAGATAATATAGACGAGGTTATTTGTACTACAGAAGCATTCTACATGGCAGCCTTTTAAAATGTCAAGCTAATATTGTGCTCTTTAGTAAAATTTGTTTCTACAAATATGGGATTTATATATTCAGTGTCTTACAAACAGAGTTTTTGTCTGAAGTGAAGTATTCCTGTACCAACAAGCTTCATGTAGAATTGTAGTGCACTTATCTTTTATAAGTCTGAATTCTGGCATACTGGTTCTGCTTAAAGTATATGTCTGTAATACAGAGGATGGCTGGGTTAAGCAGAGAGGAAACAAAATCTATGCTTCAAAGTCGGCAAGCTGAGATAATGTCCAATAAGTCCCTATTAACGAAGTTGAATTTCATTACAGAAGCGGGTAAGAAAATATTCTTTAATCATCTCACAGGCCCAAGGCCAAATTTAGGATTGGTAAGAAATAAGATGTAAGAAAGTACCCTAAAATCACTTGAGAAGGATGTATCAGATTGTCTAATTGAAAAAATATATATTTTCACATGTACATTAAAAATAAACTTTTGAGGGGCTAGAGAGATTACCCAGGTTCAAATTCTAGAAACCACATGGTGACTCCAGTTCTAATTTTGTAAAAATATATAATTTTACTATATTAGAATACCTAATCATTGATTCAATTTCTGACAAATATTACCTTGAATCCAATTATTAAAAATATCTAAGTTGATTCAATAGCTGAGTAGTATCAATTAGATAACTTCTATGGGAAAAAAAAACGTTCAGTAGATATAAGGTTCATGAAAAAAATGAGGATAAAAATGTGGACAAAGTTGCAAGTCTTCTGTTTACCCAGACACACATCAACTTCAAAAATAGTATAAACTCTGAAAATTAATTTAGACCCAAAACCTTCATTCCTAAGATAGTGCTATCAATATTTCTTCACTATGTTATATGTCAACTGTTGCCCTATGTTATATAATGTTCAAAGATTTTATTATGTGATTTGATTTACTCTAAGATCATTCGACATAAATCCCAGTTCTAGCATGATTGTAGGCTAGCAAATCAATTTTCTGTTTGATAATGTTTCAATGACTTAGTCAAAGTTCCATTTGCTTCAATCATCTAATAACTCTAGTTCTAATAATTCTTATATCAAGAAAAATCATTAAACCAGTTGTCTTAATTTAGCTTAATATTACTATGATGAAACACCAAGACAAAAAACAATTTGGGGAGAAAAGGGTTTATTCAGCTTACACTTTAAGCATCCATACATAGTTCATCACGGAAGTCAGGACAAGAAGTCAAACAGGACAAGAACCTAGATGCAGGAGCTGATGCAGGGACCATGGCTGCTTAATGGCTTGCTCCCCATGGCTTGCTGAGCCTGCTTTCTTATAGAACCCAGGACCACCAGCCCAGGGGTGGCACCATCCACAATGGGCTGGACCCTCCCCAATCCTCAGTAATTAAGAAAATACTCTACATACTTACCTGTAGCCCAATCTTACCAAGGCATTTTCTTTTTTTTTTTAATTTCTGTTTGTTTGTTTGTTTTTTAAGACAGGGTTTCTCTCTGGAGTTTTGGTGCCTGTCCTGGACCTCACTCTATAGACCAGGCTGGCCTCGAACTCAAAGAGATCCTCCTGGCTCTGCCTCCCAAGTGCTGGAATTAAAGGCATGCGCCACCACCACCTGGCTGGAGGCATTTTCTTAAATGAGGTTTCCTCCTCTCTGAGGACTCCAGCTTGTGTTAAGTTGACATAAAACTAGCCACACTGATGGTTTCTCTGAACCTCTAGGATTTAAAAAATAACTATGCCAAAAATAACTATTATGTGTGTGTGTGGAAGGCATTATGAATATACAAACTATAATTTAATTTTTCAATATCATAAAATAAAGATAAACACCTACGGAAGATTGAATTAGAAACTCTCAATATACTATGAGCAGCACAAATTTGACTTCATAGGTTGTTAAAAAAAGGATATGAAATTGAAAGGGGATAAGGAGGTAAGGGTGGATCTGGGAATTAGGGGAGGAGTGGGGATAAAGATGAACAGAATACATTATATGTAATTCTTGAAGAATTAATAAACTGTATTTTCAAAAATAAGTCTCAATTCCTATCATCAAACCTATACCTTGATAAATATTATTACAAATAAAGTCCACCTAGTTTAAAATTACAGGCAATGATGGGACAGATTTAGTATTTACTATTAACAAAAACACCTGGGGGGCAACAAAAAAGCTGTAACAAAAATTATGAAAGCAGTCTTAAAGATTGGAAACTTGGCATGAACTTTACAAATGGAGGTCCTACTTTTGTTATCTAACTGGAGACAAGTTTCATCTTTGAATTCTAATATTTTTCTTTACTACTACAATGCTAATAAGAATGACATCACAGCATCCCCAATCAAGAATACACTAGAAAACAAAATCTAATCTAATTTTGTCTGTTCACAGAGCCTATTTCCTCCCTCATATTTCACCAGCAGAAACATTATCAGCAGTGGCTGATGACACTGCCCCCTCCCTAAAGCAGTCTTACATCTGTGTCAGAAAGGAAATATCCTGGCAAACGGGTCCTTGAGGATCCATCTGCAAGATGTGAGAAACCACAAGGTTAAAGGACATTCCCTTGAGGAAATCTCAAAGTCCTTGTTAATAATACTAGGTTATCTGGACTTGAGAATTTATCCAACTGTAATACAGAGAAGATAATCAACAGCGGAGGGAAGCAAGAGAAAATCAAGTAAACATCCAAACTAAAGGAGAAAACATATGAAAGATTTTAAATATTTATCTGGAGAGACATGGTGAGAAGGTTAAGTTAAATGATGGCTCTACAGTACTTAAAATACTATTTTATGTCTGAGAATACACAAGAGTCATAGCAAGCCTGTGGAGGTCAGAGGACAACTTACATGAGTAAGTTTATTCTCCCAACATGTGGGTCCCAGGAATCAAAAGTCAGGATATCAAGATTGAGCATAAGCACTGTGGTGGTTTGAATGACAATGGCTCCCATAGCTTCATATATTTGAATGCTTAATCACCAGAGTGGAACTATCTGGGAAGGATTAGGAGGTGTGGCTTGTTGGAGGAGGTGTGTTACTGGTACTAGGTTTTGAGGTTTCAAAAGCCCACACCAGGCCCAGTCTTGCTTTCTCTCTGCCTGCTGTCTGCGTTTCAGGATGTAAAGCTCTCATCTACTGCTGCAGCACCACACCTGCCTGCTTCCTGCCATGATCACAGAGTAACCTTCTAAAACTATAAGCAAGCCCCCAGTTGAATGTTTTCTTTTGTAAGAGTTGCCTTGGTCATGGTGTGTTTTCACAGCAATGAACAAAAACTAAGGCTAGTGCTTTTACCTGGCTAAGCCATCTCAACAACCCTCTACAATGTTTTAAAAGCACATAGAAAACCTAAGCAAATTCACAAAGGCATCTCAGTAAATTAGTGTCCTATAATCAAATTTTATTTTTATTTTTATTTACATGTTATGGATGCTTTGTCTGCATGTATGTTTGCACAACATGTGTATGCCTGGTGCCTATGGAGGCCAGAAGATGATGCTAGACCCCCTGGAATTAGAGTTGCAGATGGTTGTGAGATACTCTGTGGGTTCTAGAAAAAACCCTGGTCCTCTAGAATAGCCAGTGCTCTCAATTGCTTAAGGATCTCTATAGCCCCAATTCATTTTCTTAATTGTTAAAATAGAGAGAGATCTGTCATGACTGTGGGCTGGGCAGGACAGGAAAAAACTTCAGCTACACTGTTATGTGTTGCATAAGTAAATATACAAAATAAAAGCATGTATGGGCCAGTGAGATGACTCAGTGGGTAAAGGCACTTGCTGTCAACCCTGACAACTGGAGTTTGATTCATGGAACCCACATGGTGGGAGAGAATTAACTCTTAATCACAAGCTGCTCTCTGACCTCAGCATATGTGCTGTGGCATATGTACACACACACACACACACACACACACACACAAACAAACAATTTTAAAGCACTTATGTGGTAGCTATGGTTAGAACTGCCTCTATATTTTCTGGTTCTATATTCTATCTCAAGGACTACAGTCAGAAAACAAGAGTGAGAAATGTATTTTAAGGCACAGTGGGTTGAGAGAGGTTATGATCACACAATAAAAAAAGACTAGAATGCTTTACTCTGGAAAGATGATACAATCAATCAAAGACAGTTACAACAGCACAAGCATCATCACTAAACACTTAATGGTGTAACAATCATTATGTCCATGGATTTCACACTTCTTCATTTATGTCTTCTATGAGATAAACGTGGTAATACTGAAGGAGTAAGTAAAAAATAATAACGCTAATGTCAAGGAAAAAACCACAAAATATTAATTTGAAGATTTAAGTTTTAGTTTTAAGAATATTATCAACTATATCCATGACCTTGCACAAATCACTCATATTGTTAGGGATATCAAAAAATAGAGATGTTGAGATACAAATACTCTGCTACTTGGTAACTAACTAAAGGAAATTAAGCCATCATACTGAAAAGAGACTTGCACCTCCAAGTTCACTGCAGCAGTATTGACAATAGCTAAAATATACAACAAACTTACACACCAGTGGATGAATGGACAAAGATGTTGGACTGGTCAGTTTTTTTTTCTTTTTTTTAGGTAGAGTCTCACTGTGGAGGTTGGACTGGCCTGGAACTTGCTAAGTACATTGAACTGGCCTTGAACTTATAGAGATCCACCAGCCTGTCTCCTGAGTGCTCAATTTTTTTGAAATAAGAAATTCCCTACATCTAAAAGAATTAAAGAGGAAATCGTATGCTATGTGTCTTCATAACAATTCCATGCCCACTTCTCCTCTACTAGGACTCCCCTACTCCCTGGGAATAGCCTGAAAGGTACTTACACAGATTGGGAACACTGTTTGAAAATTTATTTGCCACATAATTTTTAAATTCTCTTCTAATGCTCATATTCTATAAGGAACTAAAACTTTCCTCATCTACATCTTCCAAAGTCTTTGCTCTATCCAGTCCGGTAAGTGTTGAATATAAAGTAGCAAAGAAAACATGAAATAAGATTTCTTCCTTTAAAGAGAGCTTTCTGTCTTCCTGGAGAAATCAAAATCAAGACTATGAGGAGGACCTTCAAAAGGGATTTTAAGAAACAGGATACTGTCAAGGGCCCATTGGAATAAAGGTCTAGTTCTGTATCTTTATTTTTTTATTTTTGCTATTATTGCCTAGGAAACAAGCACTCAAATGAACATCGAATAAGTAAGTGAATAATCCTCTACATTCCCTGAAATTCATCCAAAAAGTGTCAGGATTTTCAAGTATATTCCATGTTTAATACTTTTTTCATATATGTACAAGGGTGCCAGGAAAAATAACCACATTTCCCCATTATTCAATCTAGTACAACAATTACAAATAAATTGTGATATTTTGCTAGAATAAAAAAAAAAATTTAAAAAATCACACCCAATCATGTTAGCCCCTTTATTTGAATTAGGAAAGTAAATAAACACAAAATGCTTCCTTGCCATTTGAAGTATCATTTTGTTAAAGCAAGCCAGTAGACTGACTTTTGCTTTGACAGGAATTCCTTCACACAATGAACTTGTTTATTTGGAAGTCATTTATTTGTATGATACAAGTCTCCAAAGTAGGTAAGTCAAGTTAGAAATGAGGAGCATTTTCTCTCTCCTCCTCCCTCTCATCTCTATTAGCAGTGGGAAGAAGGCAGGAAGGTCAAGCAGAAGGCAACTGTTTTTCTTTTCCTCTGAAGCTTAAATTCTTCCCAATGATAACTTTTTTTTTTTTTTTTTTTGCTATGGATTCAAAATCAGTCAGCCAGCCTTAAATAAAATTAAGAAGACAGCAGCACCAATGGCAGATAATTTGATGATGAGTTTACTGGAGACAGATCGTTTAAGTAAAAGCTTTCTTGTTCAGAGCACAATATCACTTGTGGAGGAAATCTTTCTGTAAAGGGCCAGTGGCTCTAAAGCTTTATGGCTCAGGTGATATAAGTCATCCAGGACGAGTGTTGTACATAACTTATGTTCTCAAATCTCAACTGTGTTTTCCTTTAAGGCTACTATGATTGAAGAGATTAAGGCAAATTTAAATTCCATTCTTTTGTTTTAGCATTGTCTTAGTATTTTGAATATGTCATATAGATGGACACATTTTTATAAACAGAGGGTATAAAACAGTTCTGGTCTTTGTAAAAATTTTTATGCCTATCTGGTAACAGAGGAATTTGGAGAGATATCAAATTAACAGATTAAATTAAAAATGCTCAACACTTTCTCATTTATCTCTAAGGTCCAATGACATCTGATGGGAAACACTTCACTTCTGCATCTTTTGGGGCAAGTATAGAGAGTCTAGTCTATGGAGACATCTATAGGTACCTGCTACAAAGTTATACTGGGGAGAAAATAAAGTGGGTAACTGTGGTGATATTTTATTTGTATGTTAATAAATAAAGTTGCCTGGAGATCAGAGGTCAGCGAGCCATAAACAGAAGTCAGGTGGTGGTAGCACACGCCCTTAATCCGATCACATGGCAGGCAGAGTCTCTGTGTGGTCAAAAACACAGCCAAGCATGGTGACTTTAATCCCAGTACCAACCATAGAGACCTGGAACTAGCTCTGTAGACCAGGCTGGCCTGGAACTCACAGAGATTCACCTGGCTCTGCCTCCTGAGTGCTGGGATTAAAGGCCGGCACACTGCTGGTGGTAAGCTAAAGCTAGTTATGGCTATTGCTCTGATCAAAGCTATTACTTCTGTATTTGGCTCTGTGTTTCTTATTTAATAAGACTGTTTAGAAATTTGTCTATGTGGGGCAGTGGTGGTGCACACCTATAATCCCAGCACTTGGGAGGCAGAGGCAGGCGGGTCTCTGTGAGTTCAAGGCCAGCCTGGGCTACAGAATGAGTTTCAGGAAAGGTGCAAGGCTACATAGAGGAACCCTGTAGCTAGAGTTTTCCTGCCTTGTCCACAATCAGGACAAATCCTTGTTATCCGCCAGTCCCACAGCCACTCAGACCCAACCAAGTAAACACAGAGACTTATATTGGTTACAAACTGTATGGCCATGGCAGGCTTTTTGCTAACTGTTTTTATAGCTTAAATTAATCCATTTCCATAAATCTATACCTTGCCACATTGGCTTACCGGCGTCTTTACATGTTGTATTTCATCGTGGTGGCTGGTAGTGATTCCTTCTGCCTTCCTGTTTTTTCTTTTCTCCTCTCTATTAGTCCCGCCTATACTTCTTGCCTAGCCACTGGCCAATCAGTGTTTTATTTATTGACCAGTCAGAGTAATTTGATATACAGACCATCCCACAGCAGAACCCTGTCTCAAAAAACCAAAAAAGAAAAAAAAATAGAAAAAAATTCGTCTACAGGTAACCATGTTCACAGATGATATCTATGATTCCTCTTATTAATTTTCACAATGCCTCTGTAAAATCCAATTGCAATTCAAGGTCTTGATCTTCATCTGGGAAACTTACATTTGGAATGGTTCCAGCTACACAAAGGATCACATGAGTTATAGTGCATCTGCGGCAGCTGGCCAAATTGTTACATGCTTCTATCCTCTGAGAAAAATGTAGAAATTTCTGGCCAAGACTCTTCAATAATACCAAGCATTGACAAATGAGATAACATGATATTTAAAGAACTATGTACAACAAAGGAATTAATCAAGAGAAGAGCTAGTCTGCAGAAGAGGAGAAAATCTTTGCCAGCTGTATAACTGATAGAGTATAACTACCTAGAATATACAAAGAATTCATAAAAGCTAAACAACACAAATTCAAACAACACAATCAATAAATGTGCTAATGAAATGAACAAGTAGTTCCTAATAGATGAAGTACAAAAGGTGAATTAACATATATAGAATGTTAAATACCCTGAACCATCAGGGAAAATGCAAATAAAAATCATACTGAGATGTCCTAACACTCCATGTCCATCATCAAGGAAACAGCAACAAATGCTGTAAGGATGCTGTGGAAAGGAACTGTTATACATTAATCCTGGGAATGCAAATTGGTCCAGCCACTGTGGAAATCAATATGGAGATTCCTCATAAAAACAAAAATAGAATTATCATATAACCCAGTTATACTATTTCTGGGTATATATCCAAAGGACTGTAAGAAAAAATAGCATAGAGATACCTGTACATCAATGTTGACTGCAGCAGTAGTCTCAATAGCCAAGTTATGGAATCAGCCTATTTGTCTGCCAACAGATAAACAGATAAAGAAATATGGCATTGTCCTAATTTGCTTTCTGTTTCTTATGATAAACAGCATGACCCAAAGCAACTTGTGGAGGAAACGGATTTTTACATCTGGCAGGTTAGTCTAAAATCAAGGGAAGCCAGGGCAGGAGCTAAAGGTGGAACTGAAGCAGAGATCACAGCAGAATGCTGCTTACTGACTTGCTTCCATAGCTTGTTCAGTCAGCTTCCCTTTGCATCCCAGGACCACCTGTCCTGGGATAATACTGCCCACACTGGGCTGGCCTTCTCACATCAATCAGCAATCAAGAAAATTTCCCCACAGACATGCCTACAGGCCAATCAGATAGACACAGTTCTTCAACTGAGATTCCCTTCCTAGGTATGTCTAGGTCTGTGTCAAATTGACAGAAACTATTACCAGTAAGTAGGATGTGTGTGTGTGTGTGTGTGTGTGTGTGTGTGTGTGTGTGTGTGTGGTTTTATTACCAACAAAGAAGAATAAATCGATATCATTGGCTAAAAATTTAATAGAATTGGAGCTAATACTAAGCATATAAGCTAGGTGCTGAGAGAGAAAAAAATACCACCTTTTCATTCATTTGTGGGTACTGGAATGCTTTATATACAGACAAAACTACATATACATATACAACAAGAAAGCAGATGAAAGACTGGAAGAAGGAAGACTAGCAGCAAGGGAAGAGGAGGAACTAAGGGAAAGAAATAGAAGGGGTGAAAACTGTGGTCAAATTACACATTACAACTGAAAGATGCTGTTTTTATGAAACACCATACAATGTGCTGTGAATATATGCCAATAAAATAATAGTACATATTTTCTTATTTATTCTTTTCTCAAAGAATATATGCTAACCACAGCCTCCCCTCCCTTCACTCCTCCAAGTCTCTTACCACACACACACACACACACACACACACACACACACACACACACACTTCCCCTCCCCTTACACTTTTTAGTTTTTTGAAATTGATTCTTTCTAGTTTTGTGGGGGGTAGCCTCAAACTTATGGCAAATTTCCTGCCTCAGACTCTTAAAGGCCAGACACAGCTTACAACTAAATTTCTTACAAAATTCTGTATCGTCATCTTAGAGATGCCTCCTCTGACAGCAGACAGAAACAGATGCACAGACCCACAGCCAGACACTATTCGAACAGAGTCTAAATGGGATGTCTCCAACAAATCCCTCCCTTCAGAGCTGAGGGAACCCCAAGGAAGAAGAGGTGGAAAGAGTGTAAGAACCAGAGAGGATGGAGGACACCAGGAGAACAAGGACCTCTAAGTCAACTGATCAAGGAATGTATGAGCTCACAGAGACTGAAGGAACATGCACAGGGACTGCATGGATCAGCACAAAGCCTTCTGTGCATATAATATAGCTTTAGCTTGGTATTTTTATGGGACTCCTGAGTGTGAGAACAAGTGGGTCTCTGATTCTTGTGCCTGCTCTCGGGACTCTTTCCTTCTGTTGGTTTGCCTTGTCCAGCCTTGATGTGATAGATTTTGTTTTATCTAATATTTTATTTTGCCATGTTTGGTTGTTATCTTTTAAAAGCCTGTTCTTTTTTAATGAAAGACAGAGAGGGGGTGGATATGGATGGAAGAGGAGGTGGGGAGTATCTGGGAGGAAGGGGAAACCATCATCAAGATACACTGTATGAGAAAAGAATCTATTTTCAATAAAAGGGAAAATATGTATCATATCCAAGGAGGGTTTGTTCCAGACATATAAGGCTGGTTCAATATTCAAAAAAATCAATCAACTGAATCCATCATATTAAAAGGCTAAATGGGGAAAACCATATAATTACAGCAATTGGCTTAGAAAAAGCATTTAAAGAATTCAACAGTAATACATTATTCAAACGCCTTGGAAAATACAGGAACACTGAAGGAATTTTTTCAACATGTTAAAAGGTATCTATAAAAAGCTCCTATTAACATCTTATATAAAGGCTAATAACTGAATTGTTTCCTCTTAATGATAGAAATGATATCTCTTGTCACCATTTATCTAATATTCAGTATATAGTACTGAAAGTTCTGGCCAATGCAATAAAATGAAAATATTAGAATTTGAGAGAAAGAAATAAAGATATTTGTACATGATGATGCAATGGGTGAGTGCTGGTGAGACATGGAAATATCAAGCTGGTACTAACCTGGAAGCTTCATTCTTATAGACTAGCTTTCATTAAGCTGGAAGGTGCTATGCATATTACCAGAGGAAAACAAGGTAATTAATCTTACCTAACTGTGAACCTTACAAGTTACAAAAAATAACTAGCCTGACAAGACATGTTCAATGATACAATAGTGGCATGAACATCATTGGAGTAACTACCTACTTTCTTAGCTAGGAACCAAACATTTAAAGATGGATAACATATGGTCATTGTCCCACAATAAATAACAGCCTATAATGCAAGAAACAGATCACAGATAATTATAGCCCAGATAAAGACCTCCATGGCTGCTAAGAGAGGGAGAATCAGTTTCCTCCTGGGACAAGCTCTAGCATAGGTCCTCTAATCCCAACATGAAGAGTTTTGAATTAGGTTATCTCTCAGGTGGGTCCTAGCTTTAACATTCAGAATCCACGTTCAATTTAGATATTTGAGGTATGATTCTTGTTATTTGTGTTAAGGGAGAAGCCTGGCAGTATGGATGCAGTAGAGGAAACAGAATGATGACAAGAACAGTTAAGAGACTATTGCCGGTTAGACAGTAATGACAGTCCTGCTGAACAAGGGATAAGGCACTGGTAACTGACAAGATGGAAGAGTTTAAGGTCCATAATATTCAACTTACTTAATTTTAAAATATCACAACTGATTGTCATCCTACTACTCGCTGGCCACTTCTTTTCCGTTTTCATTGCTGGTTCTTCCTCTTAACAGTACACTAACACAGGGCTCAGGCCTTATAGCATTCATTGCCTTCACACTCTTGGCTCTAATTATGTATATGACAATGATCCCCTAAAGGTACAGCACCAATCCAGACCTCTTCTCCATACTCCAGATGCATATACTGCCTAACTGCCACTTAGATATCTAGTAAGGATCTGAAAGTGACATGTCTAAAACTGAGCTCCTTCAGGCTAAGCCAAATCTACCTACAGTCTTTCTCACCTTAGTAAATGCCATCTCCTTCCTCAGGAACAAAACTAGAGGATTCATCCTTGTCATTTCCATTTCATATCCCATAGCCAATCTACCAACAAATCTTATGCATCTTGTAACATCAAAAGTTGTTTCAGTGGGCTGGGTGGTGGCGGTACATGCCTTTAATTCCAGTGCTCGGGAGGCAGAGTCAGGCGGATCTCTGTGAGTTCGAGGCCAGCCTGGTCTACAGAGTGAGAGCCAGAACAGGCACCAAAACTATACAGAGAAACCCTGCCTCAAAAACAAAAAGAAAAAAAAAGAAGCAAAAAATTGTTTCAGCAGGATGGTAGAGCTGGAACAGGGATGGAGTGAGAGAGCAATGAAAGAGATACCATGACAGAAGGAGACATCATGGGGATAGAGAGAAGCCAGGTGTTAGGGAAGTTCCCAGGAATCCAAAAGGACAACCCCAGCTTAGACTACTAGCAATAGTAGAGAGGGTGCCTGAAAAGAACTGGCTTACCCCAGTAATCAGATTGGTGAATACCCATAGAGCCTTTCTCCAGTAACTGATGGAAGCAGATGCAAAGATCTGTAGCCAAACGCCAGGCTGGGCTCCAGGAGTTGAGTAGAAGAGAGAAAAGAGGGATTCTATGAGCAAGGGCATCAAGATCATGATGGGGAAACCTACAGAGACAAACAAACCAAACTAGTGGGAACTCATGAACTTTAGATCAACAGCTATGGAGCCTGCATGGGACTAGACTAGGCCCTCTGCATGGCGAGACAGTTGTGTAGCTTGATCTGCTTAAGGGCCCCCTGGCAGTAGGATCAGGATCCATCCCTGGTGCATGAGCAGGCTTTCTGGAGTCCAATACCTATGATGGGACATCTTCCACAGCCTTGAGGCAGGGGGCGGGGCTTGGACCTGCCTCTACTAAATGTACCAGGCTCTGCTGATTCCCCATGGGAGGCCTTACCTTCTTGTAGGAGGGAATGGGGGATGGGTTGGGGGGGAAGGCTGGAGGTGCCAGAAGAGGGAAGAGGGGGATCTTTGATTGGTATGTAAAATGAATAGAAAAAATTTCTTAATAAAAAAAGTTGTTTCAGTCCTGCTCCAATAACCATCAACTCTTGCCTAAATTACTTTAGCAGCTTTCTATTTGGTATCCTGGCTTCTAACTTGCAAAGCATTAATGATATCTTCTTTAGATAGCCAAAGCTTTTGCACAAAAAGGGAAACAATTAAATGAAAAAGCAACCCATGGAATGTGAGAAAATATATGCAAAACAAACATCTATCTGAAAAAACATTATTATTCAAAGCACAGAAAGAACTCCTATAGCTCAGTAACAACAATTAAAAAGAGACTAAAAACTAGAGATAAAAAAAATACCTGAATAAACACTTCTCCAAAGAAGGTAAAACGTACAGCAGGTATATCTAAAAGGGGTTCACATCACTGATCATTTGGAATATGCAAATCAAAACTACAATAAAGTTATTACCTCATAGTCACAGGGGTGGTTACAATTTTGAAAAGATAGAAAGTGTTTCCAAGAATAAAGGGGAGGGGAAATAGTTTTATATTGCTAATGAAAATATAAATTGGTACAGTCACTATGGAAAATAGTAGGAGTCACAATCCCAAAAATTAAAATAAATAATGCAGTGGTCCCATATCTAAAAATATATCCAAAAGAACTGAAATAAGTGTTTTCAAGAGATATCTACAGTACTAGGATCACTGAAAAAGTCTTCTCAAAAGCTGAGCCCTGGAAACAAACACAATGCCCATACATGGAAGAACGAATTAATAAAGTGTACATATAAGCTATGACTATACATACTATATTTGTATGTATAAAAAACACAGCAGAAACAGTATTCAGGTTTAAAAAGAAAGGAATACTAGCATTTGCAACAAGATGAGTAGACCTGGAAAATGTTATCCTAGAGGAATGAAACAGACACAGAAGGGCAAATCCCACATGGTAGCATTTATATGATGTTTCAAAAGTAGCCAAACTCATAGAAGCAGAGGATAGAAGATGGTAGTCAGGGACTGAGGAGAGGAAGAAGGGGGGTATTAATTCAATGGTATAGCTTCAATACTTCAAGATGGTTAAGTCTTAGAGGGCCAGTATAGTATTAATTGTTTAAAATACTGTAATAATGACTTGAGTTTGCTAAGACAGTATATCTTCTGGTAAGTGCTCTTATCACACATACAAATATGAAAAAAAAAAACTTTGAGGAATGATTGATAGGCTCATAGCAGAGACTGACATGATTTTATAACATACACTTACGTCCAATTTCATTAAGATGAATACATTAAATACATACAAGGTTTTATTCATCAACTGTATTTCAATAATTTGGCTTAAGCAACACAAATAACGGCCACCAGGATTGTGTGTTGGGTGGGTGGGGGTATGTGTGTTCTTGAGTATGTGCACTGAGTATATGACAGAGGTCAAAGGAGGACTTCAGATGTCCTGCTGTCACCTTCTACATTATTCCTTGCAGACAAGGTTTGTCACTAAACCTGGAGGTTGGCAGCCAGTACACATCAGCAATCCTCCTGTTACCAAGCCCCGCAGTGCTGGGGTTATAGGCTCATATGTAACCCCGTGAATGCTAAGATCCAAACTCAATTCTTAATACTTACACTGTAAGAGCAACTGTTCTTACCTATCAAACCATCTCGTAAGGTTCCCCCAAACATAATTCCATTAAAGGCTAAATTACATCACTCTTTGTACAAGATTCATCATAGACTTACTTATTTTACTCAACTTAAAAGGTAAATCTAGCTGCTCCTTCAATTACACTTTCAAATTCAGCTCCTAATATTCCCCTTTCTCACTGATTTACTCACACCAGCTCCCTGATTCATCATTTGGTCATTTCCAGAATCTAAGCAATAAATTAGGGATGTTTTTCAGGATCATATACATTTACAGTACATAAAATAGCTCCTAGCAAACAGTAAATATATGATCAATAAATAAATTCGTATGAAACCTATGGGAGATGACAGAATAGGGAACAGCTACCTTAGATATAACTGAGAAAGAAAGAATTTAAGAACATATTTCTAGACTATAATCAGTTAATGTCTCAACTCTCATCAAAGAAGCTTCTTGTAGTATTTGGTAATTAAGACATACACACAGACCTACAACCTGACAAAGTGCAGAGAGAGCCATTGAATACTCCTCCCTAAATGGGATGTCTATATCGCATCTCTTCTTCCCAAGTCTCAGAATTTATGTGGAAGAGGGGTAAGCTATAAGAAAAGTGTCTTTCAGATACAACAGGGAAGTTGCAACTATGAGCTTGTAGAAACTGTGACAGCACACACAGGACTTGCACATGTTAAAACAAGACCAAGTCCCAGCATGGAGGAGGAGAAATGTTACGAAGGTCCTAGCCCTGGATAAGGAGTTATTGGCAGTTGATAGCTGCTGGGAGAGGGAAAAGCAGGTTCTTTGATGGAGTGACACTGGTTTATCAACCACTCAGGGCAGATCCCATATTCAAGACTAGCTGGCCAACAAAAAAAACAGACTATTTTAAAAGAGAAAAAGAACATGAAGTTTGGTGGATGTGGAGGAAGGGGAAAATCTGGGGGGAGTTGGGGAAGGGGAGAGAATATGATCAAAATTAAAAATATATTGTATGAAATTCTCAAAGAATATAGTAAAACAGTTTTAAAATACAATTAAAAAAAGCTTATTGGAGAAGAAAGTACATGTGGCAAAATTTAAACTCAAAGATCCATAGATTTAATTATACATTCTCCTTAACACAAATAACAAGAATTATAACTTAAATATCTAAATTGAACATGGATTCTGAATGTTAAGGCTAGCGCCCACCTGAAAGATAACCTAATTCAAAACTCTTCCTTTTTCACTCATTATTTTCCTTTATGATATCACATATGTCTGTATTTCCAAATAAAGAATGACTAATTCAGAAGTACATCTCTTTTGAAATGCACATACACAAATACATGCTGTAAAAATGTTATACATAATTTCTTCCTCAGATTCAAACAGGCAGGTTTTACGATTAATAAGATACCTTTCTTCTCCCTTAATCCTTTCCTTTTCCCTGTAGACAAGTACAGGGTTATATCTTTTATTTGGAATAAATGGGATATGGTTTGTGAATATAAATTAATACCTATAATTTCTGGATTTAGAAGAACAGACTGGCTCTCACGAAATTAATTTAGTTAAAAATTGGATTTAAAGATCTGCTGAAAGACAGTATTGTTCTGCTTCCTTCTAAATTACCATCCCATCATCAAAAATGTGTATTTAATAATTCCAGTTATTAAGCTAAAATGTAACAGAAAAGGTAAGAGAAAAAGATATGAACTATGAGAAAATCTGTATCTGTATAAAATTCGACTTTTTAATAGGTTCATTCTTCTTTTCTCTGTCTGTGCATTCAAATATCCATTAAAAGCAATACGAAATGGATGATACATTTAACTGTGGTCTGTATCTTAGTCCCTACTAATTTACATTAATTCAATAATAGCACTGAAATTTACATGGAACTGCTGTTAATAACATTTTTTGCTGTGTTTGGCGTACTGTAAGTACAGGAGTAAATTAGAGATAATTTTGACCTCTTTCTAATTCAGCTCTTCAGTTTCTTCTGAGTCTGTACTTTAGTAAATACAAGATGCCTTTAAAAACTGTATACAGAACATAGGCAGAAACCTGTGGGGAAGCACTTGTCTAGCCTGCTTGAAACCTGCTGGTGAATTCCCAACACAGCAATAAAACAAAATAAAATATATAAATAAGAAGTCCGCCTATGTGTGATTCATGTGTATATATCTTAGTGGATATATAAACATTAATATGTATATATAATTGTACACACATGAGCTTCTGGCAATTTCTTAAGTTCTTTTTCCTTTATAGTGGACGATTCAACATTTTATGCTTCAGCACACAGGATATGTCCTTGTTTCATTACTAAGGATACATAATAAAACCTATTATTTTGTATGCTAACTAAAAAAAATAATGAAAAGGTAAAATGGTTTAAAAAAAGATTTACTGAAGAAAAATGGGTCTGTATCTTTTCTCTTTCTATAACTCTAGTTATATGCCTTAAAGGTAAATTTGTTGTCAACAAATTTAAAACAAACTTCTAAGATGGCCCCTAATAATCCTTAGCTCCTGGTACTGACCAATCTTTGATTCACTTCAAAATGATGGTATATCATTTCGGGAATAGATTTTGAAATTCCTCTGGTTTGGTTGTCTTGGGTATTCTTTCCTGGGTTATGGGCTCTGAAGTAGTTCCTGTCATTTTTTTTTTTTTTTTGAGCAACCCTGTGAAAAAGTCCATGGATAAGGGACTATGGTCTGCAGGAAGTACACTATGAGTTTTCAAAGTATAGCCAGCTACCCCTCAAGGTGAGATCAGAACTACAACATTCAGTTTAGCTGCATCCTCTTGAGAGATCTTGAGGCATGACCGTCTGTCTATCCATACTGTTTCTAGATTCTTAACCCTTAAAAACATCAAGATAATGTTTACTACTTTAACCTACTATACTTTAGCACAGTTTGTTACAGAGCAGTTAATAGCTAATACAAAATCCTGGCTCAGAACACTAATTCTCATATCACTGGCTTATGAGAGAATCAAAAAATGTCAGATAACTTGTTTTCTACTAAAAGTCACTTATTTTTTCTTTCCTATCTATTACAGTTACTAGTATCAGAACTGAAATAAAAAAACATAGACATTAGTTTTTTAACCCAAGCAATGTACTGGTTATCAAAAAGATTTGCAACTAGAATTTATGAACTATTATCAAAATAAGTTGAAGCTCAAATCAAATGAATGTAATTACAACTGTTTAAACTCTCAAGCATTCTTCACTTTGATGTAGGATAATATATGCATAAGACATCATAAGAATAAGGTTATGTCCTATTCAGATGAAGAGTACAACTTAAAACACTAGAATGTAAGGCCACCAGATGAGCTGTACTCTGTGGAGTTTTGCAGTCATTTTCCTGTTGCCTTATATAGGAGTCAGCAGACCTGAATGATCTATCTTATATTCACTGTGCATTTCAATGACACTGTTCTGGATTACAATAATAGGGCCTAATATGCTAACAGAAACAATCAATGTGTCTAGAGAGGAGGATTGCATCTGAAGATACTACCTGCTAATTAATTTTCTTTAATGTGTTAATAAGGTTTGCTCAAAATGTTTAGTATTTGGTAGCCAAGTGTATTTATTTTCCCATTACCTATCATGCACCAAATCTACTTTCAGGCATTCTGGAAATACGATTGAGTAAAACAGAGGTCATATTAACACAACCTTCAGAGAACTTACATTGTATGTTAAACATTCTATTCTGTGTAGAACCTGGCACAGCTCATGCAATCTTCCTGAAACTCTCCTATTGGTGTCCACAATATAATATTGTTTTGTTCTAAAAGTCTCCAATCATGTCTTTAGCCTTTTTCAATGGCTGATCCTATGAAAACCTAATGAGATAATGACTTATTTCATAGGCTCCTGATTTACATAATCTGCTCCTCATACAATTAATTCATTTTCTCAAATCCAATGATCTCCTCTTTATGATTACTCCCTAAGCATACATATTTCTATTAAGATAATCCTGACTTTCAACAAATAACAACCAAGTCATCGTTAACTATTTAAGGTAAGTCAACCTGTGTTCTTTCATTTTTTTCATCAACTGAATCACTAACCTCTCAGTCAGCCAGTCTAAAATTAATCCTGTCTTTCCAATCAATCAAGTTCTGTCCATTATGCTATTGTAATATCTTTCATATCCATTATTTATTTTCCATTCCAACTACCAGGTCATAATGATTGCATGTGTAGATGACTATAATATTGCCTTAACTGGTTTCTAATGTTCCTTTTTACAATCTCACTTTTATGTTATTTCTGGATTAATTTTCATAAAATATTATTTTCATAGTACCCTCACAATGAATCACACACCTTTAAGAGATTCCCACTGCCAGTAAGAACTTAATCTCTTATCTTGGCATTTAAAGTTTTTTTATAATTTGGCTTTATACTCTTTACCCAACTAAATTATCACTATTCACTAATATAAACTATTTATTTTATCAGAGAGAGTCTACTTCCTTACAAGTGTTGTGTTTAATTTAATATCTGGAATTTTGCTCATGTTGGCCATCATGCTTGGAATGTATCCTCTCCTATCTTGTGCTACAAAATCTCAAGTCTGTATTTCTGACAGATCTCTTAACCACTCTAGTCCACACCATTTTTCTACTTTACTGCTAACTGTCTAGGTCTAGTGATACTTTTCCACATTCTGATTGACATTGCCTCCACTCCTCTACAGAAATGAGGCTTCCTAACAATGAGACAGCCTTACCACTCACTTCCTCACTACTTTCAGCACTCTGGAACAACAGTGCACCTCCAAAGCATTTTTGTACTGAGACCTCTTTCTATATTTCAAGGATATGAAAGATCCCCAAAAGCATGTTTGGGGGAGCCAGTAAAACGGCCCATTGGGTATTTTGCCAAGCCTGATGACCTGAGTTCAATTCCTGGGACCCACATAGTAAAAGGCAAGAAGAGACTCCTGCATGTTATCCTCTCACCTCCAAATTTCTGCTGTGGCACACCCCACTCCAATACATTTTTAAAAAATACTTTGGGTTTTAGTGGTTGTATCTATTACTACTTACTCTATATGAATTATAGCTATGAAATTTTAAATGTTCATTTAATTAAAATATAACAATTCTAGTGCATGTTCACATAAATTGCTTAAAAATATAACTATTTTCCAAAACAAGTAAAGTCAGTGAAAATAACTGCAACTGTTTTACAATTTTTCAATTTTATAGAAAACAGTGAGATTCTCTTTTAAAGATTATTAAAAAAATGTATTAGTATACATTAATTATACATAATATTGGTTTTTATGACATTTCATATACGTATTTAGTGTACTGGTATTCAACCTATTGTATGACTTTGATTGAAGTATACAAAGAAAATCTAGCCTCACACAAATATACAGTTAGAAAATGAAGAACTGCTTGAGTAGATTTTTCAGATAATTTTGGAATTATTTGCTACTACATTAAAATTTGACAACAGAGCAATGGGGAATCTGAATCTATATCAATGAACTTTGAAGGCTTAGTTGCATTAAAATCATTGGTCATCTCTGAACTTTAATAGATTTTCTCCAGCATGATTTTATATCATCATGTATTGATCATTTGACAACTATTGATTTGCTGAGTTATGAAAATTTTCCAGGTGGTGACACATTTAATTACACAAGATTTGAAAATCATATTAGGTAATATTACCACTGGCCTCATCAAAAAAGCCATGGAGTATTGGGAAGTTCTCGAGCTCATGACAGCAGATACAAGTGACAAAAGTCTAACTTGCACGTACATGGTTATATTTGTCATTGGCAAGAAAGAAATACTGTTTGTTGTTATCCTTAAAATAACATTCCCACTTCATTTGGGGGTTGATGCCTGCCAAATACCTAGTAACACAGAATAGCCATGCTTTGGCAGTTTTAAGTGAAGCTGGAATTCCATGCAATAAGCTGTGAGCTGGGTTTTCAACTCAATCGTGCAAGTGATTTACAGTCAGAGACACCATCATATTCTATTATTCATCAAAAGCATCAAAAGTACTTCCCATTTTTAGAGACAGGATATTAAAACAAAGTTAAAATTAATAACATCAGTACCTGTCGATTATAAAAAGCAGTATTACTAAGTGAACATAGTTTTTTTGTTTTGTTTTGTTTTCCTAGTTTTGAGTTTGCGATAGCCAAGAATAAAATGACTAAATAATGCAGTTTCCTGTGGCTCCCTTGATTCTTGCCTGGTCACCAGCAGTTTTAATCACACATGCTTTTGCACCATCAGTGAATTGTAAACAGAATAAGTAAGGCAAGAAACACTTTAAAATTATTTTGAAAAATTGTTTTGACATTTCAAAGCCTGTGGGACAATCTTGGGGAGCCCCAGGGGCACATGAACCACACTTTTGAGAACAAATGGTCTATATTATGTCTGAAGTTCTTTCTTCATTTAGCATTACCTCTGGGCGCTTCACTGGATTTTTACTGAGCTCAAACTTTCCTTACTGCAAAGACAAAGCAGCTGAAAGAATTTAAAGAAGGACTCTAATATCTCTGGCTCATTGGTTGAGAGGGCACAGTCCATCATAGTGTGGAAGAAATGGTGGAGTTCGCAATGATGGGTAGGAACAGCTCATATTTTTGATGAACAAAGAACCAAAGCAACTTGGGCCAGCACTAGGACAAGCTATACTCCAAAAGCTCTGCCTTCATAGCACTTCAACTTTATGTCTGCCAAGTAGGCCCCATGTACAAAGGGATCCACAACTTAGCAAAAGAGCACCACCAGCTATGTATCAAGTGCTCAAACTCATGAGCCCGAGGGGAACTATAATACTCTATGAATAATACTGAGCTACCAGTGATATGGCTCAGTGGGTAAAGGCACCTGCTGCTACTAAACCTGACGACCTGAGTTCAATCCCTAGGACCCTTATGGTGGAAGGAAAGAACAGACAAATACAATTTGTCCTCTGAACTCCAAACATGGGCCATGGCAGAGGCATGAGCCTACACACACACAAAATTAAATAAATACATGTATCTAAGAACTGAGAATTATATCATTGACAAAAATTGCTTCAGCTATCATGCATAAGCTAATAAATGATTCCTAAAACTATACCTTTAGTGCAGACTTATCTCTTCAACTGCAGAACTGTTTCTGATATCTATAAATATAATAGACAAACTTTTCTTTCAAATTGGTTTTTGCTTCTCCTCCTCCCCGATCCTACCATCCACCTTCCTTACCCTCCTCCTGCTAGTCCTCTTTCTACCTATCCACCCATCCTCTTCAATTCCACAAATATTGTTACCTTCCCCATTCCCAATCCTCCCTTAAGATCTTTTCAAGCTGGTGAGATGGCTCAGATATATACATATATAAGACTGATGACCTGATTTGTATCTCTGAAATCCATGTAAACATAGAAGGAAAAAAAAACAACTTCTGAAGGCTGTCTGCTGACTTCCACATGTTTGCTGTGATAAGAGTGCAAGAGCACCAATATACACATATAATAATAATAATAATAATAATAATAATAATAATGATTAAATAAAAAAGTAAAGAAATTCCTTCCCCCTCTGTGGTGGTTTGAATGAGAATGGCCCCCATAGGCTCATAGATTTGAGTGCCTGGTCACCAGGGAGTGGCACTATTTGAAAGGATTAGGAGGTATGGTCTTGTTGGAGAAAGTGTGTCACTGGAAGTAGGCTTTGAGATTTCCAAAGCCCAAGCCAGTCCCAGTGTCTCTCTCTCTCTTCCTGTTCTGTGCAGATCCAGATGTTGAACTCTCAGCTACTTCTCTAGCACCATGTATGATTGTGTGCCATCGTGCTTCCCACCATGATGATAATGGCCTAAACCTCTGAAACTGTAAGCAAATCTCAATTAAATGCTTTCGAAGAGTTGCCATGGTCATGGTGTCTCTTCACAGCAAAAGAATACTAAGACACCTTCTCTCATGGTTTTCTTTCTAGTTTTATGACATATACCACACATACACTCATGTATACCTGTATCTAAATAAAAATCTACAATCCACATATGAAAAAAATCATAGAGTAAATTTATCACCCCTAGTCTAGGATACTTCACTTAAGATAATGTCTACTTTCATCCATTTTCTTGCAAATGGAATGATTTCATTTTTCTTTCTTGATGAGTAACATTCCATTGTACATATGTACCACATTTTTCACTATCCATTCATCTGTTGATGAACATTTAAGGTTGATTCCACATCTTAGCTATTGTGTATAGTCCAGTAATGAATGGGTATCTCTGTGGTAGGACTTGGAGTCCTTTGGGTATATACCCAGGAATGACATAGGTGACTCATATGGTAGCCTTTCTCCTCTTCTCGTTCCTTATGTCTTCTTTCCTGTTTATTTTGTTTTGAGACAGGGTCTCACATATATCAGGTTGTAACTCACCTTGAACTTACGATCCTCTGGCTTCCACTTAAGGAGTGCTACAATTTCAGGTTTGCACCACCATATCTGGTTTGATAGGGTGCTGTTGACTAAACCCAAGGTTTCATGAATGCTAAACAAGTAGACTTCTAAACGAAGTACATCCCCAGCCCATCACTTGTTTTCATGGTAGCCATTCTGACTATCGTAGAGAAAGCATCTCAAAGCAGAGTTTTGTTTTGTTTGCTTCTATTTGTTTATTTATTTTTGTTTTTACATCTCAATCACAGTTTCCCCTCCTCCCACATCCCCCACCACACACATCCATCCACCCTGCCTCCATTTCTCTTTAGAAAGGGGCAGGCCTCATGTGGGTATCAACCAGCCACGGCATATAAAAGTAGAGTTTTAATTTGCATTTGTAGGACTCATTTTTAAGCACTCTGAACATGTCATACACTAAAGAGTATATCTTGATCATATATATCCTCTCTACTCCTTCCCTACAGCTACCCCTATACAAGCCCCCAATATTTCCCTCTCAACTTCACATCCTCTTTTTTTTTTTTTTTAATTTTAGGGGTCATCCTTAATTTTTTCTTCTCCTCCTCTCAGGGCCAGCCAGGCATTGGAAATCTGTAACGTAATAATATAGGGAGCCTGGGTCAAACTGGAGAACATACATTCCATAGAAAGTTATTCAAATTTAAACACTGTAGGCCAAATAAGACATACGTTACATTCCATTCAGACTTTGTACTTATCTTTTTTTTTCCTACCACTGCTTTTCTGATTTAGATCCTCCATCATCTTTTAAAAGGATGGTTGCAAAAATCCTTTTAACTGACCTAGAGATTTTTTCCAAATCTTTCTCCCTTCTCTTCCTATCCAGACTTATCTTTCAGAAAGCAAACAGAATGGTCTTTCTAAAATTCAAGTCTGGACACTTACTTCAAATCCTGAACAAAACTCCATAATACTTCTCCATCACCTAAAAGGAAAAAATGTTCATCCTTAGCAAATTATAAGTAATGCAAGAAATTCACAGGTGTCTGCTTAAGGAATATTAGGAAATTTATTAGGATAAATTGAGGAAATACACTCACGAATACAGAACCGAGTAGACAGCTGAAGTCGTCCTCTGATCTGGCCAGGAGTGAATCCACCTGGCAGTTCTACACACCAGGAAGCAGGGAGAAGGGGCCTTGTGACCCCTGTCCCTTTCCTTTTAAGAGGTCACTTACCACGTACAAAGGCAAGAAGCACTTCCTCCTTTGGGCCCTAGAGCCTAAGGTCATGGGCAGAAGAAATACCACTACATATAAGTAAATAATTTGCCCCCTATTGCACACTAATTACTTTAACTTGACATTTCTCCGCTTTCCTAACCACACAACAAACAATAGAAATCAAAGTCCTAAGAACTAAGATTTTTATATCATTTATCATGCATGAGGAATTATTCTACACTACATATATTTGATCATTCTAAATAATAAGATATGTGTTATTGCTATGTCTATTTGTAGATGAGGAAACTGAGACACAAGGGCAAATTGAATCATTGAGAGGTCAAAAGTTTCTCATATAGTTTCAGATTCTGTGTTTGTTTGTTTTTTTGGTTTTTTCGAGACAGGGTTTCTCTGTGTAGCTTTGCGCCTTTCCTGGAACTCACTTGGTAGCCCAGGCTGGCCTCGAACTCACAGAGATCCGCCTGCCTCTGCCTCCCAGTGCTGGGATTAAAGGCGTGCGCCACCACCGCCCGGCTAGATTTTGTGTTTTTATATATACTGTTTCTACTAGTTGGAATACTTTTTTGTTCCCTTTCCTAAAACTTGTACCATCCTTCAAGAATAGGATCAAATATTATCTCTTCTCTAGTACTACCTTCCCCAGATAAAACTAGGGGTTCCTTATTGCCATTGGAGCATAAAGTTCATATTAGAATTTACCTAAAGAAAACACATGAGAACTAATACTTAACACATGAGAACAGTGACTTAATATTGTCCAGTAGGCCTTGCTATAAGCAATACAATGTATCAAGAATTACCTACTCTGGGCTGGATAAATGTCTCCGCAGTTAAGAATATGTACTATTCTTCCAGTGATCTTGAGTTTGGTTCCCATTATCCATGTCAGGCTGCTTATAACTGTCTGTAAATCTGGCTCCACAGGAAGCCAACATCTTTGGCCTCTGCAGACACTTATACTCAAGTACACACACCCCTCCACCAAATACACACAATTAAATATAATAAATCTTTTGAAAAAAGAACTACCTGCCCTGCCTAGCATGCAAGACAGTCCATCACTTAAAATGACAGAAAACTTTATTTTGCTATGACTATAGAAGAACCAGAAGATGAGTAAAGAATGGTCTTATTGCTAGTCTCCCTTTGCAGCCCTGTTCCCCTAAAATCATTTTTGCATATCCACATCACATAGTCATTTAAGATGGTCCAAGTTAAAGCTGTAATTTCCACCTGTGGAATACCTCTATGTGGGGCCAAATAAAAGCTTAACCCCACTTCATAATCCCCAATAAAGTGATGTCTGCTAGGATAATTGGACCTGTGAAAAGCAATAAGAAAAGTGTAAAAAACGGTCATGACAAGCTGCACTGAAATGAGGAAGAGACTGTAAGTCACTGATTACTATGATTTTTACTGAGAAAGTTATACAGTCTTTCCTAAATTGAGCATTAAGGTATAAAAGCTCCTTATTCTCTAACACATTTAGAGTTTGAACACATGTAATCCAGCATCTTCTACTAGGCAGGGATGTAATGAACATTTTGTGAGAACATCTGTTTGTTATTTATCTTTGTCTCATTTTACACATCAGCAAATCCCTTTTTACTACCAGGACAGAATAAAAATCACCATTTCATTATACAACATTCATAATTTGAAACTTCAACTGAGGGGAAGAGAAGCAATCGTCAGCATTGGATTCTACCTGCTGTTACAAGGAAGAAGTCCAAGGGTGGGGGAGTGCAGAGGGGAACTAATGAAACATATAAATCCCTTTAACACACACTCTGCCAAGGGCTGCTGTACTTCAGTGCTCCACCAACTGCTGAGAATTAAAACCCATTATAGCTTTCAAGAAGGGTATTCTTATTTTGCTCTCTTGAATTTATGTCAAAAAATTAAAATGATTCTATCTAAATTAATAGTTGTTCTCTATTCTACAGAGAGAGAGAGAGTTTAAGAAACAAGAACAATAAAATAATTAGTGTGCTTATAGATCTGAGAAATCTGGGAAACAAGAAAAGAGAGTGTCGTATTTTTTTCAGTGTCCCTATGCTATTATATGAAGCTACTAGGTGGTCTTTCTAAGTGCTCCCAGTAGTCAGCGTGAGAAAGAGCCAATAGCAAGGCCACAAGAAATGGCTAGTAGCAGGAAAAGCTACTACTATCTGCTTTACTACAAAAAGCTTATAATGATGGGAGAAAACAATACTGCCAGCTGAGACAGTGACTACAGCCCGTTTTGTACCACATACTCATCAGAGCACATACTTACAAACGTAGTATGTTTTAAGGTGGACAACAGCATTGAATGAATTACATTAATTACAATAGCAGTTTGTTAATTTTTTCCACATATCTAAATATATTGATTAGCTTATCATTATGAATACCAAAGCAGGAAGTGAGAAAGATACCATTCTTGCTTGCAAGAATTTACAATCATGTATTAATTCCCATCTACTGCAAGAGCTTCTCTGGTGATGGCTGAGTGAGGGAGGCACTGATCTATGGATATATGAGAATACCATTAGGAATCATTTCAAAGCTTTGCTCCTTTAGCAAAAGAGTAGTAGCATTTGGTTTCCCCTGGGTACCTAGCCTATTTAGTCTCAGGTTTTGGTCACCCAAGCAGTGTTAGGTATAAGCAGCATTCACAGGACCTGAATTATGTCTGAGCCTGATGGGGTCCCAACACTGAGAGGGGAAGGGGACACAAGCCCCCATCCCTAACCCAGAAGCTATCTTCAATCCATAACCACCAGCAAATGAAAAGCTAGTTTTCTCTAACAGAGTCTCACTGGGGATATAAGCCACTCTTAAGGCCAGGTCCTATCCCCAGCAGCAGATGGCCAACAAAAAACTAACTCAGTGGCATTTGGGGAGGTTCTTTGTCTCATAATGCTTTGTTTCCTTTACACATCCTCTATATATATATTATGGTTTCCAGTTTTGTGTTCTAATGTATTTCTATATGTGTGTCTCTGTGTCTACATGTGATCATGAGCTTTTTCTTTGGCTCTTTTTCTTTTGTTTGTTTGTTTACCTTATTCTTTGTTTATTTTACTTCATCTATGTTTTATTATTTTTATAGATACCTGTTTGTATCCTAATGAAGAAAGAAAGGGTGTGGATTGGAGTGGGTGGAGAAGTGGAAAGGGTCTTGGAGGAGCTGGGGAGGGGAAACCATAATCAGATTATATTAAAATCTATGTTCAATTTAAAAAAGAACTTACAATCATTTCTCCAACAGTAAGCTATACTGCAGATCTACCATCAGTCTCACATAAAGAACAAGTTCAGTACATATAAGCCCACTAAAGAACAGGAGAATATCATACTCAATCAAATATTGGACTGGGGGTACAAACAGTAAGCACTGTTACAGTTCAGTGACGGGGGAAGGCTAAAAAAGAGACACTTTTCTGTGGTGTGTAAGATTTGAGCTAGGTCAAGTGGGTTGGGATTTAGAAAGCCACTTGATCAATTAATCAAATTAATCAATATTACATACACTAATCCTATCCCACCTCTTGAGGTTTTTTTGTGTGTGTATGTGTGTGTGAGAGAGAGAGAGCCCCCTCTATGTCTCTGTCTCTGTCTCTGTCTCTGTCTCTGTCTCTCTCTCTCTGTCTCTCTCTCTCTCTCTCTCTGTGTGTGTGTGTGTGTGTGTGTGTGTGTGTGTGTGTGTGTGTGTGTGTGTAGGCCAGAGATGGCTCAGCTGTCATTCTTCATGTGCCTTGTGTTGTGAGACAGTTTCTCTCACTGGCCTGGAGGTCAGCAAATGTGCTGGATGCACCTGCCTCCACCTTCCCAGCAGTGGGATGCTACCACACTGCATTTTGACAAGGCTTCTGGGAAGAGACCTCGGGTCTTCATGTTTGCACAGCAATTACTTTACCAACTATCTGCCCAGCCCAAAATGAGTTCTTTCCATGAGGAAGCATTCGGAAAGTCCTGCCCCAAGTACCACCCAACGGATAAAGGAGAAAACAAGATGTGCAGTGACCATTCTAACCTAATCAGAAACAGAAAACTTGGTTAGAAATTGATCTGGATATTTAAATAAAGCAATAAGTGCTAAAATATGATTGAGGCTTAACCTTTCCGTGAAACATTTGCATATTAGAGCAAGAATGAAATCAAAGTAGAGAGAGAAAAAGAGAGATTATCAACCAATTGGTGTAATTATGTGGGGAAAGAATCTGATGCTAGGGGAGGTCTCCCAATGCATTTTTTCTGCTTTTTACCCATCTGAAACAAATGTGTTTCTTCCTCTATTTCATTAGTTAGAACAAAAGCACCTCCATTTGAGGGAGGGAAAGTAATTAAACCCAGGTGGTAAAGTCAAAAGCTCGTATAACATCTATCATACTGAAACTCAGAACTAAGGAAATGCATAGTCACGTGCCTTTTCCTCTTATTTGTAAGAAAATTTTAACCCTCATTTGATACATCATAATTGGTGGATATTATTAATTGCAAAGAGTGGAAATGACCAAAGTAGTTTTGTTCTTTCTCATTTTATAAGGCAAACATGTTTACTAGCATATATCAGGCTATTGCACATTGTTAAAAATATAGAATTCTCATTGGAAATAGGGAGCCATTTTTATTTCTCTAAATGGTTCTCAACCAGGATGGCACAGTACTCAATGAGCATATCAGAATCCTCAGGAAGTATCTTTCAAGCTATGTCTCCTCAACTTTTATATTTTCCCAAAGTGGCATTTCTCCTCTACATGATTTCAGCATTAGTCTAGACTTAATACTTGTAAACTACTATGAACCTTCATTTCTAATCTTCCTTTCAATGGCATATTATAATGCTAATAGAAACAATGAAGGAAAGGGGGTGGAGAAAAGGAAGAAGAAAGCCAAGGGGATCTTTTAAAGCTAAAGGCAATAATGCAACTCCAGGTTTACAGGTGAGTAAGGCCCAAAGTACTGACTGAACACTGTTCATTTGTAGGGATTGTCTCTCTCTTCTCTATTCTCTCATAAGTGTGTTGTTTGCTATAGTCTGCACTTTTCCTAGAAACACTGTTTCATTTCTAATTGAGGAACACATGACTTGGTGATTTGGGTACCCTTGGGAGCATGAAGTATAAAAGAATTAGAAAGTTTCTGTGAAACAACTGAATCCTTGTTTTTAAAGTGTGAGTGCAGAGAGGGCAAAGGTCAACAACCCAGCATCACAAGACTGGAAGAATAGACAGTAAAAATTGTGTGTGTGTGTCTGTGCTGGGGTGGGGGTAATTCATAAAAATGCTATGAGACAGAAGCAAATAAATGCAGAAACTACTTTCAAATAAGGGAATGAGATACAGAAAAAGGAAAGCAGAGAAATGATAGTTTCTTGACACAGATGTTGAAGGACTCCCACTTCCTGAATTCAAATATTACCACAAAGGTTAATAATCAAGACGGGATGATACTCGCATGAGGGAAGTCATAAATCAGCACTAGAAATAAAGTTTTAGTGGACCTTGACAAATCTGACAGTCAAGATACTCCAAAGATTTCTCCCCACAGACACACCAAGGTGAATAGCTATCCAAGTGCCTAACTAGCAGCACCAGAAATAAGGGAATTAGGTAAGATAGCATTATGAGTAAATGCTTTGGAAAAGGCAAGAAGGAAGTTCTGAGTCCTGTTCTTCTCTCTCCTTCTGACAAGCAATGCAGAACAAAGGCACCTCCATTTGAGAAAGGGAAAGTAATTAAACCCAGGTGGTAAACTCAAAAGCTCATATAACATCTATCATAGTGAACCGCAGTGCTATGCAATGCTCACTGTCCCAGGCCAATATTTGTGTGAACAATGCTGCTCCAACTGCACTAGGTCAGGTGGTAATGAGATCAATGACTATGGCTCCTTCAATCTCCTGCTGTAGATCTGGGAATAATACTTTCCCCACTGAAGAGCCAGAGCATGAAACCTAGTACAGAGCTATCTTGGAGACAAGTCTAAGGCTTGCTGTGGTGAGCCTGTAGAAGGAGAAAGCGCTCTACATAGGCCAGAGTTCACAGATTGAGCTCCAGCACCGAAAGATCTGCTCACCTGGGGTAAGCCACAGTTTCAACTGTATTATTTCCCATTTGAAAGTGAGCCTGGGAAACACACATCCTACTCCTGAGACTATGCAAAACAGTTTTGCTGTAAAACTTAGGTCAACCAAGCTTACTAGCCTTACTAAGGAACTCTCTCTATAACCAATCCTCCAACCTCAGACAACATAGCTGCTACCATCCAGTGCTCAGAGATAGGGATTGGAAGGAAAGGCCCTGACACCAAGTAGAGACCTTAACCTAATGGGACAGACTATTCTATTTCAGCTTGGATCACAACTACCTGTGATATAGGGGTCAGAGCGCCACTAAGACTGGGAGTACTTGTAGCTCTTAGATTATGTTGTGATAGGTTCAGGTGGCCGAGGTTCCACCCCCACATGGGCTGAACAGCATGCACTAGGCTTCACTTGTTAGGTTAGGACTTTGCTCTGGAAATGGGTAATGGACTGCTGAAATGTAACAGTTGGCAGAGCCCAAATAACGCCATTTCCACTCCAGAATAGTTTATGATCAAACTACAAAGCAAAACTTTCTAATGGACATTTTTGTAATAATGGACCCATTTTTAACAAGCATACAATCTAATCCACACTACTAGAGTAACTCACACAAACACTTAGGCAGAGCAAGAGAGCAAAACAGAAAGAAAAGAACTACAGTAAAGCTAGTAAACAAGTTTCATAATGAACGCAGTAAGACCTTACTGGTCAAAAATTACCTTGAATACAAACGGATTAAATACTCCAATTAAAAGACATGAAATGACTGGATGGATAAAAAAATAAAAACCCAATATACAGCATATAAAAGCATCCAAATACATAAAGCAAATATTAATAATCTAAAGAAACTGACAGACTTGACCATAATAATAACTGGGGACTTTACCATTCCATGTTCAGCAATGAACAGATCAGCAGACAGAAAAATCAACAAAAAAAAAAAAATCAGAGTTAAATTACACCCCATCCAACAGCTGAAGAACACATTTGGAATATGTTCTATTCCATATGGAATATTAGCCAGAAGAGATAATATGATAGGACACAAAATAATTCTCAACAATTTTTTAAACACTGAGGCATGTGCCAGTTCCTACATTCAATCCCCAGCACTGTGTGTGTTTGTGTGTGTGTGTGTGTGTGTGTGTGTGTGTGTGTGTGTGTGTGTGTAGGTTACAGGAAACTATACAAATACATGTAAATTGGACAACTTATTTTAAAGTATATTTTAAAGTTATGTCTATAGCTGTACAGCTTTTTATTGTTTGAGAATTTCATACATGAATATCAAATCAACTTACTTTTGACCAACCAATGGATCAGGAAGGAAATCAACAATGAAGTTTAAAAGTTTCTTTAAGTAAATAAAAATGGAGATAAGATATACCAACACGAGTTCCAGGAAAGGCGCAAAGCTACACAGAGAAACCCTGTCTCGAAAAACAAAAAAAAAAAAAACAAAAAAAAAAAGATATACCAACACATGTGGAGCATAGTAAAGCAGTAATAAAGAAGAAATTTGTATGAATCAATGCCCATATCAAAGGAGTAAAAGATCTCAGATAAACTATCACAAGAAATATCAAAACAAAAATAAATTAAACCCAAAGTCAGTAGAAGGAAAAAAATAGTAATGATCAAGGAAGATACAAATCAAAAATAGAGGCTAAAAGAATAATGTATAAGATCAAAGAAACAGAGCCAGTTCTTTAAAAAGAAACAGACAAACTTTTAGCTAGTCAAACTAGAAAAAATAGATTTAAAGAAAACATTACAACTGACATAAGAGAAATGCAAAATAATCATTAGAGATTACTGTGGTCAACTATGTGTCCACAAATTTAATAATCTAGGATAAATGAAAAAAATTCCTAGACATACATACCTTAGCAAGGCTGCATTGTGAAGAAACAGAAAACCCAAATAGACTAGTCCCAAGTAATATGGTTGAGTTAGTAATGAAAACTCACAATCAAAAGAAGGCCCAGGACCAGGTAACTTCATTGCTGAATTCTGCCAAATATTAAATAAAAGATACCTGTTCTCCTTAATTTGTTCCAAAAAAAAAAAGAGGAATGAATTCATTCAAACACATTCTAGAAGGCTAACATCCCAATATCAAAACCAGAACTCAGCATAGAATTGGCTCTTTAAAAAGATAAACAAAATAGATAAACTTCTTGCTAAACAACTAAGGCCAGGGCCACATATCTGTGGTTTTAATTCATTCAGGATAACTAAGATAGGCAATTGTATTGACACACAGTAGGACAGTAGCAGGGAGATAGAGAGGGCTGGGAAGTAATGGATAAAGGGGATCAATGTTTCCTTCTTTGGGCAATAATGAAAATGTTAAAAAAAAAAATAGGAATTTGGGGCTCAGTGAAATGGTTCAGTAAGGTAAAGGAGCATTCTGCCAAGCCTGACAACTTTTTACTTCCCAGCAGTCTACATGGTGGAAGGAGAGAACTCTTGAAAAGTTGTCCTCTGACCTCCATCCATGCTCCATGGCATGTTCATACATGTATGTGCATACACACTCCAGACAACACATACACAAATAAATATATAAAAAACTGTAGTGATAGTTGGACAACTATTAACACACTAAAAATCACTGATTGAATTATACAATTAAAAGGGTTAACTTGTAGTATGTAAAGAATACCTCAACAAAGCTTTTAACAAAACAGATCAGTAACTTGGGGAGCACATACATAATTCTTTCCCAACATTTGTTGGAAGTCTTAGTTTCTTTACCTACTGCTGCAAAGGCAACTTAAGGGGTAAAGGGCTTCTTCTAGCTCACAGTTCCAGAATAGTGTCCATCACTTCAGGGAAGTCAAGGCACGAGGAACTTCCACAGTAAAGAGTAGAATGCAACAAATGCATGCTACTGCTTAATTCCATTACTCTACTTAGGGAGCTCAGGATCCTAGTCAGGCAAGGGTAACACCCACAGTGGGCTGGCAGGTCTTCCCAAATTAATGAAGACAGTCTTTGCAATTCAATAAAGACAATCAAGGTTATTCCCCTACAGACATGCCTAAAGGCCAACTTCCAAGTGACTCTATTGTCCATCAAGTTGACAATGAACACTACCCATCACAAGGGGCTACCATATGGAATCACAGCAGGGTTGTTTGGTGTAGTCCCAAGGAATGAACCAAAGCAGGGCTACACTACACTGCACAGCAGAGTAACCAGTTGTATTCTGTGTGGCTTTGCAACTATGCCTAAGAAAAACAATCATAATAAATGCAAACTAATACCCAAAAATCAAATTTCTCACCTTAAGAGTGGGGAGAACACAATTATTAATAGTTACAGACGTAAACAGTATTAATCAATTAAGGATGAAGTAGATGAGTACATGTAACATATTGTGCATATATATTGCAGATGAGGGAGACAAGATTTGATAAAATGTAAAGGTTTCTTAAAACCCTACAAATTTCATTAGAATTCCCACATTACAAAGTCCGTCAAAACTTGCATCTATAAGGTTTTCCCCATGTAACAATTTCAACATTAACCAAGAGTCAATGAGCACTTGCATATTTTTTATAGCAGTCATAAGTCTCACTAATGATTTCTTATAAAATAATAAAACTTGATCTTGTAGTTTAGGACATCTCCAATCTACACACGTCTCTGGATCAGTCATTTCTTAAAGAACCTATATATTCAATTAGACTTATTTTTTAGTCTTAGCTTTAAGGGTAACATGAATTTCAACAAGAAAAACATCCTACCCTGTACTTAACACTAATAACAGTTAATGAATGAAAAGCACTCTGGATTGTGTCCTTTTTTTATACCATCTTCTGGCCTTTCCCCAGATATGGAATGTGCAGGCTGTTGATTTTTATAAGTTACTTCTAAAGCTCTAGAATGAACCATTTGTCTGAACATTTCAAATCTTTTGGCATAAATCCATAAATGCCATAAGAAACTGGCATTTGGTCCTCCTGCAATGCTTTTATTCTCTGTTGAGAACTTTAACTTGGGATCTAACTTTAATTATGATCTAGACTTAAAACCTCATGGGGCAGCAGTCTCTACTCCACTTTACTCTTTAAAAGTCCTTGGAATTGTTCTCTATTAAGAAAATTCAAATCCAGATACTATGAGAAATTTGCTTATGTATTTATCATGTTTTACAATACCAATGGAAGCCTACTAATAGCACCTAGGGGACTAGAAATGACAAACCAACTTCAATTATTTCTATCACTAGATTAGTCCAGAAGAGTCAACATATATAACAGACTGTAGTGCTGACTTATGCTGGCTGACAACTTAGGCATGCACAAAAATTCTGTATCAAAATTTTGAAATGGAGAACATCTATAGTGAAATTGTACTCACTGTCAACCCTGAAGTTCATGCCTTGGAACCATGTCCTAATGTTCTGACATAGCCTCTCTCTTACTTCCAGTAATAAATCCCCATGGAGAAGGTCCAAGAAGGGCATTGCCTTAGATCATATTTCATGCTAGAGTAAGGATCTTCTCTAAAGCTTATCTCTACAAGAGGCCAGCCAAAAAAAAATGTTCTACAGAGTTTGTTGTTGGGTTAGTATTCTTTTCATTTTAAATAGATGTACTTTTTCAGATTTTAGTTGATAAAATTAACGATATACATTTTAATGTTCAACACATGTATATATTGTATATTGTTTGGATCAGAATAGACATATTTTGCCCCGTAAACATTTATTATTTCTCTATGTAAAAAAAGTTCCAAATCTTCTCTTGTATCTAATTTGAAGCATACAGAACATGACTTATATACTCTCACCCTACTGTGCAACAGTACTACAGAAAGCATCTCCTGCATAGGAGTGTCAATTCCGGTATAGTTAGTGATTTGTCAGGCTGCTCTTCAAGTGCTGGGATAGAATCCAGGGCTACACACATGCTAGTCAGGCATTCTACCATTGAGCTACACTATCAGCCCCTAGATATAAATGCTTGACAAAAAAAGTATGTCTTTCTCATTTCAGTTCCAGATCATTTGTTTCCTTCTTGTTAAAAGCCTCAAAGTGCCAGTAGGTAGGGCACTCGGGGAACACTACTTGAGAGAGGGAGAGATATTACTAGAATCTCAGGCTTATTTTACCAATGATCATATTTCTGCCCAAGCTTATCCCTTTCTCTGCCAGATTGTGCTCTTTATTGCTCACATCATTCAAAATAGCCGTGAGCACCAATATTCATGAATTACTTAAGTTCTTTACTGTATTTACTTTGTGTCCCACCTTCGTAAACCACTCTCCCTACATATCTTAAGCATTCCAATTGCTTTTTTTTTCCATTTCAAGAATTACAATTGTAGCAAAAGCAAAGTTCAGTATGGTCTTACTATGATTTAAAATGGGATTCTCATTACTTAGCCCTAAGAAGTTGTCTATCCATGGCTATGGCCATGTCAGTTATTCAAATCCATATTGGCTTTTAAAATGCTATATCATATTATATACCTCTAATGTACTACATCCGGTCACCCACAGACTTACTAATGCATCTTTCAATGACGTGTTTGAAATCAATTCATTCAATATTTAATAATCAAGATAAAATGTAACATTTACAAGCCAAAAAAAAAAACTTTTCCAGAAACTTACTTCTCTGAATATTATTAACTTTATTAAATATGCATTGTCACAATGACTTTATCTTCTTCTCATTCTTTATCACAAATTGAGGTGAATTCAGATTGTACAACTTCCACTGCATAAGCTGGGCAAATTTCTATGACTCAGTCAAGTATATGAAGGGTGACGTTCTTTCAGCTCCTCTACCACCTCCAAATACAAAGATGACAGGGTTTGAGAAAATGCCAACCATGTTTGGTGGGAAGAGATGGCAGTCTAGGGCAGAGGATCAGAGTGGCAACAAGGAGGGTATATAAAGAATCTAAAGGAAATAGACCTCTCAGAGGCACTGACTGAACACATCCCAACTCTGCTTCAGGGATAGCTAAATAGAATGCCTTCTTTACATTTCTCACTTTCACCAATCTGGGCTTTTTGCAAGGGAACACCTCCTCCTTCTCTTCCCCCAATCCCCTCTCTCTCTCCTTTCTCCTTTTCTTCCTCTGCAATGCATTCACACACGGGAGCACAATCATTCACATTTAAACATGAGTGAGACATCTACAAAAGTACAGATTTGGGAATTGAAAGCCAGAGGTGTAAACAAGTTAGGGTTATAGCAACCTTGAATGAGAAGAACAACTATTATTTGTTGGGAATGTTGAGAAGTAAACAAAAATGACTTGTGAAAGAATCCTAGCAATGCCCTATAGTATACCTTAAAGACACATTGCTTGTCTACTCTGGTTCAATCTTGAAGCTGCTCGATCAGACAGAACCTATTTTTAAATAAAATAACAAATGTTCCTTAATGCAGTCTCTTTTTTTTAAGTCACTGAAAATTAGGGTTGTCGTGTGGAGGAAGGGAGAGAGAAGGGGTTAAAATTTTCCTTTAGATTTAAATGTTATGACTTTACATATTTCTCAAAACTGTAGCTGAGCTACTATCATTTTAGTCCTTAAAACAAAAGAACTTATTTACTGAGTGTTGCAGGGAGGTCTTGGGTGATGCTTTAAACCTTTGAGATGAACTAGTTTGAACTCCCCTAGGCAACCCAGGAAGGACAGATACAACAATGAATTCTGGGAATGAATTTAAATGTTGCAAAAAAGGAGAAGGGGTCTTCTGCCCATTGAAAACTGAAAGCCCACAAAGAAAGAGGGACAGAATGGGAATTCCAGAATGTGCAAATTTTTTTGTAATTAAAAAGAATACAAAGAACTAGGATCTGGTAATAGAGGGCAGGTCGAGCAGGCATAATTATCACCATATAGTTTATTTAGTAGACAGCAATACTCAAGAATATTATCCGTGTGTTCTTTGTAATACTAAGGATTTTGAAGCTGGGCTCTTTTTAAAGCCACCAAAACAACTAATATGCATGAACTCACATAATAATAAAAACAGAGAGAGAGCATGTCTGCATAAAGATCACAGTGTGTTTCTCATTCTAAGTCTTCCAAACTTATAATGCTATTTTAAGTAGTGAAATTATCTGGAAAGGGCATATATGTTCGAGGAAGTTTTGTCAGAGGAAGAAATGGAAGTAGTGAGTCATGAGCATCTGAAGGGTGGAATAATCTAGCAGAGAATAGTGGAAGGGTCTATGAGAGCTAAAATACATACAAGTATCCATGATCAGAGCTAGGAGCTCTTCTTCTGATTAACTATACTTTAGCTTAGAAATCAAGGCTTACAGCCAGATCTCAACAGCACCCAGTATGATGAGAAAAACAGTACTGATGAGAAATGCTGAGTGTAGCTCTCATTTAAATTTAATTGAGATCATAATTTGTTAAATCAATTCTGAGAATAACTCATTTTAGGCCATGTTTAAAATTTAAATCATCCATCAAGAGAAATGCAATTCCCTATACATCAAAGGAACCAATGTCCCTGTTTGATTTCCCATTGGTACAATCATCAATGGGGCCACCACCAAAGATTCTCCAGTTTTACTACCAATACCATATTCAATAGCCACATGTGACTATTTAAATTTCAAATGAATTAAAGTCCAATAAAATAATGCATTGAGTTGAAACAGCCATCTTTTCTATTTCACCAACCACATGTCACTTAGTGGCTACTGTGTTAGAAAGGGATAGGTCATAATATTTTATCATCATAGACAGTTTTCTCAGATAGTACTGAGTTAGTTATCAGAAGACTAAAGCTTGCAATAATAAACCAAAAATCAAACCATTTAAATTACAAGTTTAAACAGTGTGATTAGTATTCATATTCATAGAGAATACAGAACTGCACTTAACACTTTATGTTTTACTTTGGAGAGTGGTTATTAAAAATCAGTTGTGCAAAAGAACCATTTGAGGGGTTTTATTAAATGGCTATTACTAGAAGAATGTAGGTCTGGATCCAGGAATGTGCATTTAAAATATGTTCGAGATAATGATGTCACAGGTAGTTCCTAAACTGCATTTTGAGAAATGTAATAATGCATCAAAATATTCCAACTGACTCTGTCAAATGATGAATGAATAAATAAAATGTGGTACACACATATAATGGAATACTATTCAGCCACAAACAAGAATAAAATGCTGTCACTTCCAATAATATTTTGTTAAGCATAAAAATCAAGACAAAGAAAGGTAAGTACTACATAATCTCACTCGTATATAAACTAGTTGATGGAAATGAAGTTTAGAATGGAATGTTGGTTATCAAAGGCTTCTAGGAAGAGCAGACAGAGGAAAGGACAGGGAGGGTAGAAGTTGATCAGGGAGTGCTAAGTGATAAGCAGGGATAAATACTCTCAGTGTGCTGTCGCATAATAAAGAGGCCAAAGGTAACAACTGTGTTGTATATATAAAATGTCTGGGAAAAAACGGAAGAAGTTTTCATCACACAGAAATGATAAATGAGTCAGGCATGGTGGCTAAACATGTAATCCTGTCACCTGGGAGGCTGACACAGGAAAATAATGAGTTACTAGTCACTCTAGACTACACAGCAAATTACAGATCAACCTGGGCTATACGGCAACCCACTCTTGCCTCTGCCCAAAAGGGAAGATAAATGTTTGTGGAGATAGGTATATTTAACATAATTTGAACATTACACAATGTATGGATATATTAACACTACTTATATAGTACCTCATTAGTAGGTAACTTTTTTTGGCTTGTATATACTGATTTTAAAAAAATGTAATTTAAATATTTAAAGTTTTTGCCTAACATAATAATATGGGGAAAATTCCAATTATCATTATATAATGTGTACATATTTATCACTTCCTATAAATACATATATATATATATCAACTTATTTTGAGTGTTAAATATACATACACACACATATAGTACTGTGTATACACAGTACAGACTTTCTATGTAAAATTATGAAATGTTCCTTAAAGGCAATGGAAACATTCAAGGTACAGTGGATCTGTGAAAATATTAAGTATCAAAAAGAAAAATCAAGCAGAAGAAACAAATCTGTTGAACAGAATATTCCAGAATATCTGTGCAAAGCAGAAGCATCTATCTACCCACCTTCTGGAACTCTCAGCTCTGAAATGATTCTGAAACTTGAGATAGTAGGAGAGGAGAAAAACCTTAGTACAGCTGCAGGTGGCCTAATATTATATGTCAACGCTTTGTGTAAGACACTAGATTATGTGCTGAGAGATGGGTAAAAATACAGTTAATGACTTCAAGAACTCAGTCTACCAAGGGAAGACAGAGCAAAGATAAGTATTATAATATAGTAGCAAGTGTGATTTGAGCTGAATCTTAAGTGTCAAGTGATTCTAAGTAGCTGGAGATGCGAAAGGTAGTAATTTAAATGTAGAGAACAGCATGGAATAAGAGCACAAGAGCTTTAAAATATGGAGTGTACCAGGTGACCCAGAAGCAGTCTAATTCATAAATAAATAGGGTATACATGGTTGTATGGTGTAACATCAGGGTATAAAAGCATTCTGGGTGGTTGGGATGTGACTATAGATTATCCTAAATATATCTTTGGTTTAAAAAAATCCTTTAGCAAAAAATTTGAGAAGCAAAGTGATAGTATTAGATCTGTATTTAGGGAAACAATGTAATAGCTGGGCATAAAAGGCACTGGGCAGGTAGAAGCTGATATGATGTACTATGATTGGTCATTTGGCTGCAAGGAAGAAAAATTAGACTCTATCTGACATTGCTTCTTGTTGCAAAAAGCTAAATATTTAGAGAAAAACAACAGAATATGAAAGGTATTTTTTAAACAAAGCTGAAAATCTTAAGAAGAACCATGAAGAGTGCATTTAAAAACTGCTAGCAATTCAGTGATCCTTTGTGACTCTGTCAATAAAGAGTATCCATGATGGGGATCAAAAAGAAAGTAAAATCAAAGTTTTCAATGGTCTGGTGAGCAGATGGCTCTATACTGCCTAGGCCTTCTGAAGTCATGGACAATTGAATATCAGCTTTTGACTGCACACTAGTGCACACATAGCTTCTTCAATGAAGCTCCATACTGCATGTGGTTAAGAGCATGGGCTCGGGGGCAAACTTTCAGTGATCAAATCTTGGGGCTAGTAATAATATATATGGTAGCACCTACCTGATAAACCCTGTAGCTGAGAGGAGGAAGCAGGAGGACTGTAAGTTCTAGGCTAGTCTGTGTTACATAGAACATTTGAGGCCAGCCTGGGGCACATAGTAAGCATGTCTCAAATAGCAATTTAAAAAACAAAACAAAACAAAACAAAACCCAACTCTGATGCCTACTAATTTTAAGACCTGATAAGCAGGCTACTTAAAAGTCTGTGCTGGGTTCTATCCAATTGAGTTGTTGGCCAAAGGGGTCCCATGGGCATCCCCAAACAACCCAAGGGAAAGGTATGTGCCTCAGTTTTTTAAACATTTAAATGGAAATAGTACTATCTACCTAAGGGAAGTATTATGAAGGTTGACCCCATGCATATAAGTTATTTATTTAAAATAGTAACCTACAGAGTAGGCATTCAATAAATGTTAGCTCTTGTATGTATACAGGAGTGGAGAACACACACTTAACTGTCCTATGTTATCATAATACTGTTCAGGAGTCCAAGAGGCATCTGTAGTATACTGCCCTGCATAAACAACATGCCTTAGTTATTATTCCTTTTTTAAATATTTTTACTTTTTCTTGTGGGGAGGGGCATGCCACATTGCCACATGGACTATGTGGAGATCAGAGGAGAGCCTGCAGGAATAGGTTCTCTCCTTCCATCATGTGGATTCCAGATCAAACTCAAGTCATCAGGCTTGGTGGCAAGCACCTTCCCCTGTTGAGTCATCTGGCCACTCCCTGAGTACTAGTCTTACTGAGTATATTAAGTCATTTGTAACTATTCTCAGTGATCTTCTTGAGTAGGCTAGGCCTGCCCTTTACTTCACTAGACTCACTTAACAGGTGTACAGAAGTAACCCCGCACACAACCTACTTTACAACCCTGAAGAGCTGAAACCCAAAAAACTGACTTAGTTTTTCTTATACTCAGTGCAGGAAAGGGAACATTATACAGATCAAAGATTAGTTTTCCTTCACCAATTAAAAAAAATGTCAATTTCTTTTTAAAAGCCTCCAATAAGCTCCTTTCATTTATATTCAGTGGGCTTGTTCCCACAAAAAGGAATTAGTATGTGTTTGGGGTGGAGAAGAGGGTATTGTTCAAAGCTTCTAACTGCACAAGAAATTGTCCACTGGAAAAAAAAATCAAGATTTATTTTAACATGGAGCCTCCAATCACATGCCTAAAATTCCTTAACTCTCCTTTCTATAAGCTTGACCTATTACTCCTTTTTTAATTACCAAATCTCATTTAAGCTTAAAGAAAGATGAATGGGCTTCTTATATTCTTCCTTTCCTTTAACCAGAGGAAGTAATGTTTTACTTTACTTTAATATATTAAAGATAGAATCTTGGATGAAGATAAATTCTAATCACATGGTGACTGAGGCAATTCAGTCATTACCATCTTCATATACCATTTTTCTAAAAGTTGAATGAACATATTTTTAACAATATCTGTCCCATGTCTGATTCATTTTCTTTTCTGCTGTTGGATTACTCTTTGAGGAAGGGTCTCACTGTATACTGCAAGCTAACTTTGAACTTGTGGTGATCCTTCTGCCTCTGCCTCTGCCTCTCCCTCCCTCTGCCTCTCCCTCCCTCTCCCTCTCCCTCTGCCTCTCCCTCTGCCTCTGCCTCTCCCTCTGCCTCTCCCTCTGCCTCTGCCTCTCCCTCTGCCTCTGCCTCTGCCTCTCCCTCTCCCTCTCTGCCTCTGCCTCTCCCTCTGCCTCTGCCTCTGCCTCTGCCTCTGCCTCTCCCTCTGCCTCTGCCTCTCCCTCTGCCTCTCCCTCCCTCTCCCTCTCCCTTTGCCTCTGCCTCTCCCTCTGCCTCTGCCTCTGCCTCTGCCTCTGCCTCTGCCTCTGCCTCTGCCTCTCCCTCTGCCTCTGCCTCTCCCTCTGCCTCTGCCTCTCCCTCCCTCTCCCTCTCCCTTTGCCTCTCCCCTCCTCTGCCTTTGCCTCTCCCTCTGCCTCTGCCTCTGCCTCTCCTCTGCCTCTCCCTCTGCCCTTCCCTCCCTCTCCCTCTCCCTCTCCCTCCCCCTGTCCCTCTCCCTCTGCCTCTGCCTCTTCCTCTGCAGTGCAGGGATTGCAGGTGTGTACCACCATGCCTGGTTTACTCATTTACCGAATAGCACTGTTGAATACTGCCAAATGTTGGGAAATTGTGTACGGCATGAGTGTAGTCATTTCCTCAGGACATGGGATCTCCAATAAACTGATGTAAGAATGATCCCTTGAACAATGTCTTCTCAAAGGGTTTTAAAGAAAAGTTTGATCAGAGAGCTCGAGCTAGTGTGAATTATTCAATGTCTGGATCCCTTTACTGAATTTATAACCCAAGTTTAAGCAGCATTCACTTCTTCCATGGTACACAAAGTATGACTTTCCTGGAAAATGAAAAAATTGAAAACTATATTTGAGACCTTTAAAAAGATGGGAAGATTCGGGCGGTGGTGGTTCACGCCTTTAGTCCCAGCACTCAGGAGGCAGATGTAGGCAGACCTCTGTGAGTTCAAGGCCAGCCTGATCTACAGAGTGAGTTCCAGGACAGCCAGGGCTACACTGAGAAACTTTGTCATGGAAAAAAACGGGGGGTTGGGGATTTAGCTCAGTGGTAGAGCGCTTTCCTAGCAAGCGCAAGGCTCTGGGTTCAGTCCTCAGCTCTGGAAGAAAAAAAAGATGGGAAGACTGATGAGAGAGAAGAGAAGAATGAAGGCAGGAGGGGAGAGGATGGAGGGAGGAGGAGAGGGGAGGAGGGGGAAGGGAGGAAGGAAGAAGGAACTACATACTGTTTCCTGTTAGTTGTGCAAAAAATATTCTCATTTTGAAAACACAACACTTCATATTCATAGCCAGGATATTTTATAATACATACTTACGAAGACCATGTATAAACCCACTGGGCAAAATATTAAAACAAATTATTTTATTAGATGGAAAACTATTTTACATTAACCTTTAAATCAGACAAGATTTGTTTCCTCAAAACTTCAAATTTTACTTTTATTCATATTGGTATATAAATTCTTCAAAACACCGGTATGTTATAAAAGAATATACTGTTTCTGTAAATAACTAAATGTAGTCTTCTCAACTAGTAGCATAAGTCCAATTTACCCAGGATCCATTATCTGAAAGTCAGTGTGGTATAAGGGAGAAAAAAAAACACAGATTTTTTTTTTCAGTCAGATGATTTAATCTATGAGTTCAGGCTCTGCCTGCCACTCAGGAGGTGTAAGACCTCAGGCCAGTTACTTATCCTCTGAGTCTCGGTCTCAGTTTTCTTACCTATAAAATACAGATCACATCACCACTGTTGCCAGGTAGGGGTGTTATGAGCTTAAACGGATGAGTTAAATCATTGTAGAAATGTTTTCCACATCCACTGTGACCCAGCAACCATACTCTAATTATAACTCTAATAGAACAAAACTATTAAAGAATTAAACATAAATCCATTACTAGCACACAAATAAAATGTAGCCAGTAAGGCCACCTGATTGAATTTGACATTGCTCATGTGTTCACCTTGAATTGAAAGATAGCAATGGGATGCTACCATTTCTTTTAATATAAACATTGTATTAACACAAAGAAGTGTTCCCAGATACAGCAATTCCAGGAGCATAACAAAGTCCAGTATTTTTTCACTGCCAGACATCTAAACCAGTATTATCAGCACACAAGAAACCTCTATGTATTGAACAAAGGAATGTTTTCTATGAGAATATATCTATTTGATTTATAGTGACAAAATGAGACATCGCTGGATTTAACCAGAGGAGAACAACCTCAGCAACTTGCAACATTAAAATGTACAGATACAGCTCTTCAGGAGTCATGGCTGCATTGGTATATGGAGAAAAAACATCTAGCAAGCACAACTTTCCAACACTTACAGAAACAAACCAACTGATAGCCAGGAAGGAAACCAAAGCCATAAATTCAAAGAAATGGGCTGCAGGGAGACTACACAAACCTGCTGTTGCTTTAATTGCAGACAATTCAATTCAGCAGCTGTTGGTCCAGGGACTAAGGTTCACTGTATGCTCTCCAATGCAACCTTGAAATACTGTCACTCACTCCCTTCTCCACATCATCTGCATGCTGCCCAATTAATGAGGAGCGAAATCAACTGTCAAACCACGCATCAAAACAAAATATGATCTTTTAGCTTTTCAGCACAGGAGAACATTCTTTTAAGAATGAAACAAGAATGCAGATCAAAGTCCTTGACAATAAATGATATCCAAAGTTATCAAAAATATGTATCTAGAGGAACTAAGCTCCTGTTGTTCAGTGGGAAAGTGAAACTTTCCCAAGGTTTCTTATTTGCAAGGGTCCTCTCGTCTAACAAGCTGTATAACAAGCCTTAACAGCATGCGTGAGTGGCTGATCAGAACCCAAGAGTTTACATTATTATGCACCAATATTTTTCTGAAAGCTTAAGTAAATACTTAAGGAACATTTTAGATCCGATGATGTGTTACAATACAGTGGCTTAGGGATGGCATTTTTAGCCTTGCTGTTCCCAGCACTTTTTTGTTTCTACCATGAGAATAAACAACAATAATACATGATATTCATCAGCCTGAGTTTAATACTGAAAGGAAAATAAATTGACGGAAAAGATGTGCTCTGGAATGCTTCCCATTAGAAGTTTCCTCACTCTTAACTACATGGAAATCCATACAACCAATTAAAAAATACAGGAGCTTAAAAACTCAAGAGAAAAACAATATACTGAGAGTTTAAAAATTGCTTCTTTGCTTCCAAAACACTGTCTCATGTGCAAACACTGTAGGCATTATCACATACTACCAGTTGCAGACGTAAGACTTGGGAAATTCAATACGAGAATACAGCAGAGAAGCATGCACAATTAAGGGATCGCGACCAACAATTTAACAGAAACCCCAGATCTCACACAGCAATCTACCACACGCATAGCTAAGGAGTTTTATGCAGCTATTTTGTTTAGCTGATTAGAATCCCATTTGTCTTTCAGTTTAGTAAAACAGGAAGTGAAATAAGAGAAAGAAATTCACTTTGGAAATCAAAGAAAAATTTCAGAGAAAAAATAAAACATACTATACCTGTATATTGTACCAGGAACATTGTCACACTCTTCGTGGAACTGTTTCACGTTGTATCCTACCGTGAGTTATTCTCTCCTGACCCTCTTCTCTCCTCAAAAAGAAAAGCCAAAACACCCTAAGCCCCCACTACACACTATTCCTAACCCACCCCCCATTGAGAGTAAAAAAAAAAAAACACACAGCCACAATTCCGCTCAGACCCGATGCTTCTGTTAAGCTCAGCTCCAGCCGAGCGACTGAGCTCTAGCAGCGGAGCATGGGGAGGTGGATTCTGATGCCAGGAGCACTTCCATCCACTTCACTTACACAAAAGCAGGCAGTGGAAAATCCAGGAGCCTTGAAGACAAGGGCTGGAACTGCCTTTTATGAATTGCTATGACTGCATGTGTCACCATCCATCTCCAATGACGGACACTTAGAGGCTGAATTGGGAGTGGAGGGGGTGGGGTGGGGGAGGTTGGAGAGCAGGTGGAGAAGCAATTAGCAGTATGTTCATTGGAGAATTCGTTCGGGATTTCATACATCAGTGCCTAAAGAAACAGCATGCAGTTGACAAATCAGAACTTTACGATTTGCATGCCTTAAAAGAAATCTTAGCTCGCAGCTCCAAACAAAATAACACTTACCCACACTTCCAGGGTATAGAGAGTCACCTCTCTACTTTCTCTTTCCTCTGGCTACCCTTGTTCCTGACAAATCAACATTCTGAATGCATATTTGCTCATTTTCCCTAAAGAATTATATTTAAAAGGCTAAAAGCAAATATAAAGAAATTAAATTCTATTGAACGTGACACCTCTTAACAAAAACAGGAGAAGCTAATTATTTTAAGCCAACTTTTCATCCCTACTCCCAGTCTCCAGGTGCAGCTTCCATATCTATAATCAATCGATCATACAACTTTTGTGCATCTATTTAACACTGAAAAAAAAACATGTCTCTCTAAAACTAATTTATTTAAAGTAGAGCTGATAAACCAAGAGCCATGTTCAGGACTCGTTTGATAAGTGACCTTAAGAAATCACTTTATCTGAAAGTGGTTTGGTTTTCTTCATCTGCTAAAGTGAAGCACACTTTTTTGATTGATTTTTTAAAATTACCTATGAATAGAAACAGTAAGGAAATACATCCCTATAGGAAAATATGATATACTTAAAGGAACACCTGGATTCTCTTTCTACAACCTTATGACACCAGCTGAGGAACAGAACTTCTCTGAGCCTGAACTTCCATATGTATAAATTGGAGATGATGGTACACATCCTGACTGCTTCACAAGAGTATCATGGGAAGCTAATGAGATAATGGCTATGACTCTTCTGTAAATTGTAAAGGGACATCCAACTGTATGATGTTATTATTACTGTACTCTGAACCAGCTCCTGCTTAGATGACTTTTTCTCACATAAGGAAAATAAAAAGGACAAATACAATTTTTAAATCATTGTTTAATTCTTCAAATTTTCAAATTAGAATCATTGTTTGTTCTTAGAAGTCCCCAGAAAGGGATTTTTTTTCCAAAAGAAATATTTTCAAATGTAACCCATAGTACATCAGAAGTTTGTCAAAGAAACTGGAGCCCTCTAATTCTCTTTCTAGAAAGTCTGTCCACTTTCCTTCATAGGATCTAAATGCTAACTATTGGAAAATAAACATCCCCTTTCGCTCAATCTTTATATTTATCTGGCTCATCCTCTATGCCCAGTATGGGGGGAAAGATTTGACTTGAAACTAAGTCTAAATCTACAAGGTAAAAATCCAAAGCCATGCTTTCTAAGGCTCCGAGCTTCCTTGATACTATATATACAGTGACCAGCTGGTTTATACTGGGACACATTTTTAGCACATGAAGTCCTGGGGTGGCCACACCTGGGGTACTAAATGATCCAGGCAATGTTTGGGGACCTCCAGTTCAGCCAAATCCCACATGTCCTGATTTCCATCTGTATGGTAGTTAGCCAAGTGTGTGTCTGTCCACATGGGACAAATTCGAAACAGCCAAAAAAAAAAAAAAAGGCAGAAATATCAGCTGTCAGCTCATGTTGGCCCCTCCAGTGCCATCTGTGTCTTCAAACAAGTGTTTAGTCCAATTCTTGCAATAAGAAAGAAAACTTTCTAATTGCTCTTTCCAATACCATTGCACTGATGGAAATGCCAGTAAAATCTGAAATCTATCGTAAATCAATGGGGGAAGTAGATAACATGAATCACAAAGGCTGACCTGACTTGTAACTAAGAGCAATTGAGCCATTTAAAGGGGAGGGAAGGAGAAGTTCAAAGGGAGAAAAGAAGAGAGAGAATAAGTGAGTTTTCTCTCTAATCACACACTTGCTGGGTCATGGCAAATCTCTTCTGCTTCCCTTTTGAAGCATTGTGAATGATACTTTTGATAAGCAAAGCTGTAACCTAGCCTTCCATCTGCTTATGTAGATAAACAAGAGTGCGGAAGTCCTGGAGGTCCTAATGCCAGAGCTTGCTTCCCCTGACATGCAGAAAGCCAAGCATGTGGAGGACAGATCTCCAGAGGCCTCCCAACTACAACCGTCCACCATAGCCTCACCTCTGGCACGGCTGCAAAGAAAGGTATCTGCCCAACTTCAGGTTCCACAAACGGGAGAGAAAGAAATAATGCCTGTATTTCAGAATCAGAGGGTTTCACCTTTGGGCATTGTACATAACTTCCACAAATTCCAGTTGGAAATTCAAATCACTCAAGTTCCTCCCTCCAAAGTGCCACACAAGGTGAAAGGGAGAGGACTGGGAAAAGGATTGGTCAGCATTGTTCCTCAGTCAAAACAGAAAGACCCTATCTATATGATGACTGACAGAGTTGTCCAAAGGCAACGAGCTGGGGGGCGGGGTAGCACCTTCAACCCACAGGAGCAAGAATGGAAATCAAACTATCAAAGCATCCTGATGAGAAGAAATAGTAAAAACTACTGTAAGACTTACATTATCCTGACTTCACGGTTTGAAATCTAAGCAGAAATGACAACCTAAACCGCTTCCCCTCAGCAGTCGCCCCTAAGCCTGGCTGTTCTTTTCAAATGAATTAGGGTCATTAGTCATTTGGGATTCTAGGTATACTGCTCAAAAACAAAAGTCCCTGTGGAAGACTTCAAAGAACCAAGAATTTGAAGCAAACCATGGACCTCAACAGAGAAGAACAACACCAATTTGCTAAACCTTAAAATGAAAATGTTAAGGGTGTAATCGAAGTAAAAAGTAATGAACTAATTTGAACCAGAACCAAGTTTCATGTTTTCTGAATCCATCACACTTCACCAAAACCCTGAGAGAACAAGCAGTTCACATGGCCAGTAAAAAACACACTTTAAAGGCTGACTTACTTGCTTGAAAGCTCCCACAGGAAGCAAAGGAGCAAAAACAAAGCAACAACAGATAATCAGAAAGGACTCTGCCGTTGTATTACTTTTTAACTGTTTGACCTTGTTCGAGTCACTTCTGTTATCTTAGCCTTACTTTGCTGGCTTGGAAAGGGCTGTGCTGAAATTGCCAATATCCCAAACCTAATAGCTGCTGCCAATTATGAAATTTAGTCTAGCAAAAAAAAATTAAATGACATCACAATTTGGCCCTGATGGCTAAGAAGCAGCAACACTCAATGATCACAACTCTCTTATGAGTTTACATCTCTAGCTTATTTTGAAAAATGTTTTACATGAGAGTTAGTAACTGGTCTTGTTCGGACTCAAGAAAAAAACACCCAACAGTCTTTTTTAAAAATTAAGTAAGCTCCAAAAAGTATTTAAGAAACACTTTGCTAACCTCAAGTTAAAGTTATAGGTGAACAGTCTAGTCCCGACAAAAATATGATGGGAAGAAAGTAACCTAAAATATGGTGATCATCTAGTGTATGCTAGACAGGCATGGTATTTTACCTAAGTCAGTCCCACAATACAGTGTTAAGTATTATGTACATTTTTCTAAGCAAGAAAACTTGATGACTTATATTAAATGACTGCTTAGTCGCTCAACTGCTATGATAAGATTTTTAACTCAAGCAACCAGAATCCATCACTATACCAACATCTTAAGGATTAGGACAACTTCCTAAGTCAATCATACAATTGAAATTATTTAATGAATAAATCACATGCTGAGCCCATCTAGTAAAGTTAGACTTCCTTGTATTTCTATTTGTCTTTTTCGATCTTTGTTCGTTGTCTGTGTGTGCATGCGCACTCGAAAGAAAGAGAGACAGAGAGAGGGGAAGAGGGAGGGAGGGACAGAAGGAGGAATAACGAACATAAATACCAGGCACACGTGGGGACGAGAGGGAGTTGGTTCTCTCATTCCACTATGTGGGTTCCAGGAATTGAACTCAGGTCATCAGGACTGGCAGAAAGTACCTTTACCCATTAAGCCATCTCTGTGGCCCCTTGTTTTGTTGCTGTTTTCAAATGTCATCTAATGATGTAGTGTAATGGTGGGGACTATTAGGTTCTCCAGGCAGACAGACTTGAGTTTCTTGTTCTGACTTATGGACCTGACAGTGCTAAGTCTCGAGTTTCCTTGTCTGGCAAATCCAGAAAGAAGTGTGCTGTCAGGTTTTTGTAAAGTGTCGCTGGTGTGATGGCAGCTAGCACAATACTTGGCACAACATTTCTGCTCAATAAAAGCAGATTAGAGGTCTCTTTGTATTTTAAGTGACACAGCGAAAAAGGGAATGTTACAAAGAAAAAGAAATCTAGGTTTATGAAGCTCAGGTCCTCTTAGGCATAGCACAGATAGAAAGTGGCAGCCCACCCACGGCCTCCAAAATTAAGTTGCATCATATGATAATGAGAGCAAAATGAATGTATGAACTGGTGGTATTTAAGCAACAACAAGGAGACTTGCCATGTGCTACACTAAGCAACAATTGTGTCTAGTTTCCTACAGCTACTGCTTCTAAAGAGAGAGAGAAGAAAATAGAGGCACTGCTTGGACTACTTAGGGAACTTTAGTATCCTTCTTCCCATAATACTTCATGTCCTGACTACCTCCCATTTAACTGTGGCCTTCTCATACACTTTTCCCCTGCCTTCCTCCATGTATTCTGACTTTCAGTATTCCTTGCCCTGGTCTAGTTCCATTTCTCTTCAACAACATCAAGTGGTATTTATGGACATGTGCCTGGCACTGCACTAGATAAAACAGGGGGACATCCCAAAATTAATCAAAGAGATACATGCTCCATTGAAAAATAGATCTAAGACACCCGATTAGAGTTTTGGCAACATAGCAAATGCAGGTATAATTGAAGGTTTGACTGATTTCAGAGCACAAAAACATTTCTTTATGTAGCTAATGACATAAATACTGAAGAATTTAGAAAATCTGTACTGATGTCAAAACTTAGTTTGAAAGGACAGACAGGTGGTCATGCAGCTAATCCAAAGAAACACAGGGGCTGGCAAGACGGCTTAGCGGCTAATAGCACTTGCCACCAAACCTGAGTCTGATCTCCGGGATTCACATGGTGGAAGCAGAGAACAGTCTCCCACAAGTTGTCCTCTGACATGCACGCACACACACACACACACACACACACACACACACACACACACACACATAAATTCAAAAGCCAAACACAATAACATGATTAATTGGAATCTGAGTGCTCACTGTAGTTTTTTTCCACTTTTCAGTTACATTTAAAATTTTTCATAATTAGGTTAAGAATAAAGAGTGTAGCTTATTAAACCTCAAATTTCCAAAAGGAAATAGTCATACATTATAAAAGCATGAAGCAATTAGGGCAAAATTAGTGATTCTGAATGAATGGTATGTAAGACTTATTATACAGCTTTTCTTCATTTTTAAAAGTGCTTAAAGGACTTGAAGAGATGGCTTATGTCAGGGGTCATAGCTTTGGGGGTGGTGTAAAAATTGGAGGCTCACCAGGGCCTTCTACCTACAGGTCTAGCTGGAAAATGTGAATTTCAAGTTAAGGGAGAGACCCTGTCTCAAAGTAATAAGGTAGAGAATGATACAAGGGAACAACTGGCACCTTCCTCTGGCCTCCACACATGCAAATAAGTACACTCACCAGTGTAAACCTATGTGTATAACATACACTCTCTCTCTCTCTCTCTCTCTCTCTCTCTCTCTCTCTCTCACACACACACACACACACACACACACACACACACACACACACACACTACAAAGTTAAAAGGCAGTGTGTTGAGCAATGACCCCTTAAATTTAGTATCTCAGTTGTTCAGGTGTCATTTGAAAACTTTTATTCATGTATTTACTGGTTGGTTGATTGACTTGCTTTTTTATTCTTTTTGAGACAGTATTTCATTATGCATCCCAAGCTGATCACAGAACTCACTATGTAACCCAGGCTGGACTTAAAGTCATGGCAATCCTTATGCTTCGATATCTCCCAAATATCCATATCTCCCAAATACTAAAATCACCGATATATGACACTTGGCTGTTTCAGTAGTCATATTTAGCAGAGGCCTATGGTGGTAGATATTGCAAAGAATGGAGGAAGGGTAGAAGAATAACAATCATCAACCAATAGAAAGGCCGTGGTTGCACTAGTATATTCAAGATACTGTAGAGGACTCAGAGTTTTTTTTTTTTTTTTAATTAGTCCCTGCCCTCAGCAGGCTAACAATATAGTTGAAAGAATACCAAAGTTCTGTCTGAAGGGGTAACTGGCTGGAGCAGAGTTCTGTTGAGAGAAGTATAAATATTGGAAACAGACTGGAGCCAAATTTCAGCAAATGCCAGGCTGAAGAATCTGGCCTTCCTCCTAAGGATAACAGGAAGCTATTTATGGTTTCTGAGTCAGGGAAAGAAAATTAACTAAAACTGATTGGCTAAATAGTACAATTTGTTTAGGCAAATGTACCTTCAACATGCACTCTGCTTCTATCTGTATACTCTTGGTCCTTGTATTTCCCATGTCTGAACATGGCCTGTAGAGACTGCCAGGACTGTGGACACGGGCGACTTTTCAAACAGCCTCCTTCTTACATAGATTCAGCCTACGTCCCTCTCCCTCCTTGTGCCCTCAACTTGCCTCAGTGTCGTTGCTGACTCAGCAAGCAATAAATAAGCTTCACATAATGTTTTTGAAATGAAGCTGCTGGGCTCTGAAACTGATTTCCTTTGTGATAATCAAACCCCAATTGCTGCAAGGATCACTGATTTGAGGTAGAAAAATTGAATATTCAACCAAATGATATACAAAGGGGCACAGGAATAAATGTCCTATGTGTACAAGGCAACAATATTACTCTCTATATATTGAAAGAAAGCTTAATGGAGGTGGCACTGCTGGACAGTGGTAAGTGATTAGAATACAACTTCTTTAAAACTGCCAAATTAGAAATTGGACTTTCTCTGTCTCCTTCCCACCCTCTAACCCAGTCATGTTACTCCCCTACTTATAACCCTGTGCTGTCTCACCCCTGCGTGCCTATGAGACAATGACCACACTTAGTAGCAACCGATTTCCTTCACTAACTTGCTACAGGACACTTTCCCAAAATTCCTAGACTGTATCCCTCTGTCACGTTCCTAGTAGATTACATACAGCATCATACCTTTACTGAAACTTCCCATGTTTATCCAAACTTCTTTTCATGTGTTGGTTGTCCTGCTAAGATGCCTTGCTAGCACTTCTTCATCTACTTGGAATATAGGCAACTCCAATTCATTCCTTATGACTCAGCAAAGTCAAAGCTTTGGTCTACAGGTTGTCCATACTCAGTAGTAACTCCTTTCACTATGTTTCTAGGAAGCCTCGTGTATATCTCTCTTTTTGAGTACCCTGTGTATATTGGAATATAATCACTGCTCTGGGTTCTATCTCCTCTGCTAGACTGTGAGCTCATTAAGATGGGGAGGGATTGCCAGGTGGTAGTGGTACACACCTTTAATCCCAGCACTTGGAAGGCAGAAGCAGGCAGATCTCTCTGAGTTCAAGGCCAACCTGGTCTACAGAGTGAGTTCCAGGACAGGCTCCAAAGCTACACAGAGAAAGACTGTCTCACAAAAACAAACAAACAAAAAAAGATGGGCAGGGATTACATATAATTATATAACTCCATATTATATTTCCAGCTTAGCATGAGGTCCAGACCTTTATAAGCAATCAAATGTTTATCAAATTAATGAGTTTGAATATCAGAAGTTCTTTGATTTCAAATTCAGCATCTTTTCAAAAATTAATATTTGGTTAGCAGAGAAATGGGTATTATTATTATTATTATTGTGGCATTTTCATACATATATATCATTAGACTTTATTCTTTGCTCGTTAGCTGGCTTCTTCCTCCTCCCTTTCTTACCAGTCCCCTTCCTCATGCCCCCAAATAGTCCCCCCTCTGCTTTCATGACACATTCATTCCCCTGAAAAGGAAAAATTCGAATACTAGGTGACCAATGTAGTGTTGGTGAAGTGTGTCTGAAGAGGCAATTGTGGGAGGACATATCATGAGGTCTTCTTGTGGGATTCTTCCTATCCCAGGAGATTCTCACTGGCAGTTGTCATTGCTAAAAAGGCAGCCGGGGCACATGAGAGGTCCTTACCAGGGAGTTCCCCATCTTTGTTTCCCACAGTATACCACTGAAGCAATTTCCATAACATTCTCCATATAATGCTTCGGCTTCTCTGAACTACAGCTGAACTTTCATTTGTGATCGCCTACAGATGTCTTTGGACCAGCCCTGTTAATGGAGAGTCCCCGAATATTCTCCAGTTTTTATTCTCACCTATCAGTATTATGCCAAGAAACAGTATTTTTTAAGAGACCACTAAACAAAACACAAATGGAAGGGAAACAGAACTAAAAAAATTCTTTGTTTCTCCTATATCATCAGGGCATTCCATTATGTCTCCATCTTACAATGTTTGATATGTTGTTACCAGTAAAGTTTAAAAAAGGAAAATTAAGGCCAGTAAAACATCATACTTCATAGGCAAGAAATAGAAGAAACAAAGCTGAAGACTAGAATATAAATTTTTAGGCATATGACCAGTAGCTACTTCTGAAAAGTAAACATTGGGGCTGTTTCTTAAAAGTTAGGACAAAGCAATTAGCCTTTTCTTTAGACTAAACTGAGGTGGTTTGCTGAACTTAAAAAAAAAAGAAAAAGAAAAACAACTGAGTCTGTTTTGATCTTCAAAAACGTCAAACTGGTAAACACTTGACTGTTTTTGCACATATAAATCTATGGGCCAATCCTTGCTTGGAGAAGATTTAAGAGACATAAAATTTGTCTGAGGTGTCTGCCAAATCTGTGCAGGAGAGACAGGGACCCTGGAAAAGCTGACACAATCATAATTCTTACAGCACCGGCAAGCTTGTGCTCTGCTCGAGTCACATAAACCCACCCTCCTTAGGTAATACTGTTTAAAAACAGACAAGTACATTATTTGCTTATCAGCTATCTAGTAGATCACTTTTGCATAGATGTGCCAGAGGGAATAGAAGGGGGAAGAAACATCAACCCCTCTGGCACACAGCCCAATTTTCAGCTGGGAAAATTTTCATTTAGATGATGGGATTGCTCATTAAGTGTTCTTCCAGTAGTTCTTGAAGGTTCCGTCTCTAATATCTGTATGTCTCTGCATTTCTGTCTCTTTCTCTCTGTCTCTCTCTGCATCTGTCTCTGTCTCTGTCTCTCTCACATACACACATACACACACACACACAACTCCAAACACATCAAAACGAGTATTTATGAGTATCTGGTGCAAAGTCTAGCACAGTAATTCCACATAACGAGCCTGCAATAATTCACTGAATAATTCGAAACCCTAACTGTAAATTCAATGTTGAACTGGAGAATTACAGATTTTTTTTTACTACTTTATAGGCATATTAACTGTAAAACTAATGGGCTTAAAAAGGATATCGTAGTCTATGCAAAGTAATATTATTTTATTCCCAGATGATTTGTACTCATAACTTCTGTCCTCTAAAGATCATTCATTTTTGCACAATGGTTATTATTTGTAAGAAAAATGAAAGAGAAATCACACTACAAGATATTAATTGACTATATGACAAAGAATATACTTTTGTAGAGAAAAATTTGATATCCAGTATTCATGCAATTGTATGTCATTATGGTAATCCTCTACATATGTCTAAGATCACTTAACACAAGAATATAGTGCATGCATGGGCTATATTCTGTAAATAGGATTAACTGTAGAATTCAACCAAGGTCTTCCCTAGGGATAGATTGCTGAAAAATGCATTTACATGGCACTTAAAAAATATAACCAATGACACTGGCCCCCATGACATGCACTGCTTCTTGTACACTCAATTCTACCACAGTTTTCTCTAGCTTTCTGCTGGCATCCCCATTTCCAAAGACACAGACTTTCAAGAAACACAGAAAAATTACAACTATCCCACCTCCCTTCCATGAAGTCTTAAGTAAGAAAAGATCTCTATACATTAACATAATACAAACCAGTGTGGGACTGCTCTTGCTATGTTATGATTACACATAACTTGCCAAACGGACTATAAGAAGTCTATGTATAGTGGCAAAATCAACAGGTATTTCAGGAAAGGGTAAAGCACTGAGCCACTGCAGGGGGTTAATAGTTTTTCTTAACAAAGTTTCTTATTATGATAACTTTTCTTCTATCATTTATTTACATTAGTCTTCCCATTCTGTAAAATAGAAGTAATTTTCTTTTGAGACAGGGTCTCACTGTGTAGCTCCAGCTGGTCTGGGACTTACTATGTAGATCAGGCTGGCGTCTAACTCACAGAATTGTGCCTGCCTCTGTCACACCCAGCTTACTATAGTAATAACTACTGAATGTACTTATATGTTTGCTCTGAGGATAAAATACCAGTAGTTTGTGTGTTATACAACAATTAGCTTATACAATCCACATCAGTATTTGGTCAACTATAAACATTTCACATCTGCCTGACAGTGGCCTACAATCTCAAGAAATTTATTAGTTTTAAGAAGAAAAATTGATGCTAGTACAGCTGATTTGCAAAGCTTTCATCAGTCTGCCTAAAGAAATTTGGATATTATCCTAAGGAAAATGAGCAGCCTTTGAACTATTTATATGGAGGCTGAACAGAATCAGATTTGTGATTTATAAAAAAAATCCTTTATATGTAAAACAGATGGGAAGAGAGTTGACAGTAGGGTAGAGACAGTAGAAATCAAGGGGAGAAATGATGCATTTCTATTGGCTGGTAAGCACATCCCAAACAAAAGCAATGGCAATAGTAGTATTTTAAAGTAAGTTTACAAAATTAAAAAATAAAGTATGATGAAATTATCTTTAAAAATAAAGAACAATGTATCACTGGAAAATATAGGACAATAAACATATACAAATGATAAAAAGCAGAAGTCACATGTTATCTTGTCATTTGTAGCAAACCCCTATTTGTGTATATTTAACAGTACAGTAGCCAGGAGGCGTTGGCGCATGCCTTTAATCCCAGCACTCGGGAGGCAGAGCCAGGAGAATCTCTGTGAGTTCGAGGCCAGCCTGGTCTACAGAGCAAGATCCAGAACGGGCACCAAAACAACATGGAGACAGCCTGTCTCGAAAAACCAAAAAGAAAAAAAAAAAAACGAGTACAGTAATTTTCCTATGTGTGCATACACAGATTTATATGGCATGTATAAGATATGTACATTTCAAAAAAAAATCAAATAGCTGGGCGGTGATGGCGCATGCCTTTAATCCCAGCACTTGGGAGGCAGAGGCAGGCGGATCTTTGTGAGTTCAAGGCCAGCCTGGTCTACAGAGTGAGATCCAGGAAAGGCGCAAGGCTACACAGAGAAACCCTGTCTCGGAAAAAAAAAAAATCAAATGAGAATGGCACAAAAATAAAAAAAGATACGTACATATGTTTAAGTTGGAATCTGCTACACTATACTGGGTGTTTTATGGCCTGAATTTTCTCTGGATGTATCACAAATAAATTTCCACATCATGAAATATACTTTGGCAACATTTAATAATGTAGCTAAATGATCCACAATTGATTTCAAACTTCCGGTACTGGGTATTTATGGTGGCATTTTTCCCCTTTTGTGTCATTATGATAAACAGTTCTAGGGAAGTTGGGAGCTGAATTGTGGGAAATATGATTGCTTCCTCAAAATATAGCACTAGAAGTTCATGATGACCAGTTAAAGACTATGTTCAGTTTTAAGATTTCTGACGCATATTGACAAATCATTCTCAAAGAATGGCTGAATAAAATTATCACCCCACTACCAATGTGTCTGACCAAGAGAAGATGCATTTAAGACTAATGCCAAAAATGAAATGGACTTGGTGGCTAGAGAGGAAGATGTTTCCTAGGAAAGTAACAAGAAAGGAGAAATGTGAGCCCTGTCAAGAGAAGTAGAACAGGCCTAACAGGGTTAAACTATGAGAAAAAAAAATGAAATACAGTGAAAGTACGAGAATTTGAATTGTTATATTCAGTAAAAGTAGCACACGCAGCAAATCGCTTTATCTGTCAATTTATATATTTTTATTTTTTAATATCCGTAACTACCAAGGTCCATAGTTGCATCCATGTGAATATTTGTTACTTTTTGTCATATGATAACCACTTGTTAGATGTCTACTGTCCCAATTACTCTTTCTAAGTACAAAGATGAATGAGATGTGGTTCCTGCCCTCAAGGAGCTCACAATCTACTCAAGAAGAAACATCCACAGAATGACACACTACAGTATGATCTCATCTGGAATAGAGGTAGTATGAGTCCTACAGAAGTGAGAATACTAACCCTGTGTGCATTCATGCATATGCAGAGTGTTTATTGGACAGGCTTCCCAGAGACACTCATGTTTAAACTGAATTTTGAAGGTGAGAGGGGTGCTTTTACATAACCCAAATCCACTCCCCCAAACAGTAACAATTCCCCTACACTATTACCTTAATGCATGAAATAGCATCCTCTGCAATGTTATACTCGCCATAAAATATAAAGAACAAGCAAGTGGAAACACTAATAGAATAGTATTTACATGTACCTATTTCTACTAATTCTAACCAATAAGTATCTCTCAAGTTTGTCTCCTCCTCTCCCACATCACTACTTACGATCTCTCTAAAGAAACCACCCTACTTGGATATTGGTTATGCCTCCCTCTGGTGCAACCTTTCCACTGTCATCTTACAAATGGGAAGATGATACATAAATCTAATTAATCTTATCAATAAAAACCAGGAGTCAGCCAGGAGGCAGTAGCACACGCCTTTAATCCCAGCACTCGGGAGGCAGAGCCAGGCGAATCTCTGTGAGTTCGAGGCCAGCCTGGTCTACAGAGCAAGATAGATCCAGGACAGGCACCAAAACAACATGGAGAAACCCTGTCTCGAAAAACCAAAAAAAAAAAAAAAGAGTCAGATATTGGGGTAAAAACCTGAAGGATCAGAGAAGCCAGGGAGCAGCTGCCAATTGCTTCCAACATCTACTATTCCTCCATCTGATTCTCTTTCCCTGAAAATATTGAAGTGGTTTTTTTTTTCTATTGCCTACAATTTCATTTCTTACATCCAATAATAGAAGGTTAAGAGGTTATAACTTGGCCATATTTAACATATTCATACTATTACTTAGTATTTGTCTTTAAATCAACTAAGACTAGTGTATTTTCTATTTTTATTAAATCCTATGTAACCTAAAGTTTGATGAATAATCCAGTTTTTTATCAGATACATTCAAATATGCAACTAATGAAATTTAAAATGTGTGTAGAAGCACAACGTAACTACCACTGGTCCATGCCCAACATTTTGAGTCCATGGGCCTGTGGGAACACATTCATATTTCTTAGCATTGCAGCTAATTCTCCAAAAATCACTCTCCAAACTCTGTAGCATACTTTGCTTGAAGCTTCCTTGTCCCAGACAATCTCAGTACCCCGCTATGATGAACTGTCCATATTCCTTCATCTCCAATGGCTCCTCTCTACCTTTCTTTGCCTGTCAAATCATTACCCTTCGAGACTTATCTATCATGTCACTTTCTCACAAAAGCCACAACCCTCTCTCTGGTTAGCCACTCGTTCCTCTATCCTACCACAATGCTTTGCACCTGTTCCTACTCTCCCACAATTCTTTACTCTAGGGTATCTCAGAATTGTGGTCACCTAGCTCCCCTAAACCTAGTGAGGGTTCAGACTTCGTATGTTGTTGCATTTTCTGCACATCATGTGTGCTTAGGTCACAGAGGACATCTAGTAACCTGGCTCCCTTTTAAAAAGCTAAAACGAAATAAAACTCAAAGAACTGTCTAGATCCAAATGGCTTAGAGGTAAGAAATAGTTTTTGCACAGAATCATCTATTTTTTTTTTAAAAAAAAAGATATATTAACTAGGATTTTGGCAGACATAATCAACTGTGGTTATAATAGCAGTTAAGCTAATTTGGTATTGGCAACTACTTTACAGCAGACACTCTCTGATACAGAAATGCAAAATGACTCATTTGAGTTTTTTCCAGGATGATCAATTGTACCTTATAGTAATCTTTCCTTGCCATAACTGGAAAATCAAGAACAAAAATGCACCTCAGGATTAGGAAACCATGGGGGAAAGAACATGGGCTTTCAAGTCACAAGTCTGTGTACTGAAACTCTACCTCAATCATCTCCAATCTATGTGACTTCAGGTATTTGCTTAAAATCTGCACTTTAGTTTCTTCCTCAAGAGAAATAATAGTACACATATTATAAGACACTCAGATAATGTAGCAAAGTGCTTATGATGAAGTTTGGGATATTATGTGGGCTCAATAAATAGGAGTCATTACTATTATCTAATCAGATGGTTACAATTCAGGTAATCTGCTGCACAAGGACAGCAAACTCATTTCTTAAAAAAAATATGTTTATGGCACTTTGCTTTCTAATTGACAAGTACAGGTTGTGGCTAATAGCCACAAACAAAATATCTACAAGACAAAAGTTTCTCCTTATATTTAAATTAAACTCACACCTGGAACATACCACCACACTTCTTTGTGTTCTCCAAGAATTGATCTCAAATCAGGTTCCCCTACAATGAAAAGGAAAATCACCCAGTCTTAATTTTTTGTTCTTAATTTTATTCAATACACAATAAAATTCAAACTTTGTACATTCTTACCAAATATTATCTCCCAATATATCCCTGCTGATAACTCCTATATAACTGCCATACAGTTCTCCCTTTTCTATGCCTTCTTCTTAAGCGCCAACCCCTGCATCAGAAAATCTTCCTCCTTCACTCATTTCAAGTTTCCTTTATTCCACTGAGTCCAGATTAAAGGTGACCTCCTCCACAAAGGCTACTAGGATTGATCTAAAAGAAGGGTAAATTTCAAACTTCAACAAGTCCTGAGTTAGGCTAGAACTTCCACAACTCAGCCTCTCCCTCCTATCTATATGCTCTTCCACTAAGTCCTGGGCACTTTTTGCACACATTTGTAATATGCAGTAATTAATGCAGTGTGTTTCACAGTCTACTGTGTTCTGTAGACAGCATGGCCATTTAAATGTTTATCAACGTTGGTGCCAACTAGTCTTTGTTGGAAGCTCTTAAAATGCTCCAGGTTTTTTAATAGGTCCAATTTCCCTTCTACTCTCACTAGAACACTGTACTGAATCTTAATTATATATTTCTCACATGGAAGATTCCTTTCTTCTGCTCCCTATCCCTTCTGGAAATTGAAGGAGTACATCCTTTCCACTCCAATGACTGGTTGAAAGGGGCCAGTAAGAGAGATGGGCCGATTTTTTAAAAAATCTCATCATCAGGAAGCAGAAAAGGAAATCTGACGGAAAATCAAGCCCCGAGTAGAGCAAGGAATTGAGAGAGAGAGAGAGAGAGAGAGAGAGAGAGAGAGAGAGAGAGAGAGAGAGAGAGAGAGAGATTGATTGGGATTGCAGTAGTAGATGTTCAAACCTAAACTACAAATTGAGTGAGAGAAAACAGCACTCCTTCCTGCATCAAGGAAGGAGTCCAGATACGACTTAAGGAAGACTCTCAGCCCTAACATCCTAGGAAGCAGCACGTGCTGAGTGGTGTCAGGGAGAGGGGAGAGTGGTAGTAGAAATAAAACAAAAGAGTTGGGGGTGGGGTGCGTGCTTGTGTTCTGGATGCTCCAGCAACTGGTACCCACCCCGAGTCCCATGGCCACCCCCACCCCTCAAGTGGCGGAGCTGGGCGGAGTTAGGCGCTGAAGACCGCAGCCCCGGAAGCACCCTCCTCCCAAGGCCCCCTCGGTCCCACAGTCCCCGGCCACTGCCACTCAGGCTTTCTGTCTCGCTGACCTCCATCTCCGCGGCTACCGAAGTTCTACTCCTTAAACAGCCGCGGAAAATCGAGCCCGCTCGGAAGCTCCTGGACACGGAGTGCCCTTGCAGCACCGCAAGCCCCACAACTGTCTCCCAACTCTGCACCTTCTGAAGCTGGCCTAGGCCAAGCAATGGGGCCCAATGGCTGGACTCTAACCTACAGGGTGGCTATGGAGGCCTTTCCCATTGGCTACTGGTCACCAGGGAAGCCCAGGCCTAAGCGCATGTCCTCATGGGAAATGTAGTTTGAAGTAACTGGAGACCGTTCTTCCTCGAAACTATCCCACATTGGCATTGGTGGAAAGCGAATGGATTGTGGGAGATGAAGTCAAGACAGTTCTTGATACCCACAATTCCTCTAACACCAAGCTTCCGATAATCCCTTGAGTTCAGATAGAGTAGAGTATTCTGGGTATTGTAGTTTAGTGCACATGGCCCCTCAGACTAGCTTAGGGTATAAAGTGCTTGCTGAGGCAAACTAGAATTCCTAGATTCTTTTGAATGCTTTTAAAATACTTACGTTTTGAGGAAAGCACGTTCACATTGTGTTATGATTTGACATTCTCACTGAAGTCTGAGTAGGGTTGATTTTTTGTTTTGTTTTTCAGGCAAAATGTTGCTATCTAGTCTAGAACTGGTCTTGAGTTAAGGATCCTACTGCTTAAGCCTCTTGAGACGCAGAGTTAAATACCTGTGATACCAATACTATATTGACTCTTGAGATATATATATGTAATTTCTGTTCTGTAAAGTTTAAAATTTTAACTGAAAAAGTACCTTTAAGACTGTCAAAGTTTGCTGGGCTGTGGTGGCACACACTTTCAGTCCCAGCATTTGGGAGGCAGAGGAAGGCTCTGAGTTCGAGGCCAGCCTGGTCTACAGGGGGAGTTTCAGGACAGCCCTGTTACACAGAGAAATCTTGTCTCTAAAAAACAAAACAAAACAAAACAAAACAAAACAACAATGAAAAGATTGTCAAAGTTTGCAGTTTATTAGAATCATCAAAAATCTGTGTACTTCTAATTGAGGATTATATTTTCCCTTAAAATTAAATATTGTCATAATTAAATATGAAAATGTGATGTGGGATAGCCCAGAAGAAACTTCTCTGTTAAACAAATAGGCAGTGAAGCTGCATTCTTGCCGTGAAGATCAATGGGTGTGACATACACTGATATTAATGCTATAGCTTATAACACATATATGGGTGGATAAACAAAGGAATACCCAGCTTCATGAAGACATGCTAGATCTCAAAGCACAGATTTGTACCAATACATGCATGGTGGGGAACCTCAATACTCAACACCCACCAATAGACAGCTCATCTGGACAAAAACTAAACGAGAAACTCCCTAAGAGACACCTACAGAATATTACACTCAGAGACTAAAGAGTACATAGTCTTCTCAGCAGCCTATGGATATCTCTCCAAAATTAACATGTTAGAACATGTTAAGAAGTCTAAACAAATAAAGGAAAATTGAAATAACATCCTGTTAGTTAATTGGCCGCGTTGTGCTCTTACCCTGCAAGAAAATGTCATGAAACATGACAGAATCCACTAATAAGAGTTTTATTAAAGATAAAGGGACAGAGAGTGCTCAGGCCTGTGGGAGAGACACGTGTGTGGAGAAGAAGAAGGAACCGGGAACATGGTGCTGGATTTTAAAGGCTGGGTGTGCACAGGTCACATCACTACTCCACACATGCATGTAGATCACATGGCCACGTTGTGCGCTTACATAGCCATGAAACGTCACAGATCCTGGTCACTCGAGACTCCTTGACCCGAAAATGGCTATCTTGACCTGGAACTGGCTAGGTGGAAGTGTCCAGGTCCGCTGGGCATCCTGGTTAGGAGAGATGCCCTGACCCAGAAATGGCTATCCTGACCTGGAACTGGCTAGGCAGAAGTGTCCACAGGGCATATGCAAACACGCCCGACCATGAGGGCATGATGTGAACCCTTCACATCCTGCATTTTATGAACCATAGTAGAATAAAGCTAGATATCAATAGCAATAGAAACTATGAAAAGTACACAAATTCATGGAAACTAAACACACTATTGAATGATAATTAAGTCAAGAAGAAAATGGAAAATTCTTAAAATTGATTGAAAATTAAAACACAACATATCAAAATCTATAGCACTTAATGAAGGGAAGCCTAAGAGCAAGTTTTATAGTGCTAAGTGCCTACATTTTGAGCAAAAGAAACCTGAAAGCCAGATGTGGTGGTGCACATCTTCTCCAGCACCCAGGATGCAGAGACAGGTTGGCGTCTTTGAATTCAAGGCTTGCCTGGTTTTTACATAGTGAGTCTCAAGCCAGCCAAGGGGCACATAGTGAGATCCTGTTGTAATGAGAATCCTAATTGGTCTTATTAATAAAAACCCAGAGCCAGATATCAAGATAAATGCCAAAAGATCAGTAAAGGAGCCAGTCACTAGAGAGAATTATTACCTCTCCTGAAAGGGCCGAGCTCCAGTCTCCACCCTGCCTTATTACTTCCTATCTCGGCCCAGCCATATCACTTCCTGTTTATTCCTCTCAAGTGCTGGGATTACAGGTGTGTGCCAGCACTGCCTAGACTCTAGTGGCTAGCTCTGCACTCTGATCTCCAGGCAAGCTTTATTTGTTACAGCGCACACAAAATATCACCACACCCTGTTTCAAAACAGACAAATAAACATTGAGGGATTGCAAATTAATCAAAAGAAAGAGAAAGAAGACACAAATTAATAAAATTAGAGATAAAGGGAGAGACCTTATAACAGACAATGAGGAAATTCAAAGAATCATAAGGACATTAAAAATTCATATTCCACTAAAAATAAAAATCTAAAAGAGGTGGATGAACTTCTAGATGCACATGACCTACAAAATATAAGACAAGATTTAATAAGTAATATAAAGAGATCCATAGCAGCAAACAAGATATAAGCAGTAATAATAAATCTCCCAGGTAAAAAATGCCCAAGACCAGATGGATTCAACATAGAATGCTACCTGACCATTAATGAAAAACTAGTATACGAATCTCTTTGAGTTCGAGGCCAGCCTGGGCTACCAAGTGAGTCCTAGGAAAGGCGCAAAGCTACACAGAGAAACCCTATCTCGAAAAACCAAAGGAAAAAAAAAAGAAAAAGAAAAACTAGTATCAATATTTCTCCCATCATTCCATAAAATACAAAAGGAAAGAACACTACTAAATTGTTTTTATAAAATCAATATTAACCTTATACTAAAACCAAATAAATACCCCCTTACTAAAAAAAAGAAAAGAAAAAAAGAAAAAGAAAAAAGAAAGAAAAAAATCCAGGCTGATGAACATAGATGAAAATTCTCAATAAAATACTTACAAACTGAAGTCAACAACACACCAAACAGTTCATCCATTACCAACCAGCTGGCCTCATTCCAAATATACAAGTATGTTGGTTCATCATATGTAAATCAATAAATGTAACCCAGGACATAAATAGACTCAAGGGCAGAAACCACATGATTTATTCATTAGATTTTTTAAAAAGGCCTCTGATAAAAACCAACATCCGATAAAATTCCTGGAGAATCTACCAATCTCAACATAATAAAGATAATAATAAGTCCACAGTCAACATCATGCTAAACAGAGAAAAACTGGAAGCATTTTCACAAAAATTGTGCTACAGACAAGGATGCTCATGCACCCCCTCCCCATTCATATGAAGTCTTAGTTTGTGCAATAATAACAAGACAAGAGAAGTGAATAAAGGGGATACAAATAGGACAGTATATTAGTTAGGGTTCTGGAAAGGAACAAGACAAAAGGATACACACACACACACACACACACACACACACACACACACACACACACATATATATATATATATATACAGAGAGAGAGGCGAGAGATTCATCTAGAATATATATAGATATAGGTATATATAGTGAATGTATACATACGTATATGTATGTATATATACACATGAATACTACTTGTCCTAAATGTATGTATGTATGTATGTATGTATACATATGTATGTATATGTATGTATACATATATATTTCTACATGGCTTATTAAAATATGTGGTTATACATATGTAGAAAGTTGATACAATTTGACTCATTGTTAGAATACTCTGACACATTGTTGTATAGCAGAGTAAATTTATGGAATAGTGGCCCATTTCTGAAATACTAGCAAATAATACTGAATGGATTCAGAGATCAATTAATAAGGCAAATTTCAAATTCTTTACAGAGCCAGTATAGACCTCATCTGGTCACAGTTAGATTCAAGTTTATAATGTGGAATGCGTTTGACTTAAACCTTTTCTGAGTATAAGTTGTTGGTCTGTAGCTATGTTTACATGCCAATGTGGATCCATGGTAGTGGGCCATAAAGCAAATATTACTATTCAACCTGGTAACAATATTAGGCTCCAGAGTTATAGTCATGTTTCAGCCCCTGGACCAAGATGGACCAAGATGCATATTTGATCCAAGTTAAAGTTCATCCTGAGATGGACAGTAATCCAGAATGGTCTAGATTATACTTCACTGTAAAAACATTGTGTAAAAAGCCTGATTCTAAGATTGTCATCATAGCTCAGTCTGTAGACCAGCTTTGTACAGACCACATGAAATGGTAGGACTCGAAGTTCACTTTAGTTTTTGGACAATGCTGAATTCATTTTTATTTCTAGAACAGAGACTCAATAACCACCAATGTTACCTCTTGTCCTAGAGTTAGTATTCATAATGATTTTTCTGCCTAAAGAAAGGTTATGCAGGAATATGAATAGCATGTTTGCTCAGTGATTCATTCATCAGGTTAAGTTTCAGTCAGTGTCCATAAGAGTTTATGCTTGGTCTGATAATTAGATCTCAGTCTATAGTCAATGATAAGGCTCAGCTCATCCAGTGTCTAATATTTCAGTATGTTGCCATGTGGACATTATCTGTGGTATACTTATATTTGTAGCTTTGTATTACTACAGTAAAATACCTAAGGCAATTTAGACATGGTATATTTAACTCACAGTTTGGGAAGCTTAATTCTGAGATCAAACAGTCCTATTCATTAAATGGTTGGAACTCTTATTGGAATGGTAAGTTACATTCCAAGCCAGGAAACAGAGAGAGGGAACAGTGTTCCATGATCCCTTGAGGTCAGATCCTACCAAGGACCTCTCATAAGGCTCATAAGGCTCCCTGTACTGTCACTTTGGGGAACCACACCTTTACATTTGTACTTTTAGATGACAAATTGCACCAAAGCCAAAGGAGTGTCCTGAACTTTTTAAACCACAGCTAACATTTTATCTATGGACAACATGAGTTTGTGGCTAGAATTTCAACTGTAAATATGAGCATGATTGGTGTGCATATTTGGCTAAGTTCAAAATGTGACTTCTGAATTTAGTCAGTGTTAAGATTTTCTGTCTGTTAAGAGAGGTGTTTCAGTGACTAGTATTAGTCTTTATTCAGTGGACAAAGTATGACTCTGTAACTATGACCTCCGTTATTATTTCATTTTGGTCTTTGTGTTAAGTTTCTTTTTCTGTTGCTCTTATAAAAGCAACTCAAGGAAGAAAGTATTTTTATTTTGCCTCACCTTTCAAAGTACAGTCCATTATTTCAGGCAAAGTCAAGGCAGCAGGAGTTCAAAACTCCTGATCATATCACATTAATAATCAAGAAGCAGAGATGGATGAAAGCATGCATACTGCTCAGGCCCCTTTCTCTACCTATGTATAGTCCAAGATCCCAGCCAGGGAACAGTGGCACCCATGATGGGCAGGTCTTCCCTTCTCAACTAACATAATTAAGATAATCCCTCACATGCATGCCTAGGAACTCATTCTGTCAAGTTGACAATTCTAACCACCATAGACCTCTAGAATTGAATCTGGAGGTAGTGCTTCCACTTTGACCTTATCTATAGTTTTGTTTACTGAGTGCTAGAGGTCATGCTATCTATTTAAACTTCCACCAGAATTTTGGGGTTGGCAATAGTCAGGGTAAAGGCATACGTACAGACTTTAAGAGATAAAGGAGTCAGCATTTTTTGTTTTGTTTCGTTTCAGAATAGTGATGTTTCATGTCAGTCTATGGATAAGGTTGGAATAGGATACAGCTTGAATTCAAGTTGAAGAACTCTGCTATAGTGAGGGTTTGGGAATCAGCCTACTGACTTGGTTAGAGTTCAGAGTGCTCATGCCTTATTGTCAGTTAGAAACGTAGGCTTTTATCAGTGTAGCAGGCCCACAGGGATCTGTATTAGAGTTCAGGCTGTGCTGATGGCTGTCATGAGTACGTCTATCCCCAATTTAGGGATAGGTACGTAGCGAGATGAATTGCTCAATCTTTAGCTATTGCTAGAACTGTTTGTGGCCACGAATAAGGTGACTTTTATTTATGGGCTTAAAGCTCTATGATGAATATTAGTAGTCAGTCTTGGCCATTTTAATAATGTGAAGCAGGTTTTGATTTAGCCTATTTATGTTAGGAATCATTCTCTAGCCACCATTGGAGCTTGATTTTTTTTGTCTACTGTGGGCAGGGTTTACAGGCTTTATCTCAGGTCAGCGCTCTGGATGTGGCCAATAATAGCGCTCAGACCTTGACTATGGTGACTTTAGTACGTGTTCAGGTACAGAATTTAATCTGTTGGTAGGTTTCAGGCTCAGGATGTGAGATGTGTTTGACTATCTTTGCCAAGTTTGTTTTTAAGTCATGCTTAAAGTTTTGGTTCAGTCCCACCCCAGTTCTGGAAAGCAGTTTAGATTCTGCTACATTTTTTCCTTATGGCTAGGGTCAAGGTTAAACTATGGTTTGCTGGGGTTCAGATCCACTCTGGAACTAATATTTAGCCAGAAATAGGGTTCATTCTGTCTTAAAGAGACAAGATTGCTTATTAGCTATTTTGCTGAATGTGTGTGGTGGGTGTCGTATGGTGGGGTGGGGGAGTTAGATTTACTTTCAGATTGAAAGATCAGGGTAGAGATTAAGATTATAAATTCAGTCTATGATAAGAGTTACATCTTCAGTCTGTGGTAAAAATTTGGGATCTAATCTATGAGCGGTTTGAGACATTAAGTTTAGGAGTCAAATCAGTGGCCAGTGAGAGGGCTTAGTCTATCGTAAGTAGACCATTCCATGGTCATATTTACTAGCTCCTTCTTAGTTAGGTTTGAATTTTGTCTTTGAATAAAATTAACTCTCAGTGTTCAGCCATATTCAAGTTCCTGTGAGTCAGAACATATCCTCAGATTTTTTAGAAGATTGGGTTACACTTCTTGGCCATAATTACAGCAGTCTTAGGCCAAGTTTAGAGTTTGGTTTCTGTACATGTTTTCGTCTCTGTCTGAGTCCAAGTTTAGTAGTCATTCTCTTGCCAAGGTTGGAGTTATGTTCTGGTTAGTGCTAAGTCTGTGGAAATTGTAGCTGGTTTAGTTTCCAAGATCAGATCTCAGGTTGTGACTGAGTTTGAAAGTCAGTAGGCACTCGGGTATAGCTCTCAGTACTATGCTGAGCCCTCATTTTGTGTATGTGTGGGTGTGGAATTCTAAGTATATTCTGGAGTTAGGTAAATCTGTAGCTTAAGTTCGTCATTCACCCTGGGAGCAAGTTTAGGGACTATGTCTGATACTATATTGAATTACAATTTGGTGACGATGGTTAGATTACAATAGTGGGTGAGGATTAGAGGCTTTGTCTGCACCAGCTATAAGTATATATAATTGGGACACATTTTGTTAGTTATGTGTATAGGTCTAGGAACTCAATTTTCTCAGGGTTAAGAATTCTATGAGCAAGGGACATCGAGATCATGATGGGAAAACGCACAGAGAAGGCCAGCCAAACTTAGTGGAAATGCATGAACTGTGGACCAATAGCTGTGGAGCCCCCATGCTACTGGAGTAGACCTCTGGATAGGCAAGACAGTCGTTTAGCTTTAACTGTCTGGGTGGCCCACAGGTAATGGGATCGGGATCCATCCCTCATGCGTGAGTGGGCTTTTTGGAGCCCAGTGCCCAGGGTATGACACCTTTTGCAGTCTTGGTGTAGGGAGGAGGGGCTTAGACCTACCTCAACTGAATGTACCAGGCTCTGCTGACTCCCCATGGGAGACCTTGCCTTGGAGGAGGTGGGAATGGGGAGTGGGTGGCTTGGGGGAGAGTCTGAGGGGTGGGAGGAGGGAGGAGAGGGGGATCTGTGGTTGGTATGTAAAATGAATGGATTCTGTATATGGTTGGCAGCCAGAGTTAAACAGAGGGCCTCTATTTGGGGCTGCCTGGGTGGTCTTTATCTGTAGTGCTCTATTAATTGCATTTCAATAAGATTGTCATGGAAAAGTTTTAATAAACAGATTTCTATAACTTAAATAGTAGGATGATTCCTACTTCTTCCCTTCTTCCTTCCTTTCCTCCCTTACTTCACTTTTTTTCTTTTCTTTCAGAGTCTCTGTAGCATGAATCTTAGAGAGTCTTATTAATAAAATCAAACCTTGGGCCAGGTATTGGGGTGAATGCTGGAAGATCAGAGAAGCAGAACAAGCCACAACTACCTCACCTTGCCAGTTCCTCAGCTGGTCCTGTTTCCTCAGACTGGAAACCTCTGCGTCCTCATCCAGAATGAATCTCAGCTGAACTGCTGCTAGAAGCCTGAAAGCTTAACCAGCCAAATGCTTCTAGTTCCTGGTCTTCACGCCTTATATACCATTCTGTTTTCTGCCACCACTCCCTGGGTTTAAAGGCTCACTTCTTGGGATTAAAGGTGTGTTACCATACCTGGCTGTTTCCAACGTGGCCTTGAACTCACAGAGATCCAGAGGGATTTCTGTCTCTGGAATGCTAGAATTAAAGGTGTGAGTGCCACCATTTTCTAGCCTTTGTATCTAATGGCTGTTCTGTCTCTGACCCCAGATAAGTTTATTAGGGTGTACAATATTTTGGGGAACACAATACCACCACAAGTCTCAATCTGTTTTCCAGGCTGTTCTGAAGCATGCAATATAGCCCAAGCTGATCTGGAATTAGCAACCCACCTACCTTAGCTTCTCAAGTGCTAGTATTACAGCTCTGTGCCACCATGCCCTACTGAGAGGCAGATTTATTAATTTGGACCACCAATGTCTTTGGTGTCTCAGAAATGTATGCTATGGTAGTAGTAAGACGCACATAGAACATTGAAGGGAAATCAGAACTGATAAATAGAGACCATCCACCCTGGGAAAATAGATGGATGCTTTTTAAAGGACAGAACTCTCTACACAATATCTACCTAGGAGTAATGTAAATTGGAAACAGAATTGTAATGGATGAAAACTTCTGTTTGTTAAGTGTTCTTCTCATGTTCTTTGTGCCAGTAATTGACTTTACTGAGAATCCTTTCTAGCTTCTTTCTCATGTCTCTCCATGCTACACTTATATGTGTCATATCACAGTGGAAATAAACTCAACCAATGCTCTTCTTGTTACTATTCATCAAGATGAGTGTTTTAGTTAGGGTTACTATTGATGTGATAAAATACCATGACCAAAAACAGCTTGGAGAGAAGCAGATTTATTGGCTTAAGTTTCAGTATCACTGCATGTCATTAAAGGAAGTCAGGACGGGAACTCAAACAGGGCAAGAACCTGGAGGCAGGAGCTGATGCAGAGACCATGGAGGAGTGTTACTTACTGGCTTGCTCAGCCTGCTTTCTTATAGAACCCAGGACCAGCTGCTCAGGGATGGCCCCACCCACCATGGACTGGGCTGTTGTTCTTTTTTTTCACTCTTTTTACTCTTTGGGGGGCCCACCACCCAGCTCCCAAATAATCACATGTCGACTTATTCTTTCTTACAAAAGCCTAGCTTTAGCTTGGATTATTTTCAGACAGCTTTTTTAAACTTAAATTATCTTGTCTACCTTTTGCCTCTGGGCTTCTACCTTTCTCTATTTCCATATATCTTTTCTTTCCTTCTTATTCCATGTCTGGCTGGGTGGCTGGCCCCCAGCATCCTCCTTTCTTCCTTTTCTTGCTCCTCCCTCTTCTATTTTTCTTCTATTTATTCTCTCTTCCTGGCAGCCATGCCTATCCTTCTCCTGCCTAGCTATTGGCCATTCAGCTCTTCATTGGGCCATCAGGTGTTTTAGATAGGCAAAGTAACACAGCTTCACAGAGCTAAACAAATGAAACATAAAAGAATGCAACACATCTTTGCATCATTAAACAAATGTTCCACAGCATAAACAAATGTAACACATCTTCAATTAATATTCCACAACACTGGGCCTTCCCCCATCAATCACTAATTAAGACTAATTAATCACTAAAGCCTTACAGCCTAATCTTACGGAGGCATTTTTCCAGTTGAGGTTCCCTCTCTCAGATGATTTCGGCTTGTGTCAAGTTGACATAGACTAGCCAGTACAGCACAAATGCTGCTTCCTGTCTTGTTTGATTGTTCTTACTTCTGTGAGATGGGGTTTCATGTTGCAGCCCGTTAGCCTTGAAATCATAATCCTCTTTCTCAGCCTCCCAAGTGCCAGGGTTCTGTGTGTGTAACCCCACTCTGCTATCTCCTGTTTTCACTCACATTCTCCCATTGTAGCTTCATGACATTTATTTGAGTGGTATTATCTCCACTGAACAGATAAGGAAACCTCTTAATCTGGCTAAGAAGCTTGAAGGAGTTGATACAGAACCAGATTGAAAATCCAGTGCTATTCAGACTCCAAGCCTCTATGTCTTTGTATGATGTTATTTTGTTTGTATCATGTATGTGAGATTTACATCTTACGTTGACTTTATTGTATCTCACTTTATTTTTACAACATTGAAAAAGTGGTCTGTATTATTATTATCTCCTTTATATAATCGAAGAAACATGTTCAGGGAGATAATTTTTTTAAGTATTTAATTGATTCTTTGGGAATTTCACATCACACGTCCAACCACACTCATTTCCCCATCCTTCTACGTCTGCCCCCACTTTTGTGACCACCCCTCCAAAATTGAAAAAATAAAAATAAAAATAACCCAAGTCCAATTTGTGTTATCTATGTACTCACTGGAGCATGGTCGAATTCTCAGTGGCTTGCCCCTTAAATAAAACTGAGTCCTTCCCCTCCCACACACATGCCAGGCACCATCAATTGTGGAGAGCTAACTTCAGCATCCCCATCACAGTTTTTAAGAGTTCTTTCTGATGGCTTCCTCTTTAGGCTGTCACTCTTTGGGAGGTGGGTAGGGGTAGGGGTTGTCACAGAAGCCTTCCAGGTCTCTCTTCCTCAACTGCACATCTGAAGTCATCGATATCACAGCAAAAGTAGTTTCCTTGCTCTTTGCAGTCAGCAGGAGCACAGATCATGGGCTTACACGTGTTTTCTGGCTACAGCACAGACCATGAACACAGGCCCTTGCTGCAGTAGGACCCATAGACCCAGATAAGGTCCTTGAAGGCAGCTAGACCATGGACACCAACCTAGCCTCATATGGCAGTGCAGGCTGCCCACATCAAAATGGCCCTTGGGGGCAGCATAGTCTAGGGACATCAAGAGTCTATGGCTTCAGGCAACAGGACAGACCACAGACATGTGCAAAGAGTTGGCATTGTAATCTTCCTGGTGGTGTGTGTAGGACATCAGTGTGGTGGGGATTTAACCATGTAGAGAGGAGGATAATAGAACAGTCCGGCTGAAGCACATAGCATGTTGACAGACACAGACAGGAAGCAAGAGGTATGCAGGGTGCACCTGTCAGATTGTATTCCCAGTCATGGACGGTAGAGAACACTGTGGACATAGACCACAAGGGTAATGGCAGCTCTAGCATTGCCTCCCACTCTCACCACAGAATTGTGCTGGATACATGCTCTGGGGGCATGGGAGCGAATAATGAAGTAGTGGGGAACTCTTAATGCCCGGGGGCTACAAGGACCCATAATTGCAGTTTCAGCTTGTGATCTCAGTTGTGAGGTGGATTTAATGAGTCTGGAAAGCTAAAGACTTACAGACAGCAGGACTAAGGGTAGGTTCGGAAGTACTCAGCCTGCTTCAAGCCCTCCTGCTGCCCTTACATCTTCCACCACTATGCTTACAATATGGGCCGCATCTGGTATTGGGGATTAGAGGATAGTGGATCATGGTTTACAGGAAAGGTGCTGATTTTTCGGTCTACTAGACAACATGCTAGTTGGCTAGAAACCATAGTCCTTGTCCTCACAAAACCTAAAGTCCCGGAGAGAAACAAGCATGCTAACTCCATGTCTGTGAGCAAGTCCCCTCCTCTGTCTGGACTGAAGTAGGTTTCTTTTCTGTAAAATGGCAGTTTGCCCCTTAGAAGTCTAAACGTTTGGCATTTCTCAATGTCCTGAAATAACAACCATTGAGCCTTAAGTCACAGAAAGCAGTGCATGGCACAGAGTCTTAGAGTGAGACAACACACACTGTAGCTCGCCTGGGAAGCTCTAGAAAGGTACAGTAGCCTGAGCTACAAGCAAGAAGGCGGGCTGAGATAGGATAGGGCATTGATTCTCAACCTGTGGGTTTCAACCCCTTGGGGTCTCATATCAGATTTTTACATTCCAATTCATAACAGTAGCAAAATTGCAGTTATGAAGTAACACCAAAATAATTTTATGGTTGGGAGGGGTCACCACAACATGAGAAACTGTGTTTAAGGGGTCACAGCATTAGGAAGGTTGAGAACCACTGGGACAGGGAATAAGGCCTTAGATTTCTTGTTGGTACTAAAACTTTTCCATTCTGATCCTTTTATTGAGTTAGCCTCTCAACAGCATGGGTTGCCTCTTGCAGACACGCCTGTGCTCATTCAGCACTCACTGCCTTGCTGCTAATCGATTTTAATTAAGAATTTATCAACAGAAACAACTTAGTGCTGTCTCCCATCCTGTCTCCAAGTAATACCTTGGAGAGTAAAGTCAGTGAAGGCCAAGAAAGGAATAGCTTCCTAAAACACTCTGCTTGTAGGGCCTCAGTGTGACAGAAGGCCCCGAACGGCGAGAGGACTGCAGCGTTGCTGTTAGTGAATGAAGGGCAGCATTTGCTCATGCCAGGCACTGTTCCAAGTGCCTCACAAGCAATAACATTTGTCTTTATAATAATCTTACCCGAATGGAACTACGATGGTCTCCATTGTACAGTTGTAGAAATGGAAACTTGTGAAAAATTGTCTGTATAACCCCTTTTCTCGGTATTTTCTAATAATGACGTGTGGATAGTATTTAAAAAAAAAAAGCTTCTGGTGTATCAGATAAAAGACTCACTCTAGTATTTTGAGGACTCAAGAGTTAGGCACCCTACAAACCTAGCCAACCAGGGCTAGCCAATCTTCTTTCTCAGAGTCCTTAAAGGGACTTTCTTTCTCTCGCCCCAGGCAGCCAGCATTCAGGGGGAGGGGTGCTTGCTTTAAAAGAAAAGGCCTCTCTGGATCCAAGAACATGAAAAGGAAGCAACATGAATGAACAGAACAGGCAGGGCAGAAACCTAACTTAGGGGCTAAGATGGTCCACGCGGTGAAACACAAGTTCAGGCGGATCTTAAACAAAAATCCTAAAATATCCTTATAGAAGAAAGTACTATTTACTCCTCCCAGGAACACACCTCCGAATTCATATGATTCTGCAAAGTTTCAAGCGGAGCTGACGAGCTTGTGACGTTCTCTGGCGCCACCTGGTGGACAAAAGAGGCAGTGAGTCAGGATACAGACAATTGGGCAGTTAAGTTTGGAGAAGGTGGGATATGAAGTTGATGTGGATGAGGAGTCAGGGGTCAGGCACAGAGGGGAATTAGTGAGTGTTAGGACTAACTAGGGGCTCCAAAAGGCAGGCGGATAAGGAAAACGACCCAAGGAATATGTAATGTTCCTGGTCTCCAGGCTCGTCTGTAACAGCATCAATCAAATGGTTCATATTTACTGCTTACACCGTGCCTACTAAGAAGTTTATATGCATTTCTTCCCATTTGAGTCTAACAACCGCTTACCACACAATCTCCATTTTTCAAATATGTAAACCGAGACTTGGAATGGTTAAATAACTTTCAGAGCTATTTAGTAGCAGGCTGTTCAAGCTTTTAATCAGTATGCTATAAATTGTAGCCGCTGTCCATCACACTTGTGATGACATGATGACATTTAAAATATCAAGAAGGTACCTTGAGTACTTTGAGTCTGTGTCAAGGAGGCTATGATACCAGTGATAGAAAAGAGAGGGAGAAATGTTACACATACCACTGACTTGGACATCTCTCCTTCAAACATATTACCAAAGGAAAAGGTGATCCAGTTCCAAGCCACATAGTTCTTTAGCCTGGAGGCACATTTTAATCACCTCCTCTCCCTAGGGCTTGTGTGACATAGGGCATCACCATCCCCCAGCACAGAAACAGCGTTGTTGCTGGAGGGCTTCTCTCCAGGTTCCACCAAGCCCTGCAGTCCCACAATCCACGTATAAAATAATCACTCAGACGCTTATATCACTTATAAACTGTATGGCCATGGCAGGCTTCTTGCTAACTGTTCTTTTATCTTAAATTAACCCATTTTTATAAACATATACCTTGCCACGTGGCTGGTGGCTTACCGGCGTCTTTACATGTTGCTTGTCCTGGCGGTGGCTGCAGTGTCTCTCCCTCCTTCTTCCTGTTTCCCCAACTTTCCTCTCTCGTTGTCCCGCCTATACTTCCTGTCTGGTCACTGGCCATCAGTGCTTTATTTATATAGAGCAATATCCACAGCACTTCCCCTTTTCTTTTTTTTAAAAGGGAGGTTTTAACTTTAACATGGTAAAATTACATATAACAAAACAATTATCGAGCAAGAATTACAGCTACAATGTTAAAGAAGATATCCTATCTATCTTACATTCGTGAGTCCAAGGTTCCATATCTAACTTATCTTTTATCATAACTAAGGAAATTTGTAAGTATCTAGTCTTTAACCACATCAAAGACCTCAGAAGGATATAATACTACCTGAGAAATGGGAGAAGGATGTAAGCAACTTTCGGGAGTCTTGCAGGGTAGACAGAGACAGCTGACAGTCTGGACAGTCATACAAAGTTCTCTTGTAAAGTTGGGACATTTGTCTTTAGCCCACAGGCCTAGAGTCTCTCATTCACTTTTCTCTGTGTCCTGTAGAATGTCTGGCAGTTTCCTCTGTGAAGCAAGAACCTGAAGGACCATTTTATCAAGCAAAGTTTAATGGTCACCTTCCTATGGGTCCTGCATGTCCAGTTGATCAAGCAGTCCAGGCAAGAACAGTTTCTTGCCCAAATGGCTATTTTTGCCAAGGTGAAGATAAACTCCATATGGAGTGTCTTTAATTCCCATACTCCTCTCTGAAGTAAATCGGTGCTGTCAGGAGCAGACATGTCTCACTGTCCAGAAGGTCTAAATTTTTAAAACATTTTAAATGCCGTATTTTGTAGGTCTCTGAAGTGTTTAAAGACTACCTATCTATCTGAAATATATCTATGTATATCTAGAAGACTTGACTAACATGGCTATAAATATGATTATCATAGATGACTAACCATTAATCTATTTCTTAATTATCCATTACAATTTCAAATGAGCTACACAAACATAATACCTCAAACAAGAATATATATATATATATATATATATATATATATATATATATATACAGTATAACAAAATTAACTTCAAGCTTTTATCAACAAACCAAAATTTATACCAATGTAAAACATTTTAAACATAAACTAAAATCTATACCAATGTAAAACATTTTAAACAAGTTGTTCTTTAAAAGTAGGTTCATTAAACTATCCTTTTATCTTATCATTTCTATATCCTCTTATATATCTATATCACAGCATGCTAGTGTTATTTCTATCTTCTCAAACTACACATCACATCCTCTCAAGTCCTCAGGTGGGAGAGTACATTGGTACACATTTTAAAACACAATGCTCCGTAGGGAACCAAAGCCCAACTGAAGAAATAGGGAAGATCTTGGTTGAAGGGAGCGGGGACAAGGCAATCAGTTAGTATTGAGCACTGATGTATTCAAGCTAGATATTAAGCTGAGTACTGAACAGCAGAATCTATGGGATTGTCCTAGATTCTGAGCAAGTTGTGTAAGTAATGCCGTTTTTAGCGGATGAATGGAGACAAGTAGGTTAGGCAACTGTTCTCTTCAAAGCTCATCAACAGAGGGACTCTCTGTGACCACTAAATAAGAAAAGGTAATCTTTTATGAAAAATGTTCAGTTAGATGAGAAGTGAAGATAATATAATGAAATTTCTTCTAGTCATCATCAAGTTGTAATTATTATTCACACAGAGTCAATCTTTTTTTATGGTCCTTTCATCGACTCCCACCCACCAAACTGCATTATTTTAAGCAAATCCCTTACTTAATTCAGAAAGCATTTCTAAAACACAGAATTTTAACAGAACAATGCTTTTCAGCAGATCTACAAAATTAATTCCAATAATTACATATTCCTACACACAGTTTCTATTAAAACTTCTCTATCATCTCATATAATTCCTCTTTTCTTATTTCTTGATATGTATCTTATATATGGAAATGTATACTTTTCATACATTGCCTTATAGCCCTTGACAGATTTGTTATATGGGTACACATTTGTATAATCAAAATATATTCTAATGTGGTCATGTCAAGTTTTCACTACTGCCTACATCTATGAGACTTTAAATGGTTTCACATCCATAGTGACATTTCTATGGAAGTTATTTTAGTTTTAGCTATTCTAATCACTGTGGGTGTGAGTAGAGTAGATGCATCATTTTGTGGCTCACATTTATCTGATGAATAAAGATGTTGAAGAACACCTTTTGCAGAGCAAATTGGGATGCCCACCTTTCCTTTGCTTATATTTTGTCTTTCTATGTTCTGGATACATAGAAGATTATATGTCTTCTAGTTTATGGTTAGACCTTTTGGTCTTTATGTTTTAAAAGCTTTAATTTTTCTAGTGAAGGCAAAAATGTCATAAAAATATATATTGATGGGATACTGGGTAATATTTTGTATATGTACACCCTGTGTAATGCTTAAACCAGGATAAATATATTTATCTCCTCAAATGTTTGTCCACTCTTTGTGGTGAGAATGCTCAACACCCTTGCTTCTGTTTTTTGAAATGTTCATTCATAACCATCACCTGTAGCCACTTACTATACAGTGTACACCTGAACTTGCCGCTAACTGACTTATCATTCATTCATCACCTTTGCCTATCCTTTCCTGACTGCATTCTCCACAACCCCTGAGAACCCCATTCTACTCCTGGCTTCCATAGAACCACCACTTTTAGGCCCTGTGATACTTGTCTTTCTGTGCCTGGTTGATGTCACTTAGCATAACGATTCCCTACTTGTATCCATGCTGTGAGGATTTTGTCCCCTTCAGCTTGAGAACCCATAATACCACATAGATTAAGTTCAAATTTATAAATCATGACTTCTGCATTTTTGTTCTTACATTTTGCTAAACTCCAGTCTGTTGAAAAACCGTTTTATGATAAGGTTGTTAAACCTATATAACAACTTGGTGTTTTTATTTTTTCTTTTAATTAAAAGGTATTCTTAGCCAAAATGGAGCTAAAATCTTATTTATTTTTTTCAAAGATTTATTAATTTTTATTTTATTTGTACTGGTATTTGGTCTGTGTGAATGTCTGTGTACCATGTGCATGCAGTGTCCATAGAGTCCTGAAAAGGGCAGTGTATCCTTTGGAACTGGAGTTACAGATCCCTGTGAGCCACCATGTGGGTGCTGAAAATTGAACCCAGGTCCTCTGGACGAACAAGTGCTCTTAAACAGTGAGCTGTCTCTCCAGCTGATCTTTAACATTTTGTTGGTTCTTTATGTGTTCTTCTTAAGAAATATGTTCCCTTGAATAAAATGAAAACATTATTCTATTTTTCTGAGGATTAATTGATGTTTGTTTATAATGCAAGGTAGTTGTTACAGTTATTTTCTTCCATGTGAGGGTTCACTTGGCCTAGTCTTATCTTTCCACTACTGAGTCTGCAATAAACATGTTACTGTATGAGTAGACATATTTCTTAGGCTCTATTTTAATATTCATTTTAACATTAACTTGCCAATTTTGGATCTTTACTAGTGTGAATAAAATGGGAAATAATTTACACATTTACAATTTGGAGTCCTCCCATGTATTCAACTGAAATATTTTTACATTCATTTAGGTCTGCTCTAGTTTCTCTTGCCAGTATTTTGTAGTTTTCACTGTACAGATTCTATAAAATATTTTTATAACATATATCCCTGTTTTCCCTGTATATTCAGATACTATTGTAAATGGAATTATTTCAAAAAATGACTTCTACATTTTTCATTGTTATTATACAGAATTACAACTGATATTTTCATATTGGCATTTTATATGTTGAAGTTGCTACATTCACATAAATAATTTCAGTAGCTTTTTTCTTTAGATTGCTTCAAATTTTCTATAACCATAATCATAATGTGTGCAAATAACATCTTCCTTCCTTTCTTTTTTTTTTAAGCCTCGGGTGGGCCTGGATCCTTATCCACTGGCCCAGAACTTTATTCAAAAGTACCTTTTATGACAATGCCAAGGGGTGAGGCAAAAGACCCTTCCAAACACCTGGTACCCAGTCCCATGGACCAATCATCCTCTTATGCAACCTTCTTCCTTTCTAATATATATTCCTTTTATTTCATGTTGTCGTCACTCTCCAACTGAGATTCCCAGTACAATACTCAACAAAACAATGGTAGTAAACGCCATTGCTTTTTCCTGATTAATAGGAAGAAAGTTTTCCTTCTTCCATTAAAATCTCTCTCTGTATCCTTCACGAAGGTAAAGAAGTTGTCTTCCCCTCCAAATTGCTCAGATAAGTTTGCCAAGTTTCATCAAGTATGTTTTCTGCAAAAATTTAGATAGATTTTCATTTTATTCCATTAATATGGCAAATGATACTGCCTCTCCAATGTTAAAATACTCTTGTGCTCATAGGATAAACCCCATATGTTGATTTCAATGAGAGTGTCCTTCCCTGCCTGTGCTTGGTTGTTGTGTCAGTTACTGCTCCAGTGTCATACCTGTCTGCCTGCTGCCATGTTCCCCACCATGATAGTCATGAACTCTAACCCTCTGTAACTGTGAGCCCCAAATTAAATGCTTTCTTTTATAAGTTGATTTGGTCATGGTGCTTTGTTACAGCAATTGAAAAGAAACTAAGTTGCTGTGGGTTAATGCTCTTGTACACTGTAAAGATTTGTCACTCCTATTGGTTTAATAAAATGCTGACCGGCCAGTAGCCAGGCAGGAAGTGTTGGTGGGGTGATCAGACTAGGGGAAGGCTGGGAAAAGTAAAGGTAAAGATGGAGTCACCAGCCAGAAGTAAGATGAGAATGCTGGACTGAGAAAAGTTATCAAGCCATGTAGCTAAGACATAGACAAGAATTATGGGTTAATTTAAGCGTAAAATCTAGTTAGTTATAAGCCTGAGCAATAGGCCAAACAGTTTATAATTAATATAAGCCTCTGACTGGTTACTCAGGTACCCATGGGCGGGAAAGATTTATCCATCTACAATTGGCACATATCATTGGGCATTGATATACATAGACCTGATAAATCTTAAAAAGGATTCTTAAGGCACAGAAACGGAGCCACAGTGAGATTCCTGGTCTTGAAGTCTCATGCCAGCAGCAGCACAGAGATGCATCTCCTGACAGCTGCCTGTGAGATGGAGCTTGCTGCAAGCTGCCATGAGCTCCCACAGGCCACACTACAGAGAGGATTCTCTCAGCCCCTTCTGTTGTCCGCTGACTTGAGAGCACAGCCATGGGCTTAAGAACACAGATCCATACTACTTAATACTGCTTCCCAGAATTGGGGAGGTAAGTGTGACTTTTTGGTACCTCCAGCCATCTTGAAAGGCTGAGTAGGGTGGAACCAGCATCCAGGGCCTCAGCTTTAGTCCTTAAAAAAGAAGTAAAGTAATGAAAATTAAAATAAGCCACATAAAAATGGAAAATACACAGAGAATCTGGATACTACATATTATTATGATGTCTTTGGGATATTTTTCTTTTTTAATTTTTAAGGACAAAAGAGGGCACCAGATCTCATTCTAGATGCTTGTGAGCCACCATATGGTTGCTGGGAATTGAACTCAGGACCTCTGGAAGAGCAGTCAGTGCTCTTAACTACTGAGCCATCTCTCCAGCCCCCAAAACTTTCTTTTCTTTTCTCTCTTTCTTTCTCTCTCTTTTTCTTTCTTTCTTTCTTTCTTTCTTTCTTTCTTTCTTTCTTTCTTTCTTTCTTTCTTTCTCTCTCTCTCTCTCTCTCTCTCTCTCTCTCTCTCTCTCTCTCTCCCTCCCTCCCTCCCTCCCTCCCTTCCTTCCTTCCTTCCTTTCTTTTGCTTTTTTGAGACAGGGTTTCTCTGTGTAGCTTTGTGCCTTTCCTGGAACTCACTCTGTAGTCCAGGCTGACCTCAAACTCACAGAGATCCACCTGCCTCTGCCTCTTGAGTGCTGAGATTAAAGGCGTGTGCCACCACCACCTGGCTCTTTGGGATTTTTTAACTATAGAGAGACATTTGATTATGGGGGCTGCTAAGTTAAACCATACATATTTTAAAGGTATCTTGACTTCAAAATTTGGGTCTGAGGATATGTTGCTTTGGAAAAGAGGTTCTGCTTTTGTTTCCACAGAAGATAAGTGTAGCTGAAATTTCCATGGTCCCACCTGACTCCCTTGGTCCTGGAGTCCTGCAGCTGCTCAGACTCAAATGATCACACAGAGACTTAATATTAATTAAAATTGCTTGGCCATTAGCTCAGGCTAACTACTGACTAGCTCTTACATTTAAACTCATCCCATTTCTGTTCATCTATATGTTGCCACCTGTTCCGTGGCTTTACCTGTGTGTCATTACATGATGCTCCCTGGACAGCAGGCTGGTGTCTGCTCACGCAGACTCCTTTTCTGAGAATTTTCCTTGTCTGTTTATTCTACCTATACTTCCTGCCTGGCTACTTGCCAATCAGCATTTCATTTATCAGTCAATCAGAGCAACACATTTACAGCATACAGAGCAACATCACCCATTAGATAAGAACTTGTGGATTGCTTCTAGGTTAATATGGTTTGATCTATCAAGACCCCCTGAAAAATCTCCAAAGGGAACAGATGGCCCAGATGATACAACATTTCAGAGTGTCTCTATTCCAGTTTCCTCTGAGTTCTGCATCCAGAAAGGCTTCAAGGCTGCTGGTTGAGATGATCCAGTCTCACAAACTACTCCAGTCAAGGCTTGACTATGGTGGTATTTTATTTGTACTGAAATGTGATTTTAATTGTATGTTAATAAATAAAGTTGCCCGGGGGTCAGAGCTATTAGAGCCATAACAAGAGCATGGTGGTGGTGGCGTATGCTTATAATCCCAGCAATTGGTAGGCAGAGCTAGGTAAGTCTCTGTGTGTTCAGGGATACAGCCAGCATTGGAGACATATGCATTTAAGACCTGGAGGGCTGTACTTACAGGCAGTGACGAGGCAGTCACATGTTTTGGTTTACAACCAATGAGAAGGCAGAACAGAAAGACTATCTAAAGACAAACACACAGGAAGTAGGTCTCTTTCAGAGAGGTAAGACCACCACAGGAGGAAGGGTAAGGTTTTAGCTCTGAGCTCTGACTTCTTGGCTTTCTTTTTTTGCATTGGTTCTGTGTTTCTTATTTAATAAGACGGTTGGTTACATCTACACTTGACCATAATCCTAAATCTTCTTTGGGTCCCCATAAGATTACCATCATACCCAGTCAGTAGGAAGTAGCCTAGAAAACTATGCCCACATTCCCAAATGAATGGATTATGGATGTTTATCTTTGTTTAGAATGTTGTTTATAAAGCATTATGGATAATGATCAGGAAAAAAACTAAACAAAGGAGATTAGATTCAGGGTTTTTGTTTTAAAAAGGAAAAATGGAGAAATGCTGTGGGATAATGCTCTTGTACACCCTAAAGATTTATCACTCCTATTGGTTTAATAAAATGTTGATTGGCCAGTAGCCAGGCAGAGAGTGTAGACAGGGTGACCAAACAAGGGGGAAGGCTGGAAAGAGGAAAGGCAGAGATGGAGTCACCAGCCAGATGTAGAGGAAGTAAGATGAGAATGTTGGACTGAGAAAATGTACCAAGCCAAATGGCTAAACATAGACAACAATTGTGTGTTAATTTAAGCATAAGAGCTAGTTAGTTATAAGCCTGAGCAATAGGCCAAACAGTTTATAATTAGCATAAGCCTCTGTGTGTTTATTTGGGTCTGAATGGCTATGGGACTGGGTGGGGCAGAAACTTACATCTACACTAAGACACCCCACTTTGACATCACATATATATATATATATATATATATATATATATATATTCATACATATATCATATTCTTTAAGTATTTCCCACATGTATGCAAAGTATTTGTATATATTCACTGCCTATACCCTTCAACTCCTTCAAGACCTCCCCACATCCCACTCCTAATTTCACATACTCTTTTTTTATCTTGATAACCCACTGATTTCAATGAGAGCTTTGCATATGAGCTTGTAGGACCATCCACTGGAGCATGGGAGGCCACTCCCCTGAGAATTTTTTATATATTGCTAGATTCAAATCTTTAAGACTTTGATAAGAATAATGATCTAATATTTTCTTACATTATCATTTCTGTTGTTGCTGCTTTTTTTTTTGAAGTAGGGTCCTATTCAGTACAAACTGATCTCAAACTTACCATTCTCCTGTCTCAGCCTACCAAATTCCAAAATTATATGCATCTATCTCTATGCCTGCTTTCTTATAATTCAGTGGGCCATGGCCCTCTCAAGGCTTTGCACATCAGATATTCTACATATCAGATATTTACATCACAATCCATATCAGTGGCAAAATTACAGTTATGAAGTAGCAACAAAATAATTTCATCTTTGGGGGTCACCACAACATAAGGTATTGTATTAAAGTGTCGCAGCATTATGAAGGTTGAAAACCACTGGTGTAATATCTTCATCTGCTTAGAGTATTAGCATAATACTGACTTTCTAATGTGAATTGGGAAATGTTACTTCCTCCTCTGGCTTTGTAGAGAATGTGTTTTAAAATAATATTAATTCATCATATGAATATCCATAGAGGTCAACATAGAATTAAACTTATGTACAAAACCAGCTTGCACTGAAATTTTCTGTGGAAAGCATTTTAATAACAGAATTACTTAATAGAAAAGACTAAAAATATTTCCCATTTCTTCTAATACTATTATTAGTGAGTAATGTTTTTCAAAGAATTTTTCCATTTTATATAAATTATATTTATTAAATAATTTTCATAGTTTTCTCCATTTCAGTGCAATTCAATCATGTTTTTAAAGTTCTGTATAACAGTCTGTTGTAGCAGGCTTTTTCTTTTGAGCCACCAACCAACTCCCAAATCATGACACAGAGACAACTTATTAGTTTTAAATGCTTGGCCTAGCTTAGGAACCTTTCTGGCTAGCTCTTTTAGCTTAAATTAACCAGCTTCTCTTTATCTACTTTTGCCTCAGGGATTATTACCTTTTGTACATCTGTATATCCTACTTTCACTGCTTCTCTATGTCTGGCTGGCTGACATCTGCCTGGCTTTTTGCCCTGGGTGTGTCCCTCATTCTCTCCTTTTTTTTTCTCTCACCCTTCCTCCTTTCTTTATTCTTTTCTCTTCCTCCTGAGCCTAGATTTCTCCTCTTACTTATTCTCTCTGCCTGCCAGCCCTGCTTGTCCTTTCTCCTGTCTAGCTGTTGGCCATTCAGCTCTTTATTAGACCAATCAGGCAAACAAGGTGAAATAGATGCAACACATCTTTACATAATTAAGCATGCATCCTTACATCATTAAATAAATGCAGCATAAACAAATATTCCACAACAGTCTATCATGTAACTTTAACATTTGCCCCATCTACTGCTAATATGGTAATGAAATTTTTATTGTTTTCAGTTTGAGACTCTTATGAGTAGAGCAACTGAAATAATTCATGTACATGTAATTTTATATATAAATCCATTTCTTTTTAAAAATTCATTCTTCACCATTTTATACAGATATAATGTTAGTTGACTATAGTCACTGCATTATTATATCTTATCCCTTTTCCCCTCCCAGTGAGCCCTCCCCTTCTTCCAAAGTCCCCCTCAAATTTACATTTTGTGTGTGTGTGTGTGTGTGTGTGTGTGTGTGTTTCCTGTCACATTTAGTTAGAATTGCCTGCATGAACATAGGTGGGTGGTTATTTATTTGAATGAGGGCAATGTACCTATATTCATTTTTCTTGGAACATCTATTAGAAGTGTAATTACTGCATCATGGTGTAGGCTAATTTTAGAGCATTTTACCAAATGCTTTTTCCAAAGTGGATGAAATAACTTTCACTCACACCCACAATATATTAAAGTTCCAGCTGTTCCACTTCCATGCTGACACTTGCTATTGTGATTTCTCTTAATTGGTCCAATTTTTAATGTTTTTATTTATTTTTGAGAATTTCATATATTTTGGTAATACTGTTTCCTCTCCTTCAAGTCTTTACACATTCTCCCCACGTCTATACCCACCTGATCTCATGTTCTTTTGTGATCTTTAAAAACCCAAGTCACAACAAAAAGAATCACAAACGAACAAAGAAACATGGCATCTGATTTATGTTTGCCAACTACTCCTGAACCTGGGGCCTGCTCTGAAGTATGGTTGATATATTCAGTGTCACTTCACTGAAGAAAATTGATTTTCCTTCTGTTAAAGCTATCAATTGCAAATAGCTTCTTGGCTAGGAGTGGGATGTTGTGCTCATCTCCCCTTATCCCCACAGAGATTTTGCCTGACTTGAGCCTGTATGGGTGTTGTTCATGTGAGAATCAGCCTTGTAGTTGATGATGCAGTTTCCTTGATGTTGCCCACCACCACCTTTGGCTCTTACAATCTTTCCACCTCCTCTTCTGCATAGATCCCTGAGCCTTGTGAGAAGGGGTGTGATACAGACATCCCATTTGGGGCCTAGTATTCCAAAGCCTCTTACTCTCTGCACATTGTCTAGTTGTGGGTCAATATGTTACTTACCATCTACTGCAAGAAGTATCTTCTCTGATGAGGAATGAGAGATGCACTGACATATGGTATGGTATTTTGAATAGGAATGGCACCCCATAGTCTCATATATTTGAATGCTTAGTCTTTAGGGAGTGGTGCTACTTGAGAAGGATTAGGAGGTATGGACTTGTTGGAGTAGGTGTGGCATTGTTGGAGGAAATGTGTCACTGGGGTGAGCTTAGAGTTTCAGAGGCCAAAGCCAGACTTGCTGGCTCTCTCACCCTCTCTTTCTGAGGATCCAGATGTAGAACTTTCAACTCCTTCTCCAGCACCATGTCTGCCTGCATGTCACCATACTACCTACCATGCTGATAATGGACTAAACTTCAGAAACTGTAAGCCAGCCCCAATTAAATGCTTCCCTTTATAAGAGTTGCTGTGATACACAGAGAAACCCTGTCTTGAAAAAACAAAAAAAACTAAAAACAAAAACAAAGAGTTGCTGTAGTCATGATGCCTCTTTACAGCAATAGAACACCAACTAAGACAGAAGTTGGTACCAGGACTGGGGTATTGCTATGATAGGCCTGACCATGCTTTTGTTTGGAGGAATTTGGACTTTGAGACTTTGATTACAAAAGCAGTGGAATGCTTTAAGTGAGGTTTAATGGGACATACAAGTAGGAGCATGGAAGACAGTGGTGCTGAGAGCAATGTAGATTATGACAACCCAGTTCAAGAGGTTTCAGAGAAGAGAATATTAGTAAGTGGTCTAGAGATCATTCTTGTAATATTTTGGGGAAGACTGTGACTGGTTTTTGCCCTTATTTGAAAAGTCTTCCTGAGGCTAAATTGAAGCATTTTGGATTAATAGAGTTGGCAGAGGAGATTTCAAAACAGCCTAGGATTGATGGTGTTATTTGGTTATTAGTGTCTACTCTTATGCACATCTATAATGAAAAGGAGCAAGATGAGCAAGGAAAAATACAAAATATAAAATTTAAAGAGAGAAGGAGCACCAGGAAGTGTAATGAAGCTAAGTCCAGGGCTCAAGGAGATGAAAAGTTTAAGCCTAATGCCAAATGGAATAAAGGGAGTGGTGACCTCAGGGCAAGACACCACCCACCCAAGCTTCCAATTTGTGAAAATGAATTAAAGAAAAGTTTATTGGTGAAATTATTAAGGCCACTCGATGTAGTTAAAAGGGAGATTTATTTTGTGGGTTAACTTACAAGTGAATGCGTAGTTTACAGAGTCTGGGAAAGGCATAGGGCAGTCCGGCGGTGTTCTCTGCTTGGTCTACCTTCAGCATCCTGGGTCCAGGAACCAAGAGAGCCAGTGCATCCAGATCTCAGGTCTTCAGGGTCCTCTCTCGGCCCCACATTGTAGGCGTGACAGTTACAGAAGCCTCAATGGGGGTTGGAACTTTTAGATCAAAGCTGGAATGGCTACCCACTACAAATGTTTAAGCAATAAAGGGAGGTGTTGAATGTAGAAAGCTGATAAAAACATATTTAAATGAGGGGACCAAGCTCTGGCCCCAGCAAGCAGTAAAACTTGGTAGCTTTGGCCACATGGTATGGCTTTAGAGTCAAGGATACAAGAAAGGAATTCTGGACTGTCTTTTCACTACTAAGGAAAGCCGCTGAAGCATGTGGTCAGGGGTGCCCCTGCATAGAGGACCAGAGATGCCATTGTGTGAAGTTTTGAAGGTGAAACATGGATTGCCTTGAAGACCCCAAGATGTTGGAGATGCCAGAATGATGGGATACCTGCCAATGAAAGTTGCCGACAGGGAGTGGAACCCACCCAAGAGAGAGAAGTGTGTTGCAGTCAACAAAGCTGAAAGGAGTTTAAGTTCTAAAGAGCTCTTTGACATTAGACATGGAGATGCGGAGTTTGGAGTTTGCCCAGCTGGTTTTTGGTCTTGTTTTGGTCCAATATTTCCTCATTCTGCTAACTTTCTTCCCTTTTGGAATGATAATATATATCCTGTGCCATTGTGTATTGGAAGTATGTGATCTGTTACTTGATTTGATTTTACAGGGGATTGCTGTGGATATCCTATATGTAAATAAGCCTGATTGGCCCATAGCCAGACAGGAAGTATAGGCGGGACTAACAGAGAGGAAAATTGAGGAAGGAGGAAGGAGAGGGGAGACTGCCTGGAGCTGCCGCCAGGATAAGCAAGATGTAAGGTACCAGTAAGCCACAAGCCATGTGGCAAAGTATAGATTAATAGAAATGGGCTAAATATAAGTGTGAGAGCTAGATAATGATAGGCTTGAGCTAATGGCCAAGCAGTTTAAATAATGTAAGAGTCTGTGTGTTTATTTTATAAGTGGGCTCCGGGACTGGGGGGATTTGGGAGCTGGAGAGAAATTCTACAGCTACAGGGGGTTACAGTTAAGAGGTTGCTATGAGTAAAGAGAATTTGAGCTTTGGACTTTTCAAGAGGGTTGAGATGTTATAAACTGTGGGGACATTTGAAGTTGTACTGAATGCATTTTTGTATTATGATATGGCTTAAGCCTTTGGGGGCCAGGGAGTAGAGTGTGGTTGTTTGAATAGGAATGGCCCCCATAAGTTCATATGTTTGAATGCTTGGTCATTAGGGAGTGGTGCTATTGGATAGGTATCAGGAAGTGTGGCCTTACTGGAGTAGATGTGATCTTGTTAGAGGAAGTGTGTCACTGGGGTAGTCTTTGGACTTTCAAATGCTCATGCCAAGCCCAACATTTTTCTCTTTCTACTGCCTTCAGATATGGATTTAGAACTCTCAGCTCCTTCTCCAGCACCATTTCTGCTTTCATGTCACTATGCTCCCCATCAAGACAATAATGGACCTTTGAAACTGTAAGCAAACCCCAATTAAATCCTTTCTTTTATAAGAGTGGCCATGGCCATGGTGTCCTTTCACAGCAATAAAACATTGACTAAGTAGTATGGGTATCACAGTATGTCATTATGAGTTGTTTTATTGTTATGTTCATATTTTAGTTAGAGTTTCATTGCTGTGAAGAGACACCATGACTATGACAACTCTTTTTTTAAATTTTTGTTTTATTTTACAATACTATTCAGTTCTACATAACAGCCACAGATTCCCTTGTTCTCCCCCCTTCCTGCCCCCTCCCCTTCCCCCAAGCCCACCCCCCATTCCCACCACCTCCAGATCAAGGCCACCCCCGAGGACTGAGATCGACCTGATAGACTCAGTCCAGGCAGGTCCAGTCCCGTCTTCCCAGATTGAACCAAGCATTCCTGTATAAGTCCCAGGTTTCAAACAGAAATCTCATGCAGCGAGACCAGGACCTGGTATCACTGCCTAGATGCCTCCCAAACAGATCAAGCCAATCAACTGTCTCACCTATTCAGAGGGCCTGATCCAGTTGGGGGCCCCTCAGCCTTTGGTTCATAGTTCATGTGTTTCCATTCGTTTGGCTATTTGTCCCTGTGCTTTTACAGAGGAAAACATTTAATTGGGACTGGTTTACAGTTCAGATGTCAAGTCTATTATCATCATGGCAGGAAGCATGGCAGCATGTAGGCAGATATGGAGCTGGAGAGGTAGTTGAGAATTCTCCATCTATATCTGCAGGCAATAGGAAGAGACAATGAGCCACTAGGCCTGGTTTGAGCTTCTGAAACCTCAAAGCCTAACCCCAGTGACACACTTCCCGCAACAAGGCTACATCTCCAATTATGCTACTTCCTATGAGTCTATGGGGGCCATTTTCATTCTGACCACCATAGTTCATTTAGCAGAACAATTTTTCCTGGGTCCATGAACTATCTAGTGTCAGGTTCTTGGCTTCATTAACAGAGTTAGGAATGAGTTCCATCTTATAAAGTGGAATTAAATACAATCAAAAGTGGTTACATTTGTGCTCTATTGCACCAGTGAGCATATCTTGAAGTCATGTTATGGTTCATAGGGTTTATAGCTAGGTGAAACTGATGATTACTTTTCTCCTTCTCTGATAGAACTAGTAGACTATTATGATGGATATTCTTGGTTGTCAACTTGACTACATCTGGAATTAACTAAAACCCAGGCTGGGCACACCTGTGAGGGATTTATTTCTTAATTAAATAATTTGAAGTGGGAAGACCTACTTCTAATCTGGATCTTTGAGGCAGGAAGATACAGCTTTAATCTGGATTTTTGAGTTTGGAAAGATACATCTTTATACTGTACCACACCTTTTGTTCAGAGAGGGGGAGTCAGTTTTTTTTTTTTTTTTTTTTTTTTAAGATGTGACCCTCGGTACATAGACAACACTCCAGTGGAAGACCACACATCCAAGAATGTATGGGAAGGGCCAATTGTATTTGATGGGTTAAAAAAAAGAAGAAGAAACAAAGTTGAGCAGGCAGGAAAGGGAGATGGATCTGGAAGAGCATGGGGAGGGGTGAATATGAATTAAATACATTGTGCAAAATTCTCAAAGAACTAATTTTAAAATGAGGTGGAAAAAAGAGGATCCTGGCAATGGTGGTACATGCCTGTAATGCCAGCCTGGACTATGTAGGAAGTCCAAGACCAGCCTGCGCTACATAATGAGATCTTGTCTCAAGAATTAAAGCAAAACTAGTAAAAGCATAACAAAATGAACTCAAAGCAAGCAGAAATAAAGGCATAATAAAGACAAGAGTAGAAAGCCTGATAATGAAACCTGAAAAGTAAATTCAATGAGTCAGGGGGCCAGAGGTGTTGTATAGGGGATATTTTAGATTTAAAACATAGAAATTATAAAATTACAGTGATAAAGTTATTTTAAAGCAATTAATGAAAATTAAAAGCCTAAAAATATATTAACAACAGCAAAAACAGAACCAGACATAATAGTATAAACCTGTTTCCAGCATTAGTGATCTGAGGAAATATGGTCAAGATTTAGATAGCAACCTGGGCTACATAGTAAGTTCTAAGTCAGCGTGGCCTATTTAGCAAACTGCTATCTCAGAAAGAGAGAGAGAGAGAGAGGGTGGATTAATAATAATAAGACAAGAAGAGGGAAGAAGAGGAGAAGAAGGAGAAAGAGAGAGAGCAAGGGAGAATGGGAGGGAGACAGAAGAGAGGGAAATAAACAAAATAGAAAAAAGAAAAGGAGAAAGGAAGAAACAATCCAGTAAATTGCAATGCATAATCAGAACTTGCCAAATATTATATCAATAATTTAATAATCATGTATCTATTAAAGAAGTAGAATCACCGGGTGTTGGTGGCACACGCCTTTAATCCCAGCACTCGGGAGGCAGAGCCAGGCGGATCTCTGTGAGTTTGAGGCCAGCCTGGGCTACCAAGTGAGTTCCAGGAAAGGCGCAAAGCTACACAGAGAAACCCTGTCTTGAAAAACCAAAAAAAAAAAAAAAAAAAAAAAAAAAGTAGAATCATAACTTTTAAATTTCAAAAACAAAAAGAAATTTTTATAACCTAATGATTTTACTGTTAAGATTCCAGTAAATGGTTACAGAAAATTGATCTAATTTTATACAACATATAACAAAAGCAGGGAAATGAGACCTCCCTTTTGTAAAGCTTTTATTATTCTAATAATGAAACAAATATATACAAAAAGAAAACTATAGACAAGTATCCCTCATGAATATAGACACAAAAATCTCTAAACAATATTGTAGCAACTAGAATGCATTAACATATTTTAAAATTATATGACATGACTGACCAGTGTTTAATCCATGGTTAGCAGGCTAATTCAACATTTGAAAATTAATGTAATCCAGTATCAACAGAAAAATAATAAAAAAGGCAAGTGTGATGTTTTTTTTAGTGGTGCTCTTACCCACAAGGAAAAGTCATGAAACACAACAGAATCCACTAACAAGAGTTTTATCAAGACAAAGAGAAAGGGATAGATGTGATCAGGCCTGTGGAAGGACACATTCGAGAAAGAGAGCAGGGGAAGATGGGGTCTGTGTTATTAAGGACAGGATGCACCTGTGCACACAGGCCCACATGGCTATTCCATGTATGCACATAGATCACGTGGTCATGTCTACATGATTACGTGACCATGTAGCCATGGGGCACGGCTTATGTAGGACGTATGACCTGGAAATGACTAGGCAGAGATATCTAAGTGTCCTGCCAGGCATGCACAACCATGGGGGTATGGTTGGAATTCCTATCATCCCAGACTCTTTGTTTTTTATTAAAGATGGCAGATGAGTGGGTATGGGGTGTCGTTTCTCCCAAAAACTGCTTCCAGCTGACTTGATGGGTGTTGGTTGGCTCTTGCAGGGGAATAGGGAGGGGAGTTTCTGAAGTCCTGGGATGATGGGCTGTCTGTCATCCGTTGCTCTGGACTTGTCCATCCTTTATGGCTGGGAACTTTTTGGCTGACAGGATACTGGTGACACAGAAAAAACTTAGAAAAGAATCATTATTATTTTATTTTATTTGGAGTGTTCCCAGACCAGGGGAGTTGGCACTTATCTGAAGTAGATCTGGGCTGTCCAGATGGATTTAAGCTGGTTTCTGGAGCTTGGGAAAAATTTGAACATGTTAAGAAGCAGCCATGAGAAAATTAGTGACCGTGGTAGTGTTTAGTACTCTGCTTAGTTTTTTTTTTTTTTTTAAACCGGAGATAAGCTTTATTAGAGGTAGTTTATTTAAGGCACCTGTCTCCTTTATTAGTTTAGCATTTAGGAGACACAGGTGGTCAATTGCTGAGAGCATTCAACAGTGATAGACTGTTACATTAGTGTCTGTTTTTGCAGAGCCCAGACACTTTTGGGTCTGGGAGTGTAAATACCTTTTGATTATTACTGTTTTTTTTTCCTTATTGCCTGGATATTTTTGATGGTCCTTTTGCCTCCAGCTCTGTGTGGCCCTAATTAGGAAAGAAAGAGCTTATGGGGTGATATCTCGTTCCTTTGGAATTGGTGACAAGGCAGTGGATCCTGATGTTCTCTGGAGCTTGGGAGAACAGAGCCCTGTCCATGTTGCTGTATATGAAGAGAGATTTTTTCTTCTGGGGTGGATGTGAGATAAAAGGTTTCAGAAGAGACAGCGTGGACCCAGCGAGGAAAGCCCTTGAGTTTAGCAGCTGTGGGGGTTACAAGAATTACCTTGAAGGGTCCCTGCCATTTAGGGGGAAGGGGTGAAGGGCTCTGGCCTGAAGGGGAAAGAACCTGATCCCCAATGTGGATTGGAGGTGGGCAAAGACTGTCACATGGCTGAGGTAAGGAATGGTCTGCGAAGTTCCACAGGATAGACCTTAGGTGACACAGCAGGGGAGTTAACAGCCTGTCTGGAATGGTTGAAGGGTTGGATAGAAGACCTGGTATTAGAACTGGTCTTCCATACATTAGCTCAAATGGAGAAATGGAAAGAGGCTTTTTAGGAAGATCCCTGAGCCTGAAAAGAGCTAGAGGCAATAATCTTACCCAGCCGAGTTGAAGTTCCTGTGACATCTTAGTAAGAATAGATTTTAAAGACTGGTTGGTATGCTCCACCTTTCCTGAGGATTAAGGACAGTATGGGATATGAAAATGCCAAGGAATGTTAAGAGCCTTAGCTAGTGTCTGAGAAACCTTGGAGGTGAACTCCAGACCATTGTCAGACTGAAGGAAAGCTGGAATCCAAAACCGAGGAATAATTTCTCAGAGAAGGAGATCTGCAACTGTCTGAGCCCACTTATTAGAAACAGAGTATGCCTCCACCCAATTTGAAAATGAGTCCACCATCATGAGGAGATATTTAATTTTCCTGATGGTGGGCATATGGGTAAAATCGAGCTGCCAGTCAGTCCCCTCTAGCCTGGTGGGTGGAAAAGGCTGACTTCTGTACTTGGTGTTGGGATCTGGTTTTTTTTTGTGGGGGGGGGTGCAAATCTCACAAGAGGCAGTAATAGTTCTTAAGAACAGTAAGTCCTCAGAAGTGGGCTGCAGGTGGGCTTTTACGAATTGAGACAGAGCAAGACTATTAGGATGAAAGAGCTGGTGTAGATAGGAAAGAATTTTCCTAGTGTCAGGGTTTCCCTGAGAGGGTGTGAGCTGCACTGCATGGATTCAGTGTGGGTAGGGTGGGACTTGGCCCTGAAGGGCCACTGTCCTGGTTGCATGGTCAGCCCAGTTGTTTCCCTTAGAGATAATGGAGCTATCGGTCTGATGAGACTGGCAGTGGACAATTTATATAGCCTTGGGAAGGTGGGAAGACTTTAGCATGGCCATTATTTGGCCTGAGTTAGATATGAGGAGGCCACGCTCCCTCCAAATAGCAGCATGGGTCAGGAGGATATGAAAAGCATATTTGAAGTCTGGGTAAACATTTAGAGATTGCCTCTGTGCCAAATGGGAGGCACAGGTGAGAGCTATCAGCTCAGCCTGTTAGCGGTGTGTGCGGGTAATGCCTGTGCTTCTATTCCCTCAGTATCTGACACTATGGCATAGCCTGCTTTACGGGTCCCCTTCATGTAAAAAGGAGCTGCCATATGTGTACCAGGTATAAGTAACCTGAGGCAATGTGCCCTTCTATATGTATGAAGGGTGGGGTAATAATTCCTCCAAGGTTTCAGTGCAGGAATGAGAAAAAGAATAGTTAGCATTAGGTTGAGGGAGGAGGCTTGAAATATTAAGGGGTGGACAGGTCTGGAAAGTAAGTGTGGCATCTTCTAGTAATGCCACCTGGAGAGAAAGAACCTGGGAAGGAGGTAAAGTTCGTAAGCCTTATAGGTTAGGAGATAGGACAGGTTATGGTGAGAGAAGACAGTAATAGGTGACCCAAAGGTTAGCTTCTTAGATTCCCGAATGAGGAGCTCAGCAGCTGCTAACACACGGATGCAAGGTGCCCAGCCCTGACTGGTAAGGTCTAGCTTCTTTGACAGATATACTACAGGTGCAAAGGAGGGTCCCAGCTGATGCTCTCAAGTTCCCAGGGCAAAACCCTCCTTCTCTGCCACATAGAGGGAGAAGGGACGGGTTAGGTCTGGGAGGTGAAGCACTGGGGCCTGGAGAAGAGCCTGTTGGAGCTTCTGGAAAGGCTTAGTAACAGGGTAAAGGAGGGGCTCATGTGGAGAGCCCTGATCTGCCTTGTATAAGGGACGAGCAAGGAGAGAAAAAGATGGAACCCAAGACCGTAGGAAGCCAGCTATTCCTAGAAAAGACAGAATCTCCTGTTTAGTAGAAAGAACTGTAAGAGACTGGATTAGATGCTTTCTATTTACAGTAATAGCCTTGTGAGTTGGAGTAATGGATAGACCCAAATAGGTGACCTGGGGAGCTGACAGCTGAACTTTAGAAGGGGATACCCTGTAACCACAGATGGATAAGAAATATAGGAGAGCAGTGGTGTTAGTTTGGCTAACTTGTAAGGACCGGCTGCAGAGTAAAATGCCATCTACATACTGTATTAGTCTAGAGCCAGGGAGAGACAGAGAGAGCAGGTCAGAGGCCAGAGCCTGGCCAAATAGGTGTGGACTGTCCCTGAATCCTTGTGGCAGAACAGTCCAGGTCAGCTGTGTGGAAAGGTGAGTGACAGGGTCAGTCCAGATGAAAGCAAAGATATTTTGAGACTGAGGACTGAGAGGAATAGAAAAGAAGGCATCCTTGAGATCTAGAACTGAGAAGTGAGAGGTTCCTGATGGGACAGTGGACAGGATAGTATAAGGGTTAGGCACTACCGGATGAAGAAGGACCACTGCAGAATTAATGAACCAGAGGTCTTGAACCAGGAGGTAGTTCCATTAGACATTTTAACTGCAAGTATGGGGGTGTTGAAAGGCAAAGAGGTTGGGTGGAGCAGCTTTTTCCTGAGAAGGTCAGAAATGATAGGCTTAAGTCCTCTTAGGCTCTGGAGTGAGAGAGGGTGCTGAGTATCTGGTAGGGTCCTGTAACTGGATAGTAATAGGCTAATGGTGCCTAGCAATAGAAGCATTCTGTGTGTCCCAGACTTTTGGGTCTACCTGAGAGTCTGGCAAGGGAAAGGAACTGTTAGAGTCAGTAGAGTGGGTGGCTAGGAGAAGAAGAAGAGGAGCTACTGGCGAGTCTGGGGTGAGGCAAATGTGGGGAGCAAATGAAATGGATGCTCCTACATTAGCTAGAAAATCCCTTCCCATTATAGGCACAGGGCAGGTTGGCACCACTAAGAATGTGTGTGTAAGAGGGATGCCTCTGAAAATACAATTAAGTGATGGTGTCTGGTGAGGTAGATAAGGCTGTCCCCCTACTCCAATAATAGGGAGACGAGGAGAAGTAGGCCCCCAAAACTCTCTCAAGACAGAATAGGTAGCTCCAGTGTCCAGAAGGAAGGAAATGGGGTGCCCAGATATTATTATTGCTACCCTGGGTTCCTTGTATGTGATGGTAGTGGCCAGGGTGGGACCTGGGCATCATCAGTTGTCACTGAAAGCCAAGCCTAGAAAGTCAGCCAGAGGGTGGTCTTCATCTGGCATTCCTATGCTGCTAGGTGCATTAGGACAGTCAGCTGACCAGTGACCCTTTTGGCAACATTTTGGGCAAGGCCCTATTGGTGCCCCCTGTGGGGCGGTGGTGCAAGCCTGGGCCCAATGGCCATTTTTCCTCCACTTGAAACAGGGACCTGGCAGCTTTCAGGGAGCCAGACAGACAGCCTGGGACAGCATCTGGCAGTTCCTTTTTTGGGTTTTTTCATCTCTTCCATGGTATACCTTAAATGCTACCACTAACACTTCTGCCTGTGGGGTCAGAGGGCCTTTCTCTAAGCATTTAAGTTTCGCCCTTATGTTGAGGAAGCTCTGTGAGACAAAGTGGGTCATTAGGAGCTGCCTGCCCTCTGGGTTTTCAGGATCTAAGCTAGTATACTGAAGGAGGGCCTTAGTGAACCATTCTAAGAAGAGAGATGGATTTTTGTCCTTATCTTAAATTATCATTTTTAATTTTTCATAGTTTACTGGTTTTAGGGTAGCCTTATGGAGGCCTGCCAGAAGGCAGGTAATAAACCTATCCTTGGCTAGATACCTACCCTGGGTGTTATAATGTGGGTCCTGATCAGGAACCACCTCAGCCCCTTGTAGATGTAACGGTCTTATTAAATAAGAAACACTTTCTTCCAGGACTTTATTGTTTTCTTCTTCTTAAAAAAAAAAAAGAAAAGAAAAGAAAAGAAACACAGAGCCAAATGCAGAGTTAAAAGCCTAAGAAGTCAGAGCAATAGCTAAGTGCAGAGACTTAAAACCACCTTCTTACCCTTCCTGCCACTGCTGTTCTTCCCCTCAGCAAGAGATCTACTTCTTTGTCACTCGCCAGTCCCACAGCTGCTCAGACCCAAACAAGTAAACACAGAGACTTATATTGCTTACAAACTGTATGGCCGTGGCAGGCTTCTTGCTAACTGTTCTTAAAGCTTAAATTAATCCATTTCCATAAATCTATTCCTTGCCACATGGTTCATGGCTTACTGGCATCTTCACATGCTGCTTGTCCTGGCGGGTGGCTGGCAGTGTCTCCTTCTGCCTTCCTGTTCTTTTATGTCTCCTCTCTGTTAGTCCTGCCTATACTTCCTGCCTAGCCACGGCCAATCAAGTTTTATTCATTGATCAATCAGAGCAACTTGACATACAGACCATTCCTCAGCACAGCCAAGTGCAGACCATCTCAGACACCTGCACTCAGGCCCATGGTCCTAACCATCCTCTATGCGGACCTGCTGGGTAAAGCCACAAGGAACCCAAGAACGGGCTCCCACAGGACATACAGAACATCCCACAGCAGTTACCTGCTATCACTCTAGGGGCAGTGTTACAAGGTCAAAGCTGGAACAGCTACCCACTACACATACATATACATGCAGTTAACATTGTATGGATGAGAAGGTTGTAACTATGAATTTAGCTATATATATATGTGTGTGTGTGTGTGTGTGTGTGTGTGTGTGTGTGTGTGTATGTTGCTGTGTGTGTTTGTATGTGAATTGTAACAACAATTGAAGGAGACTAGGTCATGAATTTGAGAGAGAGCAAGGGGGATGAATGAGAGGGGATGGAGGAAAATGCAGTAATTATAATTTCAAAAAACTACTGGGAAGTGATGGCGAATGCCTTTAATCCCAGCACTTGGGAGGCAGAGCCAGGCGGATCTCCGTGAGTTTGAGGCCAGCCTAGTCTGCAGAGCAAGATCCAGGACAGGCACCAAAACTACACAGAGAAACCCTGTCTCGAAAAAAATCCCCCCAAAAGTTTCAAAAAACAAAAGTATCACTTATGGATTATGCAAAATCATGTTATTTTAAAGCATAGGTATGCTCTTAATGATGTCCAATTGGTTTTATTTTTCTAAATCAATAAAACACTTGACATGTAGAAAATCAGTTAAACATTTGTCATATAATTGGGAGTCACACACCTGAGCAGATCCTAAAAAGAAACTTATTTCCACACAGAAACAACTGCATAAATATTTATAAAAACCTTGTTTGTGATGGCTAAAAACTGGAAATGACTCAGATATCAGCCAATAAGTAAACAGTTAAGCTATTATATTATATTATATTATATTATATTATATTATACTATATTATATTATATATATACATGCATATATACACACAGATTTGGAGTTGGAAAGGATTAAAAATGGAGTGGTAGGAGGAGAAGTGAAGGTGAATACAAACGTACAACATGAGCAATCATCATGATGGTGCAAACGTTGTGGCCCTTGACTGTGTTTATGTCACTATACTAATTATTCTGTTTTCAATACTTTCTTTTAACACGTCTAATACTTCTTTAACATGTTTAATACTTTTTTAGCAGTGGGGAAAACTGGCTAAAGGGAACACAGGATTCTTCCTGATTACTCCTTACATATATATGCATATGAAAGTATGTTTATCTCAAAATGAAAATTTAATTGCAATGCTCTTGGAACCACAGGAGGAAGCTTCATGAATCTCCTACTTCTGGGAAACTGTGACAAGCAAAAGGGACAAGGGCAGTTTAGAGATTTGCTGAAGGGAAGAAGGGTATACTGGGAAGAGATTTAAGCTGCAGGAAGAACAAAAACAGAATAATAACTTAAAAAATACATAAACATCAATAAGGTCATCACCATCATCAGCACTACCTCATTTTTGCTACACCACAATAAAATTCATTCTTAAATCAAGAAACTTAATTAGCCTCTACATCCTGTTATTTATTTATTTTTTAGACAGGATCAACTTCATTTCTTTTATTTAAAGTTTCTCATATGATGTGTTTTAATTATATTCTTTCCCCTCCTCCAAGTCTTCGCAGATCCTCCCTCAACTTCATGTTCTTTTGCTCTTCTAAAGAAAAAAAATAAACAAAACCATAACCAAACCACTCCAATCTCTCTCCCTCCCCCTTCTCTCCTCTTCTCCTCTCTCTCTCTCTCTCTCTCTCTCTCTCTCTCTCTCTCTCTCTCTCTCTCTCTCTCTCTCCTCTCTTTTTATCTCTCTCATACACACCAAAAAGCACAGGAAAAAACCACAAAGTTTGCTTTGTGTTATTCAACTACTCCTGAACATGAGACCTGCTCTGGACTGTGGCTGACACAGTGTCATTCCATTAGAGAAAACTGATTATCCCTCTTCCAGCAGCTATCAACATCAAATAGCTTCTTGGTTAGGGATGTGCCATTGTGTCCACTTTTCCTTCTCAGGGCTGGAATCCTGTCTGGTTTGAACCTGTGTGGGCCCTACACATGCTGTCAGTCTCTGTGATTTTATGTGAAATTCCTGTTGTCTTGAAGACAGTTTCCTTGAAGTTGGCCATTACCTCTGACTCTCACAAATCATTATGGCTCCTCTTCTGCATAGATTCCTGAGTCTTGAGGGGCTCACTGGTTAAGAAAAGTTGGTACTCTTTCAGAAGAATCAGGTTTGGATCCCAGAATTTATATGGTGGCTCATAACTCTAGTTGCAGGGGGATCCAATGCCCTCTTCTGGCCTCTAAGTGCACCAGGAACACAGGTGGATGATTGAACATGAGTAATATTTGCATAGCACTTATATTCACCCATAACACGTACATTTAAAAATAAAATATATCTTGAGGCAAGTCTTGCTATGTAGCTCAGGCCAGCATTAAACTCAAGATCCTCCATTCTTGAATTTCAGCTTCATAAGTACTAGGATTACAGATGCTTACATGCCATATTTCTTGAAAAAAGTTTTCTTTTTATTGCACTTTAAAAGTTTTCTTTTATTATTGCATTTTGGATACATGGATAAAGAATAACAAACACCAAGTCTGAAAATTCGGGTAATAGAAGATTAAGCAGGGAAGAGAAGAGCAGGGCATTACAGAAGGCACTGGTACCAAGGTATCCACTGGTACAAAATTAAATACAAAAACAGGCTCCCAGTAAATAGACACTGTAAATACAACATAGGCAGAGCATGATTGTGATGTATCAATTTGGATAAGCTGCAGTCCCATTATTCTTTCAAACACTAATCCAGATGTTGTTGCTAAAATAAAATCTTTCACATGCAATTAAACTTCTAACCCACTGACTTCAAATAAGGGAGATTATTGTGGATAAACGCAGTGGGCCTAACTAAAATCATTTAAAGATGTAAGTCAAGCTTGAAATCTCTCCAAGAACCAGAAGGTATGCCTCTGAACATACACATCAGCCTCTACCTGCCTGTCATTGCTCTTCTTTTCATGACTAATTGACTTAAGAACTCCAGAATCACTTACCTAGCCCCTACAGCTGCATAGGCCATGTCTTGTAACAAATGTATATGTATATTCTCATGTACCCCATTTTGTCTTTCTTTGGTTTATCTTGGCTCATATACGCATTGAATGCAAAATAAAATTATATGATGGAGTTGAAAGTAAATAAACAGATCACCCATATCAATAACTTGAGTGGGTTAACTTAACGTTTAGAAAATGGTTCAGGGTGGGTTGGGGATTTAGCTCAGTGGTAGAGCACTTGCCTAGCAAGCACAAGGCCCTGGGTTCGATCCTCAGGTAAAAAAAAAATGGTTCAGGGAAAGTACAAGATGAATGTAAGTATCTTGTAGAACCAGAAAGTAAGGAAGTTCAACAAAAGAGCTCGTATCAAAGAACCATAGAGGCCAATAACAAACAACTTCCAATTGGCCAGAAATGGAAAATTCTGAGCAAAAAAAATTACTAAGGACTAGATTATTATTTAAATAAGTGAGTAGGAGAATGGGGACAATTGATCTTTATAACACAGTTCTATGTAATTTAATTTTTATGGACTCACTCTTCCAGGAGATAGAACTTAGTTATCACCACCTCCACCTCCTCAAGTGTGGATTAGTCTTAGTGAATTCAACCTAAATGGGGGCAAATCAACTTTAGAGTGCAGAAGCCTTCACAGAGCATTATAGCCAACAGCAGGATCCCTTCTGTCAATTCCCTCTCACACATATCTCAGATTCCTTTACCTTCCAATTCTCCTACTAGCTTGAGAAAAATTGCTGCCTCCAAAAGTGCTCATAGGATTTTATTTGATTCACCAGAATAATCTTGTGATTTGAAGATCATCTGCATCATATACAATAAGACATAACCATAATAAATATATCTCACCATATCATATATATTGACACAGATTCTAGGATTAAAGCATTGATATTTTAGGGACCATTTAAAAATTCTACATAGCACATCATTTCCTACATATATATTTATAAATCTATAGTTAAATTCAAACTTAAAGAAAATTAATATGAAGATGCTGTGGGATATCTTTCTATATACTGTGAATATGTGTTTCTATGATTGGTTAATAAAGAAGCTGCTTTGGTCTATGGCAAGTCAGGTTATAGCCAGACAGGAAATCCAAGAGAGAGACAGGAAGAAGAGAGGCAGAGTAGGGAGAGATGCCAGCCCACTGCCCAAGGAGCAACATGTCACTGGACTGGTAATGAAACAGCCATGTGGCAAAACATAGATTAATAGAAATGGGTTAATTTAAGACAATAGAGCTAGCTAGCAAGAAATTTAAGCCACTTGCCATACAGTTTGTAATTAATATAAACCTCTGAGTGATTATTTTATAAGTGGCTGTGGGACTGCAGGTGAGAGAGATTTGGCTTGACCATGGGTCAGGTGGCACACAGGAAATCTTCAACTACATGAAGAACTAGATCTTTACAGACTAGATCTGTGATGGGCATGGTGACTCACAACTGTAATCCCAGTACTTGGGGATCTGGGGACAGTTATATTACTATGAGTTTGTGGCCATCCTAGCATATGAAGCAATCTCTGCCTCAAAATACTGTCTTGGGGTTGGGGAGATAGCACTGGCTACAAAACATGTGCTGTACAAGCATGTGAACCAGAATTTCATCCCCAGGACCCATGGAAAAAAGGTAGATATGATGACAGATGCTTGCAATCCAGGTGCTGAGGAAGGAGATCCTTGGCCTCTCTAGGTAACCAGCCTAGTTCACATAGAGTACTTCAGGCCATTCATAGACCTTATCTCAACAAACAATGTGGATGTTTCCTGAGGAATGGCACCTGATGTTGACCTCTGACCTCCACATACATGTTCACATATGTTCACCAACATCTGCATACATATGTACAGTCATATGTACATACAAATGTTCAAGTATATAGACCAACACATAGTCAAACACAAATTGTTCTGCAAGAATCATCATTTATATTTCAAAATAATATATCAGAAATGTAAAATTATCATGGCCTAGAAACATATGTTGTTTTCATTATATCAATTGAAAGTGTGGTTGCCAGCACAGGGCCAACTCAGTTCTGCCCCAGTTGTGTATATCCTCTGTGTATATTATTAGAGCTTTCAGTTTAGTATTTTTATGGAACTCCTGAGTGTGTGAATGAGTGGTTCTCTGATTCTTGTGCCTGCTCTCAGGCTCTTTTCCTTCTGTTGGTTTGCCTTGTCCAACTTTGATCTGTGATGTGAAGGTTTTTGTTTTATATTACTCTATTTTATTTTGTCATGTTTGATTGTTATCTCCTAGAAGCCTGCTCTTCTCAATTAGAAACAAAAAGGGAGTGGATCCATATGGGAGGAGAGATGGGGAGGAACTGGGAGGAGTAGAAGGACGGTAAATGATAATCAGAGTATATTGTACTAGAAGACTGTTTTCAATAAAAGAGGAAGAAAGAATTAATAAAAATATTTTAATTATCAGAAGATAATGTGGTTGTCAAAAGTACATATTTTGGCAATACAATCAATGATTTTCTTCAGAAAAGTAAGTTTAAAAGCTCATAACTAAAAGAAGAGAGAGAAACAGGCATGGTAGTGCACACCTGTAATTCCTGCATTTAAGAAACTGAGGCAATTACATGAGTTAGCTGTTTGAAACCTGGGACTTATGCAGGGACGCTTGGCTCAATCTGGGAGGAGGGGACTGGACCTGCCTGGACTGAGTCTACCAGGTTGATCTCAGTCCTCGGGGGAGGCTTTGCCCTGGAGGAGGTGGGAATAGGGGGTGGGCTGGGGGGAAGGGGAGGGGAGCAGGAAGGGGGAGAACAAGGGAATCTGTGGCTGTTACGTAGAACTGAATAGTATTGTAAAATAAAATAAAATAATAAAAAAAGAAAAAAAAAGAGTAACCAAAAGGAAAAAAAAGAAACTGAGGCAGATGGGGGGTAGGTCGGGGGGAGGCAGGAGTGGGGAGTGGGAGGAGGGATTGGAGGGGGAATTGTGGTTGGTATGTAAAATGAATAGAGAATTAAAAAGAAACTGAGGCAGAAAGACTGAGTTTGAAGCTATACTTTATTACACAGCAATACCATCACTAAAACTAAACTGTCATGATTGATCAATGTATCACAGTGATAAAATGTTATATAAACATCTTACAACCTTTTTACTTTGTAAGTTTATACTATTATTTATGAATCTTTAATATCTCTATTATTAATATGTTTTATGTGTAATCAATACTTTAAGGGATGATACTGATATTTTAGTATCTTTCATTTCTTTCTGTATAGAAACTGTTTTATTTGTGGTCTCACAAATTATGCATCAAGTTTTGGTTTGGCAAGAACATTATAAGAGATAAATTTCAAACCAGCATCCATCATGAACATGACATGAGAAAAATCTGTAAATATTATTAGACTGAATCTAGGAAGTATACCACAAAAATATATCATAAAAAGGTGTTTAGCTCAAGAACTTAATGAGTTCAAGGCTGGTCTGGGCTGTATAGTAAGATTCTGTCTCCATGACCTACGAACAGCAACCAAATAACTAGCATATGGGTGGCTTGCAGTAAATGTAAAGGGCCCAGAAAGATACCTGACAATATTAACCATTGAGTTAAAACCATAATTATAGGTCTCTATACATATCAAAATGGGTATTACTAAAAAGATTGCCAGTGCCAAATGTTTCAGAGATTGTAGAGAAACTGTATTTCATACATTGCTGGTGAGAGTGAAACATGGTTGAAATCACTTTTCTTTTTTTTCTTACTTTTTTGCAACTCTAGACATATGCTAGCATTCTTAATGGAAAAAGAACCAATAGGACATATTTGTAAATAGGTAGGGGGATGATTTCTTATGAGAACTAGCTCATGTGCTGTAGGAGGTGCAGAAGTCCTACAGTATGCCATCTGCAGGCTAGATAAACAGCATTGTTGATGATATAATTCCAGCTCAGTGTGGAGGCCAATTTAAAAAAAAAATAGAAAAATAAAGTCTTAACTATAAAAACAAAACAAAACAAAAAACCAAGAATTGGGCAGAGGAAAGTGGTCTGCTGATGCAGTTCCAATATTCTAAAGGCCTGAGTTCCAAGAGCTCCCATGAAGAGTAGGAGATGACAAATGTTTTAAGTCAAGAGGAGAGAGGAGAGCATTAACTCTTCCTCTACCATTTCCTTCTATTTGGGTCTTCATCAGATGGTATGGGGCCCAATCCGACTGATGGTGATGCTTTACTCAAACTATTGACTCAAATATTGGATGTCCCCAGAAAAACAACTAAAAGCAATGTATAGATAAGTGTTTGGTATATATTTGTAATGGCATATAAAACTGACCATCACAAATACCTACTACATAATTTACCAATCCATCCCTAGCTGATTATTACACGGAGGCATATAATCTCAAGGTATCTTAAGAGCAATCACTAAAGCATTGTTCAGAATAACTGATCCTGAATAACAATTTAAATATCTATCAAAAGTATAATTCACCCAAACATGGTGGTTCCTGTCTGTGACCCTATCTCCAAAATGTGTCATGCATAAGAAACCTATGACATGTTTACATAATTGAATATGACTCAGGCTTCTTATTACACCTAGCTGAAAGTACATTATAACTACAGTAGGAGGTGAGGGAAACTCATTGATGACAGTAGTCTATGAAATTTTCTTGACATATATGATCTTGCTAAGTAGTCCAGTCTAGCCTTAAATGGGTGATCCTCCCATATCAGCTTCCTGAGTGCTGGCATCACAGGTATGTGTCACCATAATTAAGTTATTATGTTTTTATAGTGGTTTTGTTAAACTTCATCAAAACTGTGCAATGTTACTTTACAAACTATAACTACATTTAAAAGAAAATTTTAATGAAAATTTATGGAACACTGTTAAAGTAGTCCTTATGGGAAACTATATATATATATACATATTTATCACATATATGAATACATATATGCTATATATATCAAGCACACACATATATGTATGTAAGAGAAAAAAATAACTAAGAGTATGTCCATTCAGAAAGCGAGAAAATGAATCAATAAATCCCCAGTATAACTTACCAAGTAAATAAAGAGAAAATTGTCAATTTCATGAATAAAAGAACAGGTAATCATTATATGCACTCTCTATATTAGAAAATATAATGAGATATTACAACAAATTTTATTCCAATAACTTTAAATTTTTATGGAAAGCAGAAAAATTAATTTAAAATATAATTTATGTAAACCAACACCATAAAATTAGAAAACTACTGAAGAGTCCTATTCAGTATTAAGTAAATACAAAAGCATTATTAAAACTCTTGCCACAAGACTAGGAATGGATAAGCAGCAGAGAACTGTCAACAAGATGAAAATGTGTTTGGCCAAGGTTCAGCCCTATATTTTGAAGCCAAATTTAGAGAAGGGTATTTAAAGACAAAAGCCCATATTTTAATAACTGGCACAATTATAACCAGAAGAATAGCCTTTGTACTTAATAATTTTTTGCCATTTGCAAAGATTTAAAAAATCCATTTGAAATGACAACTGCCATTTGCCAATGTCTTTATAATATTCTAGGAACCATGCTAAATGCTATGCATATTTCATTTAATTTTCACAGTGATCTTTTGTATTATTTATTAACCCTGAGGTGGCTATTCTTGGTTGTCAACTTGACTACATCTGAAATCCACTAAATTCCAAGCTTCTGAGCATTTCTGTGAGGGATTTTCTTAACCACATTATTTGAACGTGGAAAACCCACCCTACATCTGAACCACACCTTCTGATGCAGTCTATATAAAAGGACATGGAAGAAGGAAGCTTTCATTTTTTACCTGCTTGCCCTCATTCTCACTGGCACATTCATCTATCCTGTTTCTGAGCCATTCCTCCACTGGTGTTAGAACTTACTTCTTTGGAATTCTAACATAAACTGAAGACCACCAGCTCCTTAGGATTCCCCCAGGATTCCTGTGCCAGATGCTTATTGCTGAGACATCAGCCTCTTGTATTGAACAACTACAGGTTCTTGGCCTTTGGAACTCGAGACAACAATTGTTGGACTATCTGTACCACATCCTATAAGCAAGCTTAGTAAATTTCCATATATATAGTTATCTTTCTTTAGAGAACTCTAATTAATACAAACTCCATTTGACACAATAGTAACCATACATAGAATTAAAAGGAAAACTTTTACTTAAAAATATATAGCAGAAATTATAAAGAAAGGATAATTACAAACCAATATCTGTTTCAGACATAAATGGAAAAATCCTAAAACTTTTCAGCCAATCAAATCTAGCAATGTACAGAATACCATGCTATAAATTCATAGTTCAATCTGTTTTAATAGAAACATTGTTTCTGTATTCATGAATTCAATGTTAAATGTAACTTTACAGACCATAAAATTGATTATCAAATTTATAATCACTCTACATTTTAATCAGTTTAGGTGAACTGTAGACAATTTGCTATTTTGTCCCTGGGTCCTCTTTAATTTATGACATAATTGTCTTTGTGTTATTGCTGATGTGCAAATAATGGGCTTCATTATGATGTTTTCATATGTGCAAATTATGTACTTGGATCATATTTAACCCCCAATACCGTCTGTTGTTCCTCCATCCCTCTTGTGGGTCCATTTCCTTACTCTGGTATATAATTGTTATAATTTTTGTACATTTACAGTTCTATTAGGCAGTTATACATTTTCCATCACATGCTACACATACTTACAAATTGAAAGGAATAAGAAAAATCTCTTATATTTATCCACACTTTCTTTTTTGTAGTTTCTTTGTTGATTTTCCAAGATATTTCTTCCCTGTCATTTCCTTTTCCATTTAAAAAATTTTTCAAAATTGTTCTCTTAGGGTAGTTCTTATACCTTACATTTGAAGTTAAAGGGGCTGGAGAGAAGGCTCTGTGATCAAGAGTGTGCACTGTTTTTTCAGAGGGCCCAAGTTTGGTTTCCAGCACTGACATTGGGTAGCCCACAACCGCCTGTAACTCCAGGTCCAGGGAATCAGGCACCTTTAGACTCCACAGGCACCTGCATGAACACATGCACATACCCCCACTCAGATATACAGGTATTAAGAAGAAAATAAATCTTTAAAAAATGTTAAATTTACAGACAAATTCTCAATTTTCCTTAAAGTGAAAATATTTTGATTCTCTTTTCAAAGCTAAAACATGTTTCCTACAGATCTAGGATCCTGAGACAGCAGTTCTTTTGTTTCCGGGGGTAAAGAATGTCATGCCTTTCCCTTCTGGCTTTCATGAGGAAGTCCAAGTGCACACGCAGCTGTGTAGACATTGCAGGGGCATGGGGCAAGATCACTGCTGAGCACAGAAGATAAAAGTCTCAGCTTTCTCTGGTACTGCCATGATGGTTGCATTTGGAGAGCTTCATGATAACCTGGCAAGGGTGGAAGTGTTTTTTTTTTTTTATTTTTGAGAATTTCATACATGAATACTGTACTTACATCATCTCCACCCTCCATCATCCTCTCTAAGTTGACCCATGTTCCCCCAACTCTATCTCAAATTCATTATTATTATTTTACACAACACACACACACACCTTACTGAGTCCATTTAATGTTGCTGTTATGTCCATGTATTTATGGCTGAGCACTTGAAATTAGACCTCATCCCTGGAGAAAACTGATTCTCCCTCTCACAAAAGCCATTGATAGCCTATAGTTCTTCATTTAGGTGTGGGGACTTGTAAATTTCCTGATTCATATTGGCATGTGGAGTGGTATTGTCATTATGCAGGTCTTGTTTAGTCAATCATATTGTAAAGATCTCATGGGTACAGCATCCCTGTCATGTCTAGCAGACATCATCTAGTAGCAAATGTCCTGTTCTTCTAGCTGAGGCTCTAGATTTTGAATGAATTCTCGCTGGAGCAGGGTGTATATTGTCTTATAATACTCAAAACTTTGGTTTCTGATAACAGTAGTAAAATTATTTACTTACTTTATCCTAAAACATTCATTACAGTGTTATGACTGACAAATTATATTCTGTGAAACCCATATGTTGAAATACGAATCTCCATTGAGATGGCTTTGGTAGATAATTAGATCACACCAGTGAAGTCTTAAAAATGGGATGTGCTCCCTGGGCAGTGATGATTCATGCCTTTAATCCCAGCACTTGGGAAGCAGAGACAGGTGGATCTCTGAGTTCGAGGCCAACCTAGTCTACAGAGTGAGTTCTAGGACATCCAGTGCTAGCTACAGAGAAACCCTGTCTCAAAAAAGTAGAAAAAAAAGATGAACTCACTTATAATAAGCCAGAGAACTGGATAGATAGAGTGCTTTCTGCTGGGGACACCACAGCAAGTAGTTGTCTGTATACAACACATAAGTGACCCTTCACCAGAAACCAGACCATATTGACATCCTGATCTCCATCTTTCTCCAGAAATTTTAGTAATAAATTTCTGGTGTTTATAAGTTAGCTGGTTTATGATATTTTCTTCCAGCACTATGAAATAAGAGCTAGAGTTTTATAGCATTACCAATATTATTACAGGCAATATGGTTATTGAAAATATATCAAAATTTATTTGCAGCTGCTTTTGTCCCTGAAGCATATACTATTAAGAATTTATAAACATATTACATTTTAAAATCACTTGAAATAATTCTATCTTTCTCATTTTTTTTTGAGACAGGGTCCTGGCTCTCCTGTAACTTGCTTTGTAAACCAGGCTGGCCTCAAACTCACAGCCTCTCGAGTGCTGGGATCAAAGGTGTGCAACACCATCACCTGGTTGAAATGTTTCTATTTACATGAAAAAGGTAGTTTTCCATCTCAGTACACAATTAAGTATATCTATTTTTTGTTTTAATTGTAGTGTTTGCATTGCTATTTTGTTTCATCTAAATTTTTGATAATTTATGACAGCTACAATGCTCCAAAGACAAACATGCAAAAGAGTTATGTCTATATTTTTAAAATGGTCCCTCCTTCCTTTTATAGGTAGCCATCTTTATTTATTTATTTATTTTTGGCTTACCTTTTTAGGATTGTCTTCAAATAGAAAAGTAATTCCACACTCCTATTCTTACCTTTCCCCTTACCCCATATGAAAGGGAGCATATTGTATACACTATTCTTAACTTTGTTTTTTTTTTTTTTTAAATTTCTTTTGTATATGTTTTTGTTTGTTTGTTCTTAATTGTGTATACAGCATGTATGACTACAGGCCAGAAGAGGGCACCAGATCTCATTACAGATGGTTGTGAGCCACCATGCCGGTGCTGGGAATTGAACTCAGGACCTCTGGAAGAGCAGTCGGTGCTCTTAACCTCTGAGCTATCTCTCCAGCCCTTAACTTTGTTTTTTTAACCCAACAGTAGATCCTGGAATCTAATTAATAGCAGTACACAAAGTGATTTCTAATCTTTTTATATCACTACATAATTCTTCGCTGTGTCACTAAAAGTAAAGAAAAGTTTAAAGAACTGAAGAAAGTTCTTTAAAAGAAACTGCCATGCAGCAGGCCTAGGAAGATGGCAAACAGAGAATTAAGGAAAAATGCCTATTTCAAATTATGGGGGAGGTCCTTGCTCCACAAGAAAATTGTTCAAATGGTGAATTCATCATTTCAGGACTGACCTGTTTGCAGCAAGGAGTTGCTTGCTCAAACCTAAATTAAAAGGAATGAATATGATGGGGAAAATCACAACTATCTGAAGAGAATGATGTTTTGGTATATTGGGAGGAACAATCTCTGCTTTGACATAATAATTGCTAGTTACAGAACTGGAAAATTGAGGAGGATTGAATGGAAAACTGTTGTATTAAATTATATTAAAAACTACAGCAGAGTCTAATTCTACATGCCAACATAGAAATTACTACTAATAATTTATAGTGAAAAACTCCAGGGGTATTTGTTCACATAGCTGTGAAGGACAAGGACAACACAAGTGTTAGAGGAAATTTGATGTTGTTGCGACTTTGCTTATTTTACCACTAGTTTCCCATATATCGTCTCATCTCATCTTCACAATTACTCATTTCAGTAGGTGGGAGAGATACCAGTTTGTCTGTTGGAGATATGAGAATGTTCCAGGCTGTGAAATGACTTATCTAAGATCACTCAGCTATCAAGTGCAGTGAGCACAGTTGCCATTCCTAGTACAATGGTCTACATTATAGCACAATAATTCTAAGAACAACTAAGTAAGGCTTAGCTGAGCCTTTTAGTCAAATTTTGAACCATACTTACTGCATTTACTCACTTTCAACCAGAAGTCCACTAAAGAAGACCTAGGGATAGAACAAACAGTAATGATTAATAATGAGGTAAACCAACAATACCATTTAATGGCTATATTAATTATCTATTGTTTTATAAAAAATCACTTTAAAACTTAGTGGTCCAAACTACAAATATTTATTATCACAAATGACTTCTGGGAGTCAGGAATTCTGGAGCAGCTCAGCTTAATAATTCTGGCTAAAGATTTTTCATGAGGTTGAAGTCAAGCAATGAGGGGCAGCAAGTCTGCTGCCAAGTTCTGTCATTTGATTTTGGATTGTTTCTTCTCTCTCTCTCTCTCTCTCTCTCTCTCTCTCTCTCTCTCTCTCTCTGTATGTATGTATGATCATCTCATAGCTTTCTTCATAGAGTGATACGATTGGGCTGTTAATGTCCTTTCCCAAGCAAAATAGTAAAGATAACTCAGAGTACCCAGGATAAAAGATGAAGTCTTTTATAATCTATCTCAGAAAGGGCATGCCATGACTTCTGTCTTCTCTCACAGACCAAATGGTATGTAAGTATCATATGGCAGGGATTGCTCGAGGGCTATTTTATATCCTGGCACCACAAGAGCTAGCACTGACAGAAAGCCTTATTATGTTCCAGATCCCATGCTGAGGACTTCACAGATACTAACTCACAACACCTTGAGGTAGACATTGTTATCATTCCTATTTTACAGACAAGGAACCTGAAACTAAGGGTGGTTAAATCACTTGCCAACATCACTGTAATGGTGTCTTCAAACAGAAAAAAAGCTCCACACTCCTATTCTTACCTTTCTCCAAACCCAGATAAAAGAGAGCATACTATAAACACTATTCTGAACTTTGTTTTTTTAATGCAACAGTAGATCCTGGAATCCAGTTAATAGCAGTACACAAAGTCATTTCTAATCCTTTTATACAGCTACATAATTCTTATATGAAGACTAGGATCATCTAAGGCTCATATGTATGCTTAGTCCCCAGCTGAACTGTTTGAGAAGGTTTAGGAGGGGTGGCCTTGTTGAAATATGTCCTTGTTGGAGGAGGTGTATCACTGGAGGTTGGCTTTGAGGTTTCCAAAAGCCCACACCAGACCTATTCTCTCTTTCTCTGCCTGTTTCCTGAAGATCAGGATGTAGAGCTCTCATCTTCTGCTCCATCACCATGCTTGTCTGGTTCCCATCATGATGATCATAGATTAACCCTCTAAAACTATAAGCAAGCCCCCAATTAAATGCTTTCTTTTATGAGTTGCTGTGGTTATAATGTCTCTTTACAGCAATAGAAAAGTAACTGAGATAATCATTGAGTAGGAACTGGCAGAAACAGGATTCAAACCTAGGCCATTTAGCACTATCTAACTAAGATATATTGTCTCTATGTTTAGATATTGGTAAATGTCATGAGAAAAATAAAATGATGAGATAGAAAGACTGGAGTAGGCACAACCTATAATTTTTGTTTGGTTTTGTTTTAAATTGAATTGTCAAGGAAAGTCACTTTTCAGAAATTATATTTAAGCTGTCACCAAAGGGATAATATGAAAACTAAAGTCCCCAAGGGTACAAATACTTGTGTTCAAGGATCACAAAAAAATCAGTGTGTTTTGAGTGTATTGAATGAAAAAGAGTATTAGTTTTGAAATGGGTTTAAGAGATTAGCAGAGGCCAGATTTTTTTTATCACCTCTGGAACCCCATGAAGTCATCAACATCCTCATTTTAGAGAGGAGAAAAGATGAAAATAAAAAGTTAAATGTCTTGCTCAAGATCATGCTGTTCTAAAGGATCAAGGACAAGCCTTGGACATATGTATGGAAGTCCTGACCTAATTCTTGTTTTGCCTCACTCTCTCATCTGCTCCATGCAATATGGAGTCATGCTGTTGATTTCTACAAGGTATTTTTCAATTCTCTACTCCAGCAACAATGGGAAAAAAATCCCCAAAACATCAGAATAAGAAGCCACTAAGGGTTTTTTTCCTCCTCCCAGTGTTGGCCAGGAAAGTATTCCCTCCCTCTCCCTTTAGTGAGGGAGAGGAAGTGAAGACAAAGGAAGCATCCTGCTTCAGTGTAGACAGATGTTATGTGAGTTGGGTGGGTTATAAGTCTGTTGTCAGCTATGCAAACAGAGCCATTTGTGACATTTGTGAAGATCAAATAGACTTAAACCCAGCTCAAGGATGGCTATAACACATACATTTTGCATGGCATGGATGAATTTTCTTACTGTCTACTTCTCTATTGATCCAGACTATTAATGATGACAGCCTTTACTTTCACTACCCAACCTTGGTTCTGGTTCTCAATCACAAGACCTCAACTGTGATTTTGATCTCAGATTTACATAAGAAGTTTGCACAATTCCTCCATGGTGTGATCAGTTCAAGTAATCTATTTCTCCAGAGAGACAACTGTTAAACTAGTTCAAATTACCAAACAAAACACTTTCAAGTCTTTGGGGGGGGGGTGAACTAAAATTGGGAGACATCTATTTCATAGCATCTGAGGAGCCAGAGATGGCACCCACCATGCCCTGAATGCTGTGTGTGGATGTTCTCTCTCAGCAGACTGAATAGCCCTACATGCACAGTTGTAGTCAAGAAGGCAGCTCTTGTATTTTTCCCAGTTAACTAGTGTGAGGGATATATTAACATATTGGAAAGGTAATAGAAGTTGTTTAACACCACTACATCCTCTTTTCCTATCTCCATGCTGTAGAAATTTCACTGATGAGTGTCATCAGTCCCAAAACTTACAGCATTCACTCCATAAGAAAGATCTAAGTAGAGAAGCAGTTGAGGTGTCCTGGAAGTAATGTTATTCCTGAAAGAAGTGGTAAAGATACAAAGAATGATGGGGAAGATATTTTGGATAAGAAACTAGAGGAACTCATGCCCTGGAATGTTTTTGAACACACACACACACACACACACACACACACACACACACACACACACAGTGAATAGTAGCAGGAAGAGAACTGTTCAGAGATAAAGCTAAATCAGCTATAAGCTTAAAATTTCAGGGAAAAGATAGCTTAAAAGGGCTCTGCTAAATTCACACTCACCTCAGATGAAAAGGAAAAATCCCATGCCACAGAATACTCTTAAGCAATTAGAGAATTGAAAACACTAGTTACCAAATACACAGTTTTCCATTGACTTGGAAAGGTGATCTCCCAGCTACATACACATTCAAAGGTAAGAGTGAAATCCTTAAAACATGCAACTTACAACCAGTTAGTCTCTAACCACCACACTCTGTTGAACAATGGGTGATAAATCTTAAAAATAAACATAAGGGAAAGTGGCCTCAGCAGGAGCATCTGAAGCTGTAGACTGTAAGATTAATATTTTACCCAAAGTCATACTTAGTTTAGTCAAGTCACTAAATACATGAAAAATTACAATACCAAGACCTAGAGAATAGATACATTTCTAGAACTGATATGATACTTTATTTAAAATGTCTAGTTTTCTATGAAAAAGCAAATAGAATACATAGAAATAAGAAAGTATAGCCTATATACTAAAGGCAGTCAATGAAAACTCTCTGTACATGGGCTATTCCTAACCTAAGCAGACCATCTTCAAAGCAGTTATTATAAGTATGTTGAAAGAAAGCTAAAGGCAACTCTTACAATGGTTTTCCTCAAATAAAGTAAATCAATGAAGAAATATTATAAATATTATAAAAAGAATACAATAGAAAATTGGCAGTTGAAAAGCATAATCACTGAAATGAAAAATTTAATAGAATGGCTCAACAGCAAACTCAAAGGTAGATGAATATTATATAGTCTCAAGGAGCTAAAAGACAAATGAAGCTTCAGAGACTTGAGAAATATCTATACATTAACCAATATAAGTAGGTGGAGTTTTCTGTATCTCAGCAGCCAGCCACTCCCAAATAACCATTCAGAGACTTAATATTAATTCTAAATGCTTGGCCAATAGCACAGGGTTATTACTAACTAGCTCTTGGCGCCCAACGAGTTAGCAAGAGTTTCCACCTAAAACCTTAGAAAAGATTCTAAAGTGGAGCTAAAAACAGCTTCCTAGTTGCCTCTCTCAAATGAGTGGCAGCTGCCGGTTTGAGCTACTGGCAGGTTCCTGGCATGCGGGTTCCTGGCGTGCACGCTGGACCTGCATTATGGCGGGAATGAGGCCTCTGCAAGTGGCACATTAAGCTGCATGGTGGATTTAGCCTTCGCTAGTACAAAACAAAAAAAGAGGTTTCTGGGCTACACACTGCTTGGATAAAAGCATAGAGCCACGATAGCTCCCAGAGCTGGCGGTAAATATACCACCGCCATGTTGGGAAGCTGAGGTGGGCGGAGCCAGCAGCCATAGTGCCCTTTCAGTCTTACAAATGCTGCAGTTTAAAGCAATAGATTCACAATACAACAGATTCAGATATAATGGTTTACAATGTGTGTAAAATATACATAGGCTTGAAAGAGACAAAAAAGGTGATATATACAGTTATATAAACAAATACATAGTTTTAAAAAATAAAGTTTTTAAAGAGACAATAAAAGTAATATAAAAAATAAGCCACATAAAGATGAATATTACACAGAGAATCTGGATTGTGTTGTCTTTGGGATTTTTAACTGCAGAAAAACATTTGATCGTAAAAGATGTTGAGTTAAACCAATATGTATATATTAAAGATACCTTGACTTCAAAATTTGGATGTAAGGATGTGTTGCTTTGGAAAGGAGACTCTGCTTTTGTTCACACAGAAAGCCAGAGGCTATGGATTTGTTCCAGATTAAGATACATCAGGTTTGACCAGCCAAGACCCCCTGAAAGGTCTCTGATGACACCATGGCACAGATAATCCAATGTCTAGATCGGATTCAAGGCAATTGGCTCAGATAATACAGCTTCATGGACTATTCCATAGTCCTAAAATTTTCTTTGTATCCCCATAAGATACAGAGCCCCCCCTCCAGAAGGAAGTAGTAAGAGAAGCTATGCCAAAATTCCCAAATTATATGTAATTTTACATTGTTAAGGTTAAAACCTTCCTTTTTTTAAAAAAAAAAAAAGAGGGGGGGAATGCTATGGGATGTTCTGTATGGCAACTGTGTTGCTCTGATTGGTCAATAAATAAAATACTGATTGACCAGTGGCTAGGCAGGAAGTATAGGTGGGACTAACAGAGAGGAGAAAAGAAAGAACAGGAAGGCAGAAGGAGACACTGCCAGCCGCTGCCAGGACAAGCAGCATGTGAAGATGCTGGTAAGCCACAAGCCACGTGGCAAGGTATAGATTTGTGAAAATGAATTAATTTAAACTATAAGAACAGTTAGCAAGAAGCCTGCCACAGCCATACAGTTTGTAAGCAATATAAGTCTCTGTGTTTACTTGGTTGGGTCTGAACGGTCATGGGACTGGTGGGTGACAAAGATTTGTCCTGACTGTGGGCAAGGCAGGAAAACTCTAGCTACAAGCTCTTACAACTTAAATCAACTAATTTCTATTAATTTACATTCTGCCATATGGTGTTATCTCTCTTTCATCTTACACCTCCTGTTTCTACTCTGTGTCTTGCTGGTGACCCTCTGACTCTGCCCTTCTTCTTCCCAGTGTCCTTAGTCTGGTTCTCCAATCTAACCATATCCGGTCCAGCTATTGGACAGTCAGTTTATTTATTAAACCAATCACAGTGACATAGATTTACACAGTGTTAAGGAATATTCCACAATTCCCCCTTTTGTCTAAAAAAAGAAGGTCTTAACTTTAATATAGTAAAATTATATAGAACAAAAACAGTTAAACAGTAAGAATTGTAGTTCCAATATCCAGTCCATTTGTATTTGGCAAATTTAGAGAAAATACTATCTCATTTTTGTGAGTCTAAAGTTTTATACCTAATTTACCTTTTTATAATAACTAAGGACAACTTTAATTCTAATTATTTAGTCTTTAACTCCATCAAAGAACCAAGAAGGGTGAAATGTTCCCTAACGTCAGGAACATCTGGCTGTGTGGACAGTCACCCAAAGTTATTCTGTAATGTTGGAACATCCATCTTTGGCCTACAGGCCTACTATATCTGACAGACATTTCTGAGAATCAGGGAATTTGAAGCACTGTCCTACCTTGTCTTGGCAAAGTTTGGCAGTTGCTTTCTTTTGCATCCTGTTAGTCCAGTTTGGAAAGTACACTGTGAGCAATTGAGGCAAGGGCAATTTCTTTGCCCAAATGGTTAGCTTTTGCCATAAAGTAAAGCAAACTCCATATGAAGTTTCTTTGATGCCCATCATCTTCTTCAAAGTAAATTGGTGCTGTCATGAGCAGATATGTCTCACTGTCAAGAAAAGCCTTATGTTATTAAGACATTTTAAATGCCATGTTCCGTATGTCTTTGAATTGTTTGAATACCATCTAGCTATCTAAATATATCTGTTTAGCCTTGAAAACATACCTAATATGACTATAAGTTTTATCATTATTATAGATGACTAACTACTAACCTGTATTTCTTAATAACACATTATATTTTAAAGCATAAGCACAATATTCCAAACAAGAGTAGAAACATACATATAGTATAGCAAAAGTAACTTTAAATTTGTATCAATAAAACAAAATCCATACCATTGTAAAATATTTAAGACTGGTAGTTGCTTTTTTATTTTAAAAGTAGATTCAGTAACCTACCTTTTTATTGTATCATTTCTATATGCCCCCATTTTTGTTTTCAGAACAAGGTCACTGAATCTAATCTCCCATGTTCAGCTTTTTCCTGACCATAACCAATAACAACTTACTTGTAAACAATCCCCGTTAAATGATAATAAACATCCATAACCCATCTTTTGGGAATGTGAGTGTTGTTTACTAGACTACTTCCTGTTGTTTGAAGGTGCTGGCATCTTTGGACCCTGAGAAAATTTAGGATAATTGTTTAGTATCAGTTGTAGTAGTCTGTGAGGCTGGATCTTCTCAGCCAGTGGCCTTCAAGCTGTTCTGGATGTAGAACTCTGAGGAAACAGTGACAGAGGCATTCTTAGATGATGGATCACCTGGGCCATCTGTTTTCATTGGTGTCCTATCTCCTTGTTCTGAAAATACATAAACTTTTAAAGGTAACATACATATCTGTATTAATACAAGTATAGATTATATGTTGTACACAAGTTAGTTAAAGATGTTTTTTTTTTGTTTTAAGTTTGAGCAGGTAAAATATATGTTATGTGTTTTGTAGGCTTTTTTTTAGATTTATTTGTTTATGTCCGTAGCCAGGATTTTCAGGGGTCTTCCTCAATCATACCTGATCAATATCAATCTGGAATGAATTCACAGCCTCTCATTTCCTGTGGAAATAAAAACATAACCCTTTTCCCAAAGTAAGTGTAGCTAAAGTTTTCTCTGATCCTGCCAAGCCCCATGAACCCCACAGCCACTTATAAAATAATCACTCAGAAGCTTATATTAATTATAACTTCATGGCTATGGCTCATGCCTTTTGTTAGCTAGCTCTTATATCTTAAATTAGCCCATAACTATTAATCTATGTATTGCCATATGTTCCATGGCTTTACCTGCGTCCCATTACATGTTGCTCCTTGGATGGCTCACTGGCATCTCTCCCTGCCTTCTTCATGTTTCTCCCTTTGAATTTCCCACCTGCCTCTAAGCTGCCTTGCCATAGGTCAAATGAATTTATTTATCAACCAATCAGAGCAAAACATATTCGCAGCGTACAGAAAGACATTCCCCTATCACTTCCCTTTTTCTGTCTAAACAAAAAGGTTTTAACTTTAACCTATTAAAATTACGTATAACAAAAGTTATCAAGCAAGATTTACAGTTACAATATCTAGTCTATTTGTATTTTGTAAAATTAAAGAAAATATTTCTTTAATATCTATCCTATATTTGTGAGTCTGAGGTTTCTTATCTTATTTATCTTTTATCATAATCAAGGAAAATTATAACTATCTAGTCTTCAACTACATCAAAGACCTCAAAAGGATATAATAAGCAGGAAGAGCATTGTAAGCAATTTCTGAAAATCTAGAATGACAGAGACAGCTGCCTGCCTAGACAGTTACCCAAAGTTCCTCTGTAGTATTAGGGCATCCATCTTCAGCCCACAGGCCTAGCTAGAGTCTCTCAGCTACTTTTCTGTGTCCTGTAGATTGTCTGGCAGTTTCCTCTGTGAAGCAGGAACCTGAAGGACCATTTTGCCTTGCAAAGTTCAGTGGTTACCTTTCTATGGGTCCTGCATGTCCATTCGATACAATATTTTGTCAAGCAGTTCAGGTAAGAACAGTTTCTTGCCCAAATGGCTATTTTTGCCAAGAAAAAGATAAACTCCACATGGAGTGTCTTCAATGACCATTTTTCTCTTTGAAGTAAATTGGTGCTGCCAAGAGCAGACATGTCCCACTGTCCAGAAAGTCTAAGTTTTTTAAAACATTTTAAATGCCATATTTTGTACGTCTTTGAAGTATTTAAAGATTAACTACCTAATTGAATTATATCTATGTCTACTTGAAAACTTAACATGACTATAAGTTTGAGTATCATAGAAGACTAATTATTAATCTGTATTTCTTAATTATACATTACAATTTTAAATGAGTTGTATACATATACCTTAAACAAGAGTAGAAATATATGCACTGTATAACAAAATTCACTTTAAATTTGTATTAATAAATTAAATCTATACCAATGTAAAATATTTTAAACAAGTTGCTCTTTAAAAGTAGGTTCAATAATCTACCCTTTTATCCTATCCTATATCCTATATATCTATATCATATCTCCCTTTCTTCTTTTAGAAAGAGATTGACTATGACCAATAACAATTTGTAACCAACAACCTAAACAAAAACAAACATCCATAGTCCATTTTTTGGGAATGTGGGCATAGTGTTTCAGGCTACTTCCTGCTGATAAAGGGTGCTGTATTCTTATGGGGATCCTGAGAAAATTAAGAATTATGGTCAAGTCCTGACTGAAATAGTCTGTGAGGCTGCATTGTCTGAGTCAGTTGCCTTGAAATCATTCTGGATGTTGGATTATCTGGGCCATGGTATCATTGGAGAATTTTCAGGGGGTCTTGGCTGGTCAAACCTGATGTATTTTATTCTGGAACAAATCCATAGCCTCTTGCTTCCTGTGGAGACAAAAGCAGAGCCTCCTTTCTAAAGAAAAATATCCATAGATCCAAATTTTGAAGTCAAGATATCCTTAAAACATACATATTTATTTAGCTCAGCAGCTTTTACAATCAAATGTCTCTCTACAGTTAAAAATCCCAAAGACAATATAATCTAGACTCTCTGTATAATATCCATCTTTACATAGCTTATTTTTATACTACCCTTACTATCTCTTCAAAGACTTTATTTTTTAAAACCATCTCTTCATATAACTGTCCATATTCATTTTATTCTATCTTTTAAGCCTATGTACATTTTTATACACATTGTAAACCATTTAAGGTCTTGTTCCATCTGAATCTGCCTTATTGTGAATCTATTGCTTTAAACTGTAGCATTACTAGGACTGAAATGGCAGCTTGGGCTGCTGGCTCTGCCCACCTCAGCTTTCCAATATGGCGGTGGTACATTTACCACCAGCTCTGGCTCTGGAAGCCATGTGTACCACCAACTCTCAGAAGCAGTGGGTCTACACTTCTGTTAAAGCAGCGTGTAGCCCAGAAACATTTTTTTTTGTCTGTACTAGCAAAGACTAAATCCAACACATACACCACACTATGCAGCTTGGAGATGCCTCTATGTACTGGAGGCCAGCTCCATCTCACAGGCAGCTGTCAGGATATGAGTTTGCACTGATGCTGGCATGAGACTGTGAGACTAGGAAGCCCAGTGTAGTTTCATTTCTATGCATTCAGAATCTTTAAACTTTCTTTGGTCTATATGGCTCAATGCCCAATGGTGAGTCCAATTGTAGATGAATTTCTAAACAGTCTTATTAAATAAAAAACACAGAGCCAAATATAGGGGTGAATGCCTTAGAGATCAGGGAAATAGTGAGAGCCACCAACCTTACCTCTCCAGCTCTGCAGCTACCAAAAATGAGTTACTTCCTGTCTACCTGTGCCTTTATTGCCTTGCTGTTCTGCCTTCTCATTGGCTCTTAGCCCAGCTACCTCACTTCCTTGTTACTGCCTGTCTGTACAGACCTCCAGGTCTCTATGGTTGGTACTGGGATTAAAGGCATATGTCACCATGCTTGGCTCTCTTCCCAGTGTGACCTTAAACACACAGAGACCCTGCCTGCCAAGTGATCGGATTAAGGGCATGTGCTACCACTGCATGACTTTTGTGTTTACTTAATGGCTTGCTATTTCCTCTGATCTCCAGGCAAACTTTATTTATTAACATAAAAATAAAATATCCATACATTTCAGCACAAATAAAATATCACCACAAGTAACACATCTTTTGACTTCTCGTTTGAAGCCAAGACATTTTTTTTTAAATGTATAGGTTGTTTTAATTCAACAGTTTTCATAATCCAATGTGTTTTAGAAGCTGTTGTTTCTTTATTAGCAACAAGAAAATTTAAAGACAATACAATAACATATGGAATTCAGACACTCTGTATTTTTCATATTTATGGGGCTTATTATATTTTTCTTCATTATTTGTAAAGACTTTACTATTATTTTTAAACTCTTTTTAATCTATGACTGTCTCTACCCTTTCTCTTTTTTCTCCCAAGTCTATGTATATTTTTAAACACATTGTAACACATTTAGAGTTTTTTTTTCCCATCTGTATCTGTCTTTACTGAGTATCTGTATTGTTTTTTGATCACATAAGATTAATCTTAAACTTCTATGTCAGCTGCCAGTGGTGTAGCATAGCTTAGCTTAGTGCAAGACAGTAGGGCATGGCAGCTGGTAGCTGTCTCCTTCCACAGGTAGCTCCTGGAAGGCATGTCTTGGTACTGCAGCTGGCATAAGAGACACGAGACTAGGAAACTGTGTTGGGTTTGTTTTTTGTGTGTTTAGAACCTTTTTAAAGCTTGCTTGAGTTTTATGTGAATGTAGATGCTGGTTGTTTGGGTGCCATTTGTAGGCAGAGTTTTTTCTGTGTCTTGGCAGCTGCTCCCAAATAACCATTCAGAAACTTAATATTAATTATAAATGCTCAGCCAATAGCTCAGGCTGGTTGCTGGCTAACTCTTACAACTTTAACCCATTTCTATTAATCTGCATTCTGCTATGTGGCATTGCCTCTCTTTCATGTTACAACTCTTGTTTCCTCTCAGTGTCTTGCTGGTGACTCCCCTGACTTCATCCTTTTTCTTCCCAGTGTCCTCAATCTGGTTCTCCCACCTAACCTTCTTATCCTGTCCAGCTATTGGATAGTTGTCTTCTTTATTAAACCAATCACAGTGACATATATTTATGTAGTGATATATTGTGTACCTTAATAAACTTGCTTGGGGATTGGAGAACAGAGCAAGTCACTAGATTAGACATAGAGGCCAGACAGTGGTGGCACACACCCTTAATCCTATCTCTCTGGAAGCAGAGCTCCATCTGGATCTCTGTGTGTTCAAGATCACACTGGAAACAGAGCCAGGCAGTGGTGGCACACACCTTTAATCCCAGTACTGGGAAGCACACATGCCTTTAATCCAGGAAGTGACATGACTGGGCAGAGAAAGGCATATAAAGCATGAGGAAACAGGAACTTGCTCCCTTGAGGTTGAGAGTTTCATAGAGGTAAGCTAGTGGCTGGCTGTTTTGCTTCTCTGATCTTTCAGCTTTCACCCCAATAGCTGACTCTGTTTTTTTTTTTTTTATTATAAGACCTTTTAAGATTCATGTTACGTATTTACACAGTATAAAGGAATATTCCACAACTAAATGCATAATAGGAGTCCTCAGGAGAGGAGAGAGAAATGTGACTCCACAAATTTGATTTTAAAAAACTATTTGGGGCTGGAGGTGGCTTACTAGTTAAGAGTACAGGCTGTTCTTTCAGAAGACCTGGGTTACATTCCCAGTACCCACATAGTGGGTCACAACCATCTTTAAGTCCAATTCCAGAGGAACTAGTATCCTTTTCTGGCCTCTGTGGTCACCAGGCACTCACATGGCACACAGGCACACATGCAGATAAAACACCTATACACATAAAATAACTATCTTTAAAAATATTCACTAATATACTGAAGAAACTTAGCCTCTCTCTAGCTTCCTTCTTCAGCCCCCTGAGATAAGGACTCCACTGAGTATGATAGAGAGAAAGTCTTTTGTACAGAGTCAAGGAGATTGGACTTTGCACCATAGTATAAGGCTAAAGAAATACAAGTTCAACAGAGCATTTTGAAATATTTCAGTGGGTCCCAGGCCACAAATACCAAGGATGGTGAGCCAGGTTGATGGGTGGAAAGACTGGCTATCAAAAGATCTGTCTCCATCTAAACCCACTTCCTTTGTCTCTCATAACTTGCTGCTATCATTAGGTTTGAGTATTGAAGTCGCACTAAAGAAAGCAATTCCCTCCCTCATTCACAAGTCACTAATACTGACAGCTATACTCTCACCACTGGAAATAGCTCCTGTCTCCATCTTAGCCTCCTCCTTGCTTCGTTTCTCCAGACTGAGCAATGTTCCCATTCGCTGTGAAACTAATTGGCTTAGAGCTCTTTCTGCCTCACCAGGGGCCTGGGAAACTGAGTTCTTGCCTTTAGCTTTTATTGTTTTTCCAGGCATGGCAGAACAGCAGTGGGAGACAGCGATGTCCCTAAATGTTCCAATCCTCTTCTCTTCCTCCCTCCTTTCTGCTCCCCCATGTGGTCCTGTCCAGAAGTGACAGGTGTTATGGGAACAGTGTCAGTTTGTTGTTTGAGTCTCTCAATACCAACATGCTAAATACTGCTATATGTACTTCATACAGAGGGTACATCCGTTTTGCTTGATGAGCTTGTCCTAATTGGGTTCCCCAAAGAGAATTCTAATACAAGTGCAGAGAATAAAGAAGGAGCCAACAGATGGGGTTAGAATCAAGATGGAGAGGGTGGCAGCCAGGGCCATGTCTCTTGAATTCTCTTATCAAATATAAGACTGACAGACTGGACCTGGGGGAAGCAAGCAAGCCCTCAGTGGAAAGAAGTGTTTGGGTGGCATAGTGAAGTCATTCTTTATACAGTATTTATCAGAAAGTTTCTGCCTTTGGAGACTTTTGCAACATGCAATAACAGCCACATTGAATCTGCTTAGTTTTCTGGGAAAGGGGGAATGTTTTCCTCCTGGATTTGTTGGATGTGACACGATCTCAAGTCCTGAGACTCATGCTCCCCAAGACAGTACCTGAAGATTGAAAATTCCTTCTAACAGGTAGACTGAATCATCTGAACATGGAACACTCTCATAATGGAGTAGCAAAGTTTGAGGGATATATTTTGGAGGCCAGTCTTTGAGAATCTTTCTTGAAGCCTTGGTTTTTAGTTTTTTCTTTTTCTTTTCTTTATTTGTAGATTTGAGGATATTATCCTGGTCCCACATTTTATCATCTTAACCTCTCCTTCTTACCCTGCTACCAAACCTCCTCCAGCAGTAGACACCTTCAGCTTAAAACTCCAATGCTTGTTCCACATCTAGTATACCATGTTTGTCTTTCTGAGTCTGGGTTACCTCACTCAGGATTTTTTCTAGATCCATCCATTTGCCTGCAAACTTCATAATTTCATTGTTTTTCTCTGCTGAGTAGTATTCCATTGTATATATGTGCCACCATTTATTTATCCATTCTTCAGTTGAAGGGCATCTAGGTTGTTTCCAGGTTTTGGCTATTACAAACAATGCTGATATGAACATAGTGGAGGCATCCCGGAAGTGGGACCGGGTCCTGTGCTCATTGCATGAGTTGGCTGTTTGAATCCTGGGGCTTATGCAGGGTCGCTAGGCTTGGCCTGGGAGGAGGGGCCTGGACCTGCCTGGACTGAGTCTACCAGGTTGATCTCAGTCCTCGGGGGAGGCTTTGCCCTGGAGGAGGTGGGAATGGGGGGTTGGCTGGGGGTAAGGGGAGGGGGTGGGAGGGGGAGAACAAGGGAATCCATGGCTGATATGTAGAACTGAATGGTATTGTAAAATAAAATAAATGGAAAAAACTCCAACGCTACTCTTTTTTTTACACCCTGCATGCAACCCTCAGCAAAATTTGCCAGTTCTGTTTTCAAAATCCTCTCTCTCTAAAATCCAACCATCTCTCCTTGTCTCTACTGCTACAATCCTAATTTTCTCTCTGCTTCTACTTTGGCCATTTAATTTTTTTAACTGAACACTTTCATGATGATTCTTTAAAATGAATTTGTTAATTATGCTAGCAATGGGCTCATCTAGTTGTTAGACATAATCCACAGGTTCATTGACACTTTTGCTCAGTTTCCTAAATGGTAAAATTGTGAGAAAGTAGACCATATTACACCTAGTATATTGACATGTATTTCACTGATTTGATTATAACTTCCATTTTATTTATACTTATATGTTTTAAGTCCTACACAATTGTATCATGTATGTATATTTATATATTCTGGACCTCAGTTAAGATACAAAACATTTCCCAAAGACCCATTTGTTTTGCTCTTTTGTAACTACATTCATCATCATCCTGCCCTTTACATGATCCCTGCCCAAATCCTATTCTGCCTTCTAAGACTTAGGCATTTCAAAACTACTGCATAAATAGGATTATGCATGCAATCTTTTGGGCCTGAACTTTTAATTTTTATGTATTTTATTCGATTTGTATTTGTGCCATGGCTAATATTGTCAATCTGACAGGATTTACAGTCACTATGGAAAAAAAAAAAACTCTCTGGGCTTATCCATGAGGGATTTTTGAGATTAAGTTATTTGAGGTGGAAAGATTCACCTGAAATGTGGGTGGTACCATTCCACAGGCGGGGATACTAGACAGAAAGGGGAATGAAGCACTTGCCACCTTCACTCCCTGCTTCTTGATGGCAGCTGCACTGTAACCATCCACCTTTTGCTCCCACAGCCATTTCTGTCATCCTGAATTGTGACCTCAAACTGGGAGCCAAAATAAACTCATACTTCCTTCAGTTTTTTTTTTTTTTCGACACCAGGACAAGTGACACTGAAAATTGGATTCATTGTTGCAATCAACCTGGTCTGTGCTTCATAATCCTTAGGGACTGGGAGTCATGTGGAAGGATTTGGAAATTTGGGCTAGAAAAACCCTAGTAGACTGTAGTAGAACAATCCAGATGGGAGTTTGGAAGACCAACATGCCTATAGAAAAGTGGCCTGGCTTATGCAGCTTGGGAGGTGGGGAAGAGACTCTATTGAGAACTGGGTCATGGAGGCTTGCACAGTAGTTCTGGAAGAGTCACTGAGACAAGGAAATGTGTAGTAGCTTTGGAGTTCCTGCAAGGATGATGTTAGAGGGCACAGTATGAAGATGTGAAAGAAGGTGAAGTCTAAGTTGCAGTGGAGGCCACAAGATATGGGAGATAGCAAGATTGGAGGGTATGCTCTGAGGAAAGCTCCATGTAAATGTTGGTACCAGTCCAATGGTGACGTTTTGTGTGAGGCAGACATGGAGGGAAGAGGATTTTAGAGATCTTTGGTATCCACATGATTCTATCATTATCCTTAGATACCAGGTATGGTGATTTAGAAGTTGACGTTTTCCATGTTGGCTTTCAGTCTTGCTTTGATATGATTAATCCTTACCATGTCCCAATTCTTCTCTTTTGGAATGGGAATGTTTATTCTGTGTAATTGTATATTAGGAATATTATATTAGTTACTTTTCTGTTGTTATGATAAAACTCCACAATTGAAGGCAAATTATAGAAGGAAGTGTTTGTATATTTGGGCTTATGCTTTATCTAGTTACTTTCCAATTGCTGTGAAAAACACACCATGACCAAAACAATTTATAAAAGATGGCATTTAACCGGGAACTTTCATACAATTTCAGAGGGTGAGTCCATGATCATCATGGCGAAGAGCATGACAGCAGGCTGGCAGATATAGCACTGGAGCAGTAGCTGAGAACTTATATTCTGATCCACAACTATGAGGCAGAGAGGGAGAGAGAGAGAGAGAGAGAGAGAGAGAGAGAGAGAGAGAGAGAGAGAGAGAGAGAGAGAGAGAATATGGATTATGCTTTAGAAACTTCAAAGCCCACCCCAAAACTACATACTTCCTCCCACAAGGCCATACCTCTTAATCCATTCCCAGCCAATTCCACAAGCTAAGAATTAAGTATTCTAATACATAAGCCTATGAGGGCTATTCCTATTCAAACAACTACAGGGTTCCAGAGAGATAAGAATCCATCACAGCAGGGAGGCATGGGCGGAGACAAACATGGCAGCTATAGCAGGAAGCTGAAAGATCACATCCTCACCAAAATAACATGAAACAGAGAGAGCAAACTGGAAGTAGGAGAGACTATATACTCTCAAGCTTACCCCTAGTAATATACTGTCTCAGGTAAGGTCTCACATCCTACCCCTTGCCAAACAGTGCCATTCAGGGATCACATGTTCAGTGCCTGAGCCTACAGGGATATTTCTCATTCAAACAACCACATATATGCAACTTCTTGGGTTCTTTTCTTAATTTTGTGGGAGCTCATAGTTAAGATATTGTCTTGAATTTCAGCTGAGATTTTGACTTTGGACTTTTAAATAGTGTTGGAACTGTGAAAATCTTGAGGACTTTCAAGTTGGATAAGTGGATATTGCATTATGAGATGGCCATGAGCCTATGGGGTCAAGGTGGAATGTTATGGCTTTAAAGTAATATGTTCAGCTGTCAAGTTGACAAAAGGTAGAATTGTGATGGTTGTCAGCTTGACAGGATTTAGAATCACCATGGAAACAAATCTCAGGGCATGTCTTTGAGGGGTTTTCTAAGTTAGGTTGATTGAAGTGGAAAGATCCATCCTAAATGTAAGTAGCACTATTCCATAGGTTAGAGTTCCAGAGTGAATAAAAAGAACAAAATGCACTGAACACCAACGTCCATCACTCTCCGCTTTCTGACAGAAGATACACTGTGATCTTATGCTCTCGCTATGGTGTCTTTCCTCTCACGATGGATGTATCCTCAAATTCTGAACCCAAACAGAGCCCCTCTATTCTACTTTCATTCTGTTGCTGTGACAGGACATCCTAAAAACAAAACAAAACAACAACAACAAAAAAAAACCCAACAACTTAGTGGAGAAAGAGTTTAATTTAGCTCAAAATTTCAGGTTACAGTCCATCATTGTGGGGAAGTAAAGGCAGGAACTTCAAACAGCTAGTCACATCACATTTATAGTCAAGAGCAGAGGTGAGTGAATGTTCGTTCACTCATACATGTTCACTTGCTATTAGTTGCTTGAGTTCTCTACCCTTATGTATTTCAGGACCCCCTGCCTGGGGAATGGTGTTGCCCACAGTGGGCTGGGTCTTCCCACATCAATAATTAAAACGATCCCACACAGATGTGTTTACAGGCCAAACTAATATAGAGAATCCCTCATTCAGATTCAGGATTGGGTCAAGTTGAAAAAACTTAATCATTACATTTTCCTTGAATTGCTTTTACCATGTATTTTGTTGTAGCAACAAGATAAGTTACTAATATGTGTATTTATGTGTTTGTGTGTACACATGTGGGCGTGGGCATGTGCATGTGAAGGCCAGTGATTGATGTTGGATATCTTCCTCAAATGCTCTCCATCTTATTATTTTTTTATTTGTGCTTGGTTCTTTTTGTGTGTGTGTGTATGTGCTATAATTTATGTGTGGAGGTTAGAGGACAACTTTCATGTATTGGTTCTTATCTTCCACTTTGTTGAGACGAATCTCTCTTGTTATTTTTGCTGATGCACAGACTACTCCATGCTAGTTGGTCCTGGACTGCCAGTAAAGTCTCTTGTCTTCACCTTCCATCTTACCATAGGAGTGCTGAAGCTACAGATGCACATCACTGCATCCAACTTTTTACATGGGTTCTAGGGACTACACTCAGATTATCAAGTTGAAGGGCAAGCCATCTGTATGTCCCCCTCGATTTTTAAGAAAGAGTTTCTCATTGAACCTGGATATCATTTATTTGTCTAGACTAGCTAGCCAGCAAACTCCAGGTATTCGCTTGTCTCCAGCTTCTCAGTACTGGAATTACAAGTGTGCATTGAGGAGTCTGACTTTTTACTTGAGAAATGGGGTATCAAACTCAGATCCTCACATTTCTTCAGTAAGCATTTTCCCCACTGGGCCATCTCCCTGATCTCTGGAATTGGACTTTTTAAAAACTCAATGTACATCTCAAAATTGTTATGTTTATCAATAGTGCACTGTGCTGGATAGTTTTATGTCAACTTGACACAAGCTAAAGCTATCAAAGAGGGAACCTCAATTAAGAAAATGCTTCCATAAGATCCAGATGTAGGCAAGTCTGTAGGCAAACTTGTAGGGCATTTTTTTAATTAGTGATTGATGAGGAAGAGCTCAGCCTATTTTGGATGATGCCATCCTTGGGTTAGTGGTTCTAAGTTCTATAAGAAAGTAGCCTGAGCAAGTCGTGAGAATCAAGCCAGTAAGCATCATTCCTCCATGGCCTCTGTGTCAGCTCCTGGCTCCAGGTTGCTTTCCTGCTTGAGTTCCTGACCTGACAATGAACAATGATGTAGAGGTATAAGCCAAATAATCCCTTTCCTCCCCAAGTTGCTTTGGTTATGTCATTTCATCACAGCAATGGTAACCCTAACTAGGACATGCACTTCTCTTACTATCATTATTCCATGATACATTAGCTTGGTAGGATTGGCATAACAAAGTGCCAGACTGGCTGATTCACAGTTCTAAAGACTTGACATCCAACATCGAAGAGTCAACTCCCTCTGAAACTCCAATTTAGTAGAAATCATTATTTACTCTCCCTAGCTTCTGGTGGTGGCTGGATGTCTTTGTCCTACAGCTGTCTTTTGTCCAGTTTCCACCTATATCATCAAAGGCTCATTGGTACATCATTTCTATGTATGTGTCTATCTCTGTGAAAAAAATTCCCTTTGCATTGTATTAAGAGAAGATGGGAGCAGGTAGGTGGCTCAGTGGGTGGAGGTGCTAGCCATCAAGCCTGACACCTGAATTCCATCCGTGGAACACATATGATGAAAGGAAGGAACAGATTCCCACAAGTTGTCTTCTGACCTCCACATGTGTGTCATAGCACAGCTCCCTATTAGATAGATAGATAGATAGATAGATAGATAGATAGATAGATAGCTGATAGATGGATACATACATACATAGATAGATGATATATAGATAGATAGGTAGATGATAGATGATACATACATATATATATATATATATATATCTTATATATATGTAGATATATAGAGGGCTTTTTTTTTTATTTTAAAGAGAAAATAGTCATAGACCTTCCCTGAAAAGACAGGTATTAGGGAGGTGGTTTAAATGTCTATGTAACGTCCCTTAACATCATGGAAAGTGTCTCTGATTCAGAATACCTCAAAAGGCAACAGTTGCTTGGAGTCTTTACAGCTCTGTGGTTTATCTTACCCATAGTTAGCAGATGTTGGGGGCAGTTTTGTGGAATACTTACAGCAGGAAAGGCTCTTTATAGATAAAAAATGTGCCTCTTCAGTGCTACATTGAAAACAATAGCATATGTAAAAATTTGAGATGGATGATGGAGGGCTTTGCTAACAGGTCCTGGCCTGCTGTGAAGAAGTGAAGAAGTACACAACAGAAGGCCAATATACAGAAGGTATTTGACTCACTTACATAACAATGGACCATACAGTAACTAGATTTGACATGTGAAAAATCACTAAACTCTTCCATAGGAGCCATATAGTTTTACATTGCCATCTGTAATGTATGTGTGATCCAGTTTTTCCATTTTTCTGGGGTTAGACATCACTACTATTTTTAAAATTTCAGCTCTTCTGATTTCATTTTCATTTCACTAGTAGTCAATGACACTGAACATGTTCATGTATACCTTTTTGTCATCTATGTATTAGTGAAATGTTTGTTCATTTTCTGATGGTCTACCTATGAGGTGTCCTCTCAAATTCTCATGTGTGGCTTGAATTCCAATGTAGTAGTGTTGAAATGTGGAGTTTGGAGAGATGTGATTGGGTCATGCCATTGGGCTCTTAATCTGTGGATTCACACAAAGATTCATAACTTGATGGCATATCTGGGTGTTGTGGAGACTAGGAAGTAGGGCCTACTTGCTGGGGAGAAGTGTACTTGGGGTGTACCCTGGAGGGGTCTGTCCTTTGTCCCTTTGTGTCTTTCTGTTTTCTGGGCACAAAAAGTAAGCAAGTTTGTTTGGCCACATGTTCTTTGTTATGGTGTCCTGCCTCATGACAAGTCCAGAAATAATATTTCCAAATGGCCCTGGACTTTAAGTCTGTGAAACTGTAAGCAGAAGGAAATGTTTTCTTTTTGAAATAGTTTCTCTCAGGTATTTGCAACACTGACGAAAAACTGGCTAGCACATGCAACATGTGCTCATTTCTTAATTGTTATTTTTTAAACTATTGGGTTTTGTGAGGTACTTGTATATATTAAATAGCATCCTTTATCAGCTATGCACTTTGCAAATATTGTCTCCCATTCTGTGGCTTTGCTATAGCACCATTTCAGAGCAATAGTATTTTTATTTTGTTGAAATCTTGCCAATCCTTCATGGATTGCACTTTTGGTGTCAAGTCCAATATATCTCTGGACCCTGAATATTTTCTCCCATTAAAAAAGTTTTCTAATTTCATATCTTACATTCTAAGTTCATGATCCATTTTGAAATATTAAAGTGAATTTTCAATGGCTCTAGTACCATTTATTTAAAGTGTTTTCCTTTCCCTTGAAATAGTTTGGTCACTGTCAAAAAATCAGGTGGATGTATGTGTGTGGGTTATTTCGGGCATCTTTATTTAGTTATATTGATCTGTGTGTCTATCCTTCTGTCAATATTGTATTCTCTTGATTACTTTGCTTATAGAGTAACCTCCAATATTGGGTAGACAGTATTGAGTAGGGGTAACTCTTCATTTTTCTTTTCTTAGGATTTCTTTATCTGTTAGAGGGCCTACTCCTTCTTAAATAAAGTTTAGAAAAAGTTCATTTATGTCTACAAGCTGCCTTGCAGAAATTTTGATGGGGATTTCAATACCCTATAAGTAATTTGGAGGAGAATTGACTTTTTATTATGTTGAATCTACTAAAGTGTATCTTTCCAATTACTTTAAAAATGTTGTTTTATTCACATTTAAAGTTTTATTCAGAATGCAGTTCCTGTTCAATTTTGCATATGTAAGCACTTTATTTTCTTTGGAGTTATTGTAAAATATATACTTTAAAAGGCTTATTTCTATTTTGTGTGTATATATGAGTATCTGCGTGTGCCACATGTATGCCTGGTGTCCACAGAGGCCAGAAGAGGGCATCTGATCCCCTGAACTGGAGTTAAAGGTAATCTGAGCCACCTGATGTAGGTTCTGGAAACTGAACCTGAGTCCTCTGTAAGAGCAGCAAGTGGGGATGGAGGGATGGCTCAGTAGTTAAGAGCACTGGCTTCTTTTTTAGAGGACCAAGGTTTGATTCCTAGCACCCACATAGCAGCTCACAGATGCCTTATAACTCCAGTTCCAAGGGATCAGACACCCTCTTCTGTCCTTGAAGAGCACTAAGCATGCAGGTGGTGCACAGACATACATGTGAGCAAAGCACCTATACACAAAAAATAATAAAAATAGAATTTAGAAAAAGAGCAATAAATGCTCTTAATTGCTAAGCCATCTCTCTAGTTTCATCAATGGTATGTTTTAAATTTTAGTTTTGGTGTGTTTATTGTTAGTATAGAGAAATGCAAGTGAGTTTTTGTCTTTTAGCCTGAAAGCACCCTGAATTACCTACTAATTCGAAGAGTTTAAAAAATAGACCCCCTTGTGCTGAATTGTATTCTTTCAAATTTATTGAATCTTATTTTATGTGCCAAAATATGATCTATCTTGGCAAGTACTATACAGGATTTTGAAAAGAACATGTATTTTCATATTGTTGGGTTGAATACTCTACATTTTAATTAGTTCTGGTTAGTTAGCTGTGATTTTTGAATCTCCCATGTCCTTAATTATATCTCTTTCTGTCTCTGTTAGATGCTCATATAGTCAAGTCTGGCCTTGAACTTCTCATCCCCCTGCTTCTGTTTCCTAAGTGCTGGAATTATAGCATGTGCTACGACACCTGACTTAGATGATGACTTTTACTTTGTCACAAATTTTATCTATTGTTGAGAGAGAAGAATTTTGAACTCCTAAACTATCATTAGAGATTTGGTACTTAGCTCTGTCGATTTTTCATTTCATAAAATTTGAGATTCTGTGCTTTGGTACATATAGAATATGGCTTCTAAATGATCCTAAGTTAGATAAAGCCTCTGTGATTCAAAATCTCAATGATGCCTTATTTCATTCAGAATAGATAGAGATTTGCTAGCAGACCCTTGAAAAGAAAAGTTTTCTGAGCTCTGGGTTTACTCAGTAGTACGCTGCTCAGATTTATATATTTGTATTTAACAAATGACACCAAACCTTAGTGTCTGCAAACAACAAGTCAGTATTATCTGGAATGCTTCTGTGAATTGGGTGGACTCATATGAGAGATGCTCATTTCATTTCTCTCATGAAGCTATAGTCAGATGAACCTGGATTTATAGTTGTCGTCGGCAGTTCATGTTAGATTTCACGTAGGAGTTCAGAAGGAGCCTTGGCTAAAAGATCTCCATGAGTCCTCCACCTTTTGCTTAGATTTCTGTTCATTGGCCACATGGTACCCACAGGGAACATTTGAAGAGTAGGAAGTAGAGAAAGCCTGGGTTTGAATTGGTGTGATGAAACTTGTATTCTTTTAATCTGATTGAAGTACTTACAGGATAGTGCAGACTCAGACCTCTGCATAGGGGGAGAACAACAGTGCACTTTGAAAGACATAATGTTGGTGGTGTTAAAGATGTGCTATCACCGTGGAGAAGCAGTAGGAGGTGTTTGAGAGTATAGCATGCCTTTTCTTTTTCTGGAAAGCACTCTCAGCTTGCCTGAAGCCCTTACTATTTTCCATCCATGGTCACTTTATAAGCAATTATATTTATATTTTCAGTATTTGGTACAGCCACTATAAGGCAGCATCAATGCTACAGTACCAGCAAGGATGCTAACAGGCTTGCTTGTGGTTTGTGATTAACACTGAATGATCACTGATAAATGAATCAAGGGATCATGGAGGTAATATGAGATAACTGGTGGAGCCTGGGTCTTTGATTAATGCCCATTCTTTCACAAAGCCTTTCTTTATTCACTAGGGCTTAATCAGGTGCCATGGCTACTCAAAAAATCCAAACCTTATAGATATCTGAGATCCCTGACACCATGCATTGTAGACTTCTGATGCCTTTTATATCTCTACTCAAAGCATTCCAGACAAATCCTAAACACCTTGAGGACAGGGACCACATCTATAATTTTTTCTCACTTCTTCTGGCCTTGGGATGCCTCATGAAGTTGCTATATGCATTTCATCTGACAACAATAACAAAACTGACATTGTTAAAATATCTCCTAATTTCCTAATACAGTCCATACAGGTGGAATTCCATGGTGTAGTCCCTGAACCCTGTGCCAGCTTCATCTTTAAATTTAATCTATACGTGTGTGTGTGTGTGTGTGTGTGTGTGTGTGTGTGAGAGAGAGAGAGAGAGAGAGAGAGAGAGAGAGAGAGAGAGAGAGAGAGAGAGAGAGAGAGAGAGAGAGAGAGAATGAATCAGGTTTCCTCCTTTCTGTTTCTCTCTTTGTCTTCCTTCCCTCTCTGGCTTGATGGATATATTGCTCTTCCATGCTTAGAGCATTCTTCCCTTCCAGTTACCTTCACTCAAGTACCCATTTGGTATGCTTCAGAGTACAATATCACTGTGTTAAAGGAAAATATATTATTTGTAAAAATGTGTTAAAGACAATTGTGTCAGGTATAAGGAGGAATGCAATGAAGTTTTGCAGTAGATGACAAGGGTTGGACTCAACTTCAAATACAATGAGGAAATACAGCGGTATAGTATACAGCCGAGGGATGGGGAGAAAGTCTGTGGGTTAAAACTTATTAGGAGGAAACATCAGGGACGAGGGGAGCATTTTGACCAAGCTGGCTTAATGTGATTCTTCCCGAAGACAGACCAGGGTGGTCATTATCACTTGTGGATTATGAGGGATGAGAAACGTGATGAGGAATGAAGTGCAGTGATCCTTGATAAGTCAGTTAAGAGCTTGTGAAAATGCGATCATGTAGACACAGACATGAAAGTCAAGGGTAAGGCCCAGCTGGGAAGAGGATTCAGATGATCCTAACTAACATTGATTAAAGAGACTCTTTGTCAAGAATACTTCCTCAAGGAGATCCACCTTAATCTTCCAAGTCCAGAGCAGGGACTTCTCTTTTGTGTTTTCAAGGCACACTGTATTTACCCATTAATCACTTTTTTCCATTGCCTTCTAATGTGATTATGTATTTGTCTGTCTCCCTGATCTCTCTCTAGCACTTTAGGGCATCTATTCTGACTGTCTCAGCTTGTTTCCTCCATAGACTTACAAGAGGTCTGACATAACAAATAGTTGTCTTCACTGATGTCTACTTTATGGTTTTTTTAGGGCCAGTTGTATAATGGGTAGATATTGGGAGAGTAAATAAAGAATGTGTGCCTTCTAAGGAGCTGTAACTAGTGTAGTCCCATAATCCTGGTTGCAAGAACCAAGGGCCTTCTTGGTAAGGCTCCATGTGTGTCCCACTTCATTTGGCCAGCCTGCCACCATCAACTCTGTGAGGACTGTAAATCTAGCATCTTTTTTCTTGCTTCAGCTCCTTCAGAGATGTAAGAGCTAGGGCATGATACTGCAGAATTTTAGTCAACTTATCTGGACTTTGTGAGCAAAGGAAACAGTACATTAACTCTGGGGTGCCATTCAGCTAATGTTCTTGGGACATGACTGGCCCCCTAAGGTCATTTGTCAAGCAGAATGATTATGACTAAATATAACTTTCCACCCTCTAAGTGGCTCTCAGCAGATAGGATACAGCAGGATATTTCATGTTATGAAGCAGCCCCAGGGTAGTAGACGTCAACAGCCCTGTTCGATTAATCCTTGGAAACACAGTCAGAATTAATGGGGAACTTGTTGAAAGTTGATCGACACCTTTTGAAAGGTGAAATTCTTTTCTGTTCCCATTAAGTGTTGTTAAAGGCCATTAGCAGAAATTGGAATAGAGAAATATGACCTTTTACGTGGTAGATTCAGAGGCTGAGAAGATGGACGAGATGGAAATATACTGGTAGCTTATAATAAGCACCTAGGTAGGGAGTGATAACTAAAGATTGAAAATTGACAAATGAGTCAGACTGACAGCGATCAAAGACAGAGAGGGATGGAGTGCTGTTTCCATGTGGGGATGGTCGGGAAGAGGAAAGAGATCATCAATAATCCAGCAGGGTTGCCTCCCCTGGGGACCAGATACAGATTACTCAGAAAGGGGCTAAAGTTTTCTAAGTAGGAGCAAAGAGAACTTTTGGTGGAAGAAGAAGAGATTGCTTTCCAGCTGTTGAGAGCGATGAATGTATAGTGTTCTCAAAGGTGCCAGGGTAACAGAGAAAAACAACAGGGGAGTAGTCAGGAGGTCCGAGACATCTGGTTATTGCAGTTGCAAAGTTACTGAATGATTCCCACTCTCCTAGTCGCACAGTTGGTTTTATTCTTCCAAGCGACTAATATAAAATTTCTTTGAAAGCTATCAAGCTATAAGGAATTCTCATCATAGCCATTCAACTGAATCAAATGTAAAAGAATATTGCTCTAAGGAAGTATGTGAAATTTTAATTATTTCCTCTGATGGAGGTGAACTTGTTTGCAGACAATCTTAACAACAGAGTTCAAATGATTTATCTTGGACTTCGGAGACATATATCATAATATTTTGATGGAGGAATACGAAGAGAGATGGAATGTTTATCAGCACAGGGCATGTGATTTGCGATTCCCTCTGACACTTTGGCTTGGCTCAGGTCATGAAGCCCTGACAAATGGGAGGAAGGAGCCCACCAGGAAGCAGTGAGTTAAAGGCCAGGGGGACCATCTGCTGGAGAGACATCCAGAATCTCCAAACCAGGAGTGATGCTTGAGAGTTGGCAGTTTTCCACCTATGGGCCTGAGTTGTTGTTAAAAGGTAGTTAATTTTTCAAGTCCTACCAGTAGATGAAGGGTTGGAACAGAGTTGTCATACTCATACTGACTCTTGGATAGTCACTATGCTAAGCATTTTATATGAACTGTCACTCAATCCTCAGAAATACCCTGTAGGGTTAGATACTACATTATCTTTGTTTTATGGTTGAGAGCAAGTTAAGGAAGATTACCAAGTTGGTCAAGGTCACATCTCTTACATAAAACATAAAACCTTACATTAAAGTGGGACATTAACTCCAAACAATGGGGTCAGTATACAACATTTCTGTTTGCATATATGAACTAACCTGAGGCTATGAGAAGGAAATGGATGTGATCTGCCCCATGTGCATAACATTTATTTGTGGAGGGGATTCAGTATAACTACAATAAGGTGATTGGTCTATTAATTGACCAGTTCATGGTAGAAATTCCTTTACATAGCCTGCCCTGTCTAAGCAGGACTTTAGTCCATTTCCACGACATTTTGCATGTTCCTCCCAAATTATCAAGTCAGAGTTCATTTTTTTTAAATGTGCCTCCTCAAAAGCATGAGATGAGAACTTAATCCTCAGGATGACAGTACTTGGAGGTGGGACCTTATGTCATGAGGATGGTGTCCTTAAAATGGATTAATGACAATTATAAAAGGACTTGAGGCTGAAAGTTTGATCTCTTGAGCTCTCTTGCCCTTTAGACTTCTGCCATTGGTGGCACAGCAAAAAGTCCCTTCTTACACCATAGGTATTTTCTGAATTTTGGACTTTCTAGACTTCAAAAAAATAAGGAAATACATTTCTGTCCTTTGTAAATTACTCAATCAGTAGTATTCCATTTTAGTTGTGTAAGATGTACTTAACAACCATCTACCACTTGCTTTACACAACAAATTATCTCCAGATAAATCAAATCATTAAATATCAGTAACACAAAATACAAAACTTTCAGAAGGAAATGCAAATGCAATTATCATCCCTTTGAATTTGATGGTTCACTTATCACAACATCTAGTGGAAAGTCTCTCTCATTGATTTGTTTGGGTTTCCTTGCTAAAAAAGAAGTTTTTACGAAGCTTCTATGGACATCTCATTTTCCAGACTGAAGTGCAAAAATCTTTTCATTAATCTGCTGTCTGTTTGAGGAGTTTCATGGAGCAGCAAAGATAGTTGCGCAGAATTGTTTCTGACAAATGCTCTGAGGCGAAAGGCTTTTCACACCGACAGAACCCTAAGTCCAGTTAAGCACATGCAACCTTCCAAAGGGACTGTTCCAAGGCAACACCAGACTGGTCAAGTAATGGCAGTGCTGTGAGAATCATTCCCCAAGGAGGTCCAGCCCCTTTCTGCTCCCTGCTGTCTTCCAGGATTTTAATTGTCATTGGGAATGTAGACTATGACTTCTCAGGACTACTTTGGAGCTAGAGTGTACAGGGTCATGCATGGGTAAGACACAACACCACAAATATCACTGTTCTTATTGAGATCTTCCACTATTTTGCTTGGATAAATCAACCTAAGATCATTGTAGACCCTTGGTTTATTCCTAGTTCGGAGAATGTTGATTTGGGACATTTTGCTAGTTTTCCCATTGCTTTTACTAAGAAGAGGATTTGGGCAGGCTTCTCCATTTCTCTTTTACTTCTCTGCATATGGTTTCCAATGGCAGCTTTGAAGTCTTGGCCAAATGCAACACTGGAGTGCATTTGTGGTTTCGAGGTGCTTTCTTTGTCTCCTGCATATTGTCACCTCTTTTCTGTTTCTTTCCTTGTCTCCTAATTCTTTTTGTTGAAAATTGGGCATGCCAGGTAATATATTGTATCAACTAGATATTGATTTCCATCTCCCCTCTCCAAGGCTTACTTTGGCTGTTACTTTCCTGTTTTGTGGTTTAATTAAACTATTACAGCAAGACAGAGTTCTCCCTCAGTGTGAAGTCTTCACATTGATATGCAGAGATCACAGCCTCAAGCATGTGCACCATCGCTGCGGGATGGCAGAGGCTTCCTCAGAGCTGTCTGTGACTTTCTCTTGCCCTGATCTTTCAGTTAAGCTGAAATGTGCATTTGCTGCAATCACACCCAGATGCTAGGCTTCGCCGCATGCTGGGCAGGGATTGCTTTATTGTTTTTGGAACATGTCCTGGGGCACCAATTGTTCAACAGTCAGATCCAATTAAATTTGGTACTCTTCCAACTTGTAGTATTCGAGACAAGTCTTTGAAGTTTGTTCAGATCTCAAGAGTGCTCATCATCATTGTCTCTTTCCTTGGCTCTCCTCAGGAAAGTCGTTTGTCTGGGGTTTGGACTGTGCCTCTTAATTAACAGACTTTTCAGCAGCTTCTTAATTGTTTACCACCAAATATGCCTTGTTACTGAGAGTTACTACAGTCTCTTTGGATAGAGCCAGCTGCTTTAGGAAGAGCTTTGGAAATCTCTGTTTTAAGGTCTTCCCCTGTTGCTGAATCAGAAAATATCTGAGAATCATTCATTGCTCTACAGTTGGGTATTGAGACACTGCTCCACTTTTCTTGGAATTGTGCTCATGCTTTATGACCAGGACAGTTAGAAAGGGCAGTAACCCGTGGTCTTCTCACCTTGGGTATCCTAAGACTGGAGCTCTGCCTATGAGTGACCTGGGTCAAGGGCATCTGGTGGACCAGTAGTAATCAGCTACCCCTGGGAGTAGAGTCTCTTCTCTATGATGAAGTCTGATGGAAGGAAGACACATTTCACCATCCTTTTTGACCACACTTGTGTTCACCAGGAGCTTGTCAGTTGTAGGGCAATAATGGTACAGGTATATGACTCATCCCTCTTGATGATCTCCGTAGACCGGGGGCTAAAGGAGGTGGCCTGTGTTTTCCATGAAGCCTATCCAGAATGAAGTTTCTTTTTTAATTAAAATATTTTTATTATTGTATATCTGTAAGATGCATGTATTCATTCAGACTCAGCTTGGGGGGGGGTAGAGGAAGCTCATGGTTTAGGTGCATAGATTTCTTTTGTTCTCACCTGGATTTAATAGATTTACTTAATATTTCTTTATTTGATATCTTGCCTTTGATCATTTTGATAGGCTTTAGATGGTTGGCAGTTTTTCACTGAATTTATTATATTTTAAAATGTTCACAAAGTCATCTGGAAATTTCACCTATATTAGATAAACTGTCTTTTTCCGTACCATGATTTGTTTGGTGTGTTTGTGCATGTGCAAACGTGTGTGCATGCACATGTGTGTATGTGTATGTGTGTGTGTGTGTGTGTGTGTGTGTGTGTGTGTGTGTGTGTATGCACACAGGTTAAAGGACAACTTGTGGGAATCAACGCTGTTCTTCTTCCATGTGCATCCTGTGGACTCCACTGAGGCCTGAGAGCAAGCATCTTTGGTCACTGAGTCATCTTTTACAGCCCTAACAAATTTGAATGATTTGAACTTCATACAACATGGTCACTGCAACCATGAACATGCAGCAGCCACTGACACTCGCACCCAATTTGACCCTATAGCATCTGTCATGGATAGGGTTGGGACTTCATGGGGACACTTTGGTACTTATAGGTAGTTAACGGTTGCTGGGAGAATGGTCTTCAGCTGCAGCCATCATCAATTTGCCTGTGTCCAGGAAATAACCCCCTACCCATGCTTGTACAAGCAACCTTAATTTAACTCAGTAGTTAAAAAAAATACATGGAATTGTTTCTTCTTCTTAAAGGTGGATATCCCTGTGGTCATTGAATTTTTTATGCCCATCTTTCTCTACAACCTAAAGAGGATTCTGCATTCCACGAAAACACTTGTTACTTGCCAGTATCAACATTGTGCCCATATTATACCCTTGAAATGATGTGTTGAGAATGGCACTTGGCTCCCTGACAAAAACCAGTTTAACCATTAGGTAAACACCAGACACATCTTATTCGTTAAGGGGTATTACATAAAATCCACCTAACACTTCTTCAAAAATGTTTAAAATAAGCTTGGCATGAAGGCATAGGCCTGTGATGTCAACGCAAAACAGGTAGAGGTGAGAGTTCCCGAAGTTCAAGGCCAACCTGAGCGAAAGAGTATGACCTCATCTGAAAATAAAAAAGCAAAGCAAAACAAAACAACCTCACAAAACTTATGAGGTGAAAAATAAAACAAACAAAAAACAAAACAAACAAAAATCATAAGAAGTCTGAGAAATAACCACCACAGTATAAGAAACCTGAGAGGATATTATGGATGGATAAACATCCTGAGGGATTCTGGGTAAAATGTTGGAATAGAGGGGGACATTAGCTTAAAATTGATAAAATTTGAATAGATTATGAATTTTATTTAATTATATATTAGCAACATTAGTTCATTAATAGTAACAATACACCACACTAGTGTGAGATGTTAATAACAGGGGAATTTGTGCAGTATGTCTGTAAATTTTAATTTTAAAAAAGATCTTCCAGTTTAAGCAGATAAAGCTGGTCTGAGCATAAATAAACTCATTGTACTGAGATTTTAGATCCAGAGTGCAGAATCAAAGCCTCTATTTATTTTTCCTTTTTGTTTTGAAGCAGGGATTTATGCATACCATGCTGTCCTGAAACTCTGTATGTTTCCAAGAATGACCTCGGGTATCAAAGACAAACACAGGGGTTTGTGAATGCAGGGAACTACTCTCTAAATAAAGCAACATATCAAGCCCCAGAACTCTATTTTTTCTGTTCAATGCTTTCTTTCTTATAAATCTCTTTTAAGGAAAACATCAGGTGCATACAAAAAGAAGGAAATAAATAAATAAATAAATAAATAAATAAGGAAAGAAAGGAGGAGAAAGAGAGAGGGAGGGAGAGAGGAAGGGAGGGGGGAGGGAGAGAGGGAGGAAAGAAGGAAGGAAGGAAGGAAGGAAGGAAGGAAGGAAGGAAGGAAGGAAGGAAGGAAGGAAGGAAGGAAGGAAAACAACATTGTAAATGACCACCAGAGGGCAGTATGATCCCGCATTTGTTCTAGAGAGAGTCCAATGTTTCGTGCCGCAGACACGAAATCGTGCATACCATATCTCCTTGGAATTATATGTAAATATTATACACAACGGTATAATGAGGCTCTGAGATCAGTCGTGCTGAAAACAAACTTGTAAATTTTTGTCAGAATAAGAGTATGCTTCAGGCCACTATGAAACATTTTGTCATTTTTTAAAAACTAAATGATAATAGTGTTTTCACATTTGGAAAACTGTTAATAGGAGTAGAATTGACACTATATAGGTTATGAAATATATTTCTGTTGAAATATTACATAGTAGTTAGATAAATCACGCTTTTTGAGACTATTTAATTGAGGGAGTATTCATAGTTTTAGATAAGAAGTAAAAGAAGCATATTTGCATATGCAACACAGCCACAAATTTATGTGTTTTTGTGTACCTTGGGAAACAACACTAGAGAAACATAGTTAATAGTAGTTATTTCTGAGATTTGGTGTTAAAAGCAATTTTTAATTTCTCCTTTATGGACTTATAGTTTACCGATGGCTTGTGCATAAAATATATTCTTAAACTAACCAGAGAAGAATACATGACAGAGCCAGTATTTTGTGAGCCAATATTATTATCCTTATGTATTCTAAATTTATTTACTTTTTTCACAAACATTTTTAAATGCTGGATTACTTGATCTCTGTGAAGGGAATGGTAAGATGCCCTGGATGGGCTTGATTTAGCTAGTTCTAAATGCAGACTCTCTCTCTCTCCAGCAAGCCTCAAGGAGCTGGATGCAGAAATATGAAAAAAAGAAAGAAAAAAAAAACCCAGACCCCCAAATCTAGCAGGCCAGGCTGCTGCTCTTCCTTTAGCTGATGCTGAACTGTGGGGTCTGAGGCAGTATTCCCTCACAAATTAGTGTTTTTTTTTTCTCTGTTGCCATGAAAAGAAAATGGTTGTATAGGCCTTGGGCTAAATCCGCATGTCAAGGTGACCCCCAGAAAACAGATGCTTTATCTGTCTGTGTGCATATAGGTACAGCTTTCGGTTTCCTCCTACTAGGCAAGTACATGATACTTACCCATGCTGGAATTCCCACTCTTTCTCAGGGAACTAAGAGGAGATAGGCTGGCTGGGAAACTTCCAGTGCCCTCTGTACAGGCTTGATGGCACTTACATACAGTCAGGGACAAATCCAAGCACCAGCATGTGCCCAGAAAGGGTTACAATATTTTTAAAAAATCAGAAATACCTTTCAGGTACTCAGTTCCACTCAGGGCAGGCTGGAATCCAGCCACAAGCTTCAGGATGCTGGGGGATGAGGGCAGCTTGATGTCAATCCCAGCTTTCATAGTAATTCTTTGTGCCATCTTGGACACCTGTTTCCTCACACTAGACTAGAGCTTCATTGCCCCATTTAAAAACCAACAAAGAAAACCAACCAATAAAAACAATAAGCAGTTTATCTAAGAAACTGGCTCCTTGCTTCATTTGGAATCAAAGTTCAGCTCTGTTGTATGGAACCCATGGGTGGCTCAAAAACGATCCAGTCTCTACATTTCTCTTTGCTCTCCCTTGGTCCTGCCTCAGCTCTTCTTCACTCCATTCCAACTGCACCCCAGCACCTGAGAACCATTTCCACCTTTTATCTGGATGGCTAGCTTCTAAAAATTGGCTGTTTTGCACTCAGATCTCAGCTTAAGTACTATCTTCGCCATCTTGTGGTACAATTGAAGGCACATTCTCCCCATGACTCTTTCCCTACAACCTTGTTTCATTTTTTTCTTGGAAATCATTGTGTCTGTTTTATTTGGCTTATCGTTGCCTTATTTACTATCTGTCTTCCTTCGCTGACTCTAAGCTTCACAAAAGCACAGAATCTTGTAGAATTGGTTCATTTCTGAATTCCCATTGATTCAAGCCATGCTTGATACACAGTTGTTATGGAATGAGTGGAGAAACTGATATTTACCAATTTAATAAACAACTTCAGGGCAGTTACTTGGTAGTAACATCTATTCTAAGTGTAATCTCATCCAATTCTTACAATATCCCTCTAGTTTATACCATTATCCTTCCCATTTTAAAGACAAGAAAACTGAGACAGAGTAAGGCTGAATAATTTGTTCAAGATTGTGCTATAGCTTACAGAGATTGTTGTTTCGAATCCCACCAAAGACCGTGCAAAACTAGATGCCTTTTACCATGACTTGCCATGTTTATAGAGGAAACCAAGACTCAGCCAAGTTAGGCATCTTCCTCAGTATCACATAGCCAGGTATGTGGCATAGCTAGGTATGTGGTACAGAAGAATCTGGAAACCAGATTATCTGATGCCATAGTACTCTCAATCAAGACTGCACGATGATGGCTGGCTCGTATCAGGTAGGGCACACCTGGTCTTTCTATACAAAAAGTCTGAAGGTCACAGAAGACAGGTATTGGGCCCCCATATGCCACTTTGCTATATTCAAGTGAGTGGAGACCTGGGAAGAAATTATGGTTGAAGGAGAAGGAGTCCTATGATGCAGTCTGCCTGGACCATGATGGGCTAGATTGGGCCTCTCTTTGAAGCTGGCTATGTTCCTGCTTCCCATTGAGATTATTTCTTTAAGAAGCCAGGTCAGAGAAAAACGGCTAAGGCCAAAGGAGTCTCAGAAGAAACTGTTGAGCCACTTCCTATCTGTCCTGTTCCAGGAGCAAGTAGAGCCACTCTCGGGCTGTATGTCCAGCTGGACAGGCATCAGTGCAGGCCTAGCAAAGGTCTCTGGGAAGTCCAGAGGTACAACCCAATGTCCAGGATGCTGAGGCAGATGCTTCTCTCGGGACACATTGACAGACTAGCAACACTGAGCACTGGGGAGATGACAGCAAACCCAGACAGATGAAGGGAACACCTCCACCCATCAAACACACTCATGAGCTAGTCTGGGCTGCCCTGGCCAACCCAGGCAAGCCACACATTCTAGGTAATGCTTCTTTCATCTGTTTATCTAGAAGCACTTCCTATTTCCAAAGTATGTGCAGGACCACTACAGTGTACAAAGCCAGAGGGCGCTGTTCACTTCACTGCTTTTTGAAATGGTAACCCTTCAGTTGCCTGGAAGGTGTGCAGAGGCCCTCCCTGCTGTTCCTGCTTCATGTGTGGGTATTCTTTTGGATTCATGCTTTTTTTCAAAGACGGGGTTTCGCTGTGTAGTCCAAGCTGGCATAGAACTCCCAGCAATCCTCCTGACTCAGCCTCCTGAGTACTGAACTTGTAGAGGTTGGCCCAAACACCTGATGATTACATATGGTGCTCAGCTGTGCTGACTACACCTTTCAATCCAGGGGTTCCCCAGAGGTCCAGCTGTGATCACCGAGAGCCCCTGGGATGCCATTTGCTCTCTTGTAGCAATCAAACACTTAGCTGTGGTCCCTTAATGTTCATCTAGGTTAAATGATGAGGTTTTCACTGATCTCTTCAGCCAACATGTACTAAGTATTCAGTAACCGTGAAAAAAAAGGGAAAAGCTTCCATTTATAAACACTGATAATGAAAGATTACAGATACAAGACTGTAGGCCTTTCTAACTAGGTTTTATTATTTAAAAGTCAGGATTTCTTCATAGTTTTCAATATTTAGTTTCAAATTTAAATACACTGAATTTACTGTTTATTATTTTGGCAGATCACGAAGAGCATAAGAACATGTATCCCTCTGCATGTGTTTTCCGAGTGTGTCACAGGTACAGATGGCAGACAGAAAGTGCCTATGCCTTCCCCAACCCATCTCAAGTTGATAGCTCTCTTAAGAGTTTGTTCACTCAGAAGTTTGATCATTAGCTTTACTCGGAATCGTATCTGAACAGGATAAGATTGCTAAATTGTGTTTGCAGTGAAATGCCTGAATAAGTAAATGGAACCTTTTAACACTTGATTAATAACTATGAAGATCTGCTGAAACAGGATGTACAGCTGGTTATGAGTAACAACAGCACATGTCTACCATGAGCCAGGTACCTGAAAGGGTACTTCATGCACATTACCTCTTCATTTAGTCAATGCCTATGAAACAAAGGATGCTCTCTATTTATAGACATGCCATCTGAGGATCAGGGAGAGGAAGTGAGTCGCCTAAGATACAATAGCTTGTAAGCGGTAAAGCAATGAGGTAAATATTTCAGGCTCATGTCTACTTGGAAAACTTAAATACCTTATTAATCCTGATTAAAATGTGCTGTAGTAAACACTACATCTTTTCTGAGATGAAGTCTTACTTTGTTGCTCAACCGCAGTCAAGTGATGGATCTTGCTACAGAAGTGTTGCTCAAATCACTGGGCAGTGATCCTCTTGTCTCTGTCTCCTGAGTAGCTGGGACCACAGGCAGGTACCATGATGCCTGGCTTCATTAAATTATTTTTAATCTATTTTCTCTGACTTCTGAATGGCCTTGCCATATTATTTTTCATCTCCCGACTTTGGGGTGTCAAGAGAGAAGGGACTCCAATATAGTAGCCCTTAATATCACTATACACTAGGGCAATGGTTCTCAACCTTCCTAATGCTATGACCCTTTACAACAGTTCCTCATGTTGTGGTGATCTTCAACAACCATAAATTTATTTTCATTGCTACTTCATAACTGTGATTTTGCTACTGTTATGAATCTGGTTGAGAATCACAGACTGAAAGGCACTGGGCGAGAGCATCAAGAACATGCTGTACTCAGAGGCTAGGTGAGTGGGTGGCATAGGGTACAGAGCTGGGCCAGCAGAGCAGAGCCTTGAACATCTTGTCATCACCATCAGCTGATTATCAGAAACTTTCAAGTGAGCCCAGGAGCATCAGAGCCTGGTGTTATGTGGCCAGGTCCTTTCATTTTCCAACTGAGATGGGGTTTCATTGTGTATCTCAGGTTGGCCTTCAACTTGTGGCTGTTCTCCTGGCTCTGCCTTTCTCAGTGCTGGGATTACAGGCATGCGCCACTACACCCAGCTTGGTCTGGTGCTTTTCTTGGACAGAAGTGGCTTGGACTTTAATTCCATCTTGTTATGCATACTTTCCTGTTAAGCTCCTCATGTTTGCAGCATGGACTATTATGGTATAGCAAGGAGAACAGGAACCTTGGAGAAAGCCCTGACGCTAGGTCCTTGCTATGTCTCCTCCAGCCCAGTAACTTCATGAGCTCAAGTATGTCACTTTGTCTTTCTGGCCTTTTCTCCTCTCTGGTTTGGTGGGAAGATTAAACCAGCATCTCAGTCAGTGTCTTGTTCACAATTAACTTTCAATAATGAATATACTTCTTATTCCTACTCTGCTCCCACATTTCAGCCCCAGACATCCCGACATTTTTTTTTCATGACTCACTCTCCATGTTAAATGAGACTGGTGCCTTGAGAAATTGTTGTGTAGCTACCAAGTGGTACTAACCCTCATCACTACCACCTTCAGGCATCAGGGAAGCTTCATTTTACCAAGTATGGGTCTGCCTGACCCTTCCCCTGGGTCCCACCCAAACAGGAACATCTACAGGTATCCCTTAGCATCTATATGGATTTGTGTCAAGATCTCTGAGAGGCCAGAATCTGGGTGTGTCAAAGTCCCATTTATAACACAGTATAGTACTTCCACACATGCCCCCAACATACTTTCTATCATCTCTAAATTGCTTTCAATAAATAACACAAGGAAATGTTACATAAGTAATTGCTACTTTATAGTGTTTAAGAAAAACACGAAAGAAAATGTTCCTACATGTTCAGAACAGATATAATTAAAACAAATTTCAATCCTAAGCTGCAAAGGTGGTCAAGGCTGATAGTACCTATACCACGCATGAAAAAAGATGGAAAATTTCAACATAATGAGATTCCTGACCCAGACTCACACCATGGCAGCAGACCCTCAACATCAGGGTAAAGAATTTAGCTGAAGTCCAGTCTGCAGGGAAACATGTACAAAAGACTCGTGTCTCTACCATATTTTGTACTCCACATATAGCAATTTTGTCATTGCAAAAAGTGGACAGAGATTAATTTACATTATGAGGTTTTATCTAACATACAGCATGATGAGTAACCGCTGTTTTTCTGTGTTCTCCATATTTTGAGACAGAATCTTGCTATGCAGTCCAGACTGGCCTGTAACTTGCGATTCTCCTGTCTCAACAACCCCAAGTGCTGGGATTAGAGACAAATGTCACCCAGGCTCAGCTCATGAACAGATCCTAAATAATCTACACACACACACACACACACACACACACACACACACACACACACACACACAAACACACACACACACACACACACACACACACACACACACTGATAACTGTGAGATGATGAGTGTGCTGACAAACGCAATGGTAGTGGTCATTTTAAAGTAATCACTTATGTGTACAACAGATTGGCACATTATATACCTTCAGTTTCTACAGTTTTCTTTAATTCTATACCTCAAGAAAGCTGTGGAGTTGACTCTGGGATCAGACAAATTTCTGTTCAAACTGTGTCTTGGTCTCGCTATTTTTGTAGCTCTGGGAGAGGCATTTAGATTCTGCAAAAATCAGGTGCTTTACCAGTTAATGGCAATAATTCTAACCCCCATCTAATTCTCTTATTCAACTCTGTTTATTAAGCTCCCAACTTCATGACGAACACTGTGCTAGGCCTGGGGATACAATAAAGAGCAGGGAGATTAGCATGAATCATCACACCATAAAGGTAAATTTGCCGCTTTTGAAAGCAGTGACAAGGGTACATGGACTTATGAGACAATATCTGGCTTAGACACGGAAGTAATATTGACAAGACTTACTTCGTGATAGATTGGAGTTAGAAGTTAAGGCAGAAGAATGAGTCAGGAATCGTTGTTTGCTTGCTGGATGACAGCAGGTGTCATTCATCAAGGCCAGAAGTATTGGAAGGGTCAGGTTTGGGGAATAGTTTTGGCGGGGGAGGATACATGACATGCGTATAAACAGAAATTCCCGGCTAGATCTCAGGGACATTTACATATTTTGTCTCATTCAAGTAAATCACAATGGCAGTTTCCTTAGCAGAATTATTATATTTCTTTTTCTGGAATGGGGGCAGACTCAGAGGATTGCAGTGACTTGTCCTGGATCAGTTAGTTAGTGGCAGATTCCAGACGAACTTGCATTCTGTGGTTCAAATGTATGTTTTTCCCACTAGTTCACCCTGTGGGGCCTGGCAGGACCAGCAGGAGAAGGGAAGGGCAGCTGGGCCACAGGCAAGGAGTCTAAGAAGGCAAGAAGAGAGGCAGAAGTAGAAATGGGGAAAGGGAGCCGAGACAGAATTTGTGGCAAAAGCAGAGGCGATTCTCTCCAGTGGCATGATTAAGATTTATTATTTGGGGATGGGTTGATCAGGCCGAATGGAGGGTCACATTTCATAACCTCTCCCAGATTTTGGCCCTGATCTCAGAGGTAGCCGAGTGGGGAAGATATGAGGAGGCAACTTATGAAGTGGCCCAAGGCCCAGGGCTAAATTTGAAGTTAGCATGGGGATTTCAGTCAGAAGAGTCAAGTTTCCAGAGCCGTGGCGATGTCCAGCAGCTGAGGCTCCACAGAGGGGTGGAAAGCTGGCCCTTCCTGGCTAACACTTTGGCCCCCACCTTCCTGTCACCTGCTCTATGCCACTGGCGTTCTAGGAAGCAATGACAGCCACTTTCTTGGCTTGAAGTTTCTCATGTCATCCGAAACAGGGTGTTGTGCAGTGCAGTGAGGCTGAAGAAGAGCTGGACGACACATAGGTGGATATGGCCTGCCTCCTTCAGGCTCTCACTGACTTCCTCAAACCATAGGCCATCTACCTCAAGTTTCCCACACCACACAGTTCTAGTTTCTGCCCTGGGGGACCTGACTGATGCAAGCTCAAATTTGGGGATCTCCAGTAGGACTTCCATTGTCTCCTGCATCACCCTAGTGACTTTCTGGGTGTCAACTAAAGCCTCTGGGGGTATTGCATATTCTTGTGAATTAGGTTTTTGTGTGGCAATCTTAATCTTTGGATTCTTAAAACTGTTTTGTACATATGTAATGTGTACAATGTGAATATAGTGAAATGATTTTTGTAGTCAAATAAATTGACACACCTGTATTCTCATAGTTCTTTTTTTCTGTGATAAGAGCACCTTCAATTCACTATCCTAGCAAATTTTCAGTGTGCAATTCATTATCACTTATTATAGTACCCATGCTGTACATTACATCTCCTGACTTATTTGTCCTATGGAGCTACAGTTTTGCACCCCAGGACCTCATCCCTGCCACTAGCCTCAGGCAGCCATCTTGTCTGCATGTACTCTTCCCATTTGCATGTACTCATTTTTTCAACACAATATTCTAGATATAAGGGAGACTGTGTAGTATTTGCTTTTTTGTATCTGGGTTATTGCACTTAGAATGATGATCTCCATTTTCATCCATGTTGTTGAAAATGGTAAAGACTTCTTTTTTGTAAAAAGGTAGACTAATATTCCTCTCAGTGTGTGCAACAATTTCTTTGTTCATCACTTGATGAATATTTAGATTGTTCTCATACCATGACTATTGTGAAGAGTGTAGCAATGAACACCGGAAGGCAGCTAACTCTTTGTGGTATTGATTTCATTCTGGGTGGCTGTATTTTTTTTTTAGTAACTTCTATATTGCTTCCCAAGATGGCTACACCAGTAAAAATTCTCTCTCTCCCTCTCTCTCTTTAATCATCAGGAAAACCTAAAGCAAACGCAGTAAGCCTGCTGTCACCTGAATGGCCACCCCAAAACCAAGGAGAGCTACAAGACTTCTGGGCCTTCTTGTATATCTGTATCTCTGTATTCGTATGGTATTAGGTTGCCCGTGATTCCCCAATTCCTAAATGGCAGTGGCTTAAACAACGTAAATGACGTGTTTGTAGGACATCAACATTTGGAACTGGGTTGTACAGAGTTGGTGGGATGGTTTCATGACCATGGTTAGTACCATAACTCCTCCCAGCTCTCTGCTGAGCCATTCTGTAAGGAGTTCTTCCTTCCACCTTCATGATCTAAGCTGATTGCAATAGCTCTCTTAATCCTTGTTCACTAAAAGCAGGAAGATGGGACAAAGGACAATGACAGGCCATCCCTTTCCCACTTTAGAGGATCTTTAAAAGACTCCAAATAACACTTTCATTTGTGTCTCGTTGAACTGGACCTCACAGAATGGCTACAAGGAAGGCTGTGGAGTAGGGTTTTTTTATTTTTTATTTTTATTTTTTAGATTGGGGACTTTAGTTAAGGGAGGAAGGGGTGCGCAGTGGGATAGATAACTGGCAGTCTCTGCTACGTTCTGTGCAGAACTCATTAGCTTTACAATGTCCTGCTTGTATTGTCAAGGACTAATGAGAAAAGAACAGAGGAGGACTTAATACATAAATGATGGCTTAGTCTCCGGTGAAGGCCAAATGACGTCCCTGAGGGCTGTAAGAATGACAGTTTAGCAGTAGATCTAATAGGAAAAAAGTGGTGCGAGAGCTGAGTCATCGCCTGCCTCACAGTAATATAGCATGACGAACTCAAAAGAACCTGTATCCCAGTCGGCACCGCAGTCACGATCTGAACAGCAATTTAATTTTAGAAAAACAACATCATCTACCTTGTTCAAATAACTGTTGTTCATTTGATTTTTATTGGTCTTGTAGTTTTGTTTACATTTCATTTGGAAGTTTGTTTCAGCTTTAAAATTGTATCTCAGCCACAAGCATAAGGAGTTTGCAGTTAATTTTCTCTTAGTGCATAGCAGAACACTGTAATGAAAATGAGTCAATAATTAGGAGATATATATGTACGTTTATACATATACATATATATATATATATATATATATATATATATATATACTTTAAAGGGGATACACAACAGAAAAATGTTTTCTGAAACCACCAGGAACTATTGCAGTAGGCGGAAGGACTGTAGGTGTTGAAATCCCCAAATTAAGGCATCTGACTTCAAATTCAAGGTTCTTTTCACACCCCCGCCCCCACACATACACACAATTGCAGGCGATGAGGAGAGAGGTCTGTGCTGGAAAGCACAGCATGTGATCTGAGGTGTCCAACAGAGAGGTCACATGGTAGGCTTCCTGTCTGACCCCCGAGCCTCTCTAAAGCCAAGGGCCTGGGTCAGGGGGCGATGGTGACAGTGACTGTTTAGGGTGATGTAACAGAGCAGCTGGGTGGAAAGCTGATTCAAACACTATGTCCCTGACAACCAAGAGTCCTTAAGTTAGTTCCTGAGTACATATGCTTAGGTGAACATTTGACAAGCAGAAATAATCTCGTGGCCAAATGTATGGAAAAGTGTGCCCTCCCTTGTTCCTGGTAACCTCCCACCTCCAACCATCTGCCACAGGAGGTGACACATGCCTAGTCACACTCTGTTCACTCTTCTGTAACCTGGAGGGCAGAGGGGCTGTGACAGATGGTAGGGCCTCTTCTGAAGCTGAAGAGTTGAGTAGGCAGGTGCTTTCAAAGGACTTGGTGTAGGCTATTTATCCACTGGGGAAAACAAGGCTCCTTCTCTTTCCCTCTGAGGCAGATGTAAATCTTCCTGAGGCTTGGATGAGGCCAGTAATTTTGAACACTCTCTTAAATTCTCTGTCTGTTGCAAGGGAATTCCACAGGGCTTCAGAGATTCAAATATAGTCTTTCTTAGCAGGGTGAAAGATGAATCAGTGGAGGGAGGAAGTGGGACCCAAGCAAAAAGAAATGGACAGAAGAGGATAGAGAGGGGGCAGGTGAGATTAAGGATTGAAAAGACCTTCTATATAATTCTTATGAAAGAATGTCTATATAAACGAAGTACTAGGAAGACAGCCTACCAAAGCCCCCGTCTCTCCTCAAGTAGAAAAGTAGATGCTGGGTACCTATGCTGCCCATTGAGTGTGTGTGCTGTGATTTCTCCAAGTGGAGAATTATACACCCCCAAACCCCTCTGCTGGAAACTTTCAGTGCTAACAAACTGGCTCCAAGATTGTGGCATCTACGAATATCTAGAAACTGGAAGGGAGCTTCAGGGTAAGCCATAGCACACAAGGTTTGTTGAAGTGACCTCTGGGATAGAGTGGGTTGAAAGAGCAACAGTATGTGCACGGACAGAACCCACGCTATTCCTCATCCAAGAGGGTTTTCTACAGTAGAAAGTAATTCGTGTAGTGGTGGGAAGGGAAGCCACAGGAAAAGCTAACAACTTCAAATGCAGACAGATCCCCAGGTTCCCGGAGCTTCTTTCCTAGCACACTCCCCTCAGATTTTCTCACCGAGACCTGGGAGCTCTGGCTTCACCATCTCCATAGTCCTTCTCTTCTCACATCCTCCCTGCTCCACTTTCTTTGTAACTGACAAACAGTAACTGTATAAACGTATGAGATACAAGGTGGTGCTGTGATACGTGTGCATATTTTACAGGGTGAAACAAGGGTAACTATACGTGCCTAGGCTAACAATCTAAATGTTCATAGATGTCTTGCTGCATACCTACAATGGAATACAATTCAGCTCTAAAGAAGACAGACACTGCCAGGTTCATCTACATGTATGGAACTGGACAGCATTATGCTAAACCAAGTAAGTTAGGTACAGAAAGGTAATACTTTCGTTTATACTGTCTATGTGTGAAATCTACAAGAAAGCCATCAAATATGCGTAAACAGAGTTGAGGATGCTTACCAGGGGCCAGTGGAGCAGGATGGGGACACAATTGTCAAAGGGTACAAAATTGGAGTTAGGAAGGAGGAGGAAGTTTTACTGCATAGCATGGTCTCTACAGCTATGAAGATTGAATATTTAAAAATAACCAAGATAATACATTTTAATTGTTCCCTAACATAAAGAGAAGTAGGTAAGGTTATTTATCCCAACTTAATAATTCTCCATCTCCTTTTACTATTCTCCTTTTCCTTTCTAGGCTCTACTCATCCCCCCATCTCCACCTTCCACTCCACATGATAAAGGTCCAGACTCAGTATCTCATACTCAGTAGTGCCAATGAAGAAATAGTAATGTATGTAGTGAGATTTCCACCACACAGAAAAAACTTCAAGTTGGTCATAGTGATACCTATTTTAAAAATGGAGTAACATGATCAGAGATATTAGGCAACATAGCCAACCCCATAGAGAATAGCTGAGGTTCAAAGTCAAAACTCCTTGGCTATTCAGCCCATTCTCATTCCACTCTTCGGAGGGAATCCCAATGCTTGTAAATATAGTCTGTGCTTTTGAGTCCCACTAAAGCCAAAATCAGAATGTGTGTGTATGTGTGTGTGTGTGTGTGTGTGTGTGTGTGTGTGTGTGTATGTGTGTGTGTGTGTGATGTTTCTATGATCACAGAACTCAACAGGTAGAAGCAGGAGGACCAGGAATTTGAGGGGAGTCTGGGACACATGAAATTCTATCACAAACAAACAAACAAACAAACAACAAAAACAACTTGCCAGTCTAGAAGATCTATCTCTTCTTGATCTCTAATCTCCTTTCCCCCTTTTGCATTTACTTATTTGTGGTGTGTGTGTGTGTGTGTGTGTGTGTGTGTGTGTGTGTGTGTGTGTGCTTGCCATGGCATGAAACTGGAAGCTAGACGACAATGTCTGGGAGTTGGTTCTTTCACTATGTAGGTTCTTGGGCTAGAATTCAAGTCATCAGATTTGACAGCAAGTGCCTTTGCCCGCTGAACCATCTCTCTGGCTATGGAAATTCATATTCCTAAGCTCCTACATCAGTTCTTCTTTTTCCCCTTGTGAGCCCTGATACAGCACAGGTGAGCACTGTGTCATAAACCTGGATTGTGCTCTTAGTTTTTTGACATAGACTGCTTAGTTTTTGTCAACTTCACACAAGCTAGAGTCATTTGAGGAAGAAGGAATATCAACTGAGGAATTGCCTGTATCAGATTGTCCTATAAGTAAGTTTTTGGGGACATTTTCTTGACTGCTGATTGATGTGGAAAGGTCCAGACCCCTGGAGATGGTGTCATCACTAGGCAGGTGGCCCTGAATTGTAAAGGAGAGCAGGCCAAGTAATCCATGAGGAACAGGCCAGTACGACGATTCCTCTATGACATTTGCTTTAGTTTCTGCCTCCAGGTTCAAGCCTTGAGTTCCTTCCTCAAGTCTCCTGGGAGGTGTAAGATGAAATAAACCCATTCCTTCTCTAAGATGGTTTTGTCACTGTTTAACCAAGCAACAGAGAAACCTAACTAGGACAGAACAGAGCATGAGGTTTTCATTTGTGAACATCCTTCCATGTTGTAAAAACATGAACATCCTCATGGTCTTTCCCATTGCTTCTCAGGCTATTTCTGTATACTTGTGGGCTAAGAATAGTGGCCAACGGGAACTCAGTTCTTACTCAGGCTATGCACTGTGTTCATTGCTTTATATGGATGATCTTTTACTCCTCCACAGTCCTGTGAGGTAGGTACTATTATTAATTCTGTTGTACAGATGAAACATCAGAGGCCTAGGGAGCTAGAGAAAATGTCACACAGTTGCTATGTGATGAGGCTAGAATTTGCCCCTTGGCCCAGGTAACTTCAGATCTTGGCTTGCTATTTTCTCCTCAGGCAGAGTTTGTGAAGCAGCCACATGAGGTTTTCTTTTTTGTTGTTGTTTTGTCAAAAATCCATCCAAGTATATATTGTATGATGAGCATTCTCCCATTCCTCCTATCCTCCACTTCTCAATTTCTCTGTTCTCTTTGTGTTCCTACAGAGTTTTCTTCTAGTTTCATGGCATAGCTCTGTGCATGGTTATATTTGACTATGTAAAACCTAGGAAGCACAAATGAGAGAAAGCATACAGCATTTGCCTTTGGTATCTGACTCAGTTCTCTGAATATGATTATCTCCAGTTGCATCCATATTCCCCCAATAGCATGACTTTATTCTTCAGGGCTAAAGACTTCCATTGGGCATGAAAACCACTTTTCCTCGCCTGTTCCTCTACTATTGGACACTTAGGTTGTTCTCATAACTTAGCTCATGTTAGTAGTGCTGTAACAAACATTGATGTCCAAGTATCTCTGATATGTTGACTTTGATAAATACCCGGGAGTGGTATAGCTGGAACATATGTAAGATCAGTGCTAGTTTTCTGTTGATACATCTATGTGATAATTTCTACTGTACTTGCACTAGTTTACATTCCTACTCATAGTGTGTATGGGTTCTCTTTTGTCCACATCCTCATCAACATTTGTCATCTATTTTCTTAATGATTGCCATTCTGATGGGGCTGAAATGGAATCTACTAGGAGTTTTCCTTGCACTGTGGTATTTGGTTCGTGACTGTTCTGTTGAGGCCAGAGACTGTGAGGATTTTGAAGGCAGGGCTGTGTTTCAATTACTTATTTTCCCAGTGTGTAGCACATAGTAGGGGTGCACCTAAGATGGTTTTAGTGATTAAACAAGTGTCTCTAATGATCATATAAATCTGGTCCAGTTTTTGTCTCCTCTAAATGTCAGGTTTTTGCTGTATTCCAGGTCTGCATCAACATCTTCTAACAAATATGGAATATAGATGAAGGTCTGAACCATCTGTGCTGTTCTGTTTGATTTAAGGTCATTTATAGCTTCACCATCCAGATTTCACCACTAGCATTTCATACATTCATTTCCTGCCATTCTGCTTCCTACAGAAGTAAACACTCAGAGGAACAGGAACAGTAAAGGAAGCCAAGGTTACAGCCATCAAAATAAAAACTCACAAAATAGATTCATATTAGTGAAAATAGCACCTTAATGCTACAAAGGGTTTGCAAGATACTTGATACTATTCTAAGAAATTTCTATGCTTAGATTTATATACTCTTATGACAGTCTAAGCAGGTAGATACCATTATTGTCTGTATATTATGATGAGAAACTGAGAGGCAGAGGTGACTAATTCTACAGCTAGCATTAGGTTTTATGGTTCAGACTCTGTTCCTAACCCTGACACTAAAACATTTCTTTTATTCCTTTAGGACTGTTGATGAATCTGGGTATGGGGACTGAGCTAGAGGCAGGAGCAGGAACAGCTTTGGGATGGGCTTTCCATTTGATTACGTTAAGCACTGAGACTAGTGGAAAAGAGCTAGTTTGGGATGGCGGTACTCCAAAGTTTGGCTTTTGGGTACATCAAGTTTCAAGTATCATTGAGACATTCAGTTGAAGATGGTACAAAGACAGATTGACATGTGGTCTGGAACTCCGAGGAGATTATTTTTGAGGGTAAGCTCTTGGTTGTATACATGAAAATGACTAACATTTCTTAAGTATTTACTGTATACCACTACTGACCTAAAAGCCTTGTGTGGATTAAGGATTATAAGTTACTTGAAGATGAGGAAACTGAGATCCAGAGAAGGCAACTGACATACTCAGGAATAGACAGCTGTTGAGCTGAAGAGTCAAAAAGTCTGAATCCTCTAAAGTTCACCTTTCAGAACTGTAAAGCAGAAAGAATAATTTGTACCACACTGGAGCTAGTAGGGATTCCATAAATTAGAGCTCTTACTGTTCATAACATCAAATATTATTTAATAGTTACTAATTGATTTCCAAGAACATATGATTATTATGGCAACAGGTGGCGGAAGCCTAATGGATTCCTGATCAAATGTTCCTCCTTTGGGTTTTTTCCATTTCCATAAAATACTGAGCTCAATCCCTTAGTTTATCCCTCAACTCTCTTTCTCCATCATTGATTTTAAAGCACATTAGATGCCCCAGACCCTTGTCTACAGTTAGGCATATTTTAGGGACTCTATCAGCAAATGATAACCCTGTTCTTTCCATCAGCCATCCCTCCTGGGACTGCACATACTCGAGGATGCAACCAGAGCCCTGGACCCTACCAGGTACTCAGAACCCAGAAATGGGCAAGAAAAAAATTCTTGCAAAAAAGAATCCTTTATTTACTTGCTGTACCACTCAACCCACGAGGGGGTGCAACCTTACATAAAACCCTTACTTTTTTTTGCTGCAGCAATACATCAAAATGGAAACCAAGGCAGAATAGGTAGAAAAGGAACTAAGGTAAACAGAACCCCAAGTTTATCTGAAGACCAAACTCCTACCTTTCACTACATCCTGCCCCTTATACCCTGAACTCATTGAGAAGAGCCAGATTCTGAGGATGGTAGAGCTTAATGTTTAAGGGAGTGGGTTCTATTCTGGCTCCTAACACTGGCAAGCTTTTTGTCCATGTAGTCTCAGCTTTTTACTGGAAAGGAAGGGATGCTATTAGGAATTATCTGAGAAACAAGTCAGTGTTTGTACAGAGTTTAACACAGTGCCTGGCACCTGGTACCGACACAGCAAATGTTTGCTATTTATGAGCCCTTGTCCTAGCCAACAACTGAATCTGGTCATATGCTGAGCTCTAGACTCCAGGTACTGTCCCTCAGTTCCCATCTCTCATTGCATGGTCCTGGGAATGATAATGGGGGAAGCTCCATGAACCTGCATTCTCACTAAGGGTGACCCAGTTGGAGGTTCCTTGGTGCCTTTCCCCAATATCTATCCTGGCTGGGTTCCTGATATGTACACCCTTACATATTCAGGCTAAGGCTTCAGGTCAGTGTGCTAATTTTGGATTTCAGCTCTCCTGCTGGACTTGGCCTGGAGGAAGGGTTAGATTACGTGTTCCTGCCCTGGAGAGCAACCCTTCTCAAAACCAACTGGTACAGATACACCAAACACTGAGACATATGCACATTCTCACCCCCCCATGCACTGAAACTTCTTCCACTCAAACTCCATAAGCAAATCCCTGCCCAGTAGGGAGGCAGCAAAACGTAACTGAGCCCTACAAGACAGCTGGGCAGCTGGCTCAGGCCATGCCAGGCACTTTTCCTAGTAAGGGCATCCTTTGGGTGACAATATCCAATTGAAGAGAGAGACCATAGGGAACTTCATGACTGTTTCTTTTAGCCCCGCTAGCAATGTCCCAAGAACCCTTTAGGAGAATGTATTTAGAGATCTGTTGGTACTCAATGACCGGGTCAACCAGCAGCTGGTGCCTGCCTGCTTGTCCTCTCCCTCTCTCTTCTCATCCTGATTGGTGTATCTGCACTCACAGAGATAAGTGTGTCTAATATATCCGTGGTCTCTGTGAGGCCCATGTGTGGCTTAGAAATGCCCTTTACCAATATTGTTGATAAAGCCCAACCCTCCGTGCTTTAACAACCTTCACACTACTTCCTTTGTTTCTCCCTAGGGACTGGAAGAATTCTAACTCTGCCACTGGAAGAACGTGTAGAGAATGCCTTTTCTTGGTGACTCCTAAACACCATGTGCTGACTTCACACATTTTTACCTTGTCTCTACTGTGTGTCAAACACAGTTCTCAATCTAAGATATATGGCTTAAAGAGAAAGGAAAGAAAGGGAAAACTAGAGACAGATTTCTGCCTGGAGCTCAGGGACGAGTGGAGCTAAAATGTCAGTGTTGTGCTTGCTACATGCCAGGCATTGTTTTGAATGCTTTGCCATCTGTTAGCTTATTTCATCTTCTGAACCTTGTCATAAGGAAGATAAGGAACATTATCTCCATTAGACAGAGAGAGAAGCTGAGGCTCAGGGATGTCTCATGAATATGGTAAGTTGGATAACAGCCCTTAAAATTCATCTCCACCCACAGCCCCACAATATTTTTATTGTGAAATAAAAGTCTTTGAAGAAGAAGATGAAATTAGTTAAGGATCTTGAAGTCCTTAGTGTGGACACAAAGTCCTGCATCTCAGCAAAGGAGTAGGATACACAGAGACACCAAGAAGAAGGTGATGCGAAGATGGAGACAGAATAGAGCCGAGTGTCTGTGTGGTAAACAGTGAAAAACTTGGAGACAGTCAGTAGAAGGTCAGAGAAAGACATAATAAAGTTTTTTTTTTTCTATGGAGCCTCTAAAAGGAGTCCACCCTACATATCCTTTGATTTTCACCTCTGGTCTCCTGGCCAGTGAGAAAATAAATTTCCATTGTTTTAATTCAGCCAGTTTGTGGTAACTTGCTATACCAGCCTCAACAAACCAACACAGTTGACTTTCAGAGCTAAGATTTGAACCTAAAGACCCAGGATCCCAAGTCTAGCCTCTCGCCTCCCAACTGTCTCTCCTAGCTGTGTAAAAAGCGCTCTTCCACTAGAGAAGCTGGAAGAGTAACACCTATGTTGACCCCAGGTGAGGAATAGCCAGGTCACCTCTAGACCTCATCTTTACAGTTAGGAATGAGAGCTACAGCGGATCTTTAAGGTCCCTTCCACTCATGTCTTTTTTATAAGTCTTTGATTCATCGTTTTTGGATGGAGGAGGCGTAGGGGGAGTAGTGAGAGCACATTGTGGATGAGGGAAGCAATAATAAACAGCATATGCAATTGACTGGTCTTCCAAAAGTCCTGTGGGTAAACACTTGATTAAAGAAAATGTTTTCATTATCTTCCATTTCCATGTTGTTTTCTCTGTGTCTTCTATCAGAATTCCCCCTCTGCCCCTCTCCATATGCATATGCATCCTCACGCCTACACATGTACCCAGAGATTTCTCACTAACCCTGGAGAGTAAGCTCATATTTATGGATTTCAAGCTGGTACAGAAGAAAGGGGTCAAGAGATGAATGTCCAGCAGTTTCTGGCAAGGAGAAAGGCATTGTGGGGAGGGTTGGGGAGGGCTCTGGAGACTTGGGGATGGAAACAGTGTTATTAAGTATGTTCATTAATGAGCCCAAGAAGGAAATGACTAATAAATTGTTGAAGGAGGCTGATGGCACCGAACGACTTGGTTAATTAAAACCACAGAGGTCTTAGAGTGACTTTGAAAAACCCCTGAGGATGGAAGTGGTCGATAGGAGGCAAACAAGGAGTGTAAGCGAGAAAGACCATTCTGGGAGTAATCGTTGAAAGGTTATCTCTTGCGTCGAGAGGTATTCAAGACTGGGAAAAGACAAAAGGCCCAAATACTGCAGTTTAAAAGTTTTTCCTGATGTACTTTTCCTGAGTACTTAAAGTTCCCCACACGTGAACACCTTTTTCACTGGTGTGATGCCTGCCCATAGCTGTTTTTTTGTTGTTGTTGTTGTTGTTGTTGCTAGGAATGGATATGGGACCTAGATGGAGACCAAACGACACACAATATGGCAGCTCAGGAAGCCTTGGAGATATGGAGCAGATGGCAGAGCATTTGAAGGTCTTCCCTGTTGTTAAAAGCCAAGTGGTTCAGAGTATCCTAGGTTGAAAATACACTCCCTTAGATCAATCCCCAGATGTCTCCAATGGGATGTTAGGAAATGACTTTGGAAATTGCCACAACAACAAGTCAGGTTCTGGTTGTCCACATAGGGAGCAATGTTAGCTACGTCCTAGGTTGGATACAGAGTCTCTGCAGTAAACTATACTGAAGGCTTTGTCTCTTGATAGAGTGGTAATGTACACACACTATAAGTCTGGAGTGAGACTAGTATTGGCATATCAATCTAACTTCATTTCCTCATCTATAAAATGGGAGTAAGCGTAGTGCCTCAGAGCACTGTTTTAAGGATTAAATTAGAAAATGATAATATGCCATACTCTGTACTCAGAAAATAAGTCTTTGTCATTTCCATCTGGATAGCCTTTATGTACCTCAAATTGTCATAATTCTGTGACTATGGAGATGGCTCAGCAGCAGCATCCTTGTTTACTATTATCAAGGACCCTAGTTTAATCCTTAAAGCCCCAAATGAAACAAATAAACAAGTCAAAACTTGCCATAACTCATTACTTCTTCATCCTATGTTCCTTACTTCAGCTTGTGGCGGCACCCTTAACCTAGTTTCTTAAACTCTAATTTTAGAGTCATCCTCACTTTCCCTATTTTTTCTGCAACCCTCAAATTCAATAGATAATCAAATTCTAGTTCCTCTTCTTCATCCCCATTGGCTCCATCTCTCCCCTACTTTATTATAGGTCCTTGTTTTCATCCAGACTGTTACAACAGCCCCCTCACTGGTTTGGGTTTATCAATCTCTTCAGCAACAATTTCTCCACAGTGCAACCATGTACACTTTCTGAAATATGAACCTGATCAGGGCATTGAGCCTCACTTTAAAACTTTTCAGTAACTCCTCATGCCCTGGTTCTGGGGTGTAAGCATCAGGCCTCATGCATGTTTGGAAATCATCTTAGTGCTGAGCTATACTCCAATCCCAAAGTTAAACTCCCTATTTTTTCCAGTACTAGTGATTCAACCCAAAATCTTGTATGTATGCTAGGCAAATGATCTACCCCTAAGTAACATCTCCAGGTCTCCCAGTTTCCAAGTCTCTTCTCTTAATTTTGTACTACAAAGAAACTCATTCTGTTTTTCCTGCCTCTGCCTCTGTTTACTCCTCACATGATGAACTCAAGCCTCAGTGAAGCTGGTTCCCATCACAGCAAGCTATTTTACTTCCTGGTGCTTTTGTGTGTGCTGCTTTCTTTTTCTACTCTTACCCATTGATCCCCTTTTCCAAAGTCAGATTCGAATAGGAAGCCCTTCCCTTCCCTGCCAAGAGGACATTTTGGTGCCATGTCTTTGAACTCATAGAACACATCAAGGACACATGTCTACCACTTCTTCTGTTATCTAAACATTGTCTAGGAATGTGTCCATTTATCCCATTGATATGAGTGCTACCCATCTCCTTGCAGTGGTCTGGCTAAGCTGCTTTAGTCAAAATACTCAAAGCAAGGTATTCAGTGGTGGTCAAGCTGTGTGGTAGACTGCTCTTCCTGTTTCTCTGGCTAATTCTGAGCCAACACTGTCATGGTCCCCCAGAGAACCTGAGAAATGTGGAAAATCCAGGTGACAGTAACTGATGTTGAATGTTGGTGTTGAAGGACAAAATCTCACAACCAATCCCTATCAGTTTCCTGTCTTTAAGATAAATAATTCAATGCTGATGGCTCTGCAATTACCAGCTCTTCTAATTGCATGCCAAGACTCCCACTTTGGAGAAACCAGCAACTCAGGCCCTCTCTGTTAACCTCTGCTTCAGGGTATGTTGTCTCTAGTCTTAATTCATAGAAAACAGGTATTGGATGACTATCATGTGCTGTGTGCTGCGGCAGGCACCTGACAATCATAACTTTGTTTAATCATCCTAACAGGTCTATCAAGTGGAAATTTTCATCTCCATCTGAAGTATGATAAGGTACCTGATGGCTTGACAGAAGAAAGAACTTGCTCCAGACTATTCAGCTAATAAAATAATGAATATTATTTAGAAAGAGCTTACTATATCCCTGGCAATGTGCATAGTTCAAGATGGCTATTATTCTATCTGGATAATTCTGAAAATAATATAACACTGTCTCTATTTTAATTGGGTTCCACTGGGCTTAGAGAAACAATCTGACTAATATATCAGGATTAGGAAGTGGTGGAGCTTGAAATATGAATCCATGTCTGTCTGTCTTTACATCTACCAATTGTCCTACTGATCTATATATTCTCTTTGTTACTCATCAGACTAGAGTTCTCCAAATAGGAAAGGTGTCTCTCCCATGGCATGGCAGACAAGTGTGATGTATTACCACAAGGCACAGATAAAACGAGAATGAAGTATAGGAGTGTATAGTCTAAACTTTCAGATCCATGTGCCAGTTGAACACAGTTCTGGGGAGGTCCAGGTCATTTTACAACACATGAGCTGCCTCTTCGGATCTCGGAGGTTAGCATCTTTAAAACACATGATTCCATCAAAATAAATACACTATTTGAAGAAGCAACTTTTGTCACTCAATGGGAACAGGGGTGGAAGCTGGAACTTCTGAGTTTTGCACATCGCCTTCCTTGGGAAAAATAGGGATAATAAAGCCAGAATGCTTATCATTGCCCTTCTTAGGAGCCCCTAACTTGTGTGGCCACTGGCTTTACTTTCTACATAAAATGAGTAAGGTAGAGAGACCCTGAATATTCTTTAAGTTTGAATCTTACAGAATTCTGGGTTCTCCGGAAGCCAATATGGATTGGCAGCTAACCTGTTGAGACTGCGAATTCCCTGGGCCAGCTCCCAGATCAGTGTCAGCAGGGCTATGGACCCAGTCTTGGATATGGCACAAAGTTGGTGCTTCATCTTCTTCCTGACAGGCTCTTAAAGTAAGTGGACTGATGGAATGTACAGGAAAACGATGATGCTGGCAAACTCAGTGAGACTGTTTAGTTCACCCCCAACACCATCCAAAGCCAAAGCCAAATGAAATGGTTTTTGGAACAGGATTGGCTCAATCCATTAAGGAGATGAGAGTTTTTATTAATTGAGCAGAAAGTTTCAAAGGCAGAAAGGTCAGTAACCAAGGCCCATAGTTAAACACTGCAATGTGGGGGAGAGAGGAGGTAGGGGGCATTTCCCAAGCGTGATCTTAGTGGCTGGAGAGAAATGAGGCAGATTGAGTGCAGTGAAAAGTACCAGCCTAGCAAATGGCATTAGCACCATTTGTGGCTACCCCCTTCTATGCCTCATTGATGCCACTTCAAATTCTCTAAGCTGTTACATGTGTTGTTTGCACACTCCAACCAACTTGACACTACTTTCTGAATTTGTTACCCTTGTTTATGTTTACCATCTATTGTCTTAGATGCTATGGAACATCAAAGAGTGATAAAAGGTCCTCCTTGCTCCTTACCAGACAATCCTCTTGTAAGAAGTGAACACTAGTCAAGATTCACTGAGGGCTTGTTAAAAACACAGATGACCGAGCTCCATGTTCAGGGATTCTGATTCGACAGATCTGCATGAGGCCCGTTTTCATTGCCAACAGGTTCTCAGTGCTGCCAGTGTTTTGAAAATAAATTTGTGTCCGCCTTCTATTAGCACTGATCAGATTTGCTGAAACGTATTTCTACCACTTTGTACTACATATGGATGTGTTACAACATTGACAATTATAATATTACAATATTGTTTCATCATAAAGAATGTTAATGATGCTTTATGTCCTAAAGTATCAAATATTCAGCCAAGCTTTAAGTCTTTATAAAAATAAGCAAGCAAATCCACCTCATTAGTATGCAAATTTGCTTTTATGTTTAGTCAATGGTAAAATTATATATATGACAAATAGTTTTATTATCAGCAAATATTTTATTTGTATACCTATTTTATATATTGATATGCACAAGGTTAATTAAAATTTTCTCACATACGTGTTTTAAAATTGGTGTGGACAAGGTCAAGTAAAATTTCCTCTGGTGAGAAGGGGTTGCAAGTAAAAAAAAAAAATAAGCCCTATGTCCTGGCTAATTTGATGTCCACTTGATGTAAGTTAGAGTTATTTGGGAAGTGGGAACCTCAACTGAGCAGATGCTGCCACTAGATTGGCATGTGCTGCATTCTTTTGGTTGATGATTGAGGTGTGAGGGTTAGGCTCACTGTGGGTGGTGCCATGCCAGGGCTGGTGGTCCTGGATGCTCTAAGAAAAAAGGCTGAGTAAGCCATGGAAGAGCAATCCAGTAAGCAATGCTCCTCTATGGCCTCTGCTTCAGTTCCTGCCTGGAGTTCCTGCCTTGACTTCCATGGATGAATGAACTGCAAGCTGTATGATTAAATAAACCCCTTTTCTCCCAATTTGTTTTTTGGTCATGGTGTTTTATCATGGTTGTAGAAACTCTATCTAAGCTGTCCTGTTATAGGCCATAAGAAAGAGCTTGGAGTTTATTCTAAATACAATCAAAATCCAATAAAGTATTTATAGAGAAAGTTTTGGTTAATGGTTAGATCTGTGATTCTTATCCTTTACTACACACTAGATTCACCTGGATACTTTTGAAAATTATAGATTTCATAAGGGAGTTGGTAAGAGAGGGTAATGGAAGCTGAATATGATCACAGTGTAAGATATACACGTATAAAGTTGTAAAACACTTAAAAGAAAAAAATTAAAAATACTGATTTCTGAGTCTCACCTCCTTACATTTTGATGATGTGAAGTAGATCTTTTACATTAAAACAGGAGAGTGTGAGAACTGGCCATAGTTTGGATGTGGAATAATGGGTTTGGAGAGTTTCCATGATCTAACATCAGAGGTAAGGAGGAAGGATGTGGCCCACTATCTTAGCATTATGGTAGGTAATACTGTAATTCACTAAAGGGAAGAAAACTTAGGTTAGAAGTGGCACATTCCCGTGTGGACATCTTTGAGACCTCACCCCTACACACACCAAACCAAACCAAACGACACCAAACAAAAGCTACAGGCAACTGAGGAAATGTTGGAGAGCACATCAATTGGCTGTCCAGTGCCAAATGGTCAGCCCTGAAAATATACATACAAGTGACATTATACAGACTCAACAGGTCATATTTAGGAATATATATGCGTGCAATAACAGTTCATGAAAAAGAGGCAATGAATTTGAAGGAGAGTGGGGAGAGGTGTATGGGAGGGTTTGGAGGAAGGGAAGAAATGGTGTAATTAAATTATAATCTCAAAAAAATGATTAGGGAGAATAAAAGATAATGCTCAAAGACACAGGTATAAGACTCCACAGTGCATTGGACATGGTATGCAGGGAAAGCCACAGAGCTGTATTTATATTACTTATTTCATTGTTTTTCTGTCGCTGATCTTGGAATTGTCCACTTCTCTGGTCTGGATCTCATGACTTCTCTTGAGTTCTAATAGACTATTCACATGGGAATGTGGTAGCTTACTCTGTCCCACATACCCTTATTCACCTCTGCTCAATATATCCACCATATGTAACTTCAAAGGGTAGTTCTTTAGGGAGGTAGCTCACATCTCTGTAGCTGGCTGACTAAAGGGAAAGGTGTGTGAAGCTGTACAAGAATTCTGCACTACTCTCCCCCAATTTCAGGGAGGAGAGAACCTTCAAGATAAAATGGGACAAGCCCTGACTCTGTGAAAACACGAGCCCTCAGCTAAGAGTTTTCAACCCATTGTCTCCTGTAATGTCCCAAGTCACTCTACTTGTTATTATACCTATTCTAGAGTTCAAGAAACTGAAGTCCAGCAGGGCTAGGCAATTCATTCACTCAGAATAACAGTCAGGTGCAAACCCTATATGCCTTTGCCTGCCATGAGTGTTTAAGCATCCTGGTTCATTCACTTCTTTCTTGTCACGATGACCAGAGTGTATGCCTCTGGCAGTCCGAGAGGGCCATTCACAGAACCGAGATTGACAGGTGGAGTGGAATAAGGTCCCCTTTTGTGAGCTAGCTTTTCTGAGCTCTGTCTTACTAGTAATTTGTTACCATCTTTGTCTCTGAAACAGATATCTGAAGAGGTGGAGGAGACATTAAAGAATAACGAAGCCTGTCTCCAGGGGCAGGGCAACAGAGTAGAGGGAGGCCAGGGAGTTTGCCCAAAAGTCACAATGCAAATTAAAAGCAGAGGCAGGCTAAACCTAAGTCCAAGCTTGCTTGCGGCTCTATTCCTTCCATCCTGGAGTTGTGAAAAATTTCAGAGCAGCCTGACAAGTCCTAAATCTACCTTTACATCCTAGTAAAGTTTAAAAGAGCAGGGGGGTGATGTACTCTCCTCAGGGTCAGGGTTCCACAGGTATATGTCTCCACAAGGTGGTGGCTTTTAAAAGGAACTGGTAAGAGTGAGAAGAACAGAAAGAATCCTGAGGCTACAGCGGAGAACTCTGTCCATAACAGCTGCAGTCACGTCCCACCTAGTACTTGTTTCCCATGACAGGCAGCCTTGTAGCTCTCAGCTCGGGGCTGGAAAAAGACATAGGACAGTGCTCTTTAATGAGAACATTTGGGAACCTGGAAAAGGTTAATGATCTGCAGCCTCAACCATCCGTCAGCTGCCCAGGCAGAGACAGTAAACACCCGTACTCATCTAATTAGCAGGAAAGTCTGAGCAGGGGCTGGAGATGGAGGCCATGGGGATTATAGACTAAGTGTCCACACGCTTAAAACTGCTGAGGGTGGCAAGCAGAAGGAACAGCTTTCCATTCTGGGTGGCCATTAGGAGGGGGCCTCACTTCCAGCTGCTCCCCTGTACCTTTAGCAGCAGACTGTGGTAAATACATGCAAGGATGTGGATCCTTACCAAGGGCCTCTCTGTGTCAGGTATTGTGCTAGTTAGGTCTATGTGCATCATCTTAATTTCCCCCCTAACAACACTGCAAAGTTTTTACATCCTTTGCACATCTGTTGATAATACTTTATATAAATTGCCACATTTCAATACATCTAAAAGTCCTAGAAGGTAGTCAGTATTTTCACCATTTTATAGGTGAGAACATTGAAGCTTAAAGAGGGCATAATTGGTTCATTTGCCGATTTGCTCAATAAAAGTGTATTGCAGGCATACTCACTTTTTGCCAAGCACTGTGCTAGGCACTGGGGCTATAAAAGTTGAAAGAGCAATACAGACACTTTGTCTCCTTGGAGCCTACTGTCTAAATGGGAAAAAAATCACCACAAGCTCCCACAAGTAGTAAACAAGTCTAGTAATGACATCTAGTGCAAGGAAGAACTATAGGAAGAATGGTGAGAAGGCTGAGGTGACAGGTGCTGAGGGAACAAGCCCAGCATGCCTTTGCTCATGACCACCCTAGTCTATCTCCATGGAAGCCCCGGCTCCCAGGCATACAGTGTATGATGTGTTTGGGGGAGGCTCAGGATAGACCGCTGCAGGCACAAGTGTTCCTTGGACTTTGGGTGGAACCTTTCCTTTTTAGCTGTCTTGAGTGATCCTAGCTCCTAAGACCAGGAGTTGGACTTAAGAATAGCTTTTTGTTTGCCAACAGTCAATGGGTGACCTAAGGCAGGGAAATTGGATTGTTGACATATGTTCATCCTGTGTTGAGTCCTGGAAAGTGGTACTTGGGAGCAAAGACCAAGGCTGATCAGCTCAGAAGACTCTTTTAAGGTCTCCTAGAGGAAGATGGGGAGGGAGAGGGGGAGAGAAGAGAGGGATGGAGGGAAAAAGGGAAGGAGGGATGAAGATAGGGAAGAAGGGAGAACAGAGATAGAGAGGGACAAAGACAGGGAAATGGCAGAGAAAAGTGTGTCAATGAATGCAGTGAGAGAAAGTGACCAAGGAATAATCAAGGAGTGACAGGGACAAAGAGGGGCTGGGGCTTATAACTGGACAGGAGGAGGAGCAAATAATGATATCATCCCTCATTCACTTTGAGACCCTACAGACCACTGCAACCAGGCTGGAAAGGGATGCTGCAACCCAACATGATTGCTTTTTGAACTTACAATGAACCTCATCTTAGGGGCAACTGAATGTGTGTGTGTGTGTGTGTGTGTGTGTGTGTGTGTGTGTGTGTGTGTGTGTGTGAATATGCGTTGGTGCATATAGAGTTGACAGAAACCAATATGTAGCCATGTAATTAGCTCGTCCCTACACCCTTCCCCTTATAAGCTTAGCTTCTTGCAAAATTGAATGTCACACTACTTATACAAGGGATTTCCTTCCCCCTCCATTAAATGGCATTCTCCATTTAAGAAAGGTTTCCACTGGGAAATGAGTTTCTATCATTTCAGCAATGAGAAAATGTTGTACTCATACTAGGGATGTCAGAAGACCAAAGCTCGCATCTAGGCTAAAACAGAATTTAGCCACTTACTAACTCTGTGACCTTGAGCTGCTTTATGAACTTCTCTGAGTCTCAATTTTCTCCCTAACGATGAAGTGGTTGTATTTAGTCTTTGGCCACTTTCCCATTTGAGCACGTGCAAGGAACAGGTGTAGGCTGGGCCCCCAAGGAAATCTATCTTGATGACCTTTCATTTGAAAGGGTAAGGGGAGAAGAGGGGATCAACAGATCAGATAAGAAGGCAGTGTGGAATGAGGCAGGGGTATAAATAAAGTGATGTCTAAATAAGTCAGCAAGATGGAATGGGCCCCTGGAAACTCAGCTCTTGGTCTGGCTCTCTTGGCTCAGTTGGCTGACTCAAGGGAGGTGCCTTCTACATCTCACACATCCCTTGCTTCCAGTTTGTCTCCTATATATCTTGCAGCACTCTTGATTGCTGATAGGGCTAATGTAGCCCAACCTTGAAGTAATGGAAATGCCACCATACCATTTTTTTTTCTTCTAGTGGGAAATTTCAGTTTTGTGGGGAAATATGCCAGAGTCACAGGGCTCATGAAATGTCAGGAAGGATTCACAAAAGCCCCTGATGGAGAAAACAGCATGCATGATGATGGCAGGGGACATGGAGTGCGAGGCCTGATAGTGGGGTTCTCCAGGCCAGTTAAAGGTGTTTTGAGAAAAAGTGACCACATATTATTTGACTGGTTCTCCTATCCCAGATATCACAGTTACCTCTGTGATGGCACTACTGCCATAGTCTCTTCTCAGTCTTCTTTAGTGCCATTTTTTTGCTCTATTCCATCTACCATCTTTCACTTTTGTCTTTCTATATTCCAATATCGATCATGTATCTTCTATACTTGACTATGAGCCTTGTGAGAGAAGGCGACTGAGTCATCTTCTTAATTGGATACTTCTCTGTGCCAAGTACCATGTTTTTCGTAAAGGAGGTGTTCAATAAATGTGTGATAGATGGAGACGGGAACAAATCAATATCACAGGCCAGTCACTGTGCTAATCACTATAGGGTGGTCCTCTCCTGCCCTCCCATAGTCCACAGTGTTAGCCTTTGTCAATGAAGTTATCCTACAGTTTCTAATTGCTTGTTTATTATACTGTGAATTTTGTGTGGACATGGTGTACTTTTCCTGATAAACCCTTAGCCCAGCACACAGCACTGTGTTGAATGCATGAGCCATTCTTTCCCTAGGAATATAAACTTCTTTGCATCTCTGTCTGTACATTTTGCAGTTGTTTATTGGGCATATAATATGTGAAAATCACTATTCCAGGATTTAGAAATTGTGTAGTGAACAAGACAGGCAAAACCTCCTCGCACACATGAGGGTTTGTGTTTAGTCTTAATGTATGTTGTTATGTCGTGTTTGGTGAATATTCCTGGAAGACCTGTTATTTTCTGAAGGGAAACAGAGGGGGAGTAGATCTGGGGTACAGGGGCGGTGTGTGTCAGAGGAATGGGAGGAATGAAAGGAGGGAAAACTGTGTTTGGGGTGTATTGAAAACAAACAAAAACAAAAACAAAAAATTCCACCTATTAGTCTTGCAACATTTGAACTGGAAAAAAAGGACAGGTAAAACCCCATGGTTCTGATTTAGCATATGCTTTAGTGGGACAGCAGTTTACCAATCTATAGAAACAAATTTACATAAACAAATGCCAAGTCATGATAAGTTCCAATAAGAAAAATGAAGCAGGACAAAAAGGTAAAGGATGTGGAGGGGATTCCTATTCTATCTGAAGCCTTTAGGGAAACTCTCACTGGAGGAGGTGACACACGGACAAGTCCTGAACAGGTGAAGGATGAGACATTTGGGAACTACTAAGTAAATGTACTTTTAATGCAGAGAATGTGCACAAAAAGTTCCTAGAAGAGGAAGGAGAACAATGTACCTAAAATATATTGAGCAAGGAAGTGGAGGCAAGGAGGACAAGGCAGGGAACAGAGCTTGCAGGATTGTGGTGGCCATGCTAGAGAGCTGAGGTGCTATTCTAAGTGAAATTAAAAGACAACAGAAGACTTTTAGGAAGGCCAGCAGCAACAGTTGATTTATGTTTTTAATAGATTTTTGAACACTGGTGAAGAAAGTCTGGGAGGCAGGATTAGGAGAGAATCCGGTTAGAACAGAAGCGCAATAGGCCAGGTGACAAATGAAACCTTGGTGCTCAGTATTAGTAGCGGAAGTGGGTGTGAGTAGTTGTATCAGTTTATGTTTAAAATATAGAGCAACAGACCTGTGGATAACTTAGATATAGAGTAGGAGAGAAGAATGGAGTGGAAGAATCTGGAGTGAGTCAGTATTTTATGCAGTTTACCTCTTAGTTTTCATGTCTTGTTTCCAACTATGTCCTCTGTGAGGCCTTCCAGATATTTCCCACTTTCTCACCAGAGAACTCAGTGTCTCCTCCTGATTTCCAGCATCACTTTGCAACTCTATAACATAAATGACAACATTCCACTTTCTGGCAAAGCATAGACACCTGTGCATATCTGTCTCCTCGACTCAACTACTGGGAGCACTTTGGGGATGCTGAGAGGGTCAGCTGTGCAGCTACCCACAGACCCAGTACAATGACTTGTACTGAAAAGTTGACCAATAAAACTGGTATGATTGAATGGCTTTAACTAAATTGAACGTGTTTATTATTGCTTCCAGTGTATGGTGACAAAACTCTCCAATCATTAGAAGGTAAACAGAATAATTATTTCAACATCACCAGTTTTTAATTACTAATGCCCACTTGATGAATGCCTCTGCTTGAATTATTGACAACATATGGATTAAAATATGGTGCCTTGATTAAAAGAAAGCTCATTTGTTGAATGAGGGGCATGGAGACTGCTGGAGAGAGGACCTTGCATGAATCTTCCTCTCTCAGTTCAGCTTCAACTAAAGAAGCTATGAATTGTGAAACTGATCTAGAGAAGGACCAAGCTGTTACTTACAAAAATGATGAAAGTGCGAAGAGCTGAGCATTTGGGAAGCAAAAGAGCTGGCACTTACGGATCTGGGTTCAAATTACATTCCTACCATTTACTATTTATGGAGCTCTAAGCAAGCCATTTGTTTTGGTTGTTCAATTTGCCTTTAATTGAAATCAATGTTAGAAATAGAAATGTATATATGTATATTTGAAGTGCACAACTGGGTAAAGCTTTCCAGATGCTTATATCCATGTGCCCATCTGTTGGAGAAAAATGCCGAGGACTACATGCCTCTGCCCAGTGGATACATGGAACAATTTAGTCAGGCAGGGTTTAATCTTCATGCAAATGAAATTTGCAAATAATTTCAACTCATTAAATCTCAGTCTCCTTGTCTTTATAAGAAAAGCAACAGCACTTATGCAGATCTAGATTTAGAAAGATAAAACTAGAAAATATGTTGGATAGCCCAGAGTAGTGGCACACACCTTTAATCCTCACATTCCAGAGACAGAGGCAGGAGGATATCTGTGAGTTTCTGGTTAGCCTGGGCTATAAGTAAAACCCTGCCTCAAAGCAAGTAAATGAACAAACAAAACTCAAGAAAACAACAACAAAAATAAAACACTGAGGGTACTCCATGTGCCACGGAATATAACAGATGAACATCAGTTCTTTGTTTTACTTCCTTCCCTTCCAAGCTTTTACATCTGTGCTAAGCACTATTGGGGTCTAAGAGAAGTATAAATGGCAGCTCATTCCCTTTCAGGGCTAATGGCCCAATTAGGGGGACAGGCTGTACAGTGTTAAATGGCAAAGGACAATACAATTACAAAATACCCAGGTTGGGCCTGTAGGTCTGTGGTAGATTGCTTGCCTAGTATGTGTATATGCCTGGCTCACATTCCGGCACTACGTTTACAAAAGAGTGAATATAAGATATTATGAGCATGGTGAATATAATAATATGAATTACCAATCTCAGTGCTGAGAGGAGAGGAGACAGATAATAAAGTAAAATGGTTATCAAAAGCTTGGGTTGGGGGCATTTGAGCTTTGGTTCTAATTCATTTCCCCATCTGATTGCTGTGCTACCTGGAGGGTTTTATTTATTGTCTCCAGGCATCAGTCTCTTCATATGTAAATTGAGAATAATACTACTATCTACTCATGAGATTTCTGAGAACATTGGATGCAACATGTCTAGAAGACCAGGAATATGACACAATGGAACAATGGTATTTGTCAATAGGGTTTTCTGCATTGGGATACCAGGATAAGATCCAGAGGTACTGATCAAGCAGAATTAGGTAAGGGGTTTGTTAGTCCCCCTTCTCCCACCAGCTGAATAGGTTGCAGGGCTTCTGAGGTGTCCATTGAGTTACTTCATCAGAGATCTCTCAGCATTTCCCTAGGAGACATCCATGACAACCCCTGGACCCTTGAGCTAAAGCATTTCAGTCCTTCAATCTTGACCTTTTCTTGTCCATAAGGCTTAATATCCTATCCAGTGGGACCCCAACTACAAACTTAGACCCTGAGCAATCATTGCATAGAAACCATGTTAAGGTGAGCTCAGTACAGCACTAGAGGATGCATTTGTCACCAAGAAGTGAAAAAAGCTTTTGAAAATAAAGATAATTTTAAAGTAGTTTTCATTTCACAGTAAAATAGACAAGGACATAAAGAAATTTCTCATATGCCCCAATATATGTATACTTTCCCCTAATCAGCATCCTTCACCAGAGTGGTACATTTATTAAAACTGATAAAGCCACATTGGCACATCATTATCACTCCATTTAGGGTTCACCCTTGCGGTTATACATCTATGGGTTTGGACCAATGTATCATGACCTGTATGCTCTATTATAACATCACACCAGGTGTTTTCATAGTCCTAAAAATCCCCTGTGCTCTGTGTATACATTACTCATTCCTCTCAACCTGTGGCAATCACTGATCCTTTTGCTCTATCCACACTTTGCCTGAGGAGTGCAATTTTTCACAGCCATTTTGGAGCCAATATTTGGAAATCTAAATTCTTGAAATAAAACTCAGCAGCACAATGTTTTTAGAAAACATTTTAAAAACTGTTTTGTGCATTCTGCTTCCTACTGTTCAAAACAAAAGTTTTGTTTTTTTTTAAAAAAAAACTTAAAAATCAACATGTCTTGAAAATATTTTTCAAACCAAAACAAATGTCTGAAAAGCTTTTTGTAGATGTGATGATTAGTGAGATGATTCAGCCCCAAAGATTATTTTCTCTAGTGTTGTTCTGATGATTGTATTTTTGGGACTTGATTTAGCTAGATTATTTTCTCAAAACCATATTTATTTTCTATATTGAGACTCAGCCAAGAGACCAAAAAATTTTGAAACCATAAAGGTTCAACAAAAACATTTGTTGAATAAATGAATCATCTTTTCAATTTTTTTTGGCTCCCTGGATTTTCAGAGCTATACTAAATGGAGGTAACGTTTTCATCTTTCCTTTTCCCTCTCTTTGTATGATTTTCTCATCACTACTTTGGTCTTTTTTTTATCAGCTTTATTCTTCTTAATTATTATGTTAATTTGTTTCCAATACATTTTCAGTATAGAGTTGTGAATAACAAAACAAATATTTTAGGTATCATCAAATAAGGGGAGGGGATTTACCCAGTAGAAAATAAAAACAGTATTTGAATCATCATTTGACACAATAGGAAACATGTATCTGAAGAAACATGTCCAAAAGCAGAAATATTCATACAAATTTGAAAAACCATTACATAGTATTGAACACATATTCCAATAGGAAAATCAGAAACTCAGATAATATTATGAACTGATGATGACATGGGGAATCATAGTGTTTACTATTACATGGCGTATGAATTGGGAGAGCCCATGTAGGGAGCAATCTGTAAGGGCTAAATAAAGTTATGTGTAAACCTGATGACTGAATTTACAGTGAACAGGTTCACTAAGGAACATGTGTGATAATGTTTATGAAATCATTATGATAACAAGGAAAGAAAACTGGACCCTTATCTCTAGGGGAACACATAAGTAAACTGAGATATTTATATACTAGAAGTACTGTTTCAATCCAGAAACCCAGTCTAGCCTGATGCCTTAGTTTTCTCTGGCTGCCATAATGTAACACAACACTGAATGGCTTCAACAGTGGAGGTGCACTTCTGCACATTTCTGGAGTTGAGAAATCCAGGATGAAAGGATGATTGGCTTCTTCACATGGGAAGGAAGGAAGCATGGCAGTGAGGTTTTGTATTTCTTATAATAGAGATAAAATTCTATCATGAGGTCCTTATCTCTGTGACCTCATCGAACCTTAATTAATTCCCATAGATGCCTCTCTAAATCTCCCTTAAAAACCAACATTAGTAGTTAAGGTTGCAACTGGTGTATTTTGTAGTAACTCAGATTTCAGTCCATGTTATGTTAGTTAAACCCCCCACAAATTCCTATCTTCCTCATATGCACAACATACTTTATACCAACAGCAACAAAAAAGTCTTAGCTCATTCTAACACCAACTGTAAAAGTTTAAGTTTCATCTAAAATATTATCTGAATTTGACATGATTGATATTTAGGGTCTAATTTATTCTGAGACTAATTTCTCTCCAGTATGAATCTATGCAATCAGGGAGTAATAGTTATATCTACCCAAAAGGCAAGGGTGAGCAAGTATGTCTTGAACACTCCAATCTTGAAGAGAGAAAGAGGATTAAAGATCTGCCCTCTGGATCCATTGCAATGGTCATTTGCCCTCAGTGGTCCTACTACTGGTGGAGCTGATGCCCTCAAGGATACCCTAGGTGGTGGCACTGTCCTTGGTGTTCCAAGTATCCTGTCTCCAAGATTTGTGAACATTTGTACTGATAAAACCAAGACAATGGTCACACACCTTTTGGGAGAAGCAGTTCTGAAAGTATCTGAACCACCTCTGGGTTCATTCTTTCATTTCTTGAAGAACTATGCATTTGCAATGAGACAGGCTTATTGTTCAATCTGTAAAATGTAGTTAAGTCTGTTCACCTCCTTTCATTCCATTTGAGCTTCTTGCTTCTCTTAGTGATGTAATTCCATCTCTATTACTTGCTTCTATTGACATGACTGATGAAACCCATGACTCACACTCAGGATCTCTTTATAGAATTCTTGTTCACACATACCCTTAGTATTCTGTTCAGAAGAAAATTTTTATTTTTTCATTTATGGATAGACTGAAGCTTTTCCAAATCTTCAAGTTCTAGTTTACTTTTGCTTAATTATTCATTTAATTAAGGTCTCTCATTTAATATTTTACTTCAAGTGTCCAGGAAAAAAAATCAAACTACTTCTTCAACTTTGCTTAGACATATCCTCAACTAAGGAACTAACACCATATGTATAAATTCTACCTCCCACCAAGTGCTACACTATAGGTCAGTTAAGTTCTTTTCCACTTTACAAAAGGATTGTCCATTCTCCAATTTTCAATACATGTTCATTATTTATATCTGCATGGGAATACACTAGAAATGGTCATAGTGTCCATAATTTAGCATGTTCTTCAAAACTCTTCCAGCCTCTACTCATTGTGTATAGTATTTCTAAATCAGCTCCCATATTTATGTATTTGTTACAGCAACATTATATACCTTAGTACCAAAATAGATGCCACATTAGAGTGTCCACAGATGAAATCAATGTTGCTTTAACATCTAAATTTAATAAGGGTACGAGCAATTCAGTAATGACAATTCACCATACTAAAATGAATATATATTTAAAATACAAAATGCTAAGTGAAAAACAATGAAGTTTGTATGTACTGTGTATGTAAATACACTGAAAATTTAAGATAATATATAGGCATGTTCATTCCAAAGGATGTTTATTGTGTACACTAGGATTAATGTATGTGTGGCAGAGAAGAAACAAGATTAGAGGTAGAGAATGATAACAAAAGACTGAAATACAGTAATAGAATAAGAGATTCAAACATAAAGAAGGCTATGTGCTATGAATTAAAGAATATGATTAAATTAAATCTCAGAGTCTTGAGATCAACATAACTGATAGATATTTACAAACTAAAGGGAATCTATTGTTGCACACGAACACATATGACAATGTCTTGTGGCCTTTAGTTATTTTTATTCTACAAAGAGCATTCCTGTGTTGACCTGTACAAAGAGTCAAGATTACTTCAATGACAATGAGGGTTTGATTATAAAACTTAAACCTTACTTTTCTTTTAGAATAAAAATTATGAGAATGTAATTTTTTCAAAGGCACTGAAATGGTAGAAGTTTATATATAGGCAGAAAAGTGAATTCCAGAGAAGACAACTTGAAATTCAGTTCCAGAGCATCTTTCCCCCAAAGACAGATAAATGGTGCATGACAAAGATGTTACCATCATGACCATGAGTGAGAATAGAAGAGGAAAGAAGCAGGCATAGATGAAAAAAAGAGAAGTTCTTTGGTGCAGAGAGAAAGTTCTTCCTGTGGTGTGTGGCAGTCAGAATACAGAATAAGTATGGTTAACCTTCTTTCCTGTAGTCATCTACTAAGCTTTGTAGAGAAATGTTCGTGGGAATGTAATTCAATAGCTCTTGTTAATACTGTAGGAGGTTGTAGGTTAAAGTTCATTGTGTGATAGGAAAAGTATGTAACTATTCTCACCCTCCAAGGAGAGAAGATTCTTTGAGAACCAGTCCACAGACTTCAGCATCTTTTTCTTGAGTACCATCCTACCAAGTCACTTTTCTGAAAGGAAGGCATTCTGCATCCTACATCCGTGTCCTGCATCTAGCATCCAGCATCTAGCATTCTTCAACCTAAATCCTCAGAGCTGTTTTCCATCCCCTTCCCTGCTCTGACTTCATGACCTAGACCTCCCTCAATAGCTTTTGCTGCTTGCTCTTTTGTTTCAAACTCTACAAAGAGAAATCTCTGTGGATCCCCGGCAGAATCCACATTGTCACATATCCCAAATACTTTTTTTTTTCAATCTAGCTATGCGCAACAACTTTGGCAAGTAACTCTGTGATAAATTAGAGGCAGTATTAAAATGTGGCAGCTATATAGCCTTGGCATTGAAATTCCTGTGCCTTATCAATAAATGGAAACTTAAAATAAGAAAATTAGAGTTGAAACTTCATTGATCGGGGAAGATGTGGGCATTAGATTAGGGGTTTAGAGAGAGAAAGACTGCTTTTTCTGTTTAAAAAGTTTTCAGACAATATATTTGGAACACAATCTTTCCCCTTACTCATACCAATTAAAAAATGGGGTAATTAACTAAACAGAGAATTCTCAAATGATGACAAAATAAATGGTTGAGAAACACTTAAAAAATGTTCTTCATCCTCAGCTACCAGGGAAATGCAAATTAAAATGACTTTGACCAAATGGTCAGCCCTAAAAACATAAATACAAGTAACATTTTAAAGACTGGGTGAAAACTGGTCTAGTTACTACAGATATCTGTGTGGAAGTTCCTTGAGAAGCTAAAAATACTCTGACCACAAGATCCAGCTATACCATGCTTGAGCATACACCCAAAGGACTCTGCATTTTATTAGAGTTACTTCATCTGTGTTCAATTCTGCTCTGTTCATAATAGCCAGAAATTGGAAACAGTCTAGATATCCATCAACTGATGAATAGATAATGAAAATGTGGTACATGTATACAATGGACAATTATTCAGCTGTTAAGAAAAATGAAATTATGAAATTTGCAGGCAAATAAGCCTGAAATTTGAAATAATCTTCCTGAGTGACATAAACCACACCCAGAAAGAAAAATATTGCATGTTTTCTTTTGCATATGAATGCTAGATTTTAAGTTTTAGATATGTTTATTTTTCTATTAAAATAATTTTATTCATTTGTACAATGTATTATGAACATATTTACCCCCATTACTTGTCTTATCCTCCTTCCACTCCTAATTCCCCCCTTCCCAAATTCTCCTCCTCCTCCTTTCATATCCTTTTTATTTTACAGGTCTTATACAGGTAGCCAAAACTACTGTGTAATAACCATTACAGTGGTCATGTCATATCTAGAATACAGTATTTCATAACAACTCATCCTCATCCTTCAGATCTTACAGTCTTTCTACTCTATCTTTCACAATGTTCTCTGAGTCTTCAGTAGGGTGATTTAGATGTCCTATTTAGATGTCCTGGGGACAGGCACTCCACTATCACTTATGCTCAGGACTTTGAGTAGTTAGGAGTCTCTGCATTAGCGGTTGTCCACTACAAAAATAACATTTGGTGGCTGAGGATAGGCTAATGGTATAAACATAGATATTTAGGAGTCAGCTTGGCTGTATATACATTTAGCATAATATTGGTAAGTCTTCTACCCAGAGTCTGTGACTGCCTATCCATAGATAGGTCTTTATTTAGATATACAATACTAGATATGTATTCTCTCCCATGTAGTAGACCTCAAATCCAACCAGAAAGCAGTTGGTTACTCCCACAAGCAATCATGCCACTATTGCACCATAGCTACTTTTCTAAATAGGAACCAAGAGCCTAACATTTGCATGATTTCATTCACAGTGTCCCTAAGTACCCTTCACTCTGATGAACTTTGTGCCCCCTGACTCATACACACACAAACACACACATATTCCATCATGCAGTGCTTACACAAACCTGACAGACCTGAGTTCCATACTAGGAGTACACTTAAGATGGAAAGACCCCATGAAGTTGTTCTCAGATCTCAACACCTATGCCTACACATATCCTGTACAGACAGACAATAATGAATACGTTTTAAAATCCTGGTGCTGATAGGGAATACTATTATTGTTGTTGTCTTTCTAAGCTCACTGGATTTCATTTTAGTAGGAGTATGATAACAGCATGCACAGGATATAAGGAAAGTTCTTGAATGATAATTGTGAGTGAAGATACCGTCAACTGACTTTAAATACTAAGTATATTTTGTGCTCATTGAATTTTACAGTTAACAGGAGTACTTGTCTTAAGGGAAAGTCAGGGAGCCAAGATTAATTTAATTTTAAAGAGAATTATTGAATACCTATCCTCTGTATACCTAGAAATAATTTTAAAAGATTAAAAAAATCATGATCCCAGTTCTCAAAGAAGTCATAGTCAATGAATTTTCCAGACAATCAAAACTGAATCTAATATTGATGTTTTGAAATCAGTCAATCAACATATTGTCTATGCCATCCTTTTAGGGATTAGAACTATGAGCAATTTCCAAGTGCAATGGCCAAAGCAAAGAAAATATGTTGAGAATTTACTATGCATTAGGTTCAATGATGTACTTGTTACATTTTTAATGGAATTCTGGAAAGTTGGTCCTTGGAAGGATAGGGAAGAAATTAGAGATATTTTTCCTTGGGATGAGGGATGTCTTTCCTGTCTCTTGATTCTGAGGATTTGTTACTTGTAAAACAGAACCATAATTTATAGTTTCAGACAGAGGACCCTAGCTCATGGATAACATTACTTAATTGGTAAAATAAATAAAAAATACAATAATATTAATAGTCACCACTTCAATTTATAGATCACATAGTAGGTGAAAGGCTCCGTGTTGAACATTTTACATCCATTTTCTTAATTTGTTCTCACAGAGATGTGATGAGCTAAGTATTTAAACACAACTTTTTTGAAAACTGGCATGAGAAAAACAAATTTGGCTGTACTGAAAAATATTGACCCAACAGTTAATGAAATTAAGGCAAATCCTTTTTTGTAGCAGCATTACTTTTTTCCACAAGACAAGAAAGCATAACTATTAATTAAGATATAGTATATCCTAATATACACTGTCTGCCAGCATTGTCATGATTATTTCTTGAACTCTTGGTCACTGTTCCTTTTACTTTATTGTCCAATTCACAGACTTTCTTGTCACTCCAAGCACATTTCACAGGCTGGGTAGCATAGAAGACCCCAACAATATACCCTGGCATCATGCCTCTCTGATCTGTAATTTCACAGCATTGCTAGCCACTTGCTGTCTCTGGGCATGGCATCTCCATAAGGCTCATCTGATAGCCCACAAAGACTCAAAACTCCCAGAAATGTCTTTTTTTCCCCCATTTACTACTGGTCTAAATGAAGGACCTAGAGAACCAGTGTTTCAAGCTCTTTTCCCTCATCTTTTATATCTTTTCCTACCTAACCAGGATCTTGGAATATGTAAATTTAACAATGATTGTATCATCATCCCATGAAACTAGAAACACCACATTCGTACAGTTTAGCATCAGCTTTAGATCCCTCTGAATATGAGATTACAGCATTCCCACCTTGAACTCTGGGAGAAAGAAGAAGCCCCTGAAATATTAATACCTTTGCCAGTGAGAATGTCCAGTTACATCTGGACCCTCTGGTCACTCAGCAATCCTTCACATTCCCCTAGTCCTCATTTCCTCCCTTTTCTTCCCATATGTACTTAAGCTTCATCGTCACTTCCATTATCCTCTCTTAAATCCTCCAAAATTACCTAGATTATTATTTCCCAGATGAAATTCAAGCCATTTCTAACTCCTTATCTTCAGGTCTACAAACATCCTTTGAGTTTATCTAAATCTCACTTTGTAGTTCTTCTGTAGTCTCAGAAGAACTGAGACTATATTCTTCATATTCTGTAGAATATAGAATCAAAACAGAGAAAAATCCTTACATTCCAGATGCTCCATTTTTGCAATATTTTTGAGAATGTCATACAGTGTGTTTTGAACATACTTACCCCTCTCCTGTAACTCCTCTCATAGCCATTCTCTCTATCCTACCATCCCTTCCCAATCAACTTGGAGATTTATTTTCCCATTGGGTCCAATTTTTGTTGTCCAGCTAGTTTTTTTTTCTTATTAAGAAATTTTCTGTTCATTTTACATATCAATCACAGTCACTCCGCTCCTCCCTCCTCCTGCTCCCTGCAGCCACCCCCCAACCCACCCCTCATTCCCACTTCCTCCAAGCCAAGACCTCCCATGGGGAGTCAGCAGAGCCTGGTACATTCAGTTGAGGCAGGTCCAAGCCCCTCCCCACTGCATCAAGGCTGTATAAGATGTCTCACCACAGGCATTGGGCTCAAAAAAGCCCACTCATGCACCAGGGATGGATCTTGAACCTACTGCCAGGAGGGCCCTTAAACAGGTCAAGCTAAACAAACTGTCTCGCCTATGCAGAGGCCCTAGTCCAGTCCTATGGAGGCTTCACAGCTATTGGTCCACAGTTCATAGGTTTCCACTAATTTGGCTTGGTTGTCTCTGTAGGTTTTCCCATCATGATCCCAGGAATCCACAAAGATGACCCCACCTTAGACTACTAGCAATAGTGGAGAGGGTGCCTGAACTGACCTACTCCGGTAATCAGAATGGTGAGTACCGTAACTGTGATCATAGAGTCTCCATCCAGTAACTGATGGCAGCAGATGCAAAGATCCACAGTCAAGCACCAGGCCAAGCTCCAGGAGTCCAGTCAAAGAGAGAGAGAAGAGGGATTCTATGAGCAAGGGGCATCAAGGGCCAGTTAGTCTTAGGGACAGGGCCTGCCCTGATGTGTAGTCAGCCTACCAAGGGTCACATCATTAAGGACAACTGACTTTCCCTCTCCTAGAGGCTACCAAATGCCAAAAGTGCCTCAGCTACTGGTGGAATTTTTAAGTCTAACTTCCCCTTTCTATGCTGGCATTTTGTCTGGCCTTGAGCTTGTGCAGGTCTTGAACATGCTGCCATAATTGCTGTATGCTTCTACATTTATCTACCATTTTTGTGTCTGGAAAATACTGTGTTCTTGATGTTATTGACCACCTCTGGCTCTTATATTCTTTCTGACCCCTCTTTTGCAAAGATTCCTAGCACTGGGATGAGGTGTGTGTGTGTGTGTGTGTGTGTGTGTGTGTGTGTGTGTGTGTGTGTGTGATATGAATATCCCATTCCCATTTAGGGCTGAGCTCTCCATGGTTTTGTATTTTTTGCATGTGAACTAGTTGAGAGTCTCTGTGTTTAGTGCCATCTATTGCAAGGAGAAGCTTATCTAGTGAGGGTTGAGAGATTCTCTCATCTATGGAAACAGCAGTAAGTCATTAGGAGTCATTTTGATACTATGTTCATTGACTAGAATAGTAATAATTGAGTTCTCTTGAAGGCTCATTATGATCTATCAAGCAATAGGTTCTTGGTCTATTTAACAGTGGCAAGTATGGGTTCCATCTCATGAAGTTGGCCTTAGATCCAGCTATAAAGTAGTTGGTTACTCCCATAACATCCATGTGACTCTTATACCAATGAGGACATCTTGTTGGGCCAGTCATTGCTGTAGCTTGCAATGTTCACAGCTGGGAGAGATTGAGGCCTAACTTCCTCCTTCCAGTGCATAGCACCTCCCACAATAAATTCTAGCCAGTAGGGATGAAGCTTCCAGGTGAGTACCAGCTTGAATTCTCCATGTCCTGTGACTCAAGAATGTGGTGCCTTTAAAGATTGGCTGTTACTATCAAGTTCTGGAGATAGTCAGGAATTGGTAATAGCCTATAATACTTGTGAGTCTGTATCATTCCACTGGGCAACCTTGGGGATTGTAGTTGGGATATTGTTCCCCAGGGTAACTCAATTTTTGTTCTGTACAACCTCCTCTAGACTTCCCATTGACACCTTACCTATAACTTGCTTTTTAAGTATCTGTTCTTTTTCCTAAATCCCTCCCCCAAACTAGTTAGTTCTTCTGCATCACGTTGGGCTGTCTTATTTAGAAATCCATTCTTAACATCATTGCCTACTTCATCTACTATTATACCTTCCCCATCTTTTAAGTTTTAAAAGCTAGTAATGTATAGCATGTACAAGACCTTGTGTGTGTGTGTGTGTGTGTGTGTGTGTGTGTGTGTGTGTGTGTGTGTTGGGGGGAGCTTATACTCAATTCCCTCTTCCTCTTTTCATTCTCTTAATTCAGTATGATCTGGCTTTAATCCTTCCACTCCATTAATGTCCTCTCACAGGAGTATTTCTTACTCTCAATCTTAGCTTTATTTAGGCATATAATAAATTGGGCATATTTAAAATTTACATTTCACTGAAAATATCACCTCAACCAGGATAATGTATATCTACTACCAACAAAAGTTTTATGATACCCCCTTTGTATATAAATGCCCCCGGGCTGTCTCTAAGCAACCCTTGATCTGAATTTTGTTAGCGTAGATTAACTCATATTTATAGAATTTTATGTAAATTGATTCTGACGATATGTACTATTTTTTTAGAATTTTGACCTTTTATGCTCTGGGGGTTTGTAATTACTTCCATTCAGTTTAGTTAATTTTGAAAAATCAGTGATAACAGTTCATCACCAGTCTCTTTTAAAAATGAAAAATCTCTAACATATATTCACATACACCAGGTGTTGATTTTTTTCTGAGACATCCCTCCTGAACTATCCATCTCAAAATATTTACTGTTGACTTCATGTTGTTCTCTGCCAACCTCTCTTTAATACAGTTATATTACTATTTTAGAAAATTTATGGCTGTCTTGTAAGTAATAAAATGGTCTTTCCCTCATAACAGACTATGTCTTTCAATTTCCTACTGTATAAAGACTGGAACTGCTCCATTTGCCTTCCCCCCCTCCTTCAACATTCCCACTTGTCAACTGTACTTTTATTTCAACTGTTTGCATTCTACTTTGTAGCGTAAGTATTCCTTTAGAAGATGAAAGGCTAGCATTAATGTTATTCTGAGTATTTAAAAGTTATACACTGACTAGCCAAGTATTGTTCTATGACAATATTTCCTTTTCTTTGACTCCACGGTCTTTTGCATGATCTGCTCAGAGACACTCAAACATAATTCATTTTCTTACAGTCCCATCATTTGTTTATGTTCTTTTTTTTGTCTATCTTGTTTCAGTTGTCATTATTTTTAGAATCACTCATATTTTTGTAGTAAACAGTTATGTATTAAATTTCTCAGGTGAATCTCATTATTAAAATGTGAATACATACAGTATTCAGATTATTTAAAATTGGGACTATTTATCAAGGCTAAAATGAATATTTTTGGGTTGTTGTTCAAACAAATACTTTGTTTTAGGGTAAATACACAGGAGAGAAATGAATATATTGCAAAGCAAATATATGCCTAACTTCTATAAGAAACTACTTACAAATATATATGTGCTCATGTATCAAACTCCCCCAAGATCCAGCTATACCACTCTTGGGCATATACCCAAGAAATGCTCAATCATTCCATAAGAGCACTTGCTCAGCTATGTTCATATCAGTATTGTTTGTAATAGCCCAAACCTGGAAACAACCTGGATGCCCTTCAACTGAAGAATGGCTAAATAAATTGTGGCACATATACACAATGGAATACTACTCAGCAGAGAAAAACAATGACATCATGAGCTTTGCAGGCAAATGGATGGATCTAGAAAAAAATCATCCTGAGTGAGGTAACCCAGACTCAGAAAGATAAATATGGTATGTACTCACTCATAGGAGGATACTAGATGTGGAACAAGGATGACTAGACTGCTACTCACATCACCAGTGAGGCTACATGGAAAACAGGACCCCAAGAAAGACACGAGGATCACCCAATGATGGAGAAATGGCTGAGATCTTCATGAACAACCTGGACATGAGTGGGAGCAATGAAGGGCAAGGGTCGAGGGAAAGAGAGCGGGAGTTCCCACCTGGATCAAGAAGAGAGAGGGAGAACAAGGAATAGGAGACCATGGTAAATGAAGACCACATGAGAAAAGGAAGAAACAAAGTGCTAAAGAAGCCCACAGAAATCCACAAAGATACCCCCACAAAAGACTGCTGGCAATGGTCGAGAGACAGCCGGGACTGACCTACTCTGGTGATGGGATGGGCAAACACCCTAATAGTTGTGCCAGAAACCCCATCCAAGGACTGGGGAATCTGGATGCAGAAATCCATGGCTCGGTCCCGAGTGGAGCCCTGGGAGTCTAATTAGCGAGAAAGAGGAGGGTTTATATGAGCAAGAATTGTTGAAACCAAGGTTGGATAAAGCACAGGGACAAATAGCCAAATGAATGGAAACACATGAACTATGAACCAAAGGCTGAGGGGCCCCCAACTGGATCAGGCCCTCTGAATAGGTGAGACAGTTGATTGGATTGATCTGTTTGGGAGGCATCTAGGCAGTGGTACCAGATTCTGGGCTCATTACATGAGTTAGCTGTTTGAAACCTGGGACTTATGCAGGGACACTTGGCTCAATCTGGGAGGAGGGGGCTGGACCTGCCTCGACTGAGTCTACCAGGATGATCTCACTCCTCGGCGGAGGCTTTGCCTTGGAGGAGGTGGAAATGGGGTTTGGGCTGAGGGGAAGGGGCAGGGGGCAGGAAGGGGGAGAACAAGGGAATCTGTGGCTGTTATGTAGAACTGAATGGTATTGAAAAATAAAATAAAATTAAATTAAAAAAGAAAAAAATAATAATTAAAGAAGATGGGGTCATGGATTTGAGAGAGTGGAGGGACATAGAGGTGTTTGTGAGGTGAGCGGAAGCAGTGGGGATGATGTCAATAAAACTCTAGTGTGAAATTCTCAAAAAACTATTTTAATTTAGAAAACTAAATAAATACCAGTTTGCTTCACTAAATGGTTGTAATTTTTCATATTCTGCTATAAATGAAAAAGCTAACTGTTTACAGTCCTCCCTGATAATCTATGGTCAGTCTTCTGCATTTTAGATAGATTAATGGGTGTGTAGTTGAAACTCATTGTGGGTTTGATTTGCATTTCTTTATTGACTAATGATGTTGAGCATCTTTTCATGTGCAAATATTTGCCATCTGTTTTTCTTCTTTTGTGAAATGTCTGTTCTAATCGTTAGTCTATTTTTTAAAACTTTATTGTGTCTTCCTATAATTGAGTTATAAGAATTCCTTGTACATACTAAATATAAGTTCTTTATTGGATATATGATTTGAAAATATTTTCTTCTCGTCAATGACTTGCCTTTTCATTTTAGTTCAATTATCTACTCTACTTTTATCCTTCAGGTTTGTTGCATTATATTTAGAAAATCTTTACCAAATGCAAAGCCACTTAGAGTTTCTACTATGTATCTTGCTATAAGTTTTATACTTCTTGTATATAGTGTGAGATAAGGACTGAAGTCCAGTATTTTTACATGGTACTCCACTTTTTTCAGCACTATTTATTGAGAAAGATTTCCTCTATTTAGTTACCATTTCCCTTTTGTCAAAAATCAATGGTCTCTGTATGTATGGGTCTATTTTAGACTTCCTCTTTTGTTCCCTTAATACCTATAACTGTCTACAGTAATGATATTCTGTATTGATTATTGCATCTTTATAATAAATCATTAAATCAAATAGTTATTTGTTTCATATTTTGGTTGTTTTGACACATATAATTCCTTTGAATTACCATATAAATTTTAGAATAAGTTTATCAAGATTTACAAACAAGCCTGCTGGGATTTTGAATGAGATTGTTATGAATCTACAAATCAACATTGGGAGAACTGGTATCTTGACAATACTGAGCCTTCTGATCCATAAACATGATGTATCTCTCCATTTATTTGGATCTTTTAAATTTTCTCCCAGTGATGTTGTGTACAAGTTGTCTACGCCACTTGTCAAAATTATTTTTGTTTTGTATTGTTTGATGCTACTGGAAATACTATTTTTAAAATTTCAATTTTCTCTTGTTCTTTTGCTAGGATCCAACAGTTGATTTTTGAATATTTAACTTGTATCCTGCAACCATGTTCAATTCACTTATTGATGCTCACATTTTTTAGATGCCTTAAGATCTTCTGCAATGAAGATGTTGTAGTTTAGGAACAAAATATATTTTCTTTTTTTGTAATCTGTATGTCTTTAATTTATTTTTCATACCTAATCACACTGATTATGGTCTCCAGTAAAACGTTGACAGGAAGAGGTGAGAGTGTGCCTTCCCCTCTTAAGGGAAAAACATTGAGTCTTTCAGTGTTCAGCATATTAGTTGTCAAGTGTTCATATGTGCCTCTTGGGAGTTTGTGGGTGTTCTCTTCTATAGCAGCTATGCATAAAGTTGTTTAATTAGCACTGGGAAAGGGTATTGAATTTTATGGCATTCATTTTCCTTGTACTAAGATAATGACAAGATTTATCATTTTTAGTTTCTGTTCATCAAGATTATTTTGGTATTTAATTATGTGTATGTACATGTGTTTACGTGGAGGATTTTTTCCTGGAATTGGAGTTACAAGTGGTTGTGAGTCACCAGATGTGAGTATTGGGAACTGAACTTTGGTCCTCTGGAAAAACAGCAAGTGGTCTTAATCACTGAGTCATTGTCTCCAGCCCCATTTTTAGTTTCTTAATATGGTGAGATACTGATATTTGTGTTTAAATATAAATTCAAATTTGTGATTAAGTTCACTTAGTTATGACATAATACCTTCTGAATATATTACTGGGGGTTTTGCCGAAACTCACCAGTCATTTTTGTGAATATAGTTGTGAGTTGTTTTGATCTGTAGTTTTCTTTAGTTGAAATTATTTTAGCTCATTTTGTTCTCAGGGTAAGGTTGGTCAATTAGTTGAGTTATAAAATACTCTTTCATCTTTTTCATATTTACAACATTTGATTTACTGTAATTAACAAAATTATAGATATGATATTTACTTTGGCATTTCCATACATGAATATGCATTCATCATGTCCACCCACTCTTCCACTCTTTCTCTTCATGCTTCTCTATGGCTCCCTTTCCAGTCTCTAATAATACCACTTATACTTTCAGGTCATCTTTTTATTTTTATTTCTGTATATGAGAGGAAACAGCCAGGACTTTTCTGTAATTATTTAACTTGATGTGATATTCTTCAGTTCCATCTATTTTCCTGCAAATGACAAGATCTCATTCTTCATGGCTGAATAATACTGTTGTTTACATACCATATTCTTTATTCACCTATTTATTTGCTGGTGCGAGGCTAGTTATACATCTTGGCTATTGGGAACAGTGTCATGATAAAAGTTATGCACATTACCACTGGAGCATGCTGACTCTTTCATCCTTTTATTTCTGGAAATATATTTATACAGTTAGTATTATTTCTTTCTTCTGTGTTTGGTAAAATTTACCAGAAAAGCCATGCAGGACCAGAATTTTCTTTGTGGAGAGTTTTCAACTTCACATTCAATATATTCAATAGATTTGGGGAATTTCAAGGTTTTATACTTCTTGGATGAGCTTTGGGACTTTAGGTCTGTTAAGGAATTTATCTATGCCATTAAAGCTGCTGAACTTATTGCTGTAAAATGTTTAAGTAGTCTGTTATTCCTTATTACCTACAGAATTTATAGTACTATCATATCTCTCATTTCTTAGAGTAGTAATTTGTGTCTCCTCCCTTTGTTTCCTGAGCAGGAGACTTACCAATTTCATTCATTTACTCAAATTAATTGGGTTTGTGTTTTGTTGTTTTTTGTTTTATACTTCATTGATTTTTGTCTTTATCTTTATTATTTCCTTTCTTACTTTTACTTTTGGCTTAATTATCCTTTATTTTGTAGTTTTTTAGGATGAAAATTTCAACATTAAATGAGCCCTTTCTTCTTTTATATATGTATAACATTTCATCATATGCATCACCTTCTAAACAACCTACAAATATAGCTTACTGGTACTATTAATTTTATTCAGTTAAAATATCAACTTTTCTTTTTAATTTTTTTTACTTAATCCCTGAGTTATAATGTATTGTATGCTTTTTAAACATTGGGGAATTTTTCAAATGTATTTCTGTTACTTATATCTAATTAAATTGTATTCTTGTCAGAGAAGATATTGACATGACTTCAATAATCATAAAATTATCCAAGAGGCTGGAGAGATTGCTCAGTGGTTAAGAGCACTTGTTACTCATACAAGGACCTGCATTCAATCTCCAGCACTCATATAGTAGCTTCCAACCATCCATAAATCCAATGCCCTCTTCTGACATCCAAGGGCATCAGGCATGCACATGGTACACAAACATACATGCAAGCAAAATATTAATACATAGAAAATAAAATAAAAATAAAAGTATTTAAGCTTGCTTTGTGTACCATAGCATGAACAACTATGATGAATGATCTGTATGTACTTAAAGTATATTTACTTTGATACTTTTATATGTACTGTTCTATAAATGTAATGTTCTATAAATTGGGGTGGGCTGGGGGGAGGGCCGGGGGGCAGGGCAGGAGCGGGGAGGACAGGGGAATCTGAGGCTGATATGTAAAATTAAATCAAATTATAAAATTAAAAAAAGAAAAGTAAATTAATCCATTTCTATAAATCTATACTTTGCCATGTGGCTTATGGCTTACCAGTACTTTCACATCTTCCTTCTCATGGAGGCAACTGATAGAATCTCCTCTATCTTTGCTTTCTCTTCCTGTCTATCTGTTTGGATTTCCTTTCTGCCTCTAAGCTGCCTTGCCATAGGTCAAACAAATTTATTTATCAACCAATCAGAGCAACATATATTCACAGCATACATACAGATAGACATTCCCATCATTTTTCCTTTTCTTTCTATTCAAAAGGAAGGTTTTAACTTTAACAGAGTAAAATTACATATAACAAAACAGTTATCAAGCAAATATTATAGCTACAATATCTAGTCTATTTGTATTTGGCAAAATTAACATAGATATCCTATCTATCCTATGTTTGTGAGTCTAAGGTTTCATGTCTACCTTATCTCTTATCATAACCAAGGAAAACCATAATTATAACTATCTAGTCTTCAACTACATCAAAGATCTCAGAAGGATACAGTATTATCTCAGTAAACAGGAAGAGCATTGTAAGCAACTCCCAAAAAATCTAGAATGACAGAGACAGCTGGCTGCCTGGACAGTCACCCAAAGTTCTTCTGTAATGTTGGGGCATCCATTCTTCAGTCTACGGGCCTAAAGTCTCTCAGTCACTTCTCTCTGCGTGGCATTAGATTTAGATTGTTGGTTACAAATTGTTATTGGTCATAGTCAATCTCTTCTAAAAGAAAAAAGGGGGATATGATATAGAAATTTAGGATATAGATATGATAGGATGAAAAGGTATATTAATGAACCTACTTTTTTATTTATTTATTTATATTATTTTACAATACTATTCAGTTCTACATAACAGCCACAGATTTCCTTGTTCTCCCCCTTCCTGCCCCCCTCCCCTTCCCCCAGCCCACCCCCCTTTCCCACCACCTCCAGATCAAGGCCACCCCTGAGGACTGAGATCGACCTGATAGACTCAGTCCAGGCAGGTCCAGTCCCCTCCTCCCAGACTGAGCCAATCGTCCCTGTATAAGTCCCAGGTTTCAAACAGCTATCTCATGCAGTGAGGCCAGGACCTGGTACCACTGCCTAGATGCCTCCCAAGCAGATCAAGCCAATCAACTGTCTCACCTATTCAGAGGGCCTGATCCAGTTGGGGGCCCCTCAGCCTTTGGTTCATAGTTCATGTGTTTCCATTCGTTTGGCTATTTGTCCCTGTGCTTTATCCAACCTTGGTTTCAACAATTCTCGCTCATATAAACCCTCCTCTTTCTCACTAATTAGACTCCCAGCGCTCCACCCGGGGCCTAGCCATGGATTTCTGCATCCAGATTCCCCAGTCCTTGGATGGGATTTCTGGCACAACTATTAGGGTGTTTGCCCATCCCATCACCAGAGTAGGTCAGTCCCAGCTGTCTCTCGACCATTGCCAGCAGTCTTTTGTGGGGGTATCTTTGTGGATTTCTGTGGGCTTCTTTAGCACTTTGTTTCTTCCTTTTCTCATGTGGTCTTCATTTACCATGGTCTCCTATTCCTTGTTCTCCCTCTCTTTTCTTGATCCAGCTAGGATCTCCCACTCTCTTTCCCTCGACCCTTGCCCTTCATTGCTCCCACTCATGTCCAGGCTGTTCATGTAGATCTCATCCATTTCTCTGTCATTGGGGGATCCCCGTGTATTTCTTGGGGTGCTATTTTCCATGTAGCCTCACTGGTGATGTGAGTAGCAGTCCAGTAAACCTTGTTCCACATCTAGTATCCTCCTATGAGTGAGTACATACCATATTTGTCTTTCTGAGTCTGGGTTACCTCACTCAGGATGATTTTTTCTAGATCCATCCATTTGCCTGCAAACCTCATGATGTCATTGTTTTTCTCTGCTGAATAGTATTCCATTGTGTATATGTGCCACAATTTATTTATCCATTTTTCAGTTGAAGGGCACCTAGGTTGTTTCCAGGTTTTGGCTATTACAAGTAATGCTGATATAAACATAGCTGAGCAAGTGCTCTTATGGAATGATTGAGCATTTCTTGGGTATATGCCCAAGAGTGGTATAGCTGGATCTTGGGGGAGATTGATTCCCAATTTTCTAAGAAAGTGCCATATTGATTTCCAAAGTGGTTGTACAAGCTTGCATTCCCACCAGCAGTGGAGGAGAGTTCCCCGAGTTCCACATCCTCTCCAGCCTAAAGTGTCCTCAGTGTTTTTGATCTTAGCCATTCTGACAGGCGTAAGGTGGTATCTCAGAGTTGTTTTGATTTGCATTTCCCTGATGACTAGGGATGTTGAGCAATTCCTTAAATGTCTTTCAGCCATTTGAGTTTCCTCTGTTGAGAATTCTCTGTTTAGTTCTATAGCCCATTTCTTAATTGGACTGTTGGTTGTTTTGATGTCTCATTTCTTGAGTTCCTTATATATTCTGGATATCAGTCCTCTGTCAGATGTGGGGTTGGTGAAGATCTTTTCCCATTCTGTAGGCTGTCACTTTGCCTTGTTGACTGTATCCTTTGCTCTACAAAAGCTTCTCAGTTTCAAGAGGTCCCATTGATTGATTGTTTCTCTCAGTGCCTGTGCTACTGGTGTTATATTTAGGAAGTGATCTCCTATGCCAATGCGTTCAAGACTACTTCCTACTTTCTCTTCTATCAGGTTCAGAGTAGCTGGATTTATGTTGAGGTCCTTGATCCACTTGGACTTAAGTTTTGTGCACAGTGACAGATATGGATCTATTTGCAGCCTTATACATGTTGATATCCAGTTATGCAAGCACCATTTGTTGAAGATGCTTTCTTTTTTCCATTGTACACTTTTGGCTTCTTTGTCAAAAATTATATATTCATAGGTGTGTGGGTTAATGTCAGGGTCTTCAATTCGATTCCATTGGTCCACATGTCAGTTTTTATGCCAATAACAGGCTGTTTTTATTACTGTAGCTCTATAATAGAGCTTGAAGTCAGGGATTGTGATGCCTCCAGATGTTGTTTTATTGTACAGGATTCTTTTGGCTATCCTGGGTTTTTTGTTTTTCCATATGAAGTTGAGTATTATTCTTTCCAGGTCTGTGAAGAATTGTGTTGGTATTTTGATGGGGATTGCATTGAATCTGTAGATTGCTTTTGGTAAAATTTCCATTTTTACTTTGTTGGTCCTGCCTATCCATGAGCATGGGAGATCTTTCCATTTTCTGACATCTTCTTCAATTTCTTTTTTCAGGGACTTATAGTTCTTGTCATATAGATCCTTCACTTGCTTGGTTAGTGTTACCCCAAGGTATTTTATGTCATTTGTGGCTATTGTAAAGGGTGATGTATCTCTGATTTCCTTCTCAGCTTCTTTGTCCATTGTACATAGGAGGGTTACTGATTTTTTTTTTTAGTGGATCTTGTATCCTGCTATGTTGCTGAAGGTGTTTATAAGCTTTATCAGTTCCTGGGTGGAATCTTTGGGGTCACTCAAGTATACTATCATGTCATCTGCAAATAGGGAAAGCTTGACTTCTTCCTTTCCAATTTGTATCCCCTTAATCTCCTTATGTTGTCTTATTGCTCTGGCTAGAACTTCAAGTACTATATTGAATAAGTATGGGGAGAGTGGACAGCCTTGCCTCGTTCCTGATTTTAGTGGAATTGCTTTGAGTTTCTCTCCATTTAATTTGATGTTGTCTGTTGGCTTGCTGTAAATTGCCTTTATTATGTTTAGGTATGTTCCCTGTATTCCTGATCGCTCCAAGACTTTTCATGAAGGGGTGTTGGATTTTGTCAAATGCCTTTTCTGCATCTAGTGAGATGATCATGTGGTTTTTTCTTTGAGTTTGTTTATATGGTGTATTACATTGACGGACTTTCATATGTTGAACCACCCTTGCATCCCTGGGATGAAGCCTACTTGATCATGGTGGATCATTGTGCCAATGTGTTCATGGAGTCTATTTGCCAGTATTTTATTGAGTAATTTTGCATCAATGTTCATGAGGGAGATCGGTCTGTAGTTCTCTTTCTTTGTTGTATCCTTGTTTGGTTTGGGAATCAGGGTTATTGTAGCCTCATAGAAGGAGTTTGGTAATGTCCCTTCTGTTTCTGTTATGTGGAACAATTTAGAGAGTATTGGTATTAACTCTTCTTTGAAGATCTGGTAGAATTCTGCGCTGAAACCATCTGGTCCTGGGCTTTTTTTTTGTTGGGAGACTTTTAATGACTCTTTCTATTTCCTTAAGGGTTATTGTACTATTTAAATAGTTCATCTAGTCTTGATTTAACTTAGGTATGTGGACCCTATCCAGAAAATTGTCCATTTCTTTTAGGTTTTCCAGTTTTGTGGAGTAGAGGTTTTTGAAATATGACCTGATAATTCTCTGGATTTCCTCAATGTCTGTTGTTATGTACCACTTTTCATTTCTGATTTTGTTGATTTGGATTCTCTCTGTCTTTTGGTTAGTTTGGATAAGGGCTTGTCTATCTTGTTGATTTTCTCAAAGAACCAACTCTTTGTTTCATTTTTTTGTATTATTCTCTTAGTTTCTTTTTTATTAATTTCACCTCTCACTTTGATAATTTCCTTGCATCTATTCTTCCTGGGAGACTTTGCTTCTTCTTGTTCTAGAGCTTTCAGGTGTGCTGTTAAGTCACTAGTGTGAGATTTCTCCAACTTCTTTATGTGGGCATTTAGTTCTATGAATTTCCCTCTTAGCACTGCTTTCATAGTATCCCATAAGTTTGGGTATGTGGTGTCTTCATTTTCGTTGATCTCTAGGACGTCTTTAACTTCTTTTTTTATTTCTTCCTTAACCCACTGGTGATTCAGTTGAGCATTATTCAGTTTCCATGAGATTGTAGGTTTTCTGTAGTTTTTGTTGTTGTTGAAATCAAACTTTAAACCATGGTGGTCTGATAGAACACAGGAGGTTATTCCATTTGTTTTGTATCTGTTGAGATTTGCTTTGTGGCCAAGTATGTGTTCGATTTTAGAGAAAGTTCCATGGGGTGCTGAGAAGAAGGTATATTCTTTTTTGTTAGGATGGAATGTTCTGTAGATATCTATTAGGTCCATTTGGGTCATGACATCAGTTAAGTCCTTTATTTCTCTGTTAAGTTTCAATTTGTGAGATCTGTCCAGTGGTGAAAGTGGGGTGTTGAGATCTCCCACTATTAATGTGTGGGGTTTTATATGTGGCTTAAGCGTTAGCAATGTTTCTTTTACATATGTGGGTGCCCTTGTGTTTGGGGCATGAATGTTCAGAATTGAAACTTCATCTTGGTGGATCTTTCCTGTGATGAGTATGTAATGCCCTTCTTGATCTCTTTTGATTGATTTTAGTCTGAAGTCTATTTTGTTGGATATCAGGATGGCTACACCCGCTTGTTTCTTAAGACAATTTGATTGGAAAGTCTTTTCCCAGTCTTTTATTCTTAGGTAGTGTCTGTCTTTGAGTTTAAGATGTGTTTCTTGTATGCAACAGAAAGATGGGTCCTGCTTTCGTATCCATTCTGTAAGCCTATGTCTTTTTATAGGTGAATTAAGTCCGTTGATATTAAGGGATATTATTGACCAGTAATTGTTCATCCCTGTTATTTTTTGTGGTAGTGTGTGTGTACTTCTCTTCTTTGGGGTTTACTGCTGTGGCTTTATCTATTGCCTGTGTTTTCGAGTGTGTATCTGACTTCCTTCAGTTGGAATTTTCCTTCTAGTGCTTTCTGTAGGGCTGGGTTTGTGGATAAGTATTGTTTGAATCTGGCTTTGTCTTGGAATGTCTTGTTCATTCCGTCTATGATGATTGAAAGTTTTTCTGGGTATATTAGTCTGGGCTGACATCCATGGTCTCTTAGTGTCTGCATTATATCTGTCCAGGTCTTTCTGGCTTTCAAAGTCTCCATTGAGAAATCGGGTGTTATTCTGATGGATTTGCCTTTATAGGTCACTTGGCCTTTTTCCTTGGCTGCTCTTAATATTCTTTCTTTATTCTGTACATTTAGTTGTTTAATTATTATGTGTTGAGGGGAGTTTTTTTGGGGTCTAGTCTGTTTGGTGTTCTATAGGCTTCTTGTATCTTCATAGGCATTTCCTTCTTCAAGTTGGGAAAGTTTTCTTCTATGATTTTGTTGAATATATTTTCTGTGCCTTTGAGTTGGTATTCTTCACCTTCTTCTATCCCTATAATTCGTAGGTTTGGTCTTTTCATGGTGTCCCAAATTTCTTGGACATTTTGGTTCATGACCTTGTTGGCTTTAGTGTTTTCTTTGACTGATGAATCTATTTCTTCCACTGTATCTTCAATGCCAGAGATCCTCTCTTCCATCTCTTGCATTCTGTTGGTTATACTTGCATCTGAAATTCCCGATCTTTTACTCAGATTTTCTATTTCCAGCATTCCCTCTGTTTGTGTCTTCTTCATTTTTTCCATTTCCCTTTTCAGGTCTTAGACTGTTTCTTTTATTTGTTTCATTGCTTTTTCATGATTTTCTTTCAGTGCTTTATTGTTTTCTTCCAGGACTTTATTGTTTGCTTCTAATTTGTTTGCCCTTTCCTCTAGTTGTTTACAGAATTCTTCCCATTTTTTTGTCTTTTCCTCTACACAAGCCTCTAACTTCTTCATGATGTTATTCATAAGGCTGTTTTCTTCTGCTTCTTCCAATTTTTTATGTTCAGATCTAGATATTGGAGGCGGGCTAGGTTCTGGTGATGCTGTTTTGCTCTTCATTTTGTTGTATGTACTTCTGCCTTGATGTCTGCCCATCTCCTTATGGTTCGTTCTTGGCCTTATCAGTGCACTTGCTTCAGACAGAGCTGACAGATTCAGGAATTCTCTCTCTCTTGTCCAGATGGGAGCTCCCTTGTCCAAATGGGAACTCCGGGGCAGGATGGAAGGTCTTATCTGGATGGGATACTGGCGCAGGATGGGAGCTTTTGTCTAGATAGGAACTCAGTGGTAGGATGGGTGCTCTTATCCTGAAGGGAAGTCCAGGGAAGGAAGTGCGCTCTCCAGTCTAGAAGGGAAGTCAGGGGTCTAACGAACTTACTTTTAAGGAGCAACAACTTGTTTAAAAATGTTTTACATTTTATGGATTTTAATTTATTGATACAAATTTAGAGTTGATTTTGTTATACTATATGTATATTTCTACTCTTGTTTAAGGTATTATGTTTGTGCAGCTCATTTAAATTAAGAAATACAGGTTACAATTAGTCTTCTAGATAGTCAAACTTACAGTCATATTAAATTTTCTCAATGTACATAGATATAATTCAACTAGGTAGATAATCTTCAAACACATCAAAGACCTACAAAATATGGCACTTAAAATGTTTTAAAAACTTAGACTTTCTGGACAGTGAGAGATGTCTGTTCCTGGCAGCACCAATTTACTTCAAAGAGAAAGATAGGCGTTGAAGACACTCCATGTGGAGTTTATCTTCTTCTTGGCAAAAATAGCCATTTGGGCAAGAAAATGTTCTTTCCTGGACTGCTTGACAAAATGTTGTGTTGACTGGACATGCAGGACCCATAGGAAGGTGACCATTGAACTTTGGAAGATGAGATGGTCCTTCAGAACAGACAGACATTCTACAGACACAGAGAGAAGAGACTGAGAGACTCTAGGCCTGTAGGCTGAAGAATGGATGCCCCAACATTACAGAGGAACTTTGGGTAACTGTCCAGGCACCCAGCTGTCTCTGTCATTCTAGATTTTTTGGGAGTTGCTTACAATGCTCTTCCTGTTTACTGAGATAATACTGTATCCTTCTGAGGTCTTTGATGTAGTTGAAGACTAGATAGTTATAATTATGGTTTTCCTTGGTTATGATAAGAGATAAGGTAGACATGAAACCTTAGACTCACAAACATAGGATAGATAGGATATCTTTGTTAATTTTGCCAAATACAAATAGACTAGATATTGTAGCTATAATTCTTGCTTGATAACTGTTTTGTTATATGTAATTTTACTCTGTTAAAGTTAAAACCTTCCTTTTGAATAGAAAGAAAAGGAAAAATGATGGGAATGTCTATCTGTATGCTGTGACTATATGTTGCTCTGATTGTTGATAAATAAATCTGTTTGGTCTATGGCAAGGCAGCTTAGAGGCAGAAAGGAAATCCAAACAGATAGACAGGAAGAGAAAGCAGAGACAGAGGAGATGCTATCAGCTGCCTCCATGAGAAGGAAGATGTGAAAGTACTGGTAAGCCATAAGCCACATGGCAAAGTATAGATTTATAGAAATGGGTTAATTTATGATATAAGAACTACTTAGCAAGCAGCCTGACATGGCCATAGTTTAAAAATAATATAAGCCTGTATGTGTTTATTTTGGTTCTAGCTGCTGCAGGACTGGAGAGTGAGAGAGATTTGTCTTGACCATGGGCTAGAAGGGACACGGGAAAACTTTCAGCTACACATTTTTCAAGCTTTATATGCTTGTGATATGTTGCAATTCTCAGACATGTGGATTCATATTTTTATCTAATTGGTAAAATATTCAGCCATTATTCCTTCCAATATTTTTCTGTCCTCTTTCTTATTTTGAGGATTCTATGTTAATTAGGCTGATTAAAATTGTATCACAGCTTACTAACAATATGTTAATATTTTTCATTTTTTCTTTCTATCTTTAATTTTCAACAGTTTCTTGTGCTATTCTGTGTTCCTGTCATTCTGTATAACACATTTCTGTTTTATTCTGCTGTTTTCAGTTCTATGAAGCAGTTTCTGGGCACGCAGAGTAACAACTTCTTACTCTGAGCCACCAAGGTACATAGTATTTTTATTATATCATTTAGTATATTCTTTTCTAAATACTCGTTTATGACAATTTCCCTTTGTATATTTTGGCTTTCTCAAGTCTTAATTATTATCTTAGTCATTCCCAATTCCCTTAATTTCCAACACAATGCTTAGTTTGTGAAAAGTGTTTAGTAAGTACTCATTAATATATGTGGGTTTTTCCTTGTATGTAAGATTGGTATCACATATGATAAGATTCAAATTCAGATCTTCAGAATTTAAATCCATGTTTGAATCATTATATAATGCTATCCTAAGTTAAATCCACTTTCTAAATTTCTCTAAGTTTCTTGTATTTTGTCCAATTTTTCCATATATATTTTATAGTATTAGACTTTGAAATCTGAAACTCTGTACATGATACATGTTTTTATTTTCAAAAGATAGTTACTGCAACACCACATATTCTACAGCAAAGTCAACAATGCTGCTCCTTCCACAAGGAAGAGTGTATTTTCTACCTCTTTGAGTCCGGGTTGTACCCATGACTGATTTGGCCAAAGAAATATAATATTGATGTTATGACAGTTCTTGGAATAGATCCTAGCTGGTCTGGCAGTTGCCATTTCTTACTTATCAAAAGCTAGCCAATGTATGACTAACCTGTGACTACCAAAACTTGGAAAGTTTGAATGATTTTGAAAGGCCTTAAAAGATAAAATGCCATATTGATAAGGAGAGACAAAAGCAAAGACAGAAGAAGATATGCATGAAATAGACGGGATAAGGTGTAAGACCTTGGGATGACAAACTTGTATGTGAAGAAATCAGTCTGGAAATGGGCTATTTAGCCCCAGCTCTCAGCTGACTCCATATGAATCAGATACAGTACCAGTAAAGGTGTCTCCAAATTCTTGATCCATAAAATCATGAATAAAATAAAATAAAATGTTAGTTTTAGGTCACTAAATTTTGAATGGTTTATTATAGAGCAATAGATAACCAGAATGGAGCAGAGAGGCTTGTGACAGACTTGTCTATCATCATGGAAAGTTCAGAGCAAAACATTTCCCCCTAAACCCCAAAACATTAAAAGAAGGAAGTCAAAATATAGGTTGGAAAGAAAGGCAAAGTCAAATAAAAGAGGCCCTATTAATTTTTCCGTGAGGAAATAGCCATCATCAGCATGTTATCATTTGACATGGTGAAGTCAGAACAGAAATGACTTGTAAACAGGTAGGAAAGAAATGATTTCTTTTCAATAGTATACATGAGAAAAAGTAAGAAAGAAAAGGCAACTACTATCTTGGAGGGTAGGAAGAATATTCTCCAGAGACATGAGAGGAAGATATAATGCATTAAATATAAAAGAAAACATTTAGCAAACATTAATGAAAAATGATGTAACTGAGTCCAACCCAAATATGTATAAAGATAATTAGAATGAACAGACAGAAGATAATTTGAATGACAATAATTTTTCAGAGAGACAAAACTTTTAAAATCCCATTATTAGAGGTGTAAAATTCCAAGAGATCAATAGCCCTTTTCTATTCAGAAAACACCTAGAAGATTATCTTCAATTCTGTGAGAGGTGAAGAAATGTTGAGGCTCTAAACACTTGACATAACACTGTTGACTTTTTAGGTTCCTGTCAACCCGGAGAGCTTCAGAATCTACATGTAGAGCCATTCTTGGATTTTTGAAGCTCACACTCAATTCCTCAGTACCCTGTCCCAGCTTGGATCCCCTGTAGTTCTGGTCTTCAAACCTATATGCATAATGCCCTGACAAGATCTGGAAAGGCAGAGTCTAAAGGGAGAATTGTCTCAGGGCTTTCTCAGGGTAAGGTTTGATTTTGGCAGGCTGTCCTGTAAGACCAGTAAGTTAGACTGTGGTTGATCTTGTTAGGAAGACCCTACCTCACAAATAGTAAAGATTTCCAATATCCCTCTTAGAAAAATGCAGCAGGCCTGAGGTCAAGGTCAATGGGACATGACGTCACCAAAATTTTGCCCTGTGTGCTTTGCTTTGTGAAGTATGACTCATCATAATTAAATTTTGAGCTAGATTAACTATAATTCCTGCACTTATTAAGTGATCAGGGTTTAAAGCCATTGTAAAGAGGATGAGCTGTTCATTCTGATAATGCAATTAACTATACAACAGAGCTAATATTTTACTTTAGGGAAGAGTAATTTTTGATTAATGATGCATTTTATTCCCCAAATCCCTGCAGCTGTGGGTCAAATTTTTGGTGAGACTGTCAAAGAAAAGGGTAAAATCAGAAAATCGAAATGTTTGGAAGTGAATTAGTATAAACTCTCCAGATTTTGGCCGCCATTCCCAAGCCCTGAGCCTCTGTTTCCTTGGGCACACATATACCTCGGAAGTCTCCAACAGCATCTGTTACTTGGAAGACATTTCTGAAAACACTGATCTCCATTGGCCTGAATCCCACTTACAGAAGTAAGGGATAATGTCAACATTTCCCCAGTTTTTTGCCTATTTTCCACTAGTATTTCCTGTGTAGGATCTATGTGAAGAAAAGACTGGCTGAGAGGGGTCAGGAAATACTTTCTGGAAGAGGTGTTGTTTTTTCTTAATTTAATTTTTTGTGAGAATTTCATATGTGAGTACTATATCTACATAATATTTACTCCTCCCACACTCCCCTCCAGCTACTCCCATGTCCCTATACTTCATCCTAAATTTAAGACCTCTTAATTGGGTCTGGAGAGATGGCTCAGCAGTTAAGAACACTGGCTGCTCTTTCAGAGGACCTGTTCAATTTCCAGCACCCACATGGCAGCTCACAACTGTCTATAACTCCAGTTCCAGGGGATCTGACACCTTCACACAGATATATACTCAGGCAAAACAGTACAAAATGTACATTAAAAATAGATCTTAAAAAAGAAAGAATTAAAAAAGACTTTTTAATTATTGTTGTTACACACACACACAGACAGACACAAATACAACTTGCTGAGTCCATTTACTGTTGTGTATTATGTATACTAATTTAGTGCTGACCACTTTGGGTTAGATAACCTATCAGGGGGCTTGTCTCTGGAGAAGACTGACTTTCCTTCTCCCAGCAGCCATTGATTGCCTATAGCACTTTATTTAGGAGTAGGGCCTTGTAAGGTGTCCTCCATCTCCACTGGCATGTCAACTGTTGTCACTATGCAGGTCTTTTTAAAGTAACCATACTGTTAAGGGTGCAACTCCTTGTCATAGCTCTCAGCAGACAGCCTGGTCCTCCGATTGTTACAATTTTTTTTGTCCTCTCTGGAAGAGGTATTAGTTGAGGAGTATTGACTCAGCTTCTGTGAAAATTATGGCACATGATTTGGAGTGAAGTTAATAAGCTAAATTAGTTTAGGAATTCCAGTGAGATGTTAGCAGTGATAATGGAGATAAGCTGACATCTTCAGCCAACATTAAAGAAACAGAAACTTTAGGATTTAACTGATTGTTGGATGTTTAGGAAACAATGAGTGGGGAGAACTAGGGGTAAATTTCCAAGTGCCTAATTTGACTCATAAGCTATGTGACGGTAAATTAAGTGGGAAAATTTGCATTGATTGGTAGAACCATTTCGTCTGGATTGATGGGACTGTTTCTGAGGTGTAGTTATTTGGGAAGCATCAAAATAGAAATGTCAAATAGGTGACTTGCTCTATGGGCCTTGGACTCCAAAGAGAGGAGATGCAGACTTATAGGCACTGAACATAGTAGCTGTGGACACAAGTGAGAACCACGCTGTTCAGAAATGTCATATTTAAATTAGACTTTGATAGAAGAGAAAGAATTTAACTCATCCTATAAATAAGTGAGCTAAGGAGCAGGCAAGAAAGGGAAGGAGCAGAAATGGGTGTCCATGGCTTTGTCTATGGAGAACTGAGCATCACTGAAGCAAAAGAGAGAGAGAAAAATCTCCCAAAAAAGTCAACCAACATTTTTAATAGACAGATCTAATGGGAGAGTGACTGAAAAAGACACTAGAAAATTCAAGCCTCACACAAGTATGGGTGAACTTGAGGAGTATCCAAGGAAAAAATTTCAGTGAAAATAAAAAAGAGAAGTATTTCCTTCTAAAGCAGTTTGCTATTACTACTTACCATGCAAAAGAAGCTGGCTTATCACTTTCGGGAGCCCATATAGACATCACCTTCTTTTCTTTGATCTCCTGATTTCATGAAGAAAAAGCCATACTTTGTGCCTTGTCCAAATGCTTCCCTGAACAGCCACTGTTGCTGGCTACTGAGAAAGACAGAAGCTGAGGCTGGGGCCACAGTATTAGACATTTACCACAATCTAGCCCAAAGCATATCTTTTTCTTTCTCGTATACAATCCCAGCGGCATCAAAATAAAATTATCCCCTGATTCTCATCTAACGTATCTGGTGTTTTCCTTCTGTTCCTATGTCATCCTGCTCTCTTTTCCCCGACTCATTTCCTATTTCTTTAATTTCAACTGAGTCTTCATAGATTGATCTCATATACTATGAAGTCATTTCCAAAAGATCAGAATCTTCCCTTTAGACTAGAAAAGCATTTTGTTCTCTTGGGGTGTAAATCCTATTTTGTTATGTATTCAGAGTAAGCCATATTTGTTTCTAGTTTTTCTCTTAGACTAGGATGGGTTCTTTAAAGACTTGAACCATGCCCTGCCCTTTCTTGTATCATATCCACCATACTAAGTATAGTATTTGACACAGACAAAATGCTCAATAATAGCTTATGGAATAGATGAGTTAGTGGAGAAGGACAGAATAAGTGATTTGTAGAATACAGTGCTATTCATGTATTTATACATACACATATGCATGCACATGCGTAAACACACACACAGGGAGGGAGGGAGGGAGGGAATGAGGGAGAGAGACTTCCCCTCTTTAGTCCTTAGGGTCTAAACTGAATCTCACATGTCTTGTTTGTTGTCTTATTCTAGTCTCAAAAAGGTTTAACTGCATAGCATGCCATACTTCTCCATGATTAAAGTATACAACCTAAGTTTCACATCCTTCATTTCTACAATACAGTGATGAAGTAGTACTGCCCTGGTATAATATAAAAAGACTGGCTTGGGTGCAGAGTTAGTTGGGTTGAAATACTAATATTATTTGATGTTCAGTCTTTTGACTCCAGGACTTTGCCTCCTGCCCAGTACTCAAAAAATCTGGTGTGTACATGTTATTACAGCAATAGAGTGGACACAGGTCAGAGACTGTCATTAATGAGATAATTAATTTGGCTTGAAATAATACGATTCAGATTCTGTCCTTGTTGGACAGATTATTTTTAATCACTGTGTTCACTGTTGCAGAGCCCCGGGATATGACTTTGAGTTATGTAGATAACACTTATTAATGACATAACAATCTATGGGAAAAAGAGCTTAGAAAATGTGGCCCAACGTAGTTAGCGTGGCAAGTAACAAACACAGAACACACCCTGCCTGCATCAAGTTAGTAAAAGGATCATCAGGGAGATAATGCAGGGAAAGGGGAGAGAAAGTTCAGACAGGATTTTCAATAAGTTTGGGAAAGGTGTGTGTGCATATATATTCATGCATATGCAGGAAAAACAGGGTCTTTAATTATAACTCTGGTCATTTCCATAATAATCCTTGACAACTTCCAAAGTATTCTCATGACCACCATCCCTAAGGTCAGAAAACAGCACCCTGGTTTACAAGACCACATCAAATAGAACTGGAAATGCATTTCAATCTCAAATTTTGCCTCTCCTGTCCTCTCCTCTAAGATTCGCCAATATAATCTGTCACTCAGTCTTAGGGCCATGAGGATAGTTTTGGAAACCAAGTCTCAGATTGCAAAGCACATTGTACAAGGGATAAAGTTGGGACTTTAATTTTGGGCTGGTCTCTATTTTTATTTTACATTTTCATTGTTTGCTACAATGAATGATGCTCATCATGCAATATCTGAGTTGAGAGGAAAACCTAAGTATAGAAAGGAAAACACATTTCATTCACATACAACCTACCAATGATACTCTTTTTTTTCTGTATTTGAGCTACTTGATATTGCCAGATATAAAATTATGTATAGCAGTATAGCTTCTTTTACAGTGTGAACTCTATAGTTCTCTTCTCTGCTACAACTTAAAGGTTTCCCCGAATTCCTGTAGCATTCCAATTTGTCTGTATTCTTAGCAATGTCCCTTTGGCCTTTTTTAGCTGAAGTAAGGATACTCTGTGATTCTAAGGGTAGAGGGACTTTGGAAATCAGAACACATGATTGACGAAGAGAGTCTCAAGTGCAAAGCTGTAGACTGAATTAGTAAGAAGCAGCTCAGGCTCCTTTTCTAGAAGGCTCCTTTCCAGTCACCAGAGGCCAACATTTTGTAGAACTTCACCACTGAGCACTCTTATGAGCAATCTGGCTATATCATCCCCTCCCACTCCTTCCTTCTTGGTCCTATTTCTTGCTTCAAATGAACAGGTGACCCTGAAATAATAACATGCATGGGTGTTAGGATTTGATGATCTTAAATATGACTTGAGGGAATGAGCAAGTCATACTGGATTGTCAAGCTGTTTAAAACAGTAACACTTTCCCTTTCTTACTCCCCCACCCAATATTGAGCCAATTCTTGTTTTTTAATTGTTATTTGGATTAGAAACTAATCATTCCCAGGGGACAGGTTGCAGTAGTAAGATTTCCAATTTCTGTGGACAGACTCCCTGGAAGTTCCTATAGTGAGCTTGTACTTTTGGTGATGGTACAGGTCTTCATTGAAGGAGATACAATGGTGCAGTGGTCACTGGTGGCTTCATCACCTGGGAACTTAGATCACTGGGTACCCAGGGAAGAATTTCATTGAGCACTGCAGAGAAGATGGTTATAATTTTCAGGCAGCCTGTGGAGAGGAGAAAAGATGTTTCTCTCCTTCATACTCATGCTTAGAACTGGGTTTTGTTCTAATTCTCATTCCCACTTTTTGCATCGAAGATTAATCTCATAGCAGACAATAGTGTTTCTCAATGTATAGTATGTGAACTCCTTACACTGGAAGCATTTTAGTTGAGATCTGAGAATCTGCATTTGAAAAGCTTCCAAAGCAATTCAGATTCATGCCAAAATTTAGTACCCAATGATTTAGATCTTCAAATATTACATGAGAAAGAAAAAGATGTATTGATTGAAGAAGTTTTGGTTATACTGACCACTATATCTATTAACAAAAGCACTTTATTCTTTCCTTCCTAGCTCTAAGGTAAACATCTGTGTTACACTCTCCCCCCCAAAGGCTTAGGGACCTTTTAGAAAGAGGAGTCAGAAAGGCTTTAAGAGCTAGAGGTGGTGGATGACTTCATGGAAATGGTGTTTTCCAGATGCAACAAAGCAGTTGCACATATGAACTTACTGTGGTTATGACAGCATGCACATGACCTGCATGCCAGACAAATTCCAGCATGGATCAAGGGAGGTGGACCTAAGTTTTACCCCTAGCTGAGGAGATATTGGCATTTGACAACTCTTGGGAGAGGGAGAGAGAAGGTTTTTTTGTTGTTGTTGTTGTTTGTTTTGTTTTTTTAAGGTTATGATTTGCAAGTGTACCACACTTAAGGACAGGCCCTGCTTCCAATAATAGTTGGGGAACACAAACTGGACTCTATAGGGAAAAAAAGGAGAAGACTGAAAGCTGGATGGGTAGGAAGTTAAGAATGAGTATGGGAGGAGTGGGAGTGAATATGCTCAAAGTACAGTATATAAAATTCTCAGAACACTTTATTCTAATTAATTCACATTATACAGAGACACACACTTACCCTCTACCAAACACTACATGTCTCAGTGCACTTCTATACAGAAGCAATGGAGTTTCGTTTAGGGATTTTCACATTTACCACCAATTATATGTATGTATGTATGTATGTATGTATGTATGTATGTATATTTATGGTTCTTGCTACATCAATACCAAGAAAGGTAAATTAACTTATCTATCATTTTTTTAAAAGAAAAATTTATGACAGACTTGAAACTAGAAGAAAAATAGCTTCTTTTTCTCTTGGGATATACATAATCCACATTAGCATATTAAGTCTAAGAAATCCTTCAATAAGGAAATGATCTTGTGTCCAGAAATGCAGGATTAATTGTATAAATTATGATTCAGAGACAGGAAATCTTTGTGTTGTAATTTTAACACAAAGTAGCACTCAATGTCTTGAGAGGGGGCTTGGTGTAGATGTTAAATGTGTGCACAATGGAACCAGAGAGTCCCAAGCTCAAGTCCAACATGCATTAGTTAATAGGTGTGTCATCTTGAGAAAGTTCTCTGTATCCATTTTCTTTTCTCTACAATGTGATGAATAATTGGGCTCATCTTATGGAGTTATTGTGAGTTGTAGACATAGGAAAACTTGAAACACTTTTAGACTTGTGCTTGGCATGTGGAAAACACTTTCATGATAATTGACACTTGAAAATGTCCATGATATATTGTTTATATATATATAGACATGTGTGTGTGTTCATATATACATACTTTGTGTTAAGAGATTTTATATGACACATAAATGCTTAGAAAAACATGAGTGGAGGAAGACTTACTATTTCAACAGGACAAGGGGTGAAGGTATTGAGATCATTAGTCTTTATTGCATATACTTTGGTGAATTTCTTTTCCATCCAAGTTTTATGAAGGTATATTTGACAAATCAACAGTATATATTTCCATTGTACAGTGTGATCTTCTGATATGTATATACATTTAAAAATGATTAACTCAAACTTGTTAACATATCTGTTACTTCACATATTGGTTTTCATATGTGCTGAGAACATATAAAACCTCTTTCAGCAATCTTAATTGTACACTATTACTAACTACAGTCACCCTGCCATGCAATAGACCCCTAAAACTTAAGCCTCTTGTGTAACCAAACGTTTCTACCATTTGATCAAAGACCTCTCCTCCTCCTATCTCTGTAAATGATCTTTTTAAATCTGAGAAGTTAAAAAAATCTTTTCTGAGCCGGGTGGTGGTGGCGCACGCCTTTAATCCCAGCACTCGGGAGGCAGAGGCAGGCGGATCTCTGTGAGTTCGAGGCCAGCCTGGGCTACCAAGTGAGTTCCAGGAAAGGCGCAAAGCTACACAGAGAAACCCTGTCTCAAAAAACCAAAAAAAAAAAAAAAAAATCTTTTCTGGAACTAAAGCTCTGTGTGGTTTGAAGAATGCAGCATAAGCAGATGGGTGCATGGTTTACTTTCTCCTCTTTCTGGGGACGTATATTCATTTAACTTTTTCTCCTGTCGAGAGTCTCACCATTCTTCTGACTCACCAAGCTGTGTCCTGATGACCCCTCTGCTTTCTTTACCTTGACAGCTGCTCTGTATATAAACTTGTGTTTGTACATGTATTTCCAAGTCCTGGTATTGGTTATTGCATTTCACAGAGGTCAATCAGTACTCCAACCTACTGATATTGTTTTGGATCCTAACTCTCACTTCCAATTTATTAGCTGGATCCGTTGGGTTCCCAGCATCCTCCTTAGACAGCAGCACATCTATCTTGATTTTCACATGAGCTGATAGAAAGGAGTGGGAACTTGATTGGAATTGATACAGAGACCTATGACCTGTTGTCAGAGAACACTCTCCTTATTATTGGCAGTCATCTGCTAGCTAGGTCTCTTACCTGTAGTCTGTATTTCTTCACCTGATCTACAAAGGGCTCACAAGAGCCCAAGTCAAAGACCTTGTTAAAATCCAGCTGCATCCTGTCTACAGAATTCTCCTGATCTACAAACCTTGTAAACTTATCAGAAGAGTAAATTAAGTTAGTTCTGTCATGACTTGTTTTCCTAAAGGCCCTACTTAGTGTTATTACTAAAAGAGATTTGATTTCATCCCAATTGTGGTTTCAAGTTAGACATATTTACTGTATTTCTCTACCTGCTCAGTGTCCTTCTCTGTCCCTCCAAGGCCTGCCTGGTGGCTGGAGGTAATTAGATATATAAATTCATGCAAAAGGACTAGTGGAAAACAGGAACCTATATATACTACAGCAAGAATGCTATCCCAACTGTAGGAATATTGACATATTTGTGAATTTTGAGTTCTTAATATTCAGTGTTGCGATATGGTAGACCACATATTTCGGCCACAGAAGGATTTTGAAGTTGTGGTGCTTCACATTAGATTGCATAATTCAGGGCTTCAGAATGCCTAGTCCAACTGTATAAAAGCTTGTTGGGATGTATAAATTTCAGTCTGATTAATTTCAGTGTGTTTTTAATTTTCAAAGTTAATTAAAAGAAGATTTTGATGATATTTATACAATGATAAGAAGTTATCATTGCATTTGCCATGAGACATAGTGATGGGAGAGTTTGTCAGTTTTTTATAGGTCTGTGAACCATAAATCCCTACCAACTTTGTGGCTTAATACAATGAACATAATATTATTGCAATCTGGAGGCCAGAAGTCTAACGTAAATTTAACCGAGAATTGACAAAGTTAACTTCCTTCTGAAGGGTCCAGGGGAGAATATATTCTTTGCCTATTCTAGCTTCTTGTGGTGGTGGGCATGCTTGGTTTGTGGCTACATTACTTCAAGCTCTGCCTCTACAATCACATTGCCTTCTTCTCTTCACCTGTAATTTCCTTCTGACTCATTCTTATTAGGGCACTTTTAACTGAAGCTCGACAATCCAAGCTAATCTCCCCAATCTCAAGTTCCTTAATTAAGTCATATCTTTTTGTTTGTTTGTTTGTTTGTTTTTTGGTGTTTCCATGGGGCCCCTTGAAATGTCCCATAGAATGCCACAGTCACAGATTCTGGAGAATTAATACATAGTCTTGGGAGGAAGGGACATTATTTAGGCTGCAACAAGGACCTATACCAGAAGATTAATGCATTCCCTTGCCATGTTCTTCTTAGTCCCTTTAGTTTGCCTTTAGAGTGATATGGGACAGAGAAAAAGTAAGTCTTGCACATGAAGCCACTAGCCTTCCTTTATTCATTTGGCCCCTTGTGGGATGTCCACTTGTGGATCTGTTCATGTACATTCCAAGGTCCTTACTCTCCACACCCAGCTGGGAAGTAGTCTGGTATAACCCTCTCCTAAAACTCATCTTTGCCAGCGTTCACTTATTTGGGTGGCTTTCCACCTCCACAGAATAATTGCTGATGCAGGATGAAACTTTGATGGGGAGGGGTGAGATGAGGGGAGATTGATTGGCTCACCAATAACATTTGTCTCTTGGGCTGGCAGTGAACGCAGAGGAGCCATTTATGCAATCTAATTATTACGTCAATTGGGGGATGGAGTAATGTTTCCCAGATGCCATTTGGCACCTGGAGAGCTACCATTCAGCATGCTCATATAGGAAACATTAATATGGATCATTGATTGAATTCACTGATCCCATCCCCTCCCATTCCCCCTTTTGACTTTCTTATTTTGGTTTACCTCTCTAAGCTGCCGTATTCAGACAGGGAACTCACAATGATTAGATGCCTTTTACAATTAAGTGTACTTAAGAAATGATGTGCAGTTCTAAATTGCTCTCACTTTTCTTGACCTTGCATCATTCAAAATATCAGGGGCCAGTAAGATGGCCATCTGAGCTATAAAAGATACCTGAAACAGGCAGGGGGCGGGGGAAGAGCAATGAGCAAAGATGCTGTTGTAAACCCAGTGTCCTGAGCCTAGAAAATAGCTGTTCAGAGATTTTACCGGCCCTTAATGGTGTTGCAACAATTCCTTGGTGCTCAAGCGTTATAAGCCCCAATCAGATTTATTTCTATTTTTTCTTTTCATTAGTACCTAAATAATCTGTTGGGATTAGTTTCAGCTGATTGCAGGTTCCTGCAGCCTGAGGGAAAAGAATGTGAAGATTCCTGAGGAAGTTCATTACATTCCCTTTCTTCCTCATCCTTTTACAAATAGTTCTCCCTCTTTACTCAGTGACAAAGCATTTCATTATCTACTGGAGACAACACTTCAAATGAGGCTTAGCCCATGGAGGAGGAGTGTGGCTAGTTAAATTCCTACTAAGGACTAAATTCTCTTATACTGTCTATTAGATTAGGAAAGGACCTCACTGTCTTGTGTCTAACTCCTTATTATAAGGAGAGAACCAAGAAATGACTCATCCAAGATCTTTTTTGTTGCAAATTCTTTTCTGAAACAAAGCTTAAATTGAGAGCATCCTAAGAGCATTGGAGACAGACTTCTCTGACTAGTTTTTAACCAAAGCCCAGTTCTGGGGCATTTTAAAAACCTTCCATTAATACAAGGCAATCAATCACTAAAAGAATTTAAGATGGTCTATCACCAAGAACCAAAACACACACTTCCCTTGGCTCTGGCTTGGTAACACTTACCAAAAGTCCATATGTGTTATTTTTCTGTCCACCTAGTATCTAGCATAGTGCCTGCCTCACGGAAAGCTCTCAGCAAATGTTTCCTGAATGACTGGATCTCTCCAGAAACATTAAAGGCTTTCCATGGCCCCTTTCATGCTCTCTTCTCCCTGCTTTATGTGCACACATTGCTTAGAAAGCTGCCAAGCTTACATGTTTGGTCTATCACAGGACTAAGAATTCTATCAGTGGTCAGAAATGCAAATTCCTCCAATACAGTGGAACCCATAATCCTAGCATTCTATGAAGCATAACCAGAGGTACCCAGAGTAAACAAAGATTTTAGTAGAGAAGACTATGAATTCAATCTTTATTTGGAGTACAGCTACATCAACTTCTATCACTATGCATTATGGGCAACTTAAAATGGGGGATACAGATTCTAAGTAGGGACTAGTACACTCTTTACGCTCTCAGGAGGAATCACCTGGCTATGGGCACACAGGGTGAGAATACAGAAGACACTATAGAGTTTTGAATAGACCCCTTGAACATTTATAACTTGTGTGAAGGAAGTAATAGCAATGTAGCCTGTCAAGATATGCCTTTAGCACAACAGTATTCACTCCCACCAATGCTATCTCCTAATTTTTTTCCTTTGCTGATATGCCTGCACTCACCTGCAGGGGCTGGACAAACACACAGCCCCTGACCCCCATGTATGCCTACCTCTCATCAAGATGCCTCAGTTAGGTCAAACTGCTATGTCTCCTGTGTTCTTGGCAGAAGCTTTCAGTCAGGGATAGCAGTGGAAAAACAGGATAGCCTTGAGGAAGGGCTACTTTCAGATCCAGATGAAAACAAGATCCCACAGCTAAACCCATTCCTGTTGGCTTATGGCTTGGCATTGGCTGACAGTCCAGAGAGACTTCTGTTAGCCTGAACCAATGAAAATGAGCCAAAGATAAAATCTCTCTAGCCATTAAAGAGATACGTCCACCTATGATTGGCCTCAAGATCATTCACCTCAAGGTTCGCTCATTGGCTTAGAATAGAATGCTGGCATCCAGGTCATCCTGTGCTGAGCAGGCACCTACGTAGGCATGCAACCGGGCAGAGCCTGCTGCTGGGCACTCAGGGGAGAGGCAGAAAGAGGAGGAGATATCGAGATTCCCACTCTGCTTAACTGGTAACATCTTGAGAACCCACCCACTTCTCCTTTCTGTGCCTCTCCCCTCAGGCTGGGCCTGCTCGATCTTCTGGTCCCATTCCCTAAAGGACTTCGATTCCCAGGTATGGTGGTGACTGGCAACGCAGGGTAAGATGTAGCATGTTCTCCAAGTTATTTGTATTTTCATAGGGGGTTCCTAAAATTTGAAAGGAAATAGTGGTCCAAAAGTCATAGGTCCATAGGATTTAGTTGCCAAAGGGAACTTTGGTATAGTTCCCATTTTACAGATGGGTAAGAGAACTGAAGTGAACTCTGAGAGGTAATGAAATTTGCTCAAAGGTATACAGCTGATTAGTGGCAGGTCTCTCTACATAAGAAAGGAAGTTTTGGCTGCATCACAAATGAACGAGCTATGCATTTCATGCACATTCTAGTTTGCTTCATATCATTGATTTTTTTTTTTGCCCCTGGGGAAATTCTAGTTTCACTGGGGACAGTCTTCCGATCACAAATGTGGCTTACTTACTTTTCCCCATCTTTAACTGTGTCTTCAGTCGAAGAAGGGGGCTTTTGCCCTTGGCTCTTTTTCATTGGTACTCTCTTCTTGTGAATACCAAGACATAGTAGTGAATTGAGTGTGACCAAGTCTCTGGAGTCATGTAACCACCTATCTACCTAAGAAGTTGTCCAACTCTGGACTCTGCCAGTCATGTTATGACTTGTGAGCATCACTGTTCAATATGTAGCAAAAAGCCAATTTCTAAATAGCAGACAGTCTGAGTCTAAGCTATTGTTCTGTTAACACGACTGACTTTTTCATGCATCTATTTTCCAAATCTCCTTCAAATAAGAAACCTGGTTTTATTTGATCATATGGAAGATGAAGAGTCCCCAAACTGGCCATGGGTAGACTTCTATTATCATCAATACAAAGCATAAAAGGTTTTCCACTTTTTTAGTGTATTTTTCCCTTGGTTTGGTTTCAATGCTTTTCTTTCCACATTCCCCCTGTTTATCCTTTGGCAATCTAAGTCCTTTCTTATCCATGAGCCTTCCTTTCCACCCAATATCAATCTCTCCTGCCTTTGGATTCTCATAGTCTTTCCTGTCTATCTTCCTAAATGAAATTTACTGGCATTCCATTTTGTAATTCTCACTATTGGATCATGTATATCTGTCTTGTCTTCTCACTCAGACTAGATTCCATAAAGGCAGGGTACACATTCTATTTTAAGGATTACCACTGCATCTGGTGGACATTCAAGTCACACCAGCTTTAGTATTAATATGAGCATTGTCCTGAATATACTTGAGAGTATAACTCAAGACACAAAACTCTATGATCAAAATTTTATGAAAAGAGTGGAAATATACTGAAATATGTAAGAAATGGAATGATAAGTGAGTTTAAGCTTTCATATATTTATCTGGTTGCTTACATTTTAACAAGGACTATGTACTTCTTTTATAAAAAATAATAAATGCATGTTATTTTAAAAATGAATCACGGATTTGTTGGGTCTCAAAAATAGAACAGGAAGAGGTGGTGAGACTCATATAAGTCCTGTTCTCTTATTTTAAGGTTGAAGACCTTGGGGCACTGCTGTGGAAGGAGGCATCAAACTTGTGATTTCCCATTTCTGCTCTCTAGAAGCAAACAGCCTTGTGTTCCAAAGCTTTGAAGCTGAACCTTCTAACTTCTAAAATGTATCTACCTGCTGGCTTTCCAAACCTCCAGGCATTGAACTGAGAGTACCTGTACAATCTTCTCTTACTATGTTTTCCCATGATTTGCTGGGATCTTCTGGGTGGGAAAGCTTGGCAATTTAACTCTGATTTATACTCTACTCCCTTATCAATCTCCTTTGGAACCTTTGCTTTGCCTCTGGAACATGCCAGAACAATAGAACATAATACTCCTATCCCCAGGTAGCTGGAAGTAAATATATACCTCTATGTTGAACTATCAAAAAGAGCTCACTGAACTCTGAGCATTGCTGTGAAGGGAGTATTAAACTGACTACTCTTTAATACTATTGCAAAACCTGGTTGAGAATAATAATATTTAAATAAGAGTACCTGAAAGTGTTTCATGCACCTCACTCTTTCCTTTCACACTGCACCCAACAGAATAGTCCCAAGTACTTGCATTGCCAATATATTTCTTCTAGGTAGGCCTACATTACCCACAGCCAGGAAGAAGACTTGTATTTTTTCATGAGTGGCTACTGATTGAGTTCCAGCAGTGGGCATAAGATCCATGGTAGGCCGTTTATTATTTGGTAGCAGATTTACTTGGGGTGGATTTCTCCAATAGTGTTCTTCTTGCCAGCAATGAAATTTCATTACTCACAACTGGGCACTCTTAGTTAGAGCTATGAAAATTTGCTCAATGTGCATTTCTCACTGATTTGGAAAGACAATCACATGTAATGAAGGCATTGTACCCATCTGTATTTCTATACTCCTGTTTATCTGTTTTTAAAAGACGGTGGCTCCTACCACAATTTCTCTTTCTTTCTTATTCTTTTTCATTTTTAAAAATAGGGTCTCACTCTGTAGCCCAGGTAACTTGTTAGATAGACCAGGCTGGCCTCAAACTCATGGCAACCCTTGTGCCTCAGCCCCCAAAGTGTTGGGATTTCATGAGCACGGATAATTTCAATTTTTTAAAACACAAAGTAATAAAAACTAAAAAAAAGTTTGACACTAAAACTCATTTTTACTTATTCCAATGATTATCTGCATGGTCACATGAAAATTTGAGTTTTCATCTCACTTAGCATGAATATTCATGTATTTCTTAAAAATACAAACATGTTTGATCATATTAGCTATGTCACTATCTGCTAAATGTATTATATGGTAAAAAGCAAATGTGCATGCTTATCTTGATAACACCCTTCAATGTCACAATTCTGAAATGTATCTGGCTCCAAGAGTTTTTGATAAGGCACTTCAGTATCTTACATCTTAGAATGAGGTACTGATGGAGAATCTACTCAAGTTGGCCAGAGGCAGAAGATGCTTCAGAGTGAAAAGAGTAGGCATTGAAGTCTTTAGAGAGGCTAGCTTGCTGAGGTTCAGGAAAAGAAACCTTGGTTGGTCCCTTAGCCATTAGTCCCAAGGGCATCGCTTGGGGAGTGGGGAGACAGAAGAATTTGGGAATAGGGAAAATGAGTAGGCTTCTAGACAATAGCAGATACATGGTGTCACTGACCTGAGTTGGCTGACAGCTGTTAGGTACAGGTTTGGTTCAGGCTGGCTCTAAAGATGAAATATCACTGTAGACAGATACAAAGACACAAAAAGAGCCTTGAATCCCATTACCAGGAGTGTGAGAGGATGAATAGCCTGAGACAAAAGTCTTTGACTTTTTCTTACCTCTGTTTTTAAAGCTTTCTCTTAAAATATACTACACAGAAGGAAAAAAGCACATAAATCATCGGTGTACATCTTATTAAGTGAAAGGCCAGTGTTATTATATCTGTCTCCCAACTGGAAAACAGAATATTACTGCTGGTCATTGTGGTGCTTGTCTGTAAACTCAGCACTTGGGAGTCTTCTGGAGTTTGAGAACAACCTAGGCTGCGTATTGGATTCAAAGTCAGCCAGCCTAGAGCTGCATAGCAAGCCCCTGCCTCAACCATAACAACAGAAATAGAACATTCTGATTCCCAAATAATTATGCCTACTTTCCTAACCTTAGTTCCTCTATTCCCGTCTAAGAGGTAATAACTATTCTTTTTATGTGAAACACTTTATTGCTTTTTATACTCTTATATCTTACACCCTTAAACATTGTAAGTTTACCGATCACTGACCTTTATGCAATAATTCAGTACGTACTTCTTGGCATGGGATTTTTCATTGACCATTGTATTTGTGAGATTCATCCATATTGTTGCATGAAACTTCTATTATTCTGTCTTGTTGTATAATACTCCTTTTGTGACTATGTAACTACTGATTTATCCATTCTAGTAGACATGGAAAGCTAGATACTTCCAGTTTGGAGCTATTTGGACTGACATCACTCTGAATATTTTTGTTTTTCTTTTGGTGCACATGTGCCTGTATTTGTTAGGGGTGGGATAACTGAGTCATAACATATGCACATGTTCCATTTTGGTAGCTATTGCCAGTTTTCCAAAGTGTGCACCAATTTACACCCTTTCATTGTGCCAAACCCTTATCAACACTGTTTTCAGATTTTGAAATTTTAATCATTCTGGTGGGTGTACAGTGATATCTCACTGTGGTTTTAATGTGCAGTTCTCTGGTGACTAATAAGGTTGAGCATCTTTTCATATATTCATTGGCCTTTCCTATATTCTCAACACAGTTCCTATTTAAGCCTTCAATGCTTCTTCTTCTCTATTGTCCTTGTCCTTATTAATTTGTAGTTCTTTATAGATTTTGTATGGACATTCTTTGATATAAATATTTGATAGCAAGTCTTTGCCTCAATCCAAGATACATTCCTAGCACAGTGGCTTCTCAGTTGATCCTTGCTGAATCTCATTCCCACCTCCCTAATTTTCATTAGACTTCCTAAGACCAAATGGTGTCCATTTTGCTAAGCCCCTTGCAAGTTCCCCCAGACACAGGGGCTACAGAGATGTTTCCTCTACTTCTCCTTCCTTTTCACATCTCTCCTTCCCTCTAATCTATCTTTCCTGACTCTTCCTCCCTTCTTTCAAACCTTGCCTTCTCTCAGGGGTGGCTTATTATTCATGATGTGAATAGCAATGATCTTTGTCCAGTCATGATGCCAAGACTTCAGATTTTCCAGAAAGCATTCCTTCTTGAAAAAAAAAAAAAACTTGGTGATCATGTAGTTTTCTTTTGAAAAATAAGGAACTGGGAGCTAAGAGAAATTAAAGGACTCGCCCAAGATCATGCTTCAAATTTGGTGTCCCAGCTAGGACTAGATCTAAGGTCTCTTGCATGCATGTCATAGATTTTTACCACTCCACTATGCTAAGAGAGTCCAGGGCACACAGCTGCACATTGACTGAAGTGTTTTTTTCTTCTGAGAAAGTGCTGTCTGTGTCTGTGTAACAACGTAATCGGTAGAGACGATGGCTCATGTCTGTCTGGACCCAGGTTGAGAGATCGCATCACCTCTGCTGCTTTCCTATCTCCTGGCTGTCAAAGCCTGAAGGACAACAAATGGCTTGAGTAATGAGATGAGTTAAGATAGTGTCTCCCACGCTGAATTATGTGCCAGTTCCAGGACTACAGGATTCTGCCACAATCCATTTACACAAGAAATTAAATTGAAGATCGCAATGTAATATTCATATATTAAATCCTGGCGGACAATCAAAGTAATTAAGGCCAAATGCTCTGAATCATCCTGTGGCATCACGAACATTCTATTGCTGGGTTTTTAGAAGGACTTATTTCTACAACTATTATCTTGGAAATCATTATGGCTCCTTTGGAATGTGAATAATTTGAAAGCCACCTTAGTGTACAGTAATACTTGAATCCTCTCACCTCTGTGAAAAATTCTTTTAGATAGGGGTGTTAGAAAGGCAAAGGAAGTGTTTTCCAAAGGAAGAGAATTAGAGGATAGGAGCCTTGCTCTCTTTGCTTTGTTTTACAGGAGGAGTGGTCATATTTCATCCTAAATTGAAGGAATTAAAAGTGAAGCAGGCTACTGGACTAATGTCAGCCACAGAGTGATCTGCTTGCTGTATTGCCCTCTGGCTCTTAAGAGCACATCCTACTGTTTTCAAAGAAGGACATAGAGGAATGGGGATTCCTCCTCTTTAGCACCTACAGGATATTTATATAGGGTTGACTTTCATACCTCTCTCACCATACCCCACCAAAGGTTCCCTTGTCTCTTAACGTCTCTCCAACTACTTCTGTACCTAATTGTTTAGTCTTAGTTCTTAGTTCCTTTTCCCCACATCTCTCTTAAAGTACTCATTGTAAAGCCCTTGGTACATAAGTCCTTTCCAGGCAGAGGTGTATCTGAATCTTCCAAGTGTTCCCACACTTGACCAAGTGTTTGAGTCAGTGAAGGTGCTTTGTATATGATTGTTGGATACATGAAATGAGTGAATGTTCAACAATGTTCCCAGACCTCTTACTATTTGGGAACGATGGGGTTAATGTCACAGCAGCATCAAATAAAGTTTTTATTTCCTTATCTTTCAGTAACTGTCCAGATAGTCTCCCAAAACAATGTTCTCAAACAATTACTGACAAATGAAACCTTGTCAAGACTGTGCAACTAAAAGAGAAACAAAAAAATAGTCAGCTAACTTGTACTTTTTTGAGCTGTACTTACAAAAGCAAATTATTTCACCTGAACTAATTACAAGACTTCTGTGAATCTTGAATACTGCATAAAAAAGGCCTCTGATTCAGCCGTTTTGCCCGGGGGAAAAATTAAAAGTGTACATATAAAATAATACTCTTACCAAATTATTCTTCTCATAAATATTTATCCATAGCCTAAGTTTGTTGATGTTAAGCAGCATAAATATTATGTGGATTTACCTCAACTAATGCTACCCTTCACTATACCACAATTTTGATTCTCAGATGAGGTATTATGTTTGTGTTTCTAGCTCTAGTACAGAGGTTGGCACAGAGAAAGCACTCTTTGCAGAATGAATTAATGAATGGTTGAGATTTAAGGAGGCAGAATCTCTAAGAGATGTTTCTCATCATCAAAGTAGAGTTGTACACTTTGATTCTCTATGTAATCAGCAGGCCACAGCAGTTCTAAGCCCTTAGACAACCTTGCTCCTCCCCACAAAATACTATTTCCCTTTAAAATGCACTTGTCTCACTCTTTCATGTGCCCAACACAAGCCAGAAAGGGTGGTACAGCCTGGATGTCAGTACATGCCAGATGGACACATGAACAGCAGCCATCTGTGGCTTATCTGGAAGGAGCTCTGGAGGTTTCACATTATCAGGGGTCTACCAGTCAGTATTTGAAGCTGTGCCAAGAAATATTGATATTGAACAAAATCAATAAACTGGGGCCATAACTAAATATTTATTGGGACAATCAGTGACACCATGTTTATCCAGAAAATCCAATCAACTTCTGTACAATTACTGTAGGTTTAGATATGAATGAATTAGTTCTTAGTCTTAGAATCCCAGAATGTCAAAGCTGAGAGCAACCTTAGAATTCATCTGGCTATGTTTACCCCCAAGGTTTTCAAGCTTTTCTTTATCAAGAAACACTTGGTAGATAAGATGTATGACACTTCTGTTAGTCCATCTGGGGTATGGGCCCCATATTTTGATCTCCTCATCTTACACAAACTATAGAGGACTGTGATATATAGTGGAGAAAGCATTAGTCTTGGAGTAGAAGTCAAGATGGGTTACAATTCTGTCCTAGCCACAGGGCTGGAAATTTGACCACTTTCATCCACGCTTGAAGAGGCCTTTTGGATAGTCATTCAAACTGGGGGTTGGGTGGGGACATCTGTTCCTACGGAAGGGCGACATAGTAGCTAACAGACTGTTAGCAGGAGTGAGTTTATTTAAATAAATCACATTGTTACCAACTGTTACAAAGCTCAGAGCAAAATTCTGAAGGAAGTAGAAAGAAGCCAATGTCTGGTATTAGAAAACTTCCTGAATGCGGAAAGGAGGAGTTGAGCTAAGGCTAAGCCTGCCCCTACCCTGGCTGCCTATTGCTTCATATGACCATCTTCTCCTGAGTCTCTGTCATCTTCGGCCATAGTGTGTCTCTACTTCTCAGTTTCTGCTTGGGCCCACCCTTGGACTGGCTTTGTGGATGCCTGCCTGTTATGAGGTCAGATTTGGACAATGTCCTGAATCTTTTGGCACCTATATATCTGGATTGCTGTCTTTCACGTGCTTATTTGCCTCAGAGTGAATGAGTTTCTGTATCTGGGAAAGAGAGGAGGGAGATAGAGAAGTAGAGAGATGGGGAGAGAGAGAGAGAGAAAGAGAGAGAAAGAGAGAGGGAGAGAGAGAGAGAGAGAGAGAGAGAGAGAGAGAGAGAGAGAGAGAGAGAGAGAGAGAGAACATGTACTTTTCTGTATGTTTAGACCTCTGTGTCTATGTAAATGGTTAGTCCCAGCTTTGTTTCTGCCTTTACTGCTTTTCCTTACAAGAGCAGTGAACAGTTGACGGAAGGTAGGGAGCATTTTATGTAATATTTTAAAGGTTTTTTATTTCATGTGCATGAATATTTTGCCTGCATGTATGTATATGAACCACTTGCATGCTTGGTGCCTGTTGGGGGCAGAACAGAGCATCAGACCTCTTATAGTTGTGGTTCCAGATGCTCGCGAACTTCCATTGGGTGATGGGAACTGAACATGGGTCCTCTGTAAAAGCAGCAAGTACTCTAACTGCTGAGTCATCTTTCCAATCACAAGGGAGATAGCCTTCTAAACAAAACTGGAAACCTAACTATTTGTAAGGTCAGTCCTGGGCATCACATTGAAATTGTATGTGGCCTGCAATCAAAGGGGTAAAAAGACACACAAACAGGGAAAACATTTCTTATCCCTCTAAAACAATGATTCTTCTTCTATATTTCTCAGATTTTTTCATTTATTGTTTTTACCAGGTTCTTCTTCCGTATTTCTTGGATTTCTTCATTTACTGTTTTTACCATCTCTTATCTCCACGCCTTTTCTTTTTATTGTCTCTTTACTTTTGAAGATTTTATTTTTTCTATTTATCTTTTTCTAATTTTTCTAGTGCCCCACCTTTCTCTTCTTCTTACATTTCACATACAAATTCACTTTCTGCCCATACTCCACTATCATTACAAAATTTCTTTCTGAGACTGTTCTTATTTTCCCTCCTTTTTTCCTTTTTATTTCTCTTGAATCTTCTTTCTGGCTTTCTCTTTCGCTCACATCCTCTTATTCTTCATGTTTTTTTTTTTCTGTAGTGTTTTATTTTATTTATCACATCTCTCTGCTCTATTTTATCCTTGTCTTCCTCTAGTCCTTTACTTTTGTGTCTTTCTGCTGTTCGTTCCTCTCACCTCTCTTGGAGGAGTTTCTGTATGTCAGAATGCCAGACTCTTGTGTGCTTTCTTTCCTCTTCAAACACACTTTAAGCATCAAGTGGGGGCAGGAATTATTCCTGTATACCCTGGGCTGAGCTGTGGGTGGGTAAGTTCATTATCTATCTTCTCACAGGTGGGTGGGATTGTTGTGGCTCTGGAAACCTAATCTTTCCTTGCTTATTCCCAGCCCCCAAGGACCCCATCTGCACAGTCACTGTGCGACTCTAGTCATTGCTTGCATTCCCTGCACGTCCCTTGCAGAGCGATGAGCCCCCAGGTGCAGTGGGAGAATTCATCAGCGACCGACAGGACTAACGATTTACTCCTGAGAAATAATCCATATCCGGATAATGGATCACCCACTACTCCCTGAGACCATTTGTCTTAGCACTTAAATGGCACCAGAATCCAGGGACAGAGCCAGGACTCTATCCTAGGTTCATTGGTAGATGAATAGACTGGAATAGTAATGTTAAGGATTATGATAAGGAAGACTTTGCATTTGTGTGGTGCTTTTAAGCTCCATAAATTTGGAGAAGATTAACCTTTCTTGGCTTGTCTCTCTTGAATCTCACACACTGGACCCTGTTTGCAGATTCAGAAGCAGGGGACTTTAAGTGACTCCCTGATGTCCTCCAGCTCAATACTGGCAAAAAAAATGAGAGGAAAATTATTTTCTGTCTTCTTGAGATGGTTCCCTCTGACTACTACATGGTCTCCCAATCCTTGGATCTTGCTGTTTGTATGTGAGAAAAGAAGCCAATATTAAGAGACAGTATACTAGTAGTTTATGGACATGCATAGGTTTGAATCTTGACTCTGTATTATCTAGCTGTGTCTTTGGCGGATTGCTTAGTCACCCGGAATCTCAATATCTTTCTCCATGAAATGGGAATCTTAATAACCCTTCTTCATAGGACTGTTATGGGGACAAACAAATTATTCATGTAAAATGCTTATTATAGTGCCTGGCTCATAGTAAAAACTGCATGAGTGTTAGATATGATTATTATTACTGCCTATCTCTTTGCAGGCTGCTAAGCGGACTCATACAAATGCATGAGAAAATTGGTCTGGAGGAGGGGAAGAGATAATTGATGAGCTAGCTTCTACAGTGTCCCTGAAGCCATCTATGGGGGAAGGGACTTGGGAAGCTGAATTCTGATGGTGGGAGGAGCTAAGGCTTCTGCAGGCTCTGGAAACAGTCAAAGGGTAGGAAGGAGACTGGAGAGCTGCATTTAAGACCTTGACTATGTTTGAGATCCTAAATGTGCAACAGGATCAATTGCTGACTTTAAATTCCACTGGACTAAAATTCTTCTTCTCTGGCTTTAGCTGTCACTGTTTCCCTAGGTTGCTTCCCATTTCCCCAGACTGGACAGGATGCTGTTGGGGGGGAATGCTAAATCCAAAAAAGGATTGAAAGAGATCACGAACTAAAACAAACAAACAAACAAAAAAAAACCCCAAAATCTTGTGATGGAGCCTTTTGTATAAATGGAAGTTCACTGTCCAAGTATATAAGGTTATTAATATTCATATTCCTACTAATAATGACACAATCTTTAGAACTCATTGTATGGAATGTGGCTGTTAGAAGTCGACACATAATTCAGGTGGACAGAAGCATCCCCAGAGTCCATCTGCATGCAGAATCTGAGCTCACAGTCCTCCTCTCGACTTTTCTGGGACCTCACTCTCCCAGAGTCACACACATAATTTAGCCTTCAGTGAAATGATTCTGACGCTGAGGCTTTCTGGAGAATGGATGCTGTTCGGAGGCAGGGAGTGTGGCCTCCTGACTTCAAGCTGCAGGGAGGTGAGGAGGAATTGATATGTCTCCTAAGCACCAAGGGCTCAACTCTTTTGGAGATAAGGACTTTCTCAAAACATAATGGGTTACTAATAATTGATAAGCCATGCTTATCAATTGTCACACATTTAGTAAGAACACTCTGTGGGGGAATCTGAAGACGTTTGGAAGAGCTGATGATGTGGCTGAGAAGATAGGCCACACACAAGGCAGTATCTTCAACAAAGAGATGTGAGCACTCAGGGTGAAATGGGAAATACAGTCAGGAGACTTGATGTCACATAGGTATTGTCACCCTTGATTTCTCTATCCTTTTAGAAAGGCAGTCTACTATCATTGAAAGAACATTGACTTTGTGATAAGACCAACTTGACTTAAAATTTCAAGTACTTCACAAACTAAATAAGGGGTCCTTGAACAAGTTACTTAACTCCTATGAGGTGCAATTATATCATGCATATATTGAAGCTTAATAAAAGCCCCTATCTCATCAAATTATGTTCACGATGAAATGAAAGCACACATGTAAAGCTCTAAGTATAATGCTTGGTGCATGGGAAGCACTCAACCATTGGTTCCTACAATTGTAATATGCAATGAGAAAGGCAAGGATTGTTTGGAAATAGAAAGGTTTTATTTTCCCTTTCAGCTCTTTATATGCCTGACAGTAAATTTCATAAGAATGCAAACCAAAAATAATATATGCAAATAATAATTATTATATCACTCTATAATACCTTTTGTATGCCTCCTTAATATTGCTCACTAGATTTGCTGTGATCAAATTTACAGAACAATGAAACAGCAGAGGAGGCAAATTACATGCTCCTTGTGATCTTGGACTCCTTTCTGAGTTTCAGTTTTCCCATCTGTAGAATGTAGCTAAGAACACCTACTTCACAGTGCTTTCTGAAAATTTAATTAAAATGTGTATAAAACACTTGGCATAGAATGGGCTGAAAATAAATGCCTGCTCTATTTTACCACTTTCAATGGCAAAAATTGGGAAAAAGACAAAACCACCTGCACAAGGATATTATGAGTATGGAGTCAAATAAATACACAGAAAATGCTTGTAAACTGTAAAACTCCAATAACAGCCTTCATGGAACATTTGTTATGTATTGGACACCACATAATTAGAAAGTGTTAGTCAATTAGGTAAACATTAATTGTCTTCTCTATTTAGTACATTATTTCAGGTACTCACAATGAGCTAGAGAGACAAGGGCCAACAGAAAGATGAGCTTCTCCATACAAGATTAGAGCATTAGGGACAGGACTCTGAGGGATGATTCATTTAGAGTACCAGAGAAGGCTGTAGAGGTGGAAGGGGAAATCCACAGTGTCGTCAGAGACAAGGGAAAAGACATTTTTCATGAATACAGATTCACAGTGAGGGATTTTGCAGAAGAGGCAAGTCAAATTTAGGACAGAGCTATGTCCTCTTGGATTGGGTTTCTAAAAGAACATTGGCAACTTCACTAAGAAGACTAAAGTGTGCACATATGTGTGGAGTGGTAAAAGCCATCTTACTGTTTATGAGGAAGTGGAAATGCTGGGGGAGTTCATGATGGGCATTTGGGACTGAGGCTGAGAGAAGGCTAGATAAGACCTGGAAGGAGACTGAGGAGAAGAAGATGTTGCTGTCTTAGTGGTACGATGAAAAAACTTACAGGAAAAGAAAATGAATGAACAGGTGTGAGATAGGATGGTCTCACTAAGAGAAGAGAGAGACTGTCATTTCATAAGTGGAAAGGGACCAGGGGTAGCAAACAGTGTCATGAGGCCAAGTGAGCTGAGAAGTGACAAGGAGTTACAGAATCTAGAATTGGGAAGCAACTACAAAGGCCTTCAGTAGCTGGAGCAGAGTAGGAAAAGGTAAAATAATGATAGCAGAGACAAAACATTATGAAAGATCCATAGACCTAGAAGTAGGTTTGAAAAGGCTAGAAAAATGTACCTTATGAAGAGAGTTGAGATATATATGGGCAGAGGGTAATAGTCTTTGAGAGGAAAGGCTAAAGGTACGAGAAGGTGAGATGCTTCTTGGTGGTTGAGACAACAGCATTAAGAGAGCTGAGCTTCAGAATATCCATGGTGAAGGCTGAACACAGAAAGGCTCCCTTCTTCCTACGGGATGAGGATGAAGGATCAAAAGCATAGCTAGTGTCTTTGGTCCTTGAACCTGGTCCTGGTCACTAATATCCCCATCCCTGAGTCCATGGCATACAGGCTATCTCAGTATCAATGACAAAGGATGGAGAGGCAGCTTTGATGACAACACAGTATGACTTGAAGGATAATTTGGTGATTCCCTCTATTTTTCTATGGTGGTGGTAGCAAGCTGTGGTTTCAGTCTCAGAGTACTAGACCGTAGACCATATCCCACTGTGGATGTGGATGCCTACAGAGCATGTTCCATACCTATGCCAGTCTCTTCTTTCTCCAGCTCTGAAATTTCCACCCCAGAGTCCCACTTAAAATCAGCCAGGACCCACAATCACTTAGAAATGACTTAACTGTTTCTCTCATTTGTTAAGGTATTGGGGTCCAGAGTCCTGTGACCTAGTCAAATGCATCCTCCAGTGAAGGAAAGAAAAATGATATTCCTACATATCCAGCTCTTTGACATACACACACAGCACGCTGGATGTGGCACATGGTCTTCTTTCTACTTGATATGGCCCAGTTATAGCCACTCTTCTCCAGCATGGCCACTTCCTGGTCTCATGTAGGTTCCTCTCCAATGGCACCACCCTGCCTTGCTTCTTACTTTCTTGTCTAACAAATCTCCTGGGATCTAGAAGGTAGAACAGTGGGGCAATTATAACCCGAGTTCTTGAAAGTAAGAGAGGGTGCTAGGAGAGGGCCTTAGGTAGGTGCCAGATCCAAAGAAGATTTAATAACATTAAAAAAGGATCCTTGAAATCTTTTGTTTTCTTATTGGACCAGTTCTCCAGTATATTCACAGGCTAACTTCTGTGGTGCCCAGGCTGAGGAGACATGAGGAGAAAAGAGCAAATACTTTCCTAGCAAGTTCTGCATTTCTCTTTAAGGCTTCAATTATCTCAGAATTGAATTACAGTAGAGAAAGGCTTATTTGCATTGACAAATGGCAATTAATGGAGGGGATGATTAAAAGTGAGAGAAGCTACAGACCCTGAAATGTCAGTGGTTGGTATGCAAAAGAATTCCTCCATCAAATTTTCTTCTCCCTATTCTTCTCCCTCTCTCCTCTTCCCTCCTCTTTTTGTGCTTCTCCTTTCTTCTCTTGTCCTTTCCTCCAGTTTGCTCCATCCACAGTTACTGACGAGATTTCTCAAGATCTACAGTCAAATGCCATTAATCCCACAGGCGTATGAGAGTCCAGCTAAGCTGTCCCATGAACCAATCTTGTGAGCAGCCAGAGCAGGGGAAGCAGCAGGCAGACAGTTCCTCACTCCGCCCCTTAAGGGTAATGGCAGTTAAACCAATGAACCAGAGTGGTTGTCTCTAAAGTAATAAATAAATCATTGGGGTCCAAGAGAAGTAGAAAACTCCCCAGCAAACAGTGCTCAGGACATTTACCATGACCTCCTCTGCCTTGAATGCCCATGGTACACCAGCCACACAGGCGAGACCTGATTGCTCTCAAGGTGCCGCTCCCAGATTCCGCCTGGCCCGTCTCAGTTTCAGAGGGAGCTCATTCATTCCAATGGGATGTGACAGGTGCCATCTTCAGGCGCCTGGCTCTGCTCCCAGCAGCAGGGACTGTCGCTGCCTGCAAATCCCCCAAGTGCTATGCTTGTCTGAGGAGAGCAAGCCCTGAGGTAGGGAGATGACCTTTCGAGAACTCAGGAACTCAAGGTGGGATGGCAATGTGGTGTTACAAAATGAGCCCTGGGCTAGAAGGTTGGACATCTGGCTTTTAGTCTCATTTTATCTACGAAATTGCTAGATGAATTTGGGTAAGTCACTTCCCTTTTCTAGATTTCTGTGATGCCTCCTGTGGTGTGAGGTTATACTAATTTGTCTTTAATAACACTCTCAGCCTTAATAAATCCTGAAACTGAAAAAAAATCACCTATTTTTTTAAATCTCCATCTCTAGTTGGAATTTCTTTGGGGATACCTTCTCTAGGGCTTCAAATCTTTCACTCCCAAATGGTCACTTAGTATTTGTTAACATTACTTTCAAGTTCCACCTAAGAAGCAGAGTCCTTATAGATTATACCCAGCCTTTTCCTTCCTGGGGAGCCAATTCTGCCTTTGGGGCTGGGCCATCCTGATGGAGTACTGTATGGACGAATGAGCCTTTGGCACTCAGACTTTAACTTAGGTTAGCAAGGAAGCTGCCTAAGAGAAGGTTCCCCTCAGCTTTATATTTTTATGTTGAAATAATGGCACAATAAATAGTTGTTTAGAATACTAAAATGTTAATTTCATGGAAATTGAAAACAAGGTGATTGTTATCAGAGGCTGGGATTTAAATATTATAATGCATGTGTGTATCAAAGCATTACATAGTATCTTACCAATAAGTACATTTTTGTGTTACTGTGTACCAGTCAAATGTAAGTTGAAATTGAAAAATACTTGGACATACCACCATATTAACAACTGTCCCTTCCCCCTTGTTGGGAAGTGTGTGGCGTTTTGATTCTGATCCTAAACATTTTGGGATGCATCTAAGAATAAGGAAATTTGTAGTTGGAAAGATTGTTAGGCTTCCGAACTCTAAGAAAGGGGAATGTCTCCAGTATGTTACACTGGAGGTACATACAGTCTAAAGAGAGTCGATAAGTATATAATGTGTAGATTTCCATTTGCATGTGAACAGCATATTCAAGGAATGCAGGCGCAAGAGGAGGAAACACAGATGACAGTTCAAATATAGGCTTAAAATAAAAGGCAGTGACCTTGGACAAGTCATTTATCTTACTTGATCTATAGCTTCTTCATCTGTACACCAGGGGTTATGTTACTCTTTCCTTCACCAGCTTTCCAAACTTCCCAAAGCTGTATGAGACTCAGATTCGAAAATAGAGATGAGAGCACTTTGTAAGCTGCTTAAACACATAAGGGCCTTTGATTTGCAGAGATGAGCTCCAGAGCTAGTGAAGGTCAGATGCTTCTATGGCCACAAGTCTGGAAGACTCTGGTAATACATTGAAGTGAATGCTTCCCTTGCTCATCCCCCAAGCACTTGTAACTAAAAGCCACAGAATTTTCTAGATAAAAATTCTGCATAGTTTGTATCTTTTATGGTCTTTCAAGGATGTAAGCATGTGATGTAATTCTATCTAGTTCTCTTTATGTAATGCCATTTGCTCTTATTGATTGTGGCAAAAAGAAATGATCACCTCCCCAATTTTTCTTCTTTGTGACATTTTCTGTTTTCCCCCAGTTTGTACTGTTCTCCCTGCCCCACCCTGTTGAGACTTAACGAGTAGGAAAATTCTTCCATCCTGCCTACCCCCTCACTCAAAGAACAAAATGCTTTACAAAATTAAGTGAATATTTGGGATTTTTAACTTGAGTTTTATCTTTTCATTCAACCAGAGGGGTATGTGTGTGGGAGATGCACTTGTCAACTAAAAGCAATTTCTCTGCCTCCTTGGGGACTGAAGCGTAATCATGGCTCTGTCTTTCTGATGTCAGGATGAAACTTGCATTTTCTTGAGTGGTGTCAGCACACTGACAGACAACTCCTGGGATCTAGCAAGGCGTACTGGCAAAAGAACGGGCAGGGGGTGAGAGAACTGGGGACTGCTCTCAGCTCATCTTTCTTCCCCTGGGTGACTTTGGAGCAGTCACTTAGTTTACCTCACTTTTGTAACTTAAAAACACAAGAACAAATCTCTCCACTTCTATATTACAAAGGTTAGTAGAGGACTTTGTCAGGCAGTAATAAAACATTAGGGTGGAAATTCCATGGAGGCATTATATTCTAGAATGATATTAAAGAGCTGGACTGAAAGGTCCAGTTTTCCTTGTACAATTCTACATAACAGATAAGAAAGACAAGACCATTCGAGGCTCAAGTTCCACAAAATTCCCTTGTGATTTCATGGATAGAGTAACCATGATCCCAGACAGACTTCCCACACAGAAAAGCTACCAGGGAGAATCTTGAGGTCCTTGGTACTGGGGTTTCCTTTATTGAGTATGTATGATTGCTGTATGGACATTCTGATAGGTCTTTGCAAAACAGGATGTGTTGGGAAGCAAGGTTGCTAATCCACCATTCCCTTCATAGGCCCATAGCTAGAGAACTGTTATCTCTCCTGCAGGACTGGTGGAGAGGGGCAATAGACTTGCCCTCCATTTCATAGTGCTCAGGGAAGCCACCATGCCCACATTTATTCACCTGATCATGTAGTGTGGTATTTCAGCCTCACTCCTAATGTTTTAACTCAAAACACTCTGCTCTTTCTACATTGCTTCACCTCCCTCATGCCCAGCACATAGGATGCTCAAATGGCCTGACTAGGCAGTACCAATATACAAGGATTCCCAGAAAATTCAAACAGATGAGCTGTATGAAGTATGCTCATTTTGAATACACCCTGACTATAAAGATTAAGTTTTTTTTTTTTTTTTTTTTTTTTTTTTTTTTTTTTCGAGACAGGGTTTCTCTGTGTAGCTTTGCGCCTTTCCTGGAGCTCACTTGGTAGCCCAGGCTGGCCTCGAACTCACAGAGATCCGCCTGGCTCTGCCTCCCGAGTGCTGGGATTAAAGGCGTGCGCCACCAACGCCCGGCTTAAAGATTAAGTTTTAAGAGTTGGTCCATTTCTTATAGTACATATTTATCCATTACCCCAAAAGGAATGAAGTTAACGTGGTCAGTTTTCCTAGATGGTTACCCCAAGGTTTCTTGTAGCTTGGATACAGTGGGAAAAGAATGGTAGAGGGTGTGCAAGGGCAGATTTATTTCCTTCGTATTACACCTTTTCCAGTTTTAGCAACCATAAAAACTCCAATGAATAACCTGTGAAATATATTTTTTTCTGGTCCTTATGTCCAAAATATTTTTGTTTGTTTTACAAGGAGGATTTCCTGAGGATTGAATACAAGATATCTCACATGCTAAGAAAATTCTTATTTTGAGATAGGGTCTTATTTAACTGCCTATACTGGCTTGGAATTTATGATTCCATGCTTCAGTCTCCTGGGTGGCTGGGATTACAGGTGTGTGTCACCATGCCAGGCCAGAAATTCTTATTCAGCAGAACTAAAGTGAGAGCAAGTAGTGAGTGTGCATTGTTATAGCACCTCACAGTTGATGCTTCTTTCCCATAACACCATACCTTGAGAAACAATGAGCAATGACAAGTTTGAGTCTTAGAGTTGTACTTAATTATCAATCATTGTTTGCCTGGGTAACAAGTACTTTTATACTTCAGGGGAAGAAAAGTCTGAAGCTTTCCTTTACTACTGGTCAACAAGTCCATAGAATGACTTCATCACTATGGCTAAAGACCTCACAGTAGACTATGACCTACTTTAGGAGCAGAGTTCATGGTTGAGACAGTCAAGCTTTAGGCCTTGAACTGTCAGGACAAGGACAAAGATACCCACTATGCCCTTTATTAGCATACACTTAGGAATGATGGGTTGTAGGTCCATGCCATTAGACTCCTGACTCCTTGATGGGGCTTCTAAGGACTCCTGTGTACTAGAAAAGATGCCCTAACTGAGTATGTGCCCCCACACAGCAAGTGAGCCCTGCATTTTACTCATAAACCAACTTCTTTAGCTTTTCCTTGTCACCAAAGTGACCAATGCTACTAGCACAACCCCAAACTACAGTTTCAAGTCTTTAGTATATCTGGATTAGTCCTTTGATCAGCAGAGATATTATTGTTTTGTTTTTATGAGTAGGATTTTCTAACTCTAGAGAATAATGTGTTTATTAAAAAAATTGGAATATGCTACAATATGAAAATAATAAAACAGTTAAGATTGTCCATAATTACATTGCCTAAATACAATCATGACTAAGATTCTTCTGCGCTACCTCTTGGCTTTTTTTCTACATATAGACATATTATTTATTTGCATTGTCTCGATTATAGTGTTCACACATTTTGCATCCTGACTTATTTTCACTTAAAAATATCATAAGTGTATTTTCAGATTATCATATAAGCTACCAAATTATATATTTAAAAATAATTGCATAATAATTCATCCATTGAACCAGAATTATTTGCACGGCTAAGTATCTGGCACCGAGAGGACATTTGGCAAATATTTGTTGAATAAATTAGGAGATTGATGGATGAATACACTGCCCTATTATGTGACATTTAGTTAAAGATAAACATTTTCACATGGAACTTTATTATTTTCTTTATAGAATCGTGAACTCCGTATTTCTGTTTCTCCCTTTACGGTCAAAAGTGTAGATGCTTTGGTTTGCCTGAGGCTCATTAATGACTATTAGCATCCACACTTTACATATGAGAAAACAAAGAAGTTGAACAATTCTCTCAAGATTACATACCTAGCACACAGCACTGCTGGATTTCCTATCTAGGTTTGTGAGTATTCTGGCATTTTTTTTCCTTTATCACATCACACTTCTTGAAAAACAATAACAACAACAACAAAACAAACCAAAACCCAAAGAACAAAACAAAAAATGACCATAGAAAAGGATGACTTCCTGGGTTTAGACTTCAGTTTGAGATATTCTGAAAGCAAGACATTCAGTTATTAAAGACCTAGAACAGGGCCGGGTAGCCTTTTTGTCAAGAGCAAGTCAAACAAAATTTCATTTAGTTTAATTTTTTTAAGGAGGGAATCTGTTGAGGTCATTAAAGAGGCTGGTGCTGGATGAGCTCTGAGAGGAGGTCAGGTCAATATTCAGAACCTGAAGGTGGGCTTTTGTAGGTGGCAGCCTTGTTTGGCTTGGGGTATTTGCACAGCAGAAATTGGTAAAGGAGGAGGTATAGTGAATGTTTGCTATCTTTGATTGCTTTGAAAAGATATGGGAAATTGCAAATGGTTTAGAAAATGGTGCAAAGGATGAGGAGTACTATGTTTCCCAGAAAGAAAGGAAAATGAGTTGAAGCCCTTTAAATTCTAACCATAGCTCTACTTTGCTAAGAATTGCATGGCTGAGTACAGGTGATTTTATTCACCCCCTTTGCCACATTAAAACTAATATCAGTGGTTAGCCAAGCAAATGTAATAACTACCCTCCTCAAAGGACCTGTGATTGCAGCTTCCATTCTTCAGGTCCGTAAACGAGCTGCTGGAATAGGATTTTGCTTATTTCTTTACACCTTCTCCTGCATTTTGACTGACAGAGCACCGTTTTCCCAGTGGAGAAAAACCTGGGTGCAGAGTCACATCTGCACATTTAGCAATGAAGAACAGGGGCAGAAATTAATGAGGGTCTTTGGACTTGAAGGGAAAAAAAGAAACTGGCTTTAGAAATTCTTCTTGCCCAGAATATTCTGCAACGTAGTCCATCTCTGGTGACTATGTCTGCCTTAGGATTGGGGAGGGGTAGAGCTGGTTTACCTCCACCAGGAGTCCCAAACATTGAGCTCACCGCAGCACATGCCTTGCATATGTATATAAAAATTAAAAATACAAAGCCTTAAGAGAGGTGCAAAGAAATCTAATATAGTACCACTCCTCACTGAAATATCAAATATCAAATTCTTTCTAAAAATAAATGTTGATGCCCCTTCCGTGCCAGTTCTCTGACAAAAGCATAGGCCTTGGCTGTAAGTTAGAAGCAACTAGAGGCACCCCACATTTATGGGTACTCGACATTAGGGCAGGTAGGAATCAAACTCCTTAAAACAAAATTTCTCAGGTAGAACATTGCTCACTTTCCTGAGAAAATCTCAAGGACAGGGCTATAAAATTCCTCTCCGATTCTTCCTGGGGGAAAACAAAACATCTCTCCTATTTACATTCTGGGTCCTCTACAAAGAATCAGTGCTTTAAAATCCATATAGATTCTGCGCTACACTAGCTGAGGTGAGGATTCTCCTAAAATGGGTGAGGGGAGTGGTAGACAGGAGTGGGAAATGTTCCCATAGAATCAGGCCTCATTTAGATTCAGGGGTTAGGGGGCCAGTACTAATTTCCACAGAGACTGGGCCTCCTGACAGCTGAGATGACCTCCCTAAAACGTGGGATTTCTAGGGGCTGGGATAAAGTCTCACCCTCAGAGCTGAGGTTCCCTGGGACAGGTGCACCATGTTGTCCTCAAGCGGAGCTTCTGGAAACAAGCCTGATTTTAAATGTTCCACCAGGGGCAACTGAGGGTCCAGGAAGGACATTCACTCCTTCTCAGATTTGGGGCTCACCAGGGCTAAGATGCCTTTACCCTTCAAAATGTGAGCTGCCAGAGGGTAGGGGCAGGGTACTGTCCTCAGAGTCACAGCTTCTCTGGACAGGAGCTGTGTCTTGGACTCCCTCTGCATGGGTGGGGGAAGGGGCTGCAGGGCCAGAGGCCCTCCCCTCCGGAGGGAGGGGGCCTCCCATGAAGCCCTGCCCCCTTTGTGACACGCTTGAGGTGTCCGGTGACCAAGATTCTCAGAGCTGGGTGCAGGGTGCGGCCTAGGGCGTGGTCACCAGGGGCTACTTAGAGCAACCCTTGCGGGGCGACAGCACGGAGGTTAGCTGCGAGGCTGCCGGGCACTCAGCACTGGTTATGGCGTGGATGCTGGACTGCCTTTTCGCATCGGCCTTTGAGCCCCGCCCCCGCCGTGGTGAGTGGGGCCCACCTTGTTGCAGGGCTGGGGTGCTCAGCTGGGGGCTGCCGGGGGCTGCAGCCCCGGCTGGGTGCCCTAGGGCTTGGCTCCCCACCCCCTCTTGCCTCCTTTCCCGCTGGCTGTTAGCTAATTGTTCTTGGCTCGAGGGACTGCCCCGTCGAGGACCCGCATAAATCACCAGCTTTGCCGGGAACTCAGAGCAATCGCACTAATGGTTTGGCGGGACGCGGGGCGAGCGCGGGGGAGGAGTCCCTGGCTCTATGCTCAGACCGGGACAGCCAGAGCCTCCTGGCCAGCAAGCCGTCCCGCAACCCAGGGCCTCTAAAGGTCCCAGGAGGACCTTCTCTTGAGGGGCAACCAGAACCCAGAGACCTCGACTTGGAGGTGGGGTTTCCTTTTGCCTTAAAGCTTGTCCCCACTGTCCCAATCTCAATTAAAGTATAGCCACCCTGGCCCATTTGAGTCGTCTAATTCAACCCCTTCATTTAAGAGATGATGACATTGAAACCCAGACAAGGGAAAGGCCTGCCCCAAGGTCACCCACGGAGTTGGCAGTCAATCTGGGACAGTTTAGGCTCTGCTAACTGCTCATTGCCCCAAGTTCTCAGTTGTAGAGAGGCCTGGGGTCTTTATTCTGGGTCTTTTCTTGGGTAACTGAGATCAGTACTTGGTTCCCTTACCCCCATGGAATAGAGGGCATGAATAAGCAAACTTCATGGCTCCTGTGAAAGTTGTAAATCCCATTTCACCCTTCCGGAAATGCCTTCTTCCATAAAGTAGATTGGGAAAACTTTTCTTTTTTAAAGTTTCAGGAGGCTGGTGCGTTATTTTGGAGATTCCCTAGGAACCACCCCCCCCACTCCAATCCACACTGTCCTTCACTTCCCTTTGACAAGCCCCACCCCCTTCATGCTGCCACCTGCCCCCAGCCACCTGTTTTTCCATAGTCTCCAACTCCAAAATCTATATTGGTGAGAATGCGTCATTGGTCGCCAGCCATAGACCAAACCTGGAGTTGTCTCTGCTTTCTTCTGCCCCCTCACAGGCAAGGGAGGGGAGGCAGCAAGAGAAGAGGTCAAGGAAACTTAATTCACCAGAGATCTGATTTTAGTTCTTGCCAACCCCAGCACCCTGCTGACAACCATCCCAGTAGTCTAGTTTCCTGCTAAGAGACTGGAACAGCTTAGCCAGTTCAAGTACACACTCTGAGAGGTCATAAGCCCTCTGAGCTTAAAAAGGAGAGTGCAGCCACTGAAGGTGAAAGGTTTTCTTTTCTATGTCTGTAAAGTGTGAGACCCTGATGAAAGAAAAAAAATAAGAAAGAATGAAGGGAGGAAAGAAAAGAAAAGAAGGAAGGAAGGAAGGAAGGAAGAAAGAAAGAAAGAAAGAAAGAAAGAAAGAAAGAAAGAAAGAAAGAAAGAAAGAAAGAAAGAAAGAAAGAAGCTGGGTATAGTGGTGTTAGCCTGTTAAAGTCAGAACTAGGAATGCTGAAGCAGGAGGACTGAGAGTTCAAGGTCCACCTAGGCTAAGTAGGAAGTTTGAGGCTAGCTTGAGCTATAGTAAGATGGGGGAAGAAGGGAGAAGGAGAAAGAAATAGAAAGGGGCAGAAGGAAGGAGGGCACAAGGGAGGGAGGAAAAGAAAAAGGAGTCTTATGCCTTTTACGGCCTTAAGTCTTGAACACCCTTGAAGGCTGTTGTGTGACTCCAATAAGATCAAGGTTATGAAGTCTCCTCCTTATGAAGGAGGAAGTCAGTATCACACAAGAAATCCCATTCCCATCATAAAACAAGGTCTATCATAATCAAAGGGTAATTTATGTCCTGGGGGTTTCTACTTGTGACTCTGGAATGGAACACTGTCAACCTTCTCCATCCTACCACTTAGTCCAGTTCTTATCTCGTTCTAACCTCCCCCGTTTCTTCATTGGTTTGATATTGGCAGGGCCCACCTCTAGCTGCTCCTCTTGGAACATGCTCCAAGTTATAAATGCCAACAACCAGACCAAAAGAGGATTTCCAGCTGTGCCCTGTAAATATAGCCCTGAATGGCTGACTTACCCTCTTCTGGAAGCCTACAATGAACCCAAAGCACAAATGTACATAGCTATGAATATGTGTATTCGTACATAGCCCAAATCCATGCATACTCCCGCACAAAGCATGAGCAAACATAAATGCACTATACATGGATTGTATAATTCCCATACAACACAATACTACTCACATCATATACAGGTACCACGCACACATCCTATGCAAATTCTACACATTTGATAGAAAGACTATTCATAGTGCAATTATTTTCAAGTAAAGCTACTTTAAAACTTAAGTAAACACAAGTTCTTTTCACAGTGGCCATTCTCTGTTTAGTCAGTGTTTAAACACAAGTACAAAACTTTCTCTTTTCTGCTGCATTTCCAACTAGTGAGCTCTGTCCATCGAATGTTTCTATAGTACAGCACTGCCTACACCAGGTCTATTACCCACACAATAACAGTTAGTGTATAAAAAGTGCTACATAAATGCTGGGCCTTTGAGCTCAGCTTTACATGCATGGTCTCACTTAAGTTGCACAACATCACTTTTAAATATAAAATAAAGGCTAGGGTACAAATTTTGACCAGGTAAGAGTATACTATATTGTACCCCCACTGGAAAAAACTGCAACAGCAACATGAAGAGTAACTTTGGGAGTGGAATAACTATTGATAGTCTATGGCATTATAATTGCCCTTGGCTCCTCTTTCCAAATGACTTTTAAAAATCTGTAGACATCAGAGGTGTGAGAGATAGATGGCCACAGACTGAGCAGAATGTGGGAGTTATTCTAAATAGTTCCTTTGTCAGAGCAATCTTTTGAGGTTGGCAGTGTCAATGGATAATTAAATGAAGGCCTTTGGAAAAGATATCACTAAGATCTGGGAGACATGGGGGTGGCAGAAAGGCCTTCTTTCTCAAGGAAAGGGGCAGCACCATTGACCCATTTGAAATTCTCTTCCCAGTTCACTCTTGGCTTAAGATTTGGCCTTAAGCAATAGGACTTCCATATTGTAGCCCAAACTCTGAAACTAGAGGGACCCTGAGGTCCACTTCACACACAAATTTAATCTTTTCTTAGAGATGATACCTAATCTATTTGCTGAGGCCAGGCCTAAGTGGGCTACAGTAAGATTTCCAGATCAAGGACAAAATTGTCAATGAGACACCACACTCCCCTGATCAGGGGATCAGATAAATATGCAATTCACTAAGGACATCAATTTCAAAATTTTCTTTGTGAATTACTTCTTTTCACCTCAAGACATTTCCTCATAAAGAAAAAAAAAGTATGAGGGCTAGCGTTAAGCTTAACAGGTCCAGCCACACACTAGTTACCAGGAGGATGAAACGCAGAATTTGCGTGATGAAAACTGGCAGAAATAATCCATTTGCAAATGTACCCCAGGCTCTAGCAGTAGAGCTCACATTCATCAAGCTTAAATATCAAATGACCGAAAGCACATCGAACGTTGGGAGAGCAGGACACCAGGTCCCTGAAGGTGATTATGGCAATTGTGAAATCAACATCATTCCCTTGTTTTCACACTTAGCTAGTAAGACAACCTAAATGACCAACAATAGCGCAGTGGCTAAATAAACTTTATGACATATCTACTTGATAGATAGTATAGAACCGTAAAAATGGGGTCTGTGAAGAACACATCACAGCATGGAAAATGGCATGATCAGAGCTGTCACGAGTGCATTTGGGAAAGACCAGAAGACAATTCACAGGAGGTAAACTGGGAGATTCCATAAAAGTAGCAAACCAGTACTTGGGTTCTTCTTATTGCACTGTTTTCTTAAATCTGCATAAAATTTGTCCTTAAATTATTCTTTAAGCTTTAAAAGGTGATAAAAAGGGTAAAAGCGCAAAGCTACACAGAGAAACCCTGTCTCAAAAAACCAAAAAAAAAAAAAAAACAAAACAAAGAGCTATGACATGCAATCAATTTATACACTAAACATAAATTCCATTATAAATAGTTCATTCTAAACATTTTTTCCTTTGTGTTTTTGTTTAAATATAATGACTACATCAAGTCAGCTCATCATTATTTTCCTGATGACTGTGAAATGTTCCCTATTGCTGGGTGAGAAAAAGGTACAGCTGGTTGGAATCCTAGTCTCCTAAGCCTGATGCTACAGTGTTGTTACAAGCCTGTTACTTCACTTCTCTTAAAGTGACATGCCTACATTGTTGGGTTATTAATGACAGTAATACTTATTGTTATTGTTGCACATGAAATTATAGGAAATGTTTTAGGTATTAAAAGATATATATTCTGTTTCTTCTCCAAATATTTACCAACAACCAGGCACTTTACACAAACTACTTCATTTTAGCTCTAGAATAACTCTCCAAGGTATTATTCTCCCTGATTTAAAGAAAAAGCAAGAAAAGTTCTGTAATTTGCTCATTTTTACACAGTGACTGGGGAAAAATTACAATCCCTTTTAGTCTAACTTAAAACTTTGAGTGAAAGTAGAAGAGACTGTAATTACAAAAACTCCAAATACACTACTGCCATACAGCAGGTATTTCCAAAGTGGTCAATATGATATCACTGGCGACGCCTTGCCCAGGCTCCAAATTCTGAAGTTTGAACTCTCTGATGGCTTATAGATCCCTTTCCGTGAACAAGTGCAGATTTCAATGGGGAGGTGCACTGCAAACACCACCTGTGTCCTTAGAGCTGGGACTATGAGTCACTAGGAAACGATTTCTGTTTCCTTCTGGCAGTATCATTTGTTCTCACATGCATGCGCAGAAGTGGTAGATGGGATGTTTGATGAGCCTTGGCAGAGCCTGTCACGTCTCAGATACACCTCTTGAGAAACCACGCGGCTTCCTCGGATGGGCACGCAGTACCCAGCAGCCGGTAGGTCTCTGCTTAATAAGGAAACCCATGCAGCCCTATGGGCTTATGCTAAAGTGCTGTTCCAACTGTTCTCTGTATGGTTTGGCTGATTCTTGTTATCCCTCTCACTTTTCCCCTCAAAGCAGAGGCCTCAGGATCATCTCAGATGCACATAGAACTACTGCTATAATAATATCTTGCAGAGTGGGTGCCAAGGGTTGGTGAGAGGCGGGAACATGTAGGACACTTTGGTAAAGGAGAGGGTGGGATTTAAAGCATCTTTCAAAGACAAAGAACATCAAAAAGCTGGCCTCTCAGAGCTCTGGCCCCCGTGAATATCAGTACTTTTCTAATCTTTTGTAGTTTTGGTCCCTCTCTAGAAATATACCCACCCAGACCATCCCCCACCCCCATCTCTTAGCCTTACTCTTGGCTCAAGTGTAACTAACTTTAGCTTGTAGTAACTTGCTTTGGTCTCTAGAGGGAGGCAATAGCAACAGGGAGGAAGGGGCACAGAAAAGGGTCTTGTCCCATGTCACCATATTTGACAAAGGGGAGCGTTAGTTTTCCTTTAACTGGGAACAAAAAAGTATTCAATAGAGACTTAACTTTGATTCTGTCATATCTCTCAGAGAACCATGATTTCCCCACCCCATCTTCCTCTTCCTCTTGGGGTTTGCTACAACTTAGGAACTATTTCTTGATTTTCAGGGTAGAGATGAGGGGAAAATACAAAAAAATTGTAAGGCAATCTTGACAAGAAATAGTCTCTCATTTTTTTTTTAAAAAGCACAATAGCACCTATTTAGGAGGCAAGATTGGGGCTGGAGCTGCAGCTGGGGTTAGGGAAGTCTGAACATGTAGTAAAAGATTTCAGACATTCTTTTGTGGAGTATTACGTCTCAAACCCAGGTCTCATTAACACTGCCAGGAGAAACTGCAGAGTGAGAATTGGACTTGAGGTCCAGTTCTTCTGGGTCTGCATTAAGCTGGCCAATACATCATCCTAAAAAAAAGGGGGGGGTGTTTCAAGAGTGTCAGACAAACTAGTAATGAGAAACATTGTCAGCTTAGTCAGTGGCACTAACCTCCTGGCTGAGATACTCTGTGCTCCATGAGAAAGGGCAGGGAAATGAAGAAGGGAGTTAACTAACCTTTTCTTGAACATTGGTTTTGAGTGTCAGGTTTTTGGCTGGTGCTTTCTATGGTTCATCTCCTGTTGTCATCTAAGCAATTCTAAGGCAGCCATTTTGCAGGTGGGGAAACTGAGGCTTAGAGAAATGAAGTAACCTTCCCAAGACTACACAGCAAGTGTGACCTAGCCGGAATACAACTTCAGAGCTCTCTTACTCCAATGTCTGTGATTTTTTTTCTCAGCTCCCATAGAAAAGATAAAAGACCTGATGCTCAATGACGTTATTTTCATGGGGAAACGAAGATCTCTTTCCTCAGTAAGATGCACATTTTATTGCCTTGAGCCTGTAGATCTTTATGTTTTTAGGATGAAGGCAAACAAGTCTCAGTTTATGCTGAAAAGTAATCTGGAGGCACTAAGGTACTTTTGTCTTTACAATACTTCATTTAGTCCTCATTCTGGAGGGACACACTTCCCATACTCCAAAGAAAGGGAAACTTATGGTAGCTATTTTAAGATATAAAGAAATTGGTGTAGTGTGTGTGTGTGTGTGTGTGTGTGTGTGTGTGTGTGTATGTGTGTGTGTTGGGAATGGGACACAGGACAGGAAAAGAATCTTCTAGAATGGAAAGGACATAACTGGTTGGCAGTGAGGAAGCAGAAATGAAGCTGGTATGTTCAGAAGGGAAGGGTGGGGGTGTCTGAGTGACTTGTGCAGGGCTGAATGCCTAACACCAGCTGCTGAGAGAGATGAATTTTGTCTGAGCTCCTTGTACAGATGTAAGTGTAGTGAAATCAAAGGTTTTAGGTGGTCTCTGTCCTGTGAATCTCAGACCTTCCACCTCTAGTCTTTTTCTACCCCCAAAGCAGCCTTTCTGTGTACCTAATACTTTAAGCAATGCTTTTCCTGCCCCGCCCTACCCAGGATGAGGTGCTGACCTAGGCCCAGCTGGGGGGCAGCTTTATGGATGTTCCTACTGCTTTTCATCCATACACGAGGCTCATTTGTGCCAGTTGAAAGGGCACAATAATAACAGTGGCAATTTAAATCGTGCTTCTCACTTTCCCCCCTGAAAAGTGGCAAAGTGACTCACCACCACTGAATTGTCCCTCCCTCTCCACCCCCTGACCTCTTTGCGGCAGTCCAGGATGGTTCCCTGGGGGCTCAGTTGGGAGCCAGTGCTTCCAGCCATCCTTTGGCTGTGACTAGGCTGACACCACTCCCCCCATAAATGTGTTCTCCCAAATGCAATGTATTGTTTTAATTAGAATTTCTCAGATGAAGCCGATTGGAAGGCAGTAGAGCAGCATGAGCCTCGTTAGGAAAGCACATCCCCCCCGCCCAAGCATGAACAACACAAAATAGGGCCCATTCAGTAATTATTTTGAGGGGGGTTCTACTTGTTTTTCTATGTGCAGTTTGATATGCAATTCACTGAGTAGCAGCTTCTGTTGGGGCTGCTATAAGAAGAGGTCTGGGGGAGCTATGAAACAGTCCCATACTCCCTCCTTGTCCCTTACCTCCATTCCTCCCCATTTTCATTTCTGCCATGCTATGACCAGAGAAAAACACTCATTCTTGCTTTTCTTTCAGCACCAGCCTGAGGAGAGCTCCCAGAACTGGAGGGGGTGAGGTGCAATTAGATGGTGAAGAGAGACAGACAAAGTAATTATGCTGAGTACTCTTGGTACTGTCAGTAAACTCAAAAGAAAGAAGCCCTGGGAAATGATACTGTTTGATAAAGACTTCACTGTCTAGCAGGAATCAGAACACTTTTATTGAAGCTGCCTGCTATAGCGGAATGATTTTAGGAAGCAGGGCAGACCTGAGTTCAAATACCAGCTCTGCCTCCTATGATCTGCATGACATTGGGAAGAGGACTTAACTACTCTGAACCTGATTTCTGAAGTGTAAAATAGTGATAATTATACCTCTAACTACCTCTCAGCCTCATTGTGAGGACTGAAGGAGATAATACATATAATGACACTTAGCACAATACCTAGTACACAGGAAGTGCTTAATAAATGAAAAGAGTATTATGATGATTATCACTATTCCTCCTATATACCAGGCAGTCTCTGTAGCAGCCCCACATTTGAAGGGAGGGTCTAATAAATGCAATTATGTATGATCACGTCATAAGTATGAAGAGTGTAATTGTGATAGCCCCAAGGAGAGAGCCCTCAACTAGGAGGGAGGGGTAGAAAAAAGCAGAGAAAGTTTTATGATTCTTGAGTTAAGTCTTAGAAAAATAAGTAGGAGTTTGTCATTAGGCCCAGGGGGAAAGGGCTTCCAGGCAACTGAATCTGCCCACACACAAAGTCAAAGAGGTGTGAAACAGCCAGGCCTTGAACAAATACTTGTGCTCAGCTGGAGACAAACTGGGACCTCCTGGTGGGGTGGTGGTGACATGGGTCAGTGACCAACAATCTTTCCAGGTTACTCCCACTAGCCCCTGCACCGCGCAGCGCATTAGGCACCCTACCTGGTCAAATCTCCTGCGAAGCCCTCCTCTTCATTCTTTAAGCAGCAGGTAAGTTCACACCCTGCCTCAGCAGATTTGGCAGGCACAGTGAGGCGATGGGAGCGCTGACCTCCACCGAGATCAAGCCTATTGGTGCCCCTGCTGGGGTAGCCAGCCCACACCTCCTTCCTTGACCCAATCTTGGTGCAATGTTCACACACACACACACACACACACACACACACACACACACACCATGCAAAAGATCACCTGGGTTCTTATAAATAACCCTGTGCTTGTACACACACACACACACACACACACACATCATGCAAAAGATCACCTGGGTTCTTCTAAATAACCCTGTGCTTGTACACACACACACACACACACACACACACACACACACACACACAGCATGCAAAAGATCACCTGGGTTCTTCTAAATAACCCTGTGCTTGTACACACACACACACAAACAGCATGCAAAAGATCACCTGGGTTCTTCTAAATAACCCTGCGCTTGTACATACACACACACACACACACACACACACACACACACACAAACAGCATGCAAAAGATCACCTGGGTTCTTCTAAATAACCTTTGCTTTCACACACTGCTCCCATACACTCCCATGATCTCCCTCCAAGACACACTGGATTCAATCCTCTGTGCAAGCATAGAAACGGACACACACATTCAAACCACATACTTGAACATATCAATTAAAATACACATAAAATCCTCACATGTACAAATCTTTGAACACAAGCATTTCAGTACACTTATAGAGGTGCCTTACTCACAGATGCACACTCTACACACCACAATAAACACTACCTGTAAAACCACACTGACATACTACATCTAAGTGTAAGCACACACCAAATATACATATGCACACAAGCTTCAGTAGGCACACACACTGTTAACCTCCATACACTCACCACAGCAGAACCACAGACCCCGGCAGAATTACACATCCAACACACCTATATCCAGACCGCACCCTCATAGTCACTCAGTCAGTCAGGCAGAATCATACATCCTACAAGCATGCACACACAAACAGCACAAACACATGCCTCCTCCTGTCAGAGAGCAAAGACACCACACCAAACACTTGGGTTAAAACATGCACCTCACCCCCACCCCCCTTGCACACCTACGCCTGGCCACACGCGAACACATACACAGATGTATGGTACCCGCGCGCGCTTACACGCGTACATGCATACATACATACACATACAGCCCGCCCCCTCCTTCTCTCAGTGCGGAAGAGAAGGGGGCGAGGAGTGGAGGCGGGGAAGAAAGGAGGGAGGATGGGCGTGCAAGGCGGAGCGGGCACAGAGGCTCTTTTCCCTTGGCCTGAGGGTGTAGCCCCTCTGTCCCAGGCCAAGACAGTGAGTTGGGTCCAGGTATGATCCAGTCGGAACCCAAGAAAACAGGAAAGTCCCGGGATTTCGCTAGCAGGCGCGAGCACTCTGGGAGGACCCTGACTCAGATTGTGGTCGACCCCGCTGGAAGCTCCTCCTCCAAGTACCCTCCCCCTGTCCCATCTATTTGACCTCTGCCCCTCCCCCAGGGTGTGCAACTTCTTTTTTATCCCTAGGAGTGGACATCTGAGGAGTGTGGGGCTTTATTGGTTTCAAAAAGTAAAGAGTTGAGATTTGTATAGAAGCTTTTTTTGCGAACCCCCTAGCTTCTATATCGAAGACTTCTCTTAATGGAGAGCTCATTATTTTGCACAGCAACAGATTTACTACATAAAAGATAGTGGCAATTAGAAATCACTGACTCTGTGCTGGACACACAGTAGGAAGCAATAAACGACCCCCCTCCATTTACAGCAGCAAATCTTGCTATTTGCAGCCTAGCGCGAACCTGTTTCTGCTCTCACACAGAGCGCTGGCGCTCTCTCTCTCTCTCTCTCTCTCTCTCTCTCTCTCTCTCTCTCTCTCTCTCTCTCTCTCTTTCTCTCTCTCTCTCTCTCTCTCTCTCTCTCTCTCCCTTTTTCCCTTTCTCCCCCTTCTCCCCCATTTCCCCTTCTCTTCCTTCCCCCCTTCTCCTCCCTTCTCCCCCTCCCTCCCCCTCCCTTCCTTCCCCCTTCTCCCCTCCCCCCTCTTTTTTCCTTAGCACTCAAGCCCTGGCTCCCTGCACATGTGGACCTCGGACTTGGAACCACCAGCGGCAGGGGGCGGCAGAGTGACTGGAGGTGGTTTACACTTCTTGCACCTTAGCCTCATTCGTAAACGTCAAGGTCCCATCCTGCTGTAAGCAGGCTACTGGGGTCATTTCACAGTTTTCCATGGACAGATGACGGTTTAGCCTCCCGTTTTTTTGCTTGCGTTCTTTTTCTGTGGAGATGGACCACGGGCAAGGGAAATGGAGGAAGACGAAGTCTTTCCTTCCAGATACCGAGAGCCAGTTCACATAAAGTTATGTGCAAAGCCTGTGGGTTTCCAAGTGGTCAGTGGTTCGAATTCTCATGCTGCCACTTTGTAGATGACTACGTTGTCAAGTCGCTGGCTTAAGAAGCAGGGTAGTTGAGGCATTGACATATAAAATACATCTCCTTCCTTCAGGGACCCTTATGAAAAATATAAGGATATGTGGGCTTGGGGACAGGAATCAGGACAGTTTTGAAGGTCTTGGCCACTAGCTGATGCCCCTAAGCCAGATCAGGAAGGCAATGAGTGGACAGGGATTCAACTAACTTTTCAATTTCTTAAGCAGTGTTCTGTGTTGAAGGGAAATGCCTGCATGGGTGACTTAGTGATGTCACTCTCCAACCATAAAAAACTTCTAGTCACAGCTCTCGTTCTTGAAGTTGCCCCATCACAGGAACTTCCTACTCCTCTCACCTACTCTCCCCCTTACCAAGGTGGTACATTAATGTTCATAAATTTATAGTGAATAATCATTAGTTCATGTTCTACCAGTGTCTAACACAGTGCTAGAAACACAGCCCAACTGTAATGCCTGGGTGAAATCCCCTGGCAACACAAACTTGGAGGTTCAAAAAATATTATAAAGAACACAGAAGGGGGACTTCAATAGTGGCACCCTCAGGCACTGTGGGGATAAAGGGTAGTGACTTTGGGCAAGGGGCTATTCTATTCATCCTCAAAGCCCTTTATCTCTAAGTCTGGCTGGAAGGGTGTTTTTTTTTTTGTTTTTTTTTTCTTTTTTTTTTTTCTCCAATGCAGCTGAGGCTTCTGCAATCAATTAAGGAGAAAGCCTCTTTCCTGGAGGGCAGAGGCCTTAGCCAGCCAAAGGGTGAATCACCACCTAGGAGTTGGGCAGTGGAGTTGGTGCTGAAGTGGCAATGAATCAGTCCAAGATAACACAGAGAGATTACCTGAATGGTGATGAGAAGGGGGATCAGACAGGAGCCTGAGCCTCAGTCCCCTGAGGCTGAGACTAAGTGATAGAGGGACTATATTTATATGCACAGAGTCAACTCCTAACTGGCCTCCCTACTTGTACCTCATGAAATCCCCAAGGATAGTCCTGGCAGTCTTCATAGAGAAGAAAGCAGGATGCAAAGCACTCCTCCTAGGGCCAGGGGTGTGTGAGGAAGAGCTAGGTTCTCATTTGATTCTACTATTTGGTGATCCTGGACAAGTTCTTTTTCCTCTCAGGGCTTCAGTACTGAAGCAAGTGTTCAGTGTTTGCAGATGCTATCTGCTCGCTTTTCTACAAAGCACCCTGAGAGTAAACATGTATTCTCCTATTTTGAAGTTGAGAAACCTGAGGCTAGGCCTAGCAACATTCACTGCTGGACCTGTTTAATACCTAAGATTGCCTCTGTGTATTTATATTACCTCAGCAATCATTGCAATTTACTCCAGCAACTTGCCAGTCCTCTGCCTAAATTGGCTTCCTATGAATTCAGGTTAAAATTATGCCTCCCTGCTGCCTTCCAACACTAATATGTTGCTGGTTACTTAAGTGGTTTTTTTTCCACCTCTGATAACATACCCTCCTCCCCAAATACTAGTCTTTTGTCATGCTAGTCTAAACCATCTTAAAAGACAAGCACTATAACTAGGGTGTAGCCCAGTGGCTGTACAATGACCTACATTGCCCAAGACCCTGAAACAGGTCTCCAGTACCACCCAAAGCAAATACTGATAGAAAGATGTACCCCAGGGTCAGCCCCTTATCACAAGGAAGAGGAAATTGTCTGCAGGATGCTGCAGTGAGGACTAGGGACAATGCTGCCAGGGCCAGAAGGAGGGGCTGCAGAACACTCTAGAGAGGGAGACAGGGAGAGAGAGAGAGAGAATGAGGATGAATATGCCAGAGACAATTGGACCAGCCTCAAATACTCCCTCCCTCCTTTTCTCCATCTCCTGGTCTGGTGCTCTAGAATGTATAAAGGGGAGGCACCCAGCCCATTTCCAACAAGAGAGGAAGGCAGCCTCTCCTTCAATGGAGAGCAAACTCATCCTGAGCATTTCAATTATACTTCTGCGTGGGGTAAGATTTATTTAATTTTAGGGGGGAACGGGGAGAGCTCAAGATCATCCTGGTGGTAGTGATGGTAGTAGTTGAACCCCAAACAATACACACATATAGCCAAACCCAGAATCTTCTCTCTCTCTCTCTCTCTCTCTCTCTCTCTCTCTCTCTCTCTCTCTCTCTCTCACACACACACACACACACACACACACACACACACACACACATCTCTATCTCTATCTCCAGTGCTCTACTGTATTCTCTCTCATCCCCCTCTTTCCTTCCCCCTTTTCTGAAAAGAAAGTTTCCACTGAGCTTCTGGATCTCTCTTCTAATCTGGATTCTTCAGAGTCACGTGTCTTACTTAGGCTTTGGAGAAGTAAGGCCGTATCTTCCTGGATATTCTTTGTAGCCATGTATACTCAGAATGAGCAGCTGCTCTCTAACTATTCTTTTCTCCTTTCATCCTTCTTTCCTTTGCTTGGATTCTGCTTTTTTCTCCCTTTTCCTTGCTGGGCTCATACATAGTCTTTAACATTCTGGACTCTCACCTTCTCTATTCTTTTGCCTTTTAACAACCACAGTCTCCTATTCCCCATTGACTTGACCCAAGAGAGCAAGAAATTCAGTTGCAAGGGGAAGCCATTGTGCATTGGAAGTTTCTCTCATTTGAGAGCTTGAATCATAGCACCATATTGCTTTTGGAGCATCAGCAGAGAATATTGGAGCTACACTCTGTCAATAAGTTGTTGCTTGATATGATGTTGATTTGTAGATATGATTGGTAGGCTACAGATTAGAAGAAGGGAGTTTTGGAAGACAGTTTAGATGCACGGTCATTTGGCTTCCCCAGATGTCTAGACATTCAAAAACAATAAGAAAGAATGAAGATAACAGTAATGGGGTGGGGAAGGTTACTGAGATCATTGCCATCCAGGTGGGTGGAGGACTTTTTGAAGTCAGCTACTGTTTGCTTCTCTTGCTCACTGAACTTTGAACAAACCGACCTTTTTAGAGCAGAGGCCTTGGACAATAGTGGGAAACATGGAGCTAAAAAGTGAGGCAAGGTGTGATGGGTGGTGGTCTTTAAGCAGTCCTTGCATGCCAAGATTCTACAAAGGATGTTCCCTGCTCATAGGTGCCAGGTTAGAAGGGAATGAATGTGCTATACAAAGCAGGGTGCCAAGCTGGGAACCAAGAGGTGCAGACCCTCACCTTGGCTCTAGAACTAGCTAGAGTGTTTGGGGGTACATTTCTTAACCTTCTGAACCCCACTTCTGCCTTTCCTTCATCTGTAATGTGAGACTGTGAAGCATGAGTAGGAGAGGGGAAATTTGGAAAGCCCAGGGGACCCTTAGGGCTGAATCTTAAAGATGAGTTTGTTTTAAATAAGAGGAGAAAAGATTGTGGGGTACGTGAAAAAACAGTGGGAGTAGCCCAGGGAATTCAGCAAACAGGTATGCCTAAAGCACGGAGCTGACTGCTGTGTAGAAAATTGCTATGAATCAGCCCCTACCCCACTGGCGGAAAGCTGTACACAGGGTGGGGGAAATCCGAGTGGCAGAGCCGAGCGCTCACAGCGCCTGCAGCTTGTCTCAGGACTTGCAGCGGCCGCATTGCCAGGCTGACTAGCAGGTCTCCAAGCCTCTTATTCCTTGGCCGGACCAGGAGAGTCGCCAAGAGGTAGAACAGGGGCTCCACTTCAGGGACCCCAGTGGGGCTCCCTGTGGGGTGGCGAAAGAGGGAGGGTGAGGGTCCTCTCACTGGAGGGTCCGACGTGTGGGAGGGAGAGGAGAGCAGAGAGTGTTGAACCTGTTGCCAGGGTTTTCGGGTAAAGGCATCAGGGGAGAGTTCCGAGGAAAGACGGAATTTTTTTCAGTTCACACTGGGTGGGTGGCGGGGGGGGGCAGCGGAGAGTAGTTTTGGGCGCGGGAGGGTCTTGGTTTAACTTTGCAGATTAAGTATTCCCACGAGCTACATAGGGGCGGGACAGGCGCTGTGAAGCCCAACTCAGTCTGAAGGCCTGCGTGGTGGCTCCTACAGGCTGAGGCTAACCCCTTGATTCGAAGGTACAGAGTTTGTGCTGACCGCCCCCCCCCCTGCTCCCATCAAGAGCCTGTAGCTGGGCCCCAGCTTGCATAAGACAAGAAGGAGACCAATTCAGTACCCCCACCTTCTATACTATGGGCCCCATGAATCCATTGAGGAATGGAGGGGGGCTCTTTTTTCAGTAGGAGGTATGGCATCAGCACTGTGATCCTCTGTCCTGGAGTTCATTCAGGCCTTACTTAGAATAATCAAGGACTCTGCAGTCAGAGGGCTCTGTCTCTACAGTGCTGTTTAGGTAAATAAGATAATGATGATAAATTATGACAGTTTTGAGCTTGGAGGTGCACACTGACTTGCCCAGGACCCCTGACTCTTGGTCTAAGGCTTTTTGAAGAAAGTGGTCTACTTTGGAGAGGGAAAATGTGTAGTTTGACACTGATATTTTAGAAATATGGTATTTGAAGGTAGTTTTAAAATGCCATTCCTGTTCATGAAAACTACATGGGAAACTATCTCCCACAGACCCAATTCCTGATGACAGTTATTCAGACAGGACTTTGAAAAAGAAAACCGGTAGAAAATTGTGTGCTTGTTGAAGGGAAGGAAAATGACTGGGGAGGGGCACAAAAATGAAGGAGAAAGCCCTGAGCCTAGGCTATGAGTATTTCTTTATTCTACAGGTTTCCTTGATATGACCTCTGCAGATGGTCTGGGGGATTGTTTCTACTGGTGTTTTCTTTCTTGTGTGCACTGTGTAGAAGCCACAGATATGATCTGGAAAGGCAAATGGTTCATGATGCTCCCTTTAATATATTCTCATTTCTCTCTATTATAGTGAACACAGTGTGTAAATATGTGGAAAAATGTGGGGATGTGTATGTGTATATGGATGTTTGTAAGCAGAATATAGGTGGGAGAAGAGAATGAATATTCGGGAAGAATTTACTGAGTGTATACTGAAAGCCTACAATTAAGTGAGGGTCTGTCCAGTGCAAGTAGGCCTGGAGATATAGTCAATCCTTAATAGTCCTTAAAGGAATAAAAAGGAGAGGAAATGGATTTAAATTAGTGAAAGGAAACATGGAAGGATGATGATCCCTCTCTTTTAGTCATGTGACATTTGTGTGACCTTCAACTAGGCTATATGATCCCAAGGGAAGGAGCTGGGGCTTTCCATGCAGATATCTCTCCCTTTCTCTCTCTCTAGCAGGCCAGTGGGTATTCAATTCCTTTTGTGACCCAATCACTTTTCCCTACATTTCACAAACTAATCTCCCCATATACTGCATCTCCCATCAAGGAAGACCCAGTGAAGAACTAGCTCTCCTTTCCCCTCTAAAAGTGTGCTTCCTGCTGGCAGTAGGTGAGTACTCATTTTCAGGGGTATTCTTCATCAGGGAGAGACTCTCCCTCAATCCCAGATAAAAGTACTTCAGCCTAGCAGTCCTTGCAAAGTTGACTTGAAGGGTTTTATTTTGAGAGAGAGAGAGAGAGAGAGAGAGAGAGAGACAGAGAGAGAGAGACAGAGAGAGAGAGAGACAGAGACAGAGACAGAGACAGAGAGACAGAGAGAGACAGAGAGCTCATTCTGGGACAAATGTACCCTTTAGATGATTCTTTCGTCCCACCCTACATTTGGGTTAATATGCATCCCTAACACATACTGTGTTTGTTATAATGGCACAGATTTGAGATTCACAGAAGTGAATGTGTAAGGCTGAGATTTGAATCTAGGCTTACACACACACACACACAAACACACACACACACACACACACACACACACGAGAGAGAGAGAGAGAGAGAGAGAGAGAGAGAGAGAGAGAGAGAGAGAGGAGATACACAGAGACAGAGAGGGGGGAGGGAAGAGAGATCCAGAGAGAGCCAGACACACACACACACACACACACACACACACACACACACACACACACACACAGATGGGGAGAGACAGACAGACAGACAGAGACAGAGAGACAGAGAGGGAGTGGGAGAAATGGAGAGAAAGACACACACATACACACAGAGGGGGGCCTTTCTTCCCACTTCTCCCATGGTTTCTGTATAACTTGAGTTAAGCCACAAGCTCTCAAGAACTCTAGTTTGTTATTTTCTGTAAAGAGGGGATAATCCCAACCCACCTCCTTTCCAGGGGTTGTTGTAAGAAGAAAGTGACATGATTCATTTGTTCATGAATCATGGATAGCTGCTTTAATTGTAAGAGCTTTATGTTCTCGCAAACCCTTAGACTTTATAATCCCATGATTCACCCAATGAACACTTAATGAACACCTACTGTGTGCCAGAGTTTAGACATAAAGAACATATATAAAGCTTTGGAGAAAAAGAGAAGCACAAGGCAAATTAAGCATTATTTTTTTAACCACCCATTGATAGACCATCTTAGTTTTTTGCCTCCTCTGCCACCATTGAACAGAAACAGCAACTGGAAGGGTGAAGAGATGGCACAGCTTGTGATGGCAGCACTGTGACACGCCTGACACACACTGCAGATAATCTCGAGAAAGTCCAGATCTTGTTGTATTCGATGTCGCATTGCTGTGTTTAAATCATCCTTTGGGAGGTTTACAGCATAAAGATTGCCTCTCATTACCCTGAGCTGGAGTTGTTTCTTTAGTCTATAAAATTTAAAAAGGGCACCCCTCATTCTATGGAATGACAATTGTACTTATTATACAAAGATGCTATAATATCTGGTGGCTGCCTGCCTTCTGTATGATTTCCTCTGGCTTTATGGAATTCGCCTTTGATTATGTGTGCATTCTGAAGAGTTCATTATCTAGCAATGTAAAAATCATGCAGCTCTTGAGATGGGGTAGTAGAAAATGCCCTGGCACTGAGAAATGGGTTCATGTCTAGTCTCTGAGTCTCAGTTTGCTGAAATGAAGAAAAGAGATTTTGGACTAGGTGACAAATAAGTTTCACTCCAGTCATCATAGTACACTATTCTTGAAACAGATTTTTAAACCCAGGGATTTTCTTGAGAATTTTTAACAATACTATCTCCAGTTTATGAGCTTCTGTCATGGCATGATGGGCTGACTACATAGACTGAAGAACTCTGTCCCCAGATTTAATTATCTTGGGGCATCACCACCACATAGGCTAAAATGAGTCATTTTGTTCACTGCATCTGCAGCCTTTGCTGAAATGGAGGTTATGGATAACAACTTAAAGGCTAACTCATTAATGCTCCAGATGAATGAGGTAATGTGTCAGCAGACCAAATCAGTGCCCAGATGTGTTCAGCTAGAGCTCTGTATCTCTTTCCCAGGTTGTGATATATTAATGGGGGTGTCTTTACCCATTGTCACTGCCTGTACACATTTGAATAATGTAGATGCAATACCTTCTGGGCACCCAGCCCCATGCACTATCAATTTCTCAAACTCCAAGGAGCTTTCAGTGGCTTGCAGCAAAATTCTAATGATGCCACAAGGTGCCTAATTAATAGAGATTCAGGCCATAGAGCCAGTGTGATCCCCGTTTTTTTTCATCCATGTGTACTTGTGAGAGCTAGACCAATCCTATTTGAGGGGAGCAATAAAGTAAATTAGGTCCCCAAATTGTGAAGGCTGTAGATATATGGTTAGCTGAGAACATTTCTGTCCTCCCCATGTTGAAGTGGTTGACCTTTCCAACATTAATTTGTTTCCCCATCTGTGCCATGCATTTCAGGAGGACCTGGAGAACAGTCTTGATGCCACCCAAGGGTGCACCCCCCTTTTGCACTCCTCAATATTTGTTCCTCTGCCATTTGTTAAGATTCTCCTGCTTGGTATCTGCTAATTTCTGAACTCTTTTACTGAGCTAAATGGTATTACATGATCTTTTGCTGGTAATATTGTTAAACTGGGTGGTTTGAAAGAGAAATACATTGGGGGACATAGCTGCATTTCACTGATGCGAATAACAGCATTTGCAATATTTGATTATGCAGTGAGTTTTCTTGACTCTTGTAAGATGATTTAAAATGCTTGAGGTTGAGGAGTGAAGAAGACAGAGCTTTTTCCTAATAGATCCCCAGATCTCTTTATCTGTGCTAATTTAATTCAAACTTAGTAGAAATTGAGCAGAGTAGACTAATCAATGCATCAATACAAATTCCTATTTTATGTAATCATTTTTGCAGCCTGATAGTTTCAAAAAGATTTGGGTGCTCTGTAAAGAATCTTTGATACTACATGTATCAAAAAAACTAAAAACTAGTAAAAAAAAAAAAAAAACCCTATTGCTACTTATCACACACAGTATTCATTTAACACGTAACTGTGGAAATAGAAGCCTTGCCATTCCCCATTTCACAGAGCAGGTCACCAAGGCTCAGAATTCAATTGCTAAGAAATAATAAGGCTTGGATTTGGCTCTAACTTTATTGCCCACTACAGGTGTTTGTGTAAAAAAAAGTATTTTTGCAAATATCTTGGATTATTTGCTTTCACATTCCTCCTTGGGTATCTTTTTGATCAAACATGGCATGCTGAATGGGGGAGGGGAAAACACTTTGTTCCCTGTGGTGAGCCTTCTTTTGTGTTCAGCTTGGCAAGTGAGGATTGAGAACAAGTAGATTGGTTAAACCTAAAGAACTTGTTTTGTGCCTGTCCATTCCTGCTGAAGCCTTGTGTTTCCTATTTGCTTCTTTTGGGGGCATTCTGATCTTCCCAGCTCTGCTATAGTCTTGGGGCCTACTGGTGATCTGAGAGCGTTGAAGGTACATAAGATGGAGTCAATTTTGCTGGCAGTACTGCAGCCTATGACTGTTGTTAAGTTCAGCCCTGTATGTTCAAGCAGAGAGGCAAATGACAAACGGTTTATTGTAAGGCCTTTGATTTCCTTTGGAATTGTAAGCATCTAGGCTGACTCATCCCTCCAAGGCTTCTCCCTCTCTTCCCCCCCTCCTTTTCAGGCTGATGATGATTTGAGGTTTCACTGTTTGTTCTCACCTTTTTTTTTTGAGGAGGGGAGGGATTTATTTTCATCCTGTATTTTTGGGGAAAGAACCAGCTCTGCTGTTTGGGTGAACAGCTCTGGTAAACCTCAAGAAGAAATAGCTGAAACTCCAAGAGAGGTACAAAGATGTTGGGACTGGGATAGGGGAGGAGGACTGGGATATTAGAAATTTGAAGGCAAAGCTAGACTCTGTGTCAAGATGAGACCCTCATTTGATAGATTTTTGGCTTGCTTTTGTTGGTGGGGTTTGCTGGAAGTTCAGTCTGTAGCTTAAATGCATATGCCTTTGGTTTAAATGGTCACTTTTGGTGGTTATTTGGTGGTCGAGGTTTGGTGTTCACCTTGGGTTCAGGGTATGTGCTTTGCAGTTGAAGAAGCTTTAGAATCTATGGGCTTTCATCCTGGCTTCATCTAAAAGCCACAGAAATAGCCCTTGTTTTTTCTCATACTGGACCTCAGTTATCTGGCAGTCATTTCTGGTATCTATGACATTCTGTTAAGGTAAGTGGGTAAAAAAGAATTTTGTTGATAAAACTCAAAAAGTATATATTCTTTCTAGAATGTATATCTCATTTATTTAGATAAATATTTTTCTGACCTCTTCTCTGTCAACAGCCATGTTATCTAAATTTTTGAATTTTAAGCCCCCCAGAATAATATATAGAACATATTTGTAAACCTCCATATGAGAGGAAAGCTTAGAAAGATGATATGAGGTTGCTTCCTTTTGTCAAAAGGCTTAGTTCCCCATGTCCCAATTACTTTCTCTGTTAGAAACTAGCCATAAACATATCCACACAAACCATAAATTTGGAAGCTATTCTAAACTTTTTCTTTCCATTATAATTAATTTTGCCCTAAATCTTATCATTTCCATGTAGGGTCTCTGGCATATGTAACCAATCCTTTGCCCTTAGCTGATGTACCTGCTTCAGGCTTTCTACTCAAAGTATGGTTTTCATGACTCTTTGTGATTTTTCAAAGGTACAGCTATGACTCTGTCACTTTCTGCCTAAAACGATATAGTAGTGCCCTATTGCCTGGAGAAAAACAAAGTCTACCTTTTTAGCATGACATAGGGCTTTCCATGGTTTATCTTCTAGCTTCTGTATATTGCTTTAAGTAGATGTCAGTCTTTCCTCCATCTCTTTGCCTTTGCACAAGCTGGTATCTCTGTCTCTGTCTCTGTCTCTGTCTCTGTCTCTGTGTCTTCTCCTCCCTCCTCCTCCTGATCCTGTCTCCAGGCAGACATAGATATTTTTTCCTTTCTGTTCTCACAGTACTTTGTTTATGCCTTTGCCAGCTGACATATCAAAAGGTTTTATAAACTGTTGCTAACCTGTGCATGTCTTTCACTGCACTATTAAATCTTTTATGAAAGGAGCAGTATTAAAGTGGACAATTAATACAGATTTATTTTTTCCTCTTAATGAATGGTTGAAAGAACAAATGAATAACAGAGGATGTGATAAAAGATGCTATGTGGGGTCCAGGGAGGTCTCCAGTGAGGGATGTGCAGCCTGAGCACAGTATCAGATAAGGCCATGGAGGAAGTCCATATAAAACACTTTTGCCATTACAATAAGACAAACTTCACTGTGATCCCTAATTCTGTCCAAAGTCTTACTAGAAATGGTCTAGAGATGAAGCTTGTTTTCATAAAAGTTGATCCTCCAAGAAATGCAATATAATCAGGTTTAATAAATGAGAGAAAGTAAAAGCAAACAAAATACTACTACTAAAAACTATTTGTTAGAATTTAAGTGTGTTTGTTTCAGTGTTTTATGCATGTTTTTCTTCACATAGAGGTGATAATAATGTCTATATTTTGTATTTGTTGTTGAAAAAAATCTCTTTATAAACATCAATGTATGGTTGCATCATTTTCCATACTATTTATTACATAATCTATATAACTAATCTCATTTCTGGGCTAGTTTTTTTATTGGATGGTTCATTTGTATATGATGTTTCCTGTCTGTAGCAAGATTTCATTAGAATAGATTCCTAGAAGGGGAATTACTAGGTCAAAAGGCCTGGGGACAAATTTTGGCTCCAGATCCATGTGTCCAGTTTGTCTTCTGAAAGAGTTATTTAAACTTACAGTGTTCCTAGCTTGGATAGATGCCTTCTCTTTAACTAACCCAGACAGCTTAGCAGAGCATCATCATGAAAAAAAAAATCAGTGCTTTAATTAATTAATAGAAATTATTATGTCTTATTGATGTATCAAAGTGCTTTAAAAAATAAGGTTGCTTATTTCTTTTTTTTTAAAAAAAACCTGTTTTCTTTAATTTTTTGTTAGTTTTTTTTCTCTTTTCTGAACTGCCTGTCTGTTCAGAGCTGGTTTTGTTTTTCAAGTTGTTTTTTTTTTTTACTTCCTCTCCCTCTGAATAATCTACTAGAGGCAGTCCTGCTTGAGGGTGAAGCCGCCTCCCAGTTTTCCCTCCCTCTTTACCTCCCCCCCATAGTTCCCTCTACCAGGTCCAGTGACAGTTGGATGATGCAGTCTTGATAATCATCCGATTCCAGAATGGGTGGCTGCATGCCTTTTCTGAAGGCAGCAAGGACACAGTGTCCCAGAATCATGCTTTTTTTGCTCTTCTTGTCTGCCTTCATTTTTTTAGTGAGCGTCCTGGGAGGAGCACCAGGACAGAACCCGGACAGCAAGATGGACATGGTATCCATTCACAGCCTCTCCGAGCTGGAGCGCCTGAAGCTGCAGGAGACTGCTTACCAAGAACTCCTGGCCAGACATTTCCTCCCTGATTTCAAGCCGGACAGAGGTGAGCTATACCCGGAGTGTGGCGTCCTCGCCTTCGGGGCGAGTAGACCCCCCGGGCGGGATGGGGCAGATTGAGGGTCCTGGAGAGTGAGAGGGGGTCTCGGGATCGGACCAATCTCCTGGCGCCCCGGGAACGGAGGAAGCAAGAGTTGAATACTGTTTTTTGAATTTCAGAAGAGATAAAAGATTAGTTGAGTAGAGTCGAAGCCTGGGGTTTTGAGGGAACGGTAAGCCCGGTAGGACCAAGGACAGGTGAAGAAACTGGGCTCACCAGGTGTAGTGGGAGAATCGGGCAAAGAGGGATCGAGGCTCAAAGAAGCACTCCAAAGAGGTTTGGGACGGGAAGAGACTGCACGTTGGAGAGAGATAGAGACGGTGGGAAAGAGGCAGAGAGACACGCGCCAAGCCCCGCAAAGATCAGGAGGGCTGTGCGGGCTTGGGGGTTGGCGGCGGTGCGCTCAGAGCGCAACCCAGCTCTACTGGCTGTGGGGAAGCCAGGGGACCAGGCGCAGGATCGGGTCCCTGCGCTCCGGGAGATCTCAGGGGTACGCGCACAGATTTGGCTGCAGGCTATAGGGGAGGTGGGAGACGTGGGAGATGTTCGCCATGCTCGAGGGGCGCTCCCTTAAGACTGGGAAGTGCAGGGGTGGGGGCCAGGTTCTCCAGGGGCGCACCTCTGGCGCAGCCTGAACTGGGTGAAGCAAAAGGCGAGAAGACCCCGCTAGCAGTCACCACTGCGGGATTTGGAGCGGAGAAACAGCCAGGTGTCGCCGATTCTCTCACCGCAGCTCAAGGAGCCGACGGCAAATCTGCGCGTGAGCGCTTCCGCAGTAACTTGGAGACCCTCACCCATGGTGGCGCTGCAGGCAGAGCCCCTCCTCTCGCCTGTTGCATGATCCGAGCGGCTCGGAGCTTTTGAATTTATGTTTTAAGTGTTGTGCTGAGAAATTACTGGTTCATAGCAAGATGCATCTGGCGCATTAAAATGGTTAGGTCAAATTCTTGGAATCTTGCATGTGCTAGGTAGGACAAGTCTTGTAGTAAGGAGGGGAAACTGAGGCTGGGCCAAAGCAAAATACTTTTCTTGAGCTGAACAGCCTCCCCCTCCCCACTCTGCAGATCAATTCATTGCGATGTTTTAGTTACTTATCATTTCCTATATGAATATATATATATATATATATATATATATTATATTATATATATCTTTTCTTTTTTCTTTTCTTTTTTTTTTCATAGCTCTACCCGATGACCGTCCAAACACCCTGGAGAAGTGGTTTCTGATTCTGACAGGACAGGAGAAGGGTAAAGGGACTTTTTTCTTTTCCTTAGGAAATAAAAAAAAAAAAGGCTAAATCCCATCTGGTAGGGTCCCTGAATACTGGATTCTTGCTGGTGCTTATTCCCCCAGAAGACTCCTCCCCCTCCCTCCCAGAAACCCACTAGAGAGTTCTATCAGAAAATGGAGGAATAACAGCTGGCTTTTGGGGTGGTCCTCTCAGACCTGCCTTAGCTTCCCCATTGATGTACCCCAGACAGATCAACCCGAGAAGAAATGTCCCCTATTGCTTCACGGTGGTCAAGCACTGACAACACATAAGCAGGAATGAGACCTTAAGCCATACGTCGGGGTAGTTGAGTGACATTGAGTCTTGTTTACCTAACTAGTGCAGGGTCTCGCTCCACAGAGAGGGGCGCTGTGGGCCTGGGCGGCAGGGTTGATTATTGATTGCTTGGAAGAAGACTATAAGCCCATGTAGTCCCCCTAATACAAGTGCTGCCGGGCTTTGACGTTTCTCATTCTTTCCCAGCTGCAGCTTTCAAGACCTTTGGCATCCGCCTGGAAGAGGTGCTGATGAATGAGCTTACCCGCCGCAAGCACCTTGAACTGACTGCTGCGATGCAGGTTGAAGATGCCACAGGTTCCGCTGCAGGCCGTCGTCGTCGAGGAAACGTGGTGCAAAGGATGTTTGGACGCTTGAGGCGCTTTTTCAGTCGCAGGAGGAATGAGCCCACCCTGCCCAGAGAGTTCACTCGCCGTGGTCGTCGAGTGAGTTCAATCTTAGAGGTTTCAGGCAGGGGCTCTTTGTGGAGAAGACTTAAGGCCTGTGCCCTTATGGTGTGGGGACAGAACAGAAATAGAAGGGGTAGGCCTATCTTACCACAGAGAGACTGTAAGGTTCTGAATGTCATTCAGCACATAGGAAGGTCCCAATGGATGCTCCTTCTTCTCCATTTCATGACACTGGATTTTTTTCCACAGGGCGCAGTGTCTGTGGATAGCATGGCTGAACTGGAGAATGGGACCCAGCTGATGCAGAACCTGCAGCTCGCAAACGTTTCATTTCCTATCGGGCAGCGACTTCTGGGATCCAAAAGGAAGATGAGCCTCAACCCAATTGCTCAACAGGTCCCCCAGATTGTTGAGACTTGCTGCAAATTCATTGAGAAACATGGTAAGGAAGCCACAAACAGTTCAATCAAGGAAGGTCTCAACTGAAGGGTAAAGGGAAAAGGAAGAATGTTGTAGAAAGGAAGAGAGAAGGATGGAGGGCTTAAGTAGCATCCCCCTGATACCACTACAAGTTGGGATGCAACAGTTAAGGGAGAAAGGGGGAAACTTGATTGGGAAACAGGGGTCACAGATGCTTAGGATCTCTGATCTTTTCTTTCAGGATTAACCTCTGTGGGGATTTTCACCATTGAGTACTCTGTGCGGAAAGTGCTTGAGGTAAACTGACTGTATTTACATGTTTGTTCTTTAGGTAAGAAAAGGAAGAGAGAAAAAAGGGCTCTTTCGTAGACATGGGGTAGTGTCATGATTGAGAGTAAAATCTTTATAGACCACTAGATCCACTGCATTGCCAGCTACCTTCACTGAAGCTTGCCACTTCTTGAGGTGCCTATGGTGGGCAAGGCAGACATTTCACATCTTCTTTCCCCCTTTTCAGCTTCGTGAGTTGTTTGAAAAAGGTCTGGATATTGTGCTGGATGACAGTGTGAATGTACATGATGTGGCCGAACTCCTCAAGGAGTTTTTCCGTGAAATGAAGGACTCTCTGCTGCCTGATGATCTGTACATGTCCTTCCTCCTGACTGCAAGTGAGTCTTCTGTCCTCCATTGTTAGTGCAAGAAAAAGAAGCAATACACAAATCTAGGGAGCATATTGAGAGAGCTCAGGTTATATGACCCTCATGAATCTAGGACAGAATGAACATCAGAATATGAAACATACCTCTCCAGAATATACAGCCATTATTTGTTAATGAAAATAAAAATTTAATAAAACCCTCTTCATGTTTTTTTTTCTGTGCCTCTTGCTGTTCCCTTACAAATCTATTGCTTGACAATTTCTCTTAAGCTTCTGGAAGTTGTTGGATATGCTCATGCTCTCAGGGCAAAGAAGAACCAGGCTCTATAGAGTTTTGATTCTGATTTTGAGGTTGAGAAGGGCACTTCTTGTTTTCAGGGACCCTGATCTAGTCAGATAGTTTGGAAGGAAGCAAAAGCATGTTGCCTGGGTACTTTTTCCACAATCACCAGCAACCATGAGGCAGAAATGGGTCTCCTTTGATATTAGGCTGCTGCCAAGACTAGCCCTCTGAACCAGCCCCATTTTCCTTCCTCTAGCTCTGAAGCCCCAGGATCAGGTTTCTGCCCTGCAGCTGCTGGTCTACTTGATGCCGCCCTGCCACAGTGATACCCTTGAACGTCTGCTGAAGGCACTGCATAAGATCACAGAGAACTGCGAAGACTCCATTGGCATTGATGGACAGCTGGTAAAAATTTGTTGGGTAGTGAAATCAAGTTGGTTGTAAAGTGGGTAAAGAGAGAAAACCAACAATAAAAAGATACACACCTATTGTACAGCTTCTAGGGCTACCTCAAGGTTGATCTCACTTCTTCACCTAGGTTCCAGGTAACCGGATGACTTCCACCAACTTGGCCTTGGTGTTTGGAACTTCTCTCCTGAAGAAGGGGAAGGTGGCCAAGAAGGAATCCAGGAACACAAAGCTAGGGATTGATCACTATGTTGCATCTGTCAATGTGGTCCGTGCCATGATTGATAACTGGGATATCCTCTTCCAGGTAAGCAGGGCTTTTTACTATACCTATTCTACACATCCCTTTTCTGTTCACAAGGTAAGGGAGAATTCTATGTGGATAACAAAGTCTCCTATTCTACAAATTCCTCCCATGTTTGCTGATCACAGTGTCTTCAGTCCCAAATACCTAATAAAGATGAGTAAAAATGAAAAGTGATATGCAATTAAGGTTACTACTTTTACCTCCAGGTGCCCCCCCATATTCAGAAGCAGGTTGCTAAGCGTGTGTGGAAGTCTAGCCCTGAGGCCCTGGATTTTATCAGACGCCGGAATCTGAGGAAGATTCAGTGAGTGTGGTTTTAACTTTCTGGCTTGTTTATGTTTAGCCTATAGGAATTACAGTTTCATACCATTTAGATATTAATCAACTTTGGGGCAAACATACTATCCTTTTCAAATTCCTTCCCATTTAGGAGCGCTCGCATAAAGATGGAAGAAGATGCTCTGCTTTCTGATCCAGTGGAAAACGCTACTGAAGCCGAGGCTGCTATCCTTGCCCAGAGCCAGCCCTTTGATGAAGGTCAGTTTCCTTCTAGCGATCAGATCTCTGCTAAAGGTCAGGCCTTTCCTGAAGGTCAGTCCCTTGAAGAAGGCTAGGCCCTTCCAGAGAACAGGGCCCTTGCTGAAGATAAGCCGCTTGAGGAAGGAAAGTGAATCCTCTGAGAAAAATATGTCTGTAAATGAAGAGTTAGTATTTTAATATTTCAGCAAGGGAGGAGTTTGGGGGAAAGTTCAAGGTCTTGAAATCCCACATTGCCTTGATATTCCTGACGCATATCTTCAGGGCATATCAGAGCTTGATGAAGAAGATGATGGTGAGGATGAGGAGGTGCTGGTGAGGGTGATGATGACACACTAAATTTTGATGGTCTTCTTCCCTTTGAGGATATTCTAGAACTTGATGAAAACCCAGAATTCATTGAGATTCCAAACTTTGAAGACTTACCTTGTTTTTTATGTGGTTGCAGACCCTGAAGGAGCCCCAGATGTGCATGATATCTTGAACCTTGGAGAGAACTTGGACTATGACTTTGAAGATGGATCAGATTTTGAGGACCAGGACCATCTGTATCTTGCAGAGGTTCCCTATCTTGATGTAGTTCCAAACAGCGAAGATTCGGACTCAGATGCTGATGCAATCCCAGGTAATGATGAAGCCCCAGACATTAATGAAATCTCAGATAATATGAATGTCCCAAATAATGATGAACCCCAAGATTCAGAAGAAGTTCCCAATTTTGAAGATATCCCAGCAGCTGAAGCCCCAAATGATTAATCCTCCCAGACCATGTAGAATATCCAGAAATTAATGGGATTCCAGACTCTGAAGACCTTGATTTTGATGAAGTTCCAGCTCTTCATGTGGTCCCAAGTCCTGAAGAAGACCCCATAGGACATGGGATCCCAAATCATAAAGAGTTCCCAGAAGTTAATGGACTCTCAGACTCCGATGAAGATCCAAATCGTGAAGAGGTACCAGATTTTGATGGCATCCCAAGTGATGAAGAAACCTCAGATGCTGAAGAAATCCCAGATCATGAAGAAGGTTCAGAAGTCAATGGAGTTGTGGAGTTGGAAGAAACCCCTAACCCTGAAGAAGTTCCAGCTCTCCATGTGGTCACAGATCCTGAAAATACCTCTGATTCTAGAGAAATTCAAGGACAGGAAGAATCCTCAGAGGTGAGTGGGGCCCCAAACAATGAAGAAGCCTCAAATGAAGAAATACAAGGACATGAAGAAGCCTCTGGTGTTAGTGGAAACCAGGACTCTGAAGAAAACCCTGATCTTGAAGGATACTCGGTTATGAGTGCAGTACATGAGTCTGAGTATGTTCAAATTCACAGTGAGATTCCAGATTTCAAGAGAGACAGAGTAGGTGCTTTCGATGAAGATGAAGTTAGCATGGTGGATCCAGGGACTGAAGATGCCTCCATTCTCAGTACAATTCCAGATCCCCCACAAGATGTGCTTGTCAATCTTGAAGATGTCATGAATGTAAAAGTTCCTGTGCCAGAAGATCTCAACTCGAAATTCAGAATCAAAAGGCAATTTGGTTTAAAAAAGATGGGGCAGATACTACATTCCCTGTAGGTACTACTCTGCTTAAAAACAAGTCTCTGTTTTGCCTAGTCATGGGCTACATGTCCTTCCAAGAATAACACAGAAGAATAACACCTGCTTTCTGCCCTCCACACAGTGTTTTAAGCTTCCAGCTCCAGCTCTGTCACTCATTTGCTTGGTAAAGTTAACCCAGCTACTTGTAGGGTGGTGTTCATGGCTAGGAGTTCACCCTTTTCCCTGTATCTGTGGTGGTATGGTCTATTCGCTTTGAGCATGGGGCATCTGCCTCACTCTCTGTTTCCTAACCTAAATCTTATGCCAACTTCCATAATGCTCCTAGATTCAAAATTCTTTGTTTTTCTATTAGGCTGAAGTTTTCTTACATGTTAGATGGGGGTGATTTTCCTTGCTCTGCCTTTTTTGCCTCATATTGTATTTGAAACTCATATTGTATTTGAAAAGAATAGGTCTTAGTGTCTTGGATAGTGTGCAAAGTATGAAGTCTAGAAACATACAAAGTTAACATTGTTACTATTTTCCAGGTTCCTCTGAGGAGCCCACTGTGCCTCCCGGCACTGCCCGTTCCCATGATGATGAGGAAGGAGCGGGTAATGCCCCCAAGGCCGAGGAAGAAGAGAAGGAGGGCAAATCTGGCATCGGCTTCTCTCCTTAGATGTTTTCCTTCCCATAAGGCACCAGACGGGGAAAGGGTGGGGGTAGACCTGGAATGTCACAGGAAACATTCAGAAGTTTTGAAGTCAAAGACCTGAGGGTAAGAAGGAGTTCCACCTGATGCTCGGGTCAGGATGGGAATTCCAAATACACTGCCAGCCCCATTACTGGGGATGCTTGGTATCTTCAGCTGGTAAAAGCAGAGATGTTTCTGTGTCATGCCCAGGCTCCCTGGTGCTACCTTGCCTTCTCTTTTACCCCTGATCCAGGCTTTCTCTCATTACAGCCCCTTCCTTTAATTAATATACATTTGTGATAAACATCTGTCCCAGAGAAGCTCACAAATCTCGAGGTGCTTTCCCTCCCCCACCCCAGGGGATTGCATGCTTTTCCTGACTTTCCTACCCACCTCCTAAGAGCTCACTGGAAAGGCCCTCAAGAGGCATGTTAGAACGTTAGGTCAGCCTACAGACAGCTGACAAACAATTAATGCTAAACTGTGTCACATCAACTCATAGCCGTGTCCCCGCAGCAATTCCACCGCCTCAGGATTCTTTCCCCTGCTCAAATTATTTAGACCAATGGCTCGTCAAGCAGCCGCTCCCAAAATTCTGTGCAGTTTTGCTCAGGATGTGCCAACAGAGAAACCTCAAGTATAAGCCTAACTAGCTTTTCTGGGGTCAAAAGTTAGAGGAAAAAATTAGATTTTAGTCCTGGACCTGTTTTAAAGGCAGCGGGTGTTTACGCCCCCATTGTCAGTAAAACAACTAGTTAGGCACAGACACATAGTTCCAAGTAGTTAACATCACCAGATTACAAACTTTCTTACCTATCGTCTCTGTACTGCCTCTATGCAGGACGGTAGAAATTTGCGGGACTTGCTCTGGTAAAACACAGGTATGGGTTATGTATGACATCCAAATTATAACTGATATTTATGGGTAACAACTGCTAAGGTCCTTAGAATGAAGAGTGTACTGTATTGAGGGATAGAAACTGATCATACAATGGGTAACAACCACAGAGCTCGAAGATTTGTGATTGTTAAAACTTCTCTGGCATTTCATCATTAATAAACATCTGTATTGTGGCACCATCATATTCATGGTGTACAGTGTGGTTTCTTTAACTTAAAACTTTGGGGATGAGTTGGGAAGCTCTTAGTGGAGATCTACAGGTGAAAATAAGATAGGGAAAAGAAACCAAGGGGAGGGGTTGATATGAAATGAAAAAGAGAAGATGACATAATATGAAAGGAGGGGATGTGGAATAGAAAGAAGGAATGGATGATATGATATAAGGAGAAGGGGTGATGGGTAATAAAGAAGAGAGGATGGCATGGGATAAAGAGTGATGGGGGATAAAGACATGAAATAAAGATGATGGTGGATGAACAGGAGGGAATGATATGGCATAGGGTAGAAGGGTGATGGGGAATAAAAAGGAGATGACACAAAATAAAGAAGAGAAGATGGCGACTAAAGAAGAGGGGATGGTATGGCATAATAGGAATGGATGACAGGTAATAAAGAGGAGAGGATGATGTTGTATGAGGGGCAGGGGTGACTGTGGATGAAAAGGAGGGGATGGCATGGGATAAAGGGGAAAGATAATGGTGGGCAAAGAGGAGGAGATGATATGGGGTAAGGAGGAAAGATGATAGAAAGCAAAGAAGATGGGATGACATGGGATAAGGGGTGATCAGGAATAAGAAGAGGAACACAAAAGGGAAGGATGATGGGGAATAAAATGGAAGGGAGATGAGTAATAAAGGGGAGGGGATGACAGAATAAGGGGAAGGCTATGGCATAGATTAAAAGGAAAAGATGGTTGATAAAGAGGAAGGGATGAACTGGGTTGAGAGGGTGATGGGGCATAAAGAGGGTATAACATTGGATAAAGGGAAAGATAACAGTGTATGAAGAGAGAGAATGATATAGCATTAGGTGGAAGGGTGATGGAGAATAAAGAAGATGTGACATGGGATTAAGGGGGAAGACAATGGTGGATAAAGAAAATGTTTTGATATGGGGTAAGAAGGAGGGGTGTTGAATAAAGAGGGGATAACAGGATTATGGAGTGATGAGGAGTAACAAACAGAAGATGGCATGAGATAAAGGGAATAGATAATAGTGTATGAATAGGAGGGGATGATACAGGATAAGGGGGAGGCAGTATGGGATAAAGGGGAGGTGTGATGGTGGATAAAGAAGACAAGATGATATGACGTAAGAAGCAGAGATGATGGGAAATAAGATGGGATGACATGGGGCAAGGGGGTGTTCAGGAATGAGGAACAGGGGGTGATGGTATAAGAGAAGGATGACAGGGAATAAAAAGGAGAGGGTGACATAGGATAAGGGGGGGCATAGGATAAGGGGGAGTGGTGGTTGTGGATAAAGAGGAAGGGATGATGTGGGAAAATGGGGAAGAATGATGGAATAAAGAAGAGGAGATGACTCGAGATAAGGAGGAAGGATAATGAAGAATAAAGAAGAGAAGATAAAATGAAATAAAGGGGAAAGATAATGGAGAATAAAGAAGAAGAGATGACATGAGATAAGAGGGAGAAGTGATATAGAGTAAAAACAAGGGTATGATGTGAAAAAAAGAGGGAGATGATTGTGAATAAAGGGGGGTTGGTATGTGATAAAAGGGAGAGATGATGGTGGATAAAGAAGAGGGGATGGAAAGGGATAAGAAAGAAGGGCACTAGGGAGTTAGGAGTATGGATGACATGAGATAAGGGGAGTGATGGAGAATTAAGAGGAGGGCATGATATAAGAAGAATGGTGATAGGGTAAAGGAGGAGGTAACATGGAATAAGAGGAGAGGATGATGGATGATGAAGTGAACTGGTAAGACAATAAAGAAAAGATGATGTGAAGTAAAGGGTGAGAGAAAAAGAATAAGGGATGGTATAAGTTAAAGAGAATGGGGTAACATAAATAAAAAAAACATGAGATGACAAAGAACAAACGGGGAGTGATTCTGGAAAGATATAAGGTTATGATAGATGGGAGAGGTTCTCAAGCTGTGGGTTGTGACCCTTTGGGAGTCACATATCAGATATCCTACATATCAGATATCTACATTACTGTTCATAACAGCAGCAAAATTACAGTTATGAAGTAGCAACAAGATAATTTTATGGTTTGGGAACCACAACATGAGGAACTGTCTTAAAGGGTTGCAACATTAGGACCCATTGATATAGAGAAAAGAGGCTGGCTTGTATAGACTAACTGGGAAAATGGTATTGGTTGAAATATAAGGATATAACAACTTTTTTTTTTTTGAGACAGGGTTTCTCTGTGTAGTTTTGCACCTTTCCTGGAACTCGCTTTGGAGACCAGGCTGGCCTCGAACTCACAGAGATCTGCCTGCCTCTGCCTCCCGAGTGCTGGGATTAAAGGTGTGCGCTACCACCGCCCGGCTAGGACATAACAACTTATAATCATAGGGGAAATAACATAGGATAAAGAGAAATAAGGGTGTAAAATAATAGGGTGGGATGAAGGGAAATAATAAGAAATAAAAGGAAAAAAGTAAATTGATCTGATAAAGAGAATTGAAGAGTTTAATAAGACAAATAGATAATGAAAGGAGAAGTAAGAAAATTGAATAAACTAGTGGGAGAGTCTGTAGTTTGGAAGTGGGAGACATGAATGGGGGAAAATGATAGATTTCCTCAACTGAGACATTCTCTTTGAATTTTCTGACAAATGAAAATGTAGAAGCAGTTGGAAACACATGACTTCCAAGAATAAGAGTAATGTCAAACTATTGCTTGATTGATGGGGACCACTAACTCTTCTGAAAGCTTATGGCATTAGGACACACTGAGAAATTTCCCATGTACAAAGTGGAAAAATTAATCAAATAAACATTTGTTTATTTAATTTATTTTTTTATTTTTGAGAATTTCCTATATAGATACTGCATTTACATCATTTACCCTTCCATCTCCCTCCAATTACTTTCACATCTCATCAACTACTTCTGAAAACGCTGGCCTCTTACTCTTTAATTATTATTGTTACACACACTCACACACAATCTGCTGGGTTTATTTAGTGTTATTTATTTCTTTTAATGGATTTATATAGACAGCAGGCATTTAACAAGGGTTTCTCCTATAATAATAACTTTGTAATAATTACAATGATAGTTAATACATGTGGAATTATTCCAAAGTGTCTGATATCATTACAAGTTTTACATGCATTTATTTAGCTTAATAGTCATACTAATTCTAGGAGATACATGTTACTGCCATCTTCATAAAACTGAAACATGAAGAAGTTGAATAACCTGCCCAAATACAAAGCTCATTGGTAGACAAGTAGCCTGCCTTCAAAACTGGGTTGTTTAAATACTAGGGTCTATTGGCCCAGTCACATAGAGGTGGGGGGAGTTGGAGTTCTCAGTTTCAGAGAGTAAGCTTCAGGTTTTTTTTCAAATACATCTTTGCTGTCCACACAGAATAAGTTGTTGAACAAAAAAATTATGCTATCTCTAACAGATTTTTGCAGTTGTATTTAGGTACTACAGTTATTAGCAGTCATTTATCCCAACCTTTCTGCTATGTTAATGGCCATACCAAGGCTGTCTTGCTCAAGGCCAAAAGTCTGGGAATAAGATTCACTAGTTTATTCACCTACATTTTTTTTTTTTTTTGGTTTTTCGAGACAGGGTTTCTCTGTGTAGCTTTGCGCCTTTCCTGGATCTCGCTCCATAGACCAGGCTGGCCTCGAACTCACACAGATCCGCCTGGCTCTGCCTCCCGAGTGCTGGGATTAACGGCATGTGCCACCACCGCCCGGCCTCTCACCTACATTTTTAATACAGCCCTGGCCAATCTTCCTAGTGATAGTACTGCCCACAGAGGGCTGGACCCTCCCACATCAATAAGCAATCAAGAAAATCCCCCCATAGGAATGCCCACAGGCCAATCTGATGAAGACAGTTCTTAAATTGAAGTTATTTCTTCCCAAATATGTCAAGTTGATAACTAGGATGAGCCATCACACTGCACAACTGTTTATAGAGGTCTTCCTATAATATAACAAAGCTAAAAGCAACCAAAATGTCCTTCAACAGATGGTTGAAATACAATTCAGTGCAAAAAGAGACAAAGTATTGTTGCATACAATAACCTGGATATACCTCAAGAAAATCATATTGAATGAAAATCTCAAATCCTAAAGGTGACATATATATGATTCTACTTAACAATCTTGAAAATGCAAAATTATAACAATAAAACCAGATTAATTACCAGGGGATAAGAAGAGAGGACAGTTGAAAATGAAAGGTAGGTTTATTTCTTTTGCTATAAAGGGCAGCAGAAATGATGCTGGTAGTGATGGATCTTTATTATATATGGGCTGTTGTGGGAGAATGGAGAGAGAAGGAGAAGAAAGAGAGTGCAATACCTGAACTACAGTAGTGATTTGTGCACTTCAGGAAATGAGTTCAAATGGTGTTGACTTCCTTTAAGAAATAAGAATTTATGCCACTGTATGGTGTAGAGTTAGCATACACTGAAAGGGATCCTTATTCAAGGGGAGTGATGATGAAACTTAAATACAAATGGGGAAGTAAAGAGAGAAAATCAATGCACATGAAGAATAGCTTCTTACTGGTGGAAGTACCAATATCTCAGGTGCTGTTCCTTACTCTCACAATGTTCAAAATGGGACTGATGTGGTCTTACATTTAGAGGGACCTAAAGCTGCAGCTAAATACTACAGATGTAGCATTTGGAGAACCATGGGATAAAAATGCACTCAATGCTAAATCTACTTGCCCCATGATCCTGATTGGATAGGAAATAAGTGAAAGAGGGGACACTGGGTCCCTAGAATCCTCATTCCAGACCAAGAGCAAATGTTGAGAGACTCAAACATTGTTGGAAGATTGGGCTCTCAGAGGGATGGAAGCTCAGCTCATTAGAGGTACATACATGCCTAGAGATGTCAAGTGACTGGGGGTTGTTAGAATGATGAAATCTATAGATTGGGGAAGTCGGGATGTATGGGCAGTGTCTGTCATGCCACTTGGGCTGAGCACAGGACTTGGAACATCAAGGAAGTCTGTGTGCTGGTCTTTAAACCAAGGTTTAGAAAAATGTCTACATTTATGCCAACTCAGCCACAGTTCCTCAGTTAGTAGTCTGATGGTGAAGAACATAAGAAACCTTCATTTTAGGGAATCTGGAAAGTGAAGGGATTGTATCGAAATGATTTGCTTTTTTCTTAATTATCTGGGTATTTTTGATTGTTTGGTGGGGGTTTCTTTATTTGAGTGAGCAGAAATGCAAACAAACACTTTATGGCTTCTGCTTCAGTTTCTGCCTCGAGCTCCTGCACAGGGTTCCTAGATGACCTGTAACCTGGAAGCTGAAATAAACCCTTTCTTCCTTTAAGTTGTTTTTGGTCACGTCTATCATAGCAACAGAAAACTATTGAGGACATATAGAGATTTGTGGCAGAAAATGTGTTTTCATTTCTCTGGAATAAATGCTCAGATGTACAGTTGTAGGTCCTAGATAATAGTGTGTTAATATCTATGAGCAGCTGGCCAACTGTTTTTCATATATATATATATATATACATACATATATACATACATATATATGTATATATATACATATATAGTCATAAAGTAGGGATATGTAAAGTCATATATATGTATGACTAGCAATTTATGAGTGATACAATTACTCTGCATATTTTAGCATTTGCTGTTGTTACTCTTTTATTTTACCCATGCTGATAATTGTGTTGTTATAAATTATTATGGTTTCAATTTATTTGTATTTACTTGATACTTAATGATTTTGGACATCATTCTTTGCATTCATGGGTCACCTATATGTTCTACAGAGAAACGTTTGTTCATATGGATATTTACTCCAGCAATATTTACTGAAAGAGTGTATTTCACTTTATCAAATTTCCCTTGTGCATTTAATAAAATCAGTTGAGTCTTTTGGAGGCACTATCTTTAATTTTTATTTCATTGCACTGTGCCTGTTGCTCTACCAACTACATATTGTGTTCCTCATTGTAGCTTTAGACTATGTCTTGATATAGAGCAGTGTAAAGTCACCTGAATTTATTCTTCAGTATTGCCTTGGCTATTTCAATGTTCATTTATATACCAGAATAAATAACTGTATAAATCGCATTTATACATGTCCTTCATGTTTATTGCTTCATTATAATCTATATGAATGGATCACACTTTTAAAGAAATTCCAATTGTTCATTGATAAAAATATATAGGAAAGCAATGAATTGCTGCTGTATGTTGACATTCTATTTTGTATATTTGAAATATTAGTTTATTCATTGATAAGCAAAATAGCTGGGATCTGGTTGGCTTGTTTGAGATAGGATTGAATGGGAAGATAAAGTTGGGAAGAATTGGTATCATTTACAATATTGAATTTATGAACACATTTATTTATATGTTCTTATATTCTTTGGGTTCTTTTATCAGTGTTTTCAATTTCTTCTGGGTACACACACACAGACATTTATAAATGTCATTCTTTTTTTTACTGCTATTAGAAGCGGTATTGCACTTTAAAAATTTCCAATTGTTCATTGAGAATATAAATGAAAGCAGTCGATTCCTGTATATTGACAGTCTATGCTGTACATTTGAAATACTAGTTTTCTCAAGGAGCCTTTTCTTTCATCCCTTCCCTCTCTTTTTTTGAATTCTTCTCTTTTTGTTAGATTTCTTGGAGTTTTCTATATAGACAATGATTCTTTTTTTTTTTTTTTTTTTTTTTTTTTTTGGTTTTTCGAGACAGGGTTTCTCTGCGTAGCTTTGCGCCTTTCCTGGAGTTCACTTGGTAGCCCAGGCTGGCCTCGAACTCACAGAGATCCGCCTGCCTCTGCCTCCCGAGTGCTGGGATTAAAGGCCTGTGCCACCACCGCCTGGCGACAATGATTATTTTAGGGGAAAATCATGTAGTTTAACACTACATGATACTGGATGGAGTTTTCCTTATGATTTTTTTCATGTTGAATGACTTTCTCTTCTACTCCTAGTCTATGGATTTGACCATGAGTAGGAGTTTAGTTTTCTCAAGAGACTTTTTGTTTATATAACTATATAATTTTTCTGCTTTAGCTTTTAATGTGAAGGATTATAAGAGCCAATTTTCAAGTATTGAACTATCCTTGCTAACGTGAAGTTAATCCCATTTGTTAATGGTGTCTAATTATTTTTATACATTCTTATATTTAATTTGATTTTGTTGCCAAATTTGAAGTTCATTTTCACATTTTTTTTCTGAAGTTTCCTTTCTTATACCATTCTACTCTAATTTTGGTGTGAAGGTAATTCTAGCCTCATAGAATAGTGTTCTCTCTGCTGCTGTTTTCTGGGAAATGATTATGGCAAACTGATATTTATCATTCTTTAAATATTTGAAAGAACTCATAGTTGAAACTAAGAGAGCCCAATATATCCTTTTTAGAAAATTTTAAATGATTAACACATATAAGGCTATTTGGGCTATCTTCTTCTATTCAGGCAATATTCCTTTTCCTTGAGTTTTAGTTTCCATTTCATTTTAACCAAAATGTTCAAGTATAGGTTTGGTTTAGTTATTCCTTTATTATTATTCTACTATACGTGTGAATCAGCAATGGTAACTTTTATTTCATTTTTGACATTGGAAATTTGTGTATATAGTCTTATTGTTGGTGAGCTTGGTTATGGAGTTTTCAATATTGTCTTCATAGATTTGGAGGATGGAATGAATGGGGCAAATGGGGAACACTTTAACTGGAAATGGGAGAGGAAGGGTAATACAGAAGGAAAGGGAGAAAGGACTGTAAATAACACTAAGGATGTTTGAGAAAGCACATTATTTTATAAGCTTATTTTTTTATAATGGAATTAAGTCTTATGCCACATGGGGTGATCATTTCTCCCTAAGAGACAGACTATCTAAAAAACCCCAGTGTCAGACATGGGAAATCTTCTTTTAAGTTGTTGGTTGGTGGGGTCCAAGACGCTCCCTAAACAGTATAAGCTGTTAATGTTACCTTTAGTGCTTCCTAGAACTTGAAGGTACCGCAAACTTCACATGGACACAGGACTTGGAAGAATAGGGCTGGTACTGACCTGGAAGCCTCTTATACTATGCAAGCTGCCAAGAGAGAAAAGCAGTCAAAAGCCCCACCCAGCTCTAAATCCTACAAACCACAGCAATGAGCAGCCTGGTGAGATATGTTTAATTGTTCATTGCTGACATTTTTATCTTGGGAGTAAGCAACAGCTATCTAATTGGACTTATGGTCTTCTAAACAGGAGAAAATTCATGCCTGGTATTGTAAACCTAACCAAGTACCAGAGAGATCATAGACTCTAGAGAAACCCTACTGCTGCCATTTTCCAAATGAGTACACTTTCTTACTGCATTCTAAATACTTAAATTTATACTCACCAACATGTGCAGCTCTCACTCTTCATCAAGAAGCTTCTTTCTGCAGCAGAGACCATTACAGAAATCCACAACTGGTCAAAATGCAGAGAACAACTGACCATGGAAGGAAGGCAGCCCCAACTGATACATCTACAATGTAACCCCTAAACCTAAGGTTCAGGGAAAATCATGGAAAAGAGATGAGAAAGTGTGTAAGAGCCAGAGGATTAAGATGTCTTGTGGTGATATTGTGTTCCCCAAAATATTGTGTACCCTAATAAACTTTTCTGGGTTCAGAGAACAGAACAGCCACTAGATGTAGAGGCCAGAAAATGGCACACACGCCTTTAATCCTATTACTTGGGAGGCAGAGATCCATCTGGATATCTGTGAGTTTAAAGCCACACCAGAAACAGCCAGGCATGGTGACTCACACCTTTCATGGCAGGAAGTGAGCCATTAATCCCAGAAAGTGATGGCAGAAAGCAGAAAGGTATATAAGGCGTGAGGACCAGGAACTAGAGCTTGGTTAAGCTTTCAGGCTTCTGAGAAGCAGTTCAGTTGAGATCCATTTGGATAAGGACTCAGAGGCTTCCAGACTGAGAAAAAAGGATCAGCTGAGGAATTGGCAAGGTGAGGTGGCTGTGGCTTGTTCTGCTTCTCTGATCTTCTAGCATTCACCCCAATACCTGGCTCTGGGTTTGTTTTTATTAAAAAGACCAGTTAAGATTCATGCTATAATGTCTCTTGCTAGATAGTGTCTCCTAGACATTTTACAGAGATGCAGCAACCATGAAATCTCAGCAATATGGTTGCAGAAACAGGACCAGGATAATGACAACATCAGTTGACAAGCCAGTGTAAATAGAGGAAATTTCACAAGGACTCACCCCTAGATAAAGAGCTAAAATAATCAGTAGCTTCTAAATGTGGAAGGATAATATTTTCTGGGGACAGGAACCATGAAAGGCAATCAACCTTAAACAATCAGCCCTAAACACAAGTATATATGTACAACACTAAATGGACTCAGTAGTGTGTGTGTGTGTGTGTGTGTGTGTGTGTGTGTGTGTAATGTAACAAGACTAATTGCAAAAATAGCTGAGTTATAGAACTAACCCAGATGTTCAATAGTAGAGGAATGTATAAAGAAAACTCAGTATAGACCCACAATTTTTTGTTTTTCCATGAACAAAGCTATGTTGTTTGTAGGAAATGATCATAAGTGAATTAGGCCAGCCTCTGAAAGGTAAGTATGAATTTTCTCTCCTTTGTGGTTCCTAGATTTTGTCTCTACATTAAAGTATGTATGCATATATGACATGAAAGTAGAAGCAAACTTTCTAGGGAAATAAAGGGGACTAATGGGAGGGAGAATTGAAAAGGAAGAAAGGGAGAGAATGATCAATGTACAGTGCATACTTGAATGAAAATGTGCTTATGTAACAGAGAACCATTCACAATGAATGTACACAACTAAAAAAGAAAGTAGTTGGAGATTGAAGAGGAGCCCTATGAAACACTGTGTTCCAGACATCACATTGCTCTTCAAACCATAAACATACAGCAACTTTGGCTACCTGCACTGGACTTCTATAACAGCAGCAAAATTGGAAAGAGGCATGGGAATAGGAGGAGGGCTAGTCAGGAAGAGGAAACAACTAAAGCAGATGAGAGAGAATAGTGGAGATACATATGATCACAATACACTTCATATTCTAATAAAACTTGCAAAATAAAAATAAATATATTGAAAAAGAATTGCCTTTGTTTTAATTAGTTTTCTAAACTATCAGTTTGTGCTCAACTATTAAAATTAATTTTTAAGTTAGAATGCAAAGTAATGGGTTTCATTATGACATTTTGAAATACATATATCACTGTACTTTGTTCTTATTTATTCCCCTTCACTACCCTCCTCCAATCACTCTTTTCCCCTTCTTCTTGGTCCCCTTCCTTCTCTCAAATAGGCTCTCCTTTTCATGTCATGTGACCTTATTCTATTCCCCATTTTCTTCTCTCCCATACCCTTTAAACTCCTTAGTTTCCTCTCATTTGATTTTTAAAATTATTTAATTTCTTCTGATTTCTTTAGTTGTTCATTGTGGTTTCCTAAGCACTGTTTATGTTAGAATGACATAGTTGTCTAATATATGTATTTGATGCTGTCTCTTTTCCTTTTAGCTTGCTTTTGTTGTTTGCCACAAACTTTTAAAAATAGAATTTTTCATTTTACTTAATTAAAACTATCTTAAAATTATCTTTAGATGTGTTTATTGGATTATAGTTATGTAAAAGTGAATTTTCAATTTCCAAATACTTGAGATTTTAAGCTATCTTCTTGTTATGGATTTCTAGTTTAATTTCATCAACATCTAAGAATATGTTTTGTGTGACTTGAATTATTTTAAATTTTAAGGTGCTTTTACTTAAAAATATTTTAAGATCACTCATAAGTTCACAGCAAAATTGAAATGAAGTTACAGATATTTCTGTAAATATGTACATGTGTGCAGAACCTTTCCCCGTTATCAATATTTCCTACCAGGGTGGTATATTTGTTGTAAGTGATGAACTTATGTGGGCCCATCATTACCACTCAAAAGCTATTCTTTACATTAGTGTTTATTAATCTTGGTATTAAACATTTGTGAGTCTGGACTAGTATTTAATGAATAACATGTATCCTTCATGATGGTGTTATCTAGGGTATATTCACAGTCTTAAACTTGCTTTGTGTTCTGCTGCCTTTTAGTCCTTCCATTTATTAATCACCATGAATGCTTCTCTTTTTATTGTCTTCATAGTTTGTCAGAAAACCATAATGTTGAAAACATACAGTATATATTCTTTCTACAATGGCTTCTTACACTTAGTATTATCATTTCCATCAGGTCTTTTCATGGCTTGATTGCTCATTTCCTTTTAACACTTAATCATATTCTTCTGTCTAGATGTACCACAATTTATACATTCATCTATAGAAGTATATATTTGTTTTATACCCCAAATATGGTTTATCTTGATGTTCCATGTGTATTTGAGAAGAATGTGAATTCTGCTGTGGGGTTAGATATTTAATAAATGTCTAATAGGCCAATTGAACCTATAGTGCTGTTGAGATAATCTTTATCCTTACTGATTTTCTGTCTGCTTAATCTATCTTTTTTTATAATGATTTTTTCCTGTTCCAGAGTCAATCTTCTTTAACTATAACAGTGCTAGTGCTAATGTGGTATATCTTTCCTCATATTTTTTTCATTTAACCTATTTTTATCTTTTCCAGCAGAGTTTTTCATAAACACTGTTCTGTTCTTATTGGTCTTTAGTGCTGCATTTTGATCAGTGCCATTTAGAATTATTTTTGCTATGTTTAGATTAATGTTGACCATAGATATATTTTCTATTTATCGTAAGAGGTACTTTTCTGCATTCTCGGATCTTAATTGAGCATTTTACATGATTCCATTTTTAGCTCACCCATTAGAGTACTAATTATACATACATATCTCAAAAATTTTCAGAGATTGTACTAAATGCTACTGCATGTATTTTAATTAATTTAGGCCTACCTGAAAACAGAATTATTGGTCATCATTTAGTGAAGGTACTCAACAACAGTGTATTTCAAATTCCTCCCTTTGGTCCATTAATGCAATATTGTTTTTTATTTCACTTATCCACATTTTAATATCTCCCCACATATTACAATTCATACTTTAATAAAAAATTTTAAAAGGAGTAGGAACTGAAGTGATGGCTCAGTGGTAAAGCACACTTGCTGTATTTACAGATAGCCTGGGTTCAGTTCCCAACACCTGCATGATGGTTCCCAATCTTCTGAAACTCCGGTTCCAGAGGATCCTATGTTCTTTTCTGACTTGTGTGGGCACTAGGCATACACTCATGCACATAAGATAAAAACAAATCTTGTGAAAAAGTTAGAGTATGTGAAGCTGTGAGAGAAGTTGTCATGATGGCAGGTATGATCAAAACACACAATGTTCAAGTGTGAAATTCCCAAACAATAAATAAAAAGGAAAAACATGGTAAGTTCAATTTTACATAATATGAGGATAATAAAACTAGCCCAATATTCTTTTAAAATAGGAGGACATTGCATTTCTGACTGTATTATTTTTCTTCTATCTTTGGAAATCTTTGAATATTTCCTGTAGAAAGGTACTCCTGAAACAATGCTTTTTGTCTTCATCCTAGGAACTCTTCTTTTCCCTTCCCTTTGGAAAGCTAATTTTATTACGTATTGAATTCAGTGTTGGCATGTCTTGCCTTCCCTCTGCTTCACAACTTCTGATAAGAAGTCCACTGTGATTCCTGTTTGTGTTCTTTTACAGTCAAAGTGGCTTTGCTCCTGGCTTCTTTGAAAACTCTACCATTATCTTTGCTTTTCTGCACTTGACTATAATATATTTATATAATATTTTGAATATTTGATTTTGATTACTCTATTCTGAGATTCCAGATTTATGGCTCAGTGTCTAACATTGATTTTTAAAAATTACCTGCAATGAGTATTTCCAATATTTCTTCTTCATTCTTTCTTATTTATCTTTTTGGTAATCATTTACATATATTCCATCATGTGGATAGTTCTCACAATTTTTGATGTTCTTTTGCTGTGGATATCACTCTATGTAAATAAAACACTGATGGCCAGTGACCAGGCAGGAAGTATAGGTGGGACAAAGAGAGAGGAGAATTGGGGAAACAGGAAGAAGGAGGAGAGAGACTGCAGCCACCGCCAGGAGAAGAGCATGTAGAGACGCCGGTAAGCCACCAGCCACGTGGCAAGGTATAGATTTATAAAAATGGGTTAATATAAGATAAAAGAACAGTTAGCAAGAAGCCTGCCACGGCCATACAGTTTATAAGTGATATAAGCGTCTGAGTGATTATTTTATAAGTGGATTGTGGGACTGTGGGGCTTGGGGAACCTGGAGAGAAGCCCTCCAGCAACAAATGGCGCCCAACGGCTCGAGTTTCCACCTTAAACCTGAGAATATTTAATAACCAATTCTAAACAGAGCCAAAACCAGGTTCCTGCTTCTTGTCTCATATGGGCAGCTAGATGCAGCAAAACGCGGGTTTGAACACTGGCGGGTTCCTGGCGGGTGCCTTTGACCGGCAGTATGGCGGAAATGAGGCATCTACCAGCGGCAAATTAAGCTGTGTGGTAGATTTAGTCTTTACTAGTATTTTAAAAAAAAAAAAGAGGTTTCTGGGCTACACGCTGCTTTGATAAAAGCTTAGACCCACTATTTCTGAGACTTGATGACTCCCAGAGCTGGCAGAAAACGTACCACTGCCATGTTGGGAAGCTGAAGTGGGCGGAGCCAGCAGCCACAGCGCCGTTTCAGGCTTACAATGGTACAGTTTAAAGCAATAGGCTCAAGGCTCAAGGTAATATAAAACATAAGCCACATAAAGATGGCTACCACACAGAGAATCTGGATTATGTTCTCTTTGATATTCATAATTAAAGAAAAACATTTGATTACAAAAGCTGTTGAGTTATGCCAAAATGTATATTTTAAAGGTACCTTGACTTCAAAATTTGGATATAAGGATATGTTACTTTGGAAAAGAGGTTCTGCTTTTGTTTCCACAGAAAGCCAGAGGCTGTGGACTTGTTCCAGATTAAGATACATCAGGTTTCACCAGCCAAGACCCCTGAAAGGACTCCGATGACACCATGGCCCAGATGATCCAACATCCAGATCGGTTTCAAGGCAACTGGTTCACACAATACAGCCTCACGGACTACCCCATAGGTCTAAAATTTTCTTTGCGTCCCCATAAGATACAGCGCCCCCCTCCAGCAGGAAGTAGTAAGAGGTGCTACGCCCAAATTCCCAAATATACCAAGCTGGCTTTAGAGGTGGAATTGGCTCACTCCCCTCTAAACCCAGACATATTGCTTTAAAAAAAAAAATGGTTAAGGGATTCTTGTGTCCCAAATCAGAAGAGCCCTCTGGTGTGGGACAGAGAAAAACCAATATTTTTATTTAAAACAGGTTGATTATAAATGTGATCTCTTTCTAAAAAAGAAAAGGGGATATGATATATAGGAGGATATGGAGATGATAAGATAAAAGGGTAGATTAATGAACCTGCTTTTAAAGAACAACTTGTTTAGAATGTTTTGCATTGGTATAGATTTTAGTTTATGTTTAAAATGTTTTACATTGGTATAAATTTTAGTTCATTGATACAAACTTGAAGTTAATTTTGTTATACTGTATATATATATATATATATATATATATATATATATATATATTTCTATTCTTGTTTGAGGTATTATGTTTATATAACTCATTTAAAATTATAATGGATAATTAAAAAATAGATTAATAATTAGTCATCTATGATAATCATATCTGTAGCCATGTTAGTTAAGTCTTCTAGGTATACATAGATATATTCCAGATAGATAGGTAATCTTCAAACACTTCATAGACCTGGAGAATATGGCATTTAAATAACTTAGAATTCTGTTGACGTGAGACACAATTGCTCCTGGCTGCACCAATTTGATCCCGAGAGAATGTTGGGCTTCTAAGACATTTCCATTTGGAAGTTTGTCTTTTGGCACAAAATGGCCTACTGGGCAAAGAACTGCCCTTGCCTTGATGGCTGACAGTACAAATGCAATGCTGTCCTTTCTGGACAAGCGGGACACAAGGAAAGCAACCACTGTACTCTGCCAAGACAGGGTAAGATGGTCTCTTAAAATTCCTGCTTCTAAAAATGGTCTGTCAGATACTCTAGGCCTGTAGCCAATTTGAATGCACCAACAATGCTGAGAAACATTAGGTGACTGTCCAGGCTGCCAGCTGTCTTGGTCTACTCTTGCAAGATTCCCGAAAGTTGCTTGCATCCATCTACCATTTCTCAGGTACCATTATGTTCCTTCTCAGGTCTTTGATGTGGTTGAAGGCTAGATAGTCGTAATTTCCTCAGTTATGATAAAAGATAAGTTAGCTATAAAACCTTAAACTCACAAATATAAGATAGATAGGACATCTTCTTTAATATTGTAACTATAATTCTTGCTCGGTAATTGTTTTGTTATATGTAATTTTACCATGTTAAAGTTAAAACCTTCCTTTTTAAAAAAAGAAGAAAGGGGAAGTGCTGTGGATATCACTCTATGTAAATAAAACACTGATGACCAGTGACCAGGCAGGAAGTATAGGCGGGACAAAGAGAGAGGAGAATTGGGGAAACAGGAAGGAGGAGAGAGACTGCAGCCACCACCAGGAGAAGAGCATGTAGAGACGCCGGTAAGCCACCAGCCACGTGGCAAGGTATAGATTTATAAAAATGGGTTAATATAAGATAAAAGAACAGTTAGCAAGAAGCCTGCCACGGCCATACAGTTTATAAGTGATATAAGCGTCTGAGTGATTATTTTATAAGTGGATTGTGGGACTGCGGGGCTTGGGGAACCTGGAGAGAAGCCCTCCAGCAACATTCTTTGTTTTTCTTTTTTCCATCTTTGCACTAAGGTTTAGGAAATGTCTATGGACCTACCTCTAAGTTCACTTTATCAGTTCCTGAGTTCTGTTGATTTCACTAATGAACCCATTCAAAGTATTCTTCACTTTCTCTTTAGTGTTTTTCATTTTAAAGAGCATTTAAACCATTCTTACTTTGAATTCCCATCACTCTGATTATATTACTCATCTACTCCTACATGTTGCTTACTTTTTCATTAAATCCTGTAATATACTTAATTTAAAATTCTTCTCTGAAAAGTCCCAAATCAATAGTACATAGGAGTCTTGTTCTGATGCTCATATTGTTTCTTCAGACAGTGATTTTTTTGCCATTTGGTGTACTTTGTAATTTTTGCTGAAAACTCAGTACATATTTGGTATTAGGAATTAAGGTAACTAAGCCTCTAGTTGAGAATTCATGTTCATCTCACCAGGAATTGGGTTGTATTTAATCCCTTCCATAATTATAGGTGCCTCGATCTTCCACTTTTTCTAGTGGTCTTATTTGTATTTCCCCAGTTGACGTTGCACTTTGCTAGGTTGTCCTGTGAAAGATAGTCTGTACTTTGCAGCTCTTTCAGCTGCAATCCACTAATATTATACTGAAGCCTGGTGTGGTAATAAGGTGTGAAGGGAGGGTTAAAATTTTTAATTAGCCTATCTTAATCACATAAAAGATTGAGTTTCATCATGACATTTTTGTGCATGTGTATAACATACTTTATTCTTATTCACCCCTTATTGCTCCCTCTCATCCTTGCAGGAGGCAATTTATAATCTTCTGATTAAATCTATTTTTAATGGGCCTGTGCCTCTGAGATGTGATCTTTTTCAAAGGGTTTTTATAGTGAGAGGTTTTCCTATTCTGTCCCCTATTCCTTTCCTTGGCTGAAAATATTTCTGATCAATTTCCTTAAAATTCTCACCCTTCAGCCAGGTGAGATCATAGCTGTAAGGCCAGGACTTTGAAGATGGAGGTAGGAGGTTTTCTGGGAATTCAAGTTTACAGTAGGTTACAAAAGAGGTCAGCCTGGGCTACAGACTAAGATTCTGTCTTAACAACAACAACAACAACAGTAAAATCTCTAAAATAACAAAAACAAAACTTTGTCCTTTTTGAGTACTATTCCTTTATGTAAGACAGGAGGTTTAGAGGGTGCAGAGTGCTGGATAAAGTTTCAGAATCACTGTTAATGGTTCTAAGAAATCTGGAGAAGTAGATCTATCATGCAGAATGCTTTAAATACATTTAAGAATGGTGACTTTTCTAGACTTTTTCCCAAAGTCATCAGATTTTTTTTTTTTTTTGGATTCTGGGACCTCTTTGTAAAACCCTGATAAGATTCCTAGGGGGAAAGTGTTATTTAAATGAAAATGGCCTCCATAAGCTCATATATTTGAAGTCTTAGTTCCTAGTTGGTGGGATTGTTTGGGGGAAGGGCTAGGTGGAGGAGGAGATATGTCACTAAAGATAGGATTTGAGGTTTCAAAATCCCACACCTGGTCCAGTCTTATCTTCTGCCTCCAATTTGTGGATTAAGATATAAATTCTTAGCATCTGTCTGTTACCCTCTGAACTTACCCTCTGAAATTATAAGCAAGGCCCCAATTAAATGCTTTCTTTCATAAGTTGCTTTGGTCAAGGTGTCTCTTCATACCAATGGAATATAACTAAGATAGAAAGTGTATAACAATGTGGCGACTTCCTAAGCTGTGGCTCCTCCTAGTTCCTCATTCTTGTTCTAATCCACACTCTTAAATGTTCCAAAATTACCATTTCAATATTCCTACCACCTTTTGGTCCCAATAGTTTCCCCACTAGTAAAGCAGATGCTTTAGATGTGTCTCTTTCTCCAGTTGTGGTAGTTTCTACTAGTACTTTGGATAGCTGATGAATCCAGGAAAAGTTGTTCTTTTTTTCGAACATTTTTTATTTCTAACGAGAATATAAAATAATAGACTTCATTATGGTATTTTTTGTTGTTCATCCTCTATTCCTTTCTCCATTTCCTGTGCTTCCATATCTGCCTATCCTCACTTTCCATTTCACTTTATTTTTTTAGTTCTGAGAGTTTTGTGTGTATTTTGATGATATTCACCCCATCCAACTCTTTCCATATTCACACCATTCCCTACCCACTCAATTTTGTGTATTTTTTTCCTTTAACCCATCAAGACCAAATTTTTGTGGCCCAAGTATTCTTGAATGTGTGATCTTAGAGAAAATTGTCTTTTACTCTCCCAGAAGCTAAAAATTGCAAATACATGACAAACACAGTATTTCATTCCTAACTCAAGTCCATGCTGAGATTTGATCTGGTTTGCACTTGCTCTTTTGCACGATGTCACAAATACTGTAATTTCATATGTGTAGCTGTGGAGTTTGAATAAGAGTGGTTCCCATGTGCTCATGTATTTGAGTGCTTAGTCATCACAAAGAAGCACTATTTGGGGAAGGATTAGGAGGTGTAGCCTTGCTGGAGGAAGTGTGTCATTAAGGATGGCCTTTGAAGTCTCAAAAGCACCAGCCAGTCCCAGTGGTTCTCTCTTCCTGCTGCCTGTGGGTCCAGATATAGAACTCTCAGCTATTTCTCTAGCACCATGTCTGTCTGCCTGCCACCATGCTTCCTGCCATGATGATAATGGACTAAACCTCTGAAACTGTAAGACAGTCCTAATTTTCCTTAAAAGAGTTATCATGGCCATGGTGTCTCTTCACAGCAATTAGAACACTGATGAAGACATCAACCATGCTGCTATGCCTAGAAGACATTATATCCTTATACTCATCCACTTATTCTGGCTTTCACACCCCTTTTCCCCACCTCCTATTCCTCAATGATCTCTAAGCCTTCAGAGGAGAGGATATATTGTATATGTTTCATTTAGGACTGAGCATTATGAAGTCTCTATCTGTACCTTGACCAGTTATGTTAATCACTAGCTACTGAAAAAAGAATCTTCTCAGATGTGGGTGAGAGATGCATTTATCTATGGGTATAACAGTAAGTCAACAAGTCAGTTTAATACTATATCCATTTAGCAAAATAATATTTAATTCTCCCCTAGGTCCTTCACCTGTCTAACCATAGGTTCTTGACCTGATAATGGTACCAGGTATGGTTTTCACCTTGTGGAGAGGGACTTAAATTGAGTCAGAAAGTGGTTGATTACTCCAATGATATGCCTGCCACAATTGCACCGGGGGAGTATCTTGCCAAGTCAATTATTACTGCAGTTTATAGGGTTGCAGCTGGGTATGACTGATGATTACTTTTCTCCAATAGTAAGTAGAATATAGTTTCCAGGTCAATACCAGCTTTTCTATGATTTGAGTTTGTGGTATTCTCAATAATAGTCTTACTGTCAAATTCTAGAGGGTGACTAAGAATGGTGGAAACTGTAGTTTTTTAGTTTGTCCAACTTTTTCAAGGTGCTTATGTGTTGAAGCCAAGAACAGATGTCCAGTATAACACTTTCTCTGATGCTGAGAACCAAATCCAAGATTTCACACTTGTTAGGCAAGTGCTCTGCCACTGACATACATACCCAAACCCAGTATAAAATTTTAAAAACAAAAATAATTAACTAATTATGTGTGTATGTATGTGTGTAAGCACATACATGTCACAAAGCATGTTAGAGACAACTTGGGGCAGTCAATTCTCTCCTTCTACCATGTGGTTCCTTAGGATTGAACTCAAGCCTTCGTCTTTGGCAGCAAGTGCCTTTATGGGCTGAGCTGTCCCAATGGTCCAACTTTTTAAAAATTATCTTCTCATGTTCATTGTTAATATGTAGAAATGGGGCTGGATTTTGTATGTTGATATTGTATTCTATGTCATGGTTTAACTTATTTCAGAGAAGGTAATTTTTATACATTACCTTATGTTTTTCATGTAGATAATCATGTCATCTGTAAATAGCTACAGTTTTAGATAAGCTTTTCACTTTGTATGCATTTTATTTATCATTCTTACCTAGGTACAGTTACAAAATTTACCAATATTATTGTGGAATATTTGTTTAACTATGCAAAGATGTGTTGCATTCTTTAACTATGAAAAGATGTATTGCATTTGTTTATGCTGCAAAATATTACTTTAACTATGTAAAGATGTGTTACATTTCTTTATGATGCATTTGTTAATTATGTAAAGATATGCTGCTGTTTTACCTTGCCTGTCTAAGGTACCTGATTGGTCTAATAAAAAGCTTAATGGCCAATAGTGAGGGAGGAGGTATCGGTGGGATTTTGGGGCAGGGATAGTAATTAGGAGGAGGAATTTAGGCTTGGGGGAAGAAAGAAAAATGGATACCAGGGAGATGTCAGGAGCCAGACAGATAGGGAGGAAGCAGAAAAGTAGTACATACAGAGTGAAAGAAGGTAAAAAAACACCCAAGATACATAGGATTGTTAAAAAGAACTGTTGAACTAAACCATATTGCACAAATCTTAATTGGTCTGATAATAAAAACCCAGAGCCAAATATTGGGATAAATGCTGAAAAATCAGAGAGACAAAGGAACAAGCCACATCTACTTCTCACCTCACCTACTCCACAAATCCTCTGACTGAATGCCTCTGAGTCCTCAGCCAGAAAGGCCTCGAGTTCCTGACTCCTCATGCCTTGTATGTCTTTCTCCACCCAGTCATATCAATTCCTGTCTCAACCTTCCTAGTGCTGTGATTAATGGTGTGTGTGTTTCCAAAATACTGGTAGCAAAGGCATGGGATCTCAAGTGCTGGGATTAAATGTGTGTGTTACCACTGCCTTATGGTAATATATTGTGTACCCTAATAAACTTGCCTGAGGATCAGAGGACAGAGCCAGCCACTACATTAGACATAGAGGTCAAGCAGTGGTGGCACACACCTTTAATCTCAGCACTTGAGATCTCATGCCTTTGCTTGTGAAGCACACATGCCTTTAATCCAAGGAAATAATATGGCAGGGCAGAGAAAGGAACATAAAGCGTGAGGAAACAGGAACTCACTCTCTTTAGACTGAGGATTTTGTAGAAGTAAGAACTAGAGGCTGTCTGTTATGCTTCTCTGATCTTTCACCCTGATATCTGGCTCTGGATTTTTTTTTAAATTAAAAGACCATATAAGATTCAAACAACACTGCCTGGTTGTGTTTTTTTTTTAGACTGGATTAATCTCATGTAGTCTAGGGTGGCCTTGAACTCACAGAGATTCAGACAGCTCTCTACCTCCTGAGAGCTAGGATTAAAGGTGTGTATCACCATTGCCTGACCTCTATGGATAATTCTGTGGCTAGTTCTGTTCTCTGACCTTCAGGCAAGTTTTATTAAAGTACAACAAATTATCAACACATTTCCCCCTTTTTTAGATAATAAAAGAAGGTTATAGCTAATATAAGAAAAACTGTATACAATAATTATGATAAATATATACAGTCAAGAATTACATTGATTGTAGCTGAAAGTTTCTCCGGTTCTACCTGGCCCCACAGTCTAATGTTTCTGTGATTCTGCCCAGTTCCATGGTCTAGTGTTTCTCTGGTCCCACCCAGCCCCACAGTCCTGCAGCCACTTATAAAATAATCACCCAGAGGCTTAATATAAATTGCAAATTATATGGCCTATGGCTCAGGCTTCTTACTAGCTAGCTCTTATAACTTAACTCAACTCATAACTATTAATCTATGTATTGTTACATGTTCCATGGTTTTTCCATTATATGTTGCTCCTTGGACAGCAGTTTGGCATCTTCCCTTACTCTCCTTTCTCCTCTCCCTATACCTTTTGGATTTTCCTGCCTGGCTCTATCCTCCCCTGCCATAGGTCAATGCAGCTTTATTTATCAACGTATCAGAGCAACACATATTCATAGTGTACAGAAAGACATCCCATAGCAATTAACAATGCCCAGTCCATTAACATTTGACAAATTCAGAGATAATACTCCATTATTTACCCTATTTTGGTGAATCCAAAGTGTTGTTCCTAATTTACTTTGTATCCAAACTTGTATTACCAACCAAAAATTATCTTTTGATGTCTTTCAAACTTACACACTTTAAACATCTTTAGTGAGTTTGTTTTCTGAATTTGTTAACAAGGAAAACTATAACTATAACTTTCTAGTCTTCAACTACCTCAGAGACCCAAGAAGGAAATAATATTAACTGAGTAAGCAAGAAGTGCAAACAAGTGACTTCTAAAAAATGTGAGAAATGACAGAAACAGCTGGCTGCCTAAACAGTTGCCTAAAGCTCCTCTGCAATGTTGGGGCATCCATCTTTGGCCTAGAGGCCTAGCATATCTGACAGACTCATCTGTGAAGCAGGATTTTCTAAAAGATCTCCTTACCTTGTCTTGGCAAGGTTTGGCAGTCCTTTTTTTGTGTCCTGCTTTTCCATTTGAACAGCATACTGTCAGCAGTCAAAGCAAGGGCATTTTCTTGTCCAGTGGCTAACTTTTGCCACAAAGAAAGGAGTTTCTTTGATGCCCATCATCTTCTCTGAAGTAGACTGGTGCTGCCAGGAGCAGACATGTCTCATTGTCATAAAAAAATCGATGTTATTAAAACATCTTAAATGCCATATTCTGTAGATCTCTGAAGTGTTTGAAGATGACCTATCTATCTAAAATATATGTTTGACCTTGAAAACATACCTAACCTGACTACAAGTTCAATTGTAATGACTAGCTACTAACTTTCATTTCTTTATTATCCTAAATATTTTGTAATATTAACTTTCAAGGACTAGCAATTTGCATTTCACTATTAAATGAACTGTATAGGTGCAATAGTTTGAACAAGAGTAGAAGTTTATGTACAGTATGCTCTAAAAATAATTTAAACTTTGTATCAATATACAAAATTTGTATACAATATACAAAAATTCAATCTAATGTAAAATATTTAAAACTAGTAGTTGCTTTTTAAAAATAGATTCAGTAATTTACCTTTTTATCTTATCATATCCATATTCTCCCTATTTTCTTTTCAGAGTAGATTCAATAATCTACCTTTTTATCCTATCTGCCTTTTATTTTACCATATCTATATCCTCTTTTTTTTTTCAAACAAGAACCCTGAATCAAATCACCTTTGTTTAGCTTTTTTTTCTTGACTATGACCAGTAACAACTTGTAATCAAACACCTTAAACAATGACAATTATCTGTAAGCCATTTGAATGACCAAAAACCACCCACCCCATCACTTGGGAATGTGAGCATCATGTTCATAAATTACTTCCTGCTGTCTAGGAGCAAAGGCATCTTTAGGGGATCATGTAAAGAAAAATTTTGGGTTAATTGTCAAGTCCTATAAGAGGTAGCTGTATCGTTTGTTGTCCAGTCTCTGCATAATGGGAAAGTGCAGGGCTTGTCTCAAGTCCTGGCTAGAGCAGTCTCTGAGGCTGGATCATCTCAGGTAGCCATCTTGATATTGTCTTGAGTAGTTTGTAGTCCAAAGCCGACCTTTTGGTGGTGTTTGTCAGCTTAATGGCATTATCATAGTCCATGTGAAATCATTGTTGTGGGGTCCCATCATCTTTTTTAAGACTTCAAATGTCACTATTAGGAGTGGTCATGGTTCACTGCAGAAAATCTTTTTCTTGGGGTAAGTTTTCTGGATGATTCATCCTTTTTCTTCAGATGTCTCATTTTTCTAGTGATCTTCAGATTCTTTAGCTGGACACCTTCATTCTCCTGAAATACAAACACAAAACCCTTTCCCAACCCTAACTTTGGGAGGTTCCAAATATAATCTTTATCAATTTTGATTTATACTTTTTCCTTAATTATTTGTTCTCTTTTCTATAGCTGTTTTATCATCTAGAGCAGTATGGTTTTTTTTTTTGTTGTTGTTGTTTTGTTTTGTTTTTACAAAGAGCATTAGGTTCTTTAATTTCTTCCAAGGGGAAGGGGTTTCTTCCAAGATGAGAGGAAACAACTGAACCAAATTTGACTTGGGGGCTTGGGAGAAGCCCCTCAGGGTGTTTCTTGATGGCAAAGGCAAGAGATTACTTTGTCTGTCCCGTTTTGATCTACATTCATTAGTCCAATGTCTGCCTTTGCCACATCTTCTGCATAATCCAAAAGGGAGGGGCATTTTGTTGGAATTATTCCTTGAAAAAACATTGTTTCTAGGAATGCCCTGTTTACAGTCCTCCCCCCCCCGCCCCAAGACAGGCTTTCTCTGTGCAGTTTTGGTGCCTATCCTGGATCTCACTCTGTAGACCAGGCTGGCCTCGAACTCACAAATATCCACCTGCCTCTGCCTCCTGAGTGCTGGGATTAAAGGTGTGAGCCACCCCCCCCACAGCGTTTACAGTCCCTTTTTAAGTGACCTTGTTAACTACAATTGAAACACTTGACATTATGATTTTTAATATTGATTGTATCTCAGACCCATTCCTCCAAGGGTGCTGATCTTGCCTTTAATGGCCTAATTACCCTTTTGCATTGCACATTAGCATTTTCAAAAGACAGAGATTCAATTATTATTTGTCTAGCTCCTGAATTTGTTATCATTCTATTTACTGCTAAAGCCAATCTTTTCATGAAATCAGTGGTTTCTTTTGGGCCCTGTATCACTATTGTAAATGACTCAATTTTCTTTCCTACTTCTTCAATTCTGTCCCATGCATTCGAGGCTGCTGTATGCAGAGTATGGTCATCATATAAAGATTGTCTTTATACATTAACATAATAGCCCCTCACAAGAAGTTGATCTTGAGATGTTTCAATACCTCTAGGCCTACTTCATTGTTCAATGGTCTTAGCCTCATCTTTCCACCAGGTCTTCCATTGTAATTAGGGACCAGCCTCTAAGACTGTGGTAAGCAAATCTCTCCAGTCTTGAGGGATAATTATACCACAACTTGACCACAAGTTTAACATCTGCTTCACAAATGGTGAGTGCATGCCATATGAGACTATTGCTTCTTAGAATTTCTTCAAATCTAACATTTGCACAGCAGTCCATTCAGCTCTAACCAGTCTTGGGGATATCTATCATTTGGAAGTTCCTGTAAGGTTACTGGATAAATTAAGGTTGGCTGCTTGAAAGCCTTAGGCTGTTTCTCTGTAACCTTATAACACAATGATGAATTTGGTTCTACCTTAAATTCTTCTGTTTGGGTCTGAATATCTCTATGATCTGTTTTAATAAGTTTTTTCAAGACTTGTATCTTGGTACTCATATTAACCAACTTGGCACTCATATAAAACAACATTTTTAGGGATAAAATAAGAATGATCAAACTGATAATGTTTATAATTGACATTACATCAATTCCATCTAACTTAATTATCCTCTCATTTAATTGTTCCATTTTCAAACCATGTAGCATATAGTCAAACAGAGACCAAACTCCTTCCATTGTAATAGTGTTTCCCATTTTTTTTAATGTGGGGAAAAAACTCTCATTTAACTAATTTCTCCCTTTAAGAAATATCAATTGACTTACCAAATCTTCAGATAATGATGATTCAGATGATGGTGTGGCAGCAGCCTGAGGAGGGGGCCCAGAGAATGCCAAAACCCACTGGGAGAGGAAAGAAGAGAAAGATCAGGCTGTTGCACAGGGGAACGTGCAAAAGCAGCTAATTCTGGCATGTTTGGAGCCTGAGCCTAGGCCTGGGTTTGCACTTGTGCCTGAGCCTGAGCCTGAGCCTGAGCCTGAGCCTGGGCCTGATCTTGGGTTTGCACCTCTGGAGTCAGCTGTCTTGCACAGGGAAAATGGAGAGGAAAGAAGTGAAAGATCCAACCATCTGCGTGGGGGAATGTGGGAAAGTAGCTAACTCCTATGGGATTTGGAGCCCAATAGCCTATGGAGATAGGCTGCAGCAAAAACTTAGATGGTGGGGTAGGAATTCTGGCCCAGGTGGGATGGAGATTTGGGCCACATGTAGCTCCTGACTTTAAGATGGAATTCAGAAAATGTATTGCTTTGGGGGAGATATGCTTTTCCACATGAAATCCTGTGGATTCCTTCAAAATTAATGGAGACCAGATTTGATTGGAGGAGACCTCCTAATAATCTTGGCTATAGACATAAAGAAATAAACCCAGAAAAACTACAAGACAGGTCATGTATATGCTGATCCCTTGACATGGGAGCAGCTCTGAGACTAGATGAGACACCATAAATCTTGTTGGTTACACAGTCCTCATGACTTATTATGCTATCCTTTCATATGGCATGGATAGAGGTTTGGTTATACAGCCCCCCCCAAAAAAAAACTTATAAAGTTGACAAATGTCTTTTACCTGCTCAAACACAAAACAAAAAATCATATTTGCCTGACTTGTGTACAATGCAGTCCATACTTGTATTAATGCAGATATGCATGTTACCTTTGAAAGTTTGTGTGTTTTCAGAGCAAGTGGACCAAACACCAATGAAAATGGGTGGCCCAGGTGATCCAGCCTTTCAGAGTGCCTATGTTAAAGTTTCCTCAGAGTTCTACATTTAGAACAACTTCAAGGCTGTTACCTGAGATGGTCCAGCCTCACAGACTATTCTAGCCAGGCCTTCATATAAGCCTTGCACTTTCCCATCACACAGAGATGGGACAACAAATATTATAGCTAATTTTCTTAGGACTTGACCATTATCTCAGTTTTCTCAAGGGGTGCTGTTGTCCCCAGACAACAGGGAGCAGTCTAGAGAATATAACACCCACATTCCCAAAAGGTGGGGTGGGTGGTTTTTGGTGATTCAGTGGGTTATGGGTGTTTGTCATCATTTAGTAGGGATATAATAATATAGAAAAAAGATAACTATTCATCTCACGTATTTTACATTGGTATGGATTTTTGTATATTGATACAAATTTAAGGTTATTTTTGTTATACCATATGTATGTTTCTACTTTTGTTTAAGGTATTTTTCCCATGCAGCTAATTGAAAAATGTAATATGAAGCTATAGTCCTTGAAAGTTATTATTATAAACTGTTTAGGATAATTAAGAAATGTAGCTTAGTAGTTACTATCTATAACAATCACACTTATAATCATGTTAGGTAAAATTTCAAGGTTAAACAGACTGATAGGTGATCATCAAATGCTTTAGAGACTTATAGAATATGGCTAAGGTTTTTCATGACAGTGAGACATGTCTGCTCCTAAGAGCACCAATCTACTTCATAAATAGATATAATTGGATGATGGGCATCAAAGAATCTCCATGTGGAGTTTGCATTCATTGTGGCAAAGCTAGCCATTTGGTCAAGAAACTTTCCTTGCCTTGACTGCTTAATTGGGCAAGCAGGACACAAAAGAAAGTGACTGCCAAACTTTGCCAAGACAAGGTGGAGAAGTTCTTCAAAATTCCTGTTTCATAGAAAAGTCTCTCAGATAATCTAGGCCTGTAGGCCAAAGATGGATGCTCCAACATTGCAGAGGAACTTTGGGTGACTGTCCAGGCAGCTGGATGTCTTTGTTGTTTCCATAGTTTTGGAAGTTGCTTGCTCTGCACTTTCTTTTTACTTAAGTAATATTATATCCTTCCCAGGTCTCTGATGGAGTTGAAGACAAGATAGTTGTAATTATAGTTTTCCCTTGTCACCAAATTCAGAAAAGAAACTTACATAAGAGATGTAAAGTTTATAAGGTTGAGAAACAAAAGCTTAAATTGTTAATCTAAGAAAATATTTTGAGGTCTAAAAAGATAATTTAGGTTGGTAATACAAGTTAGGATAGAAAGTAAATTAAGTACACAAATTTGGACTCATCAAAATAGGATAGGTAATGGAGTATTTTCTCTGAATTTGCCAAATACAAATGGACTGGATTTTGTAAATGTAATTCTTACTTGATAATTGCTCTTATTGTATATAGTCTTACTATGCTAAAGTTAAAACATTTCTTTTTATTTAGACATAAAGGGGAAAAAGTTGCAGAATATTTATTTAAGTATGCAAAGATGTGCTGCATTTAACTATGTAAAGATGTGTAGCATTTGTTTATGTTGCAGAATATTTGTTTAAGTATGTAAATATGTGTTGCATTTGTTTATGTAAAGATGTGTTACTGTTTACCTTGCCTGCATAATGTACCTGATTGGTCTAATAAAAAGCTAAATAGCCAACAGCAAGGGAGGAGGTATAGGTGGGACTTCCAGGCAGGGAGAGTAAGTAGGAGGAGGAATTTAAGTTCAGAGGAAGAAAGAAAAAGAGTTACCAGGGAGATTCTATGGAGACACCAGAAGCCAGCTGGCTAGACTCAGAGGAAGCAAGAAAGTAGGACATACAGAATGAAAGAAAGGCTAAAAGCTCTAAGGCAAAATGTAGATGAATAGAAACAGGTTAAATTAAGTTAAAGAGCTAATTGGATAAGCTTAAGCTAAGGACCAGCATTCACAACTAATAATAAGTCTCAGTGTCTTTATTTGGGAGCTGGTTGGTGACCTAAGAAAATTCCAATTACATATTATGTTGAGTATGAATGCTGAGAAAATATACACTTACATTTTCTAAGTCTTGTAAGAAAAAATATTCTAGTATTTTGCCATTAATTGTGATGTTAGATGGGTTTGTATATGCATTTTATTACACTGAAATCATTATCTTGTTTCTTTTTTTTTTTTTTTTTTTTTGGTTTTTCGAAACGGTTTCTCTGTGTAGCTTTGTGCCTTTTCCTGGAGCTCACTTGGTAGCCCAGGCTGGCCTCGAACTCACAGAGATCCGCCTGGCTCTGCCTCCCGAGTGCTGGGATTAAAGGCGTGCGCCACCAACGCCAGGGCATTATCTTGTTTCTTAATGTTCAGAATATTTTTATTATTAAAGACTGATTTTTTTCAAGTGCATTAAATGTTACTGTTGATATGATCATATGAGAGATTACACTGCTTGATTTATACATTTTTAGCCAGCTTTCTTATGGAATAAAGTATACTTGATTATGGCAGCGAAGGTTACTTTTTACATTGGTAGGTTTACAATGCTAATTTTAAGAGATTATTGTGCATGTATTAATGTGAATCTGAGTTGTGTACTTTATTTTGCTACTGTTTCTATCTGATTTTGGTATCAAGATAATGTTGGTCTCATAAAATAAATTTGACATTCTTAATCCCTCCTTTGCAGAGTTGATTTTCATTCTTTATACATTCTGTAAAATTCCAGTGAAACCACCTGAAAGTATAGTTTTCTTTGGGGGGCATCTTGAAATTAGGAATATAATTAATTTAATGATGATAGAACTATTCATATGATCCATTTCATTTTATTTAGTTTGTTGACTTGCAAAGAATGAGTTTTTTCCAAGTTGAAGAGTTTACAGCTATAAATTTTTTTCTTAGCTTCATTTTATTAGCTTTTGATTTGTTGTTCTTTCATTTTTATTCTGTTGATACCTTTTTATTACCTCTGAGACATTTTCATTGACCCATGGCTTGTTTAGATGCTTACTTAAATTTGCAAGTGTTTTCTCAGCATTCATGCTTTTTCTGATCTTGCTCCTATTGATTGGTAGTACTGTCTGTCCCATCCACTCTATGTGGCACATGTATTCTAGAAGAGTAATAAGGCTATGGTGGGCCATTTTCTATTGCTAAGCTTCTAGCTAAGAAATGGAAGGCTTGGATCACAGATTTCTGTTGAATGGGAACTCATGGATATTCTGTTCTCTGTTGTTATTCTAGTCATGATGGGGGGAGTCCAAAATTGGTACACCCTTTGCCATCTTCCAAAGCTGTCATTCAATTTACCAATTATTTGTAGGGTTTAGAGTTGTACTTAGTATAGAAGAACTTGTAAAGAAAGGTTCTTATATTTTTTCCCTTGGGGATATTTAAAAATATTTAGGAAATTTCTGTAATATACAATTTAGGATTTAGAGTGTATAATTTAGTCTGTAGAATATGTGAAGACTAACGTTCCTATAATTTAAAATAATAATACTGTCATCATCCTCAAAGAATCCATGGACTTACTAGCTGTCACTCCCTGATCTTCCCAAATCCAAATTCTATGTAACCACCAAACATTGTATTTCTACTAGTGCCTACTAAGTATTTTTTTCATAGTAAAATCATGTAGTATATGATCTTTTGTGAGTGATTTCATTCTGCTTATATTTTCTAAATTCCTCTATGCTGAATCAGAACTTCATTCCTTTTTAATACTGACTAATATTTCATTGTATGGCTATTCCATGTTTAATTTGAATTTAACAAGAAAATTATGATGCTAAACATTTTTCACATTTTCATCCACTCTTTGGTGATGTATCTGTCCAAATCTTTTGCTGTAATTTAAGTGGCATTTTAAACAGAGTATCAATCAATTATTTTTTGTACAATATGAATAATTCTTTCCAGTTTGTGATTCAACTTTCATTCTCTTGTGTCTTTTTTCCCCTAGAGCTGAGGACCAAACCCAGGGCCTTGTGATTGCTAGGCAAGTGCTCTACCACTGAGCTAAATCCCCAACCCCTCTCTTGTGTCTTTTGAGGACCAGAATTTAAAAATTTTGTAAAGTCTAGTGTATCATTTAAAAATTCCGTGAATCTTTCTTTTGATAACATTGCTAGGAAATCTGCTTAACTCAGGATCACAAGACATTTAGAGTTGACAAGAGAGTGAGAAGAAAGGGGATGTAGGGCACAAAACTGAAGTAGAACTGACTCTCTGGATTGATTAAGTTTCAGAGAGTGACAGAATCTCAAGCTTTTGTACCCTATAATGCTTTTTTAATCACACCATCCCTGATCTTATTTTGTCTTGCTTTATCCCAGAAAATTTTCTATTTGTGTACTTCTAGTCATTAATTGAGAGCGATTGTATTCTTCTATTGTTAATATGGCTATTATGAATATGCTATTTTTCATGCAGCAGTTTTCCTTCAAGTATTTATTCAGGAGTGAGCTAGTTGCAGCCTATAGTAACTTTATAATTTTTTGAGTAACTACCCAATATGTCTTAAAAATTACATTTTGTATCCCTAAAAATACTGTGTGAGATTTCAAATTTCCTACCATTTAAATATATATTCTTCAAAATCATCCTTATTGAATCATAAGCTATACAGTATAAAACAAGTTCATTTTATGTGCCCAGTTTGAAGCCAATAATTAATTTATTCATTTAATTACTATGATACAGAGAATTTTCATTACCCCCTGCTTTTCATCATGTCCCTGTATGTTTAATTCTTTTCTGCATCTAATTATATGCTTCCCATCATTACAGCCTCATTTTTATAGTTCTGTAGTTCCATTCAATTGGAATTGGACAGTAAATCTTTGTTCTGTGTCAGTATAGTTTTGTTATTGATGTTCATCATTTTTGATTGGCTGGATCAATGTTTTGCTCCTTCTTATTTGCCAAATGTTATTTAACTGCATAGAATGATTTATAATTATAATTATACATATTATGTATATTCCATAATTTATGTAATAATTAATTGACTGATTTTTGAATTGTTTTTAATTTGGGTTTATTATAAACTGAACTCTTTTTCTTTTACAATTTTTTTCTTATTTTTAATTGAATTTTTTTCATTTTACATACCAGCCACAGATCCCCCTCTCATCCCTCTTCCCACTCCCCCCAGCCACTTCCCCACCTCCCACCCCCCATCCCCTTGTCCGAAAGGGTAAGGCCTTCCATGGAGAGTCAGCAAAGCCTGGTACATTCAGTTGAGGCAAGTCCAAGCACCTTCCCACTGAATCAAGGCCGAGTAAGGCATCCCATCATAGGTAATGGGCTCCAAAAAGCCAGCTTATGCACCAGGAATATATCCTGATCCGATCCCAATGCCAGGGGCCCCTCAGACAGACCAAGCTACACAACTGTCTTCTGTATACCGAGGGTCTAGTCTGGTCTCATGCAGGTTCCACAGCTGTTGGTCTAAAGTTTGCAAGTTCCTACAAGCTTGGTTCATTTGTCTCTGTAGATTTCCCCATCATGATCTTGACCCCCCTTGCTCATATAATCCTTCTTCCCTCTCTTCAGCTGGACTCCTGGAGCTCGACCTGGTGTTTGGCTGTGAATTTCTGCATCTGTTTCCATCATTTACTGGATGAAGGCTCTATGATGACAGTTAGGGTTGTCACCAATCTGACTGCATGGGAAGGCCAGTTCAGGCACCCTCACCAGTATTGCTAGTAGTCTAATCTGGGGTCATCCTTGTGGATTTCTGGGAATTTCTGTAGCATCAGGTTTCTCCCTTACCCCATAATGTCTCCTTCCATCAAGATATCTCTTTCATTGCTCTCCCACTCTGTCCCTCCCCCAGCTCCACCATCCCATTCCCTCATGTTCTCATCCTCCATCCCCTCCCTTCTGTTGCCCCCCATCCCAAGATAAACTGAACTCTTATAAATATTCATGTACACGTATCTATGTGGTCACTCACTTTCATTTAATTAGGATATTCTTGGCATAAAAAGTGTTGGCTCACACGTATGGTAAGTAGTGTGACTAACTATTGATTTCCTATGAACATCTGTTATTTCCAGCACAGTATTATTAAAGGATGAGTTTTCCTTCATCTTACTTCCTTGGTAATTTTTTTTAAACTAGACAACTAATTGGCCATATATATGTAAATCTATTTTCCTCTCTATTTGTTTCTATTCACCCATATGTCTATGGTAAAACTAATACTATAAAGTCTTGCTGACTGTAGCCTTGAAATGATGTTGCATTATTTAACCTTGTTCAATTTTTAATGATTGTGCAGATTATCCCAAATTCTTTGCTTTCTATATAGATTTGAAAATAAGTACATTAAATTCTAAGAAAATGTGCAATCATTTATATCAGTGTCATATGAAGTATATTGGCTATTTAATGGAATAAATTGATATCTTACTACTGAATATTTCACGTGAAATGAAATATATCTTTAAAAATTCAATTTTCCTTATTTTAAATCACCAATATTTAATACTTTGTAGTATTTTTCATATACTAGACAAATTTAATCCTACATGCTTAATGTTTATTGATGCTTTTGGAATTCCAGTTGTATATTTCTAACATATAGAAACACATTTTATTTTTGACTATATTATATCCTTTGAGTTTCTCAAATTTATTTTTTTTTAAGATTTAGAGCTTTCAGACTAGAAAGATAGCTCAGTTGATAAGTCCCTTCCATGCAAGCATGAGGACCTGAGTTCAGACTTTCTAGCACCTATGTAAAAGCTGGCCACAGTGGTGTGCACCTATAATCCTACCTCTGGCAAACGACTAACAGGAGGAATTGTCAGAGGCCCAGCAGTCAGCTACTATCACCTAGTTGGTAATCTTCAGGTTCAGTGAGAAATTTCTGAGAAATTAAGGGGAAGGGTGACAGAGGAAGCCACATGAACTGACCTCTGGCCTCTACACACAGATACACACCACAGAAACATTTACACATGCATGCAGCACACACACATAATTATCTGCAAATGAGTGCTTTACTTCTTTATTTACAGTATGTATGCTTTTAAACATATATTTCTTTTTTTCTTATTGTCTTATTGTACTAGACAGCAAGACCATGAAACTCATTATAGAACTAGTAAAAGAAAATATTACTATATTGTTCCTTAGTGTACGAAGATATCAATGTTCATCAATAGTACAATGTAACTTAAAAGCTCATTAGTTGAGAAAATTTGATTCATTTCTAGTTACCTAAATTTTTTTAAATTGTATTTTTCATATATTATCTGTATTGAGATCACAAAGGCTATGTTTGTAATTATATAAGTATGGTCAATTGCTTTAGCTAGTTTTTCACGTTTTAAATTTGCATGCACAGAATAAATCCCAGTTTCCCATAACAAGTTTCTCTTTTACATATTTTTGAACTGAAATCTCTAACATTATGCTAACACTTCTTTTGATTATGTTTATGAAAATATTGATGCTTATATCAATTATATTTTGTCTGATATTTGTATAAGGATAATAGTCTTTGAGAATTGTGGTGCATTTCTCTCTTTCTTCTTTCCTGAATAAAATTGAGGAAACTTGGTATTCTTCATTCATTTAATTTTGATAGTACAAATTGAAAGACATGAGGGCTTGATATTTTCCTTATGAGACTAGGAAAGGTTTTTGTTACAATTTCAATTTCTCAAGTCCATATAGTCCCCTTGATATTTTTATTTCTTTTGTGATATTTAAAATACTCCTGGGTTTAAACAATTGGACCTATTCATTTCAGTTACTGAATGTATTGGAGTGGAGTCATTTTTCTTATCTCCTTTGTACTGTTTGTATTTGCATATTGTTTAGTACTGATGGCTGTAATTTGTGCTGTTGGTTTCTTTCTACTCAGCTATTCTTATAAGCATTTTATCTGTTTCATTAATTATGTCAAAGAAACAATTTTGCAGTTCTGTTTTGACATTGTTGATTTTTATTGGCTGCTAATTTTATATCTCATTGATTTTCCATCTAATTTTTATTATTTTCTTCTTTTTTACTCACTCTGGGCTTAAATTACTCTTTTTAGCTTAGTCTTACAGGTTGGAAGTCACAGTAATTGTTTGCAAATATTTCTTTCTATTTTAAGCACTTAAAGCAATATATTTCTCTCTAAAATTTGCTTAAGTTACAGCCCACAAATTTTGATATACTGTATTTTCATTGTCATTATTTCAATATATTTCACCATTTTCTCATATGGCTTCTGTTTTCAATTCCCAAGATACTTGAATGAGTTTTATTTTCCAAATATTCAAAGGTTTAAAACTTATTAGTCTGCAATTGATTTCTAATTTAAGTCCATTATAATTAGATAACATACTGTGTGCAATTTTTTAACTTACAAATGTATGAAAGCCACTTAAAATTTGCACAATATGTGGTCTATAGTTGGAAATGTTTCATATGCATTTGAAAAAATATTCAACAGTTCTAAGTTGCAGTGTTCTCTAAATTTCAGTTAAAGTAAATTGGTTGATATTGTCCAAATCTTCTATAACAGTACTGGCTTTCTGCCTACCTTTTCCATCAGGTACTGAAAGCAGTGTAGAAATTGCCAAATGGATGGGAATTTCTCTTCTTAATAAACCTTTATGCTTTGTGTGACTGTTTTAGTGGTATGTAATTTGTTTTAAATTTTATAATTTAATTTAATTTTACATATCAGCCATGGATTCCCCCATCCTTCCTCCTCTGTCCCCCTGCCTCCCCCCAGCCCACCCTCCATTCCCATCTCCCCCAGGACACCAGTAACACAGACACTGAGAGAAAAAATTAATCAATGGGACCTCTTGAAACTGAGAAGCTTTTGTAGAGCAAAGGACATGGTCAACAAGACAAAGTGACAGCCTACAGAATGGGAAAGGATCTTCACCAACCCCACATTTGACAGAGGGCTGACATTCAGAATATATAAAGAAATCAAGAAATAAGACATCAAAATGCCCAATAGTCCAATTAAGAGATGGACTATAGAGCTAAACAGAGAATTTTCAGCAGAGGAAGCTCAAATGGCTGAAAGACGTTTAAGGAATTGCTTAACATCCCTAATCATGAGGGAAATGCAAACCAAAACGATTCTGAGATACCACCTTACACCTGTCAGAATGGCTGAGATCAAAAACACTGAAGACAGCTTATGCTGGAGAGGATGTGGAGCAAGAGGAACTCTCCTCTACTGCTGGTGGGAATGTAAGCTTGTACAGCCACTTTGGAATCAATAAGCTTTCTTAGAAAATTGGGTATGTAATTTTTTATGATTTCAAAAGAGCTAATCCAGACTTCTTATGTTTATTTGTGCTGACATTTTCTTTTGCCATTTCACTTTCACTATATCTACTATTTGAGGGGAATTTTTAATAAACAGTATAGAATTACATTGTTGTTTTTATCAGGCTAATAATGTTTGGCTTCTCTTGGTATGCTTAGCTTATTTACGTCTACTGCAGCTATCAATATGGTTGTTACTGTTTCTTTTCTCTTTTATCATTGTTTTCCTTTTTCTTATCTTTAGGTTTTTAAAAGATGAGTATCTCTTAGTATTGAAATTGGTCACAGTTAGTGTCTTATCAGGCATAATATATATATATATATATATATATATATATATATATATATATATATATAATGTATATATGTATATATAATGGTTCATAGTACAGGCCAGGCTGACCTGTAAATTATATGTAGCTCAGGCTGGCTTTGAACTAATGATATCTCAGTTTCCAAACTGCTGGGTTTAATGATGTGTTCTACCATGAATGACATAGTCTAACTTTTGAAAAATATTTAAGTGATAGTCTAAGATTTACACCAGTATCCTTAATTTAACAGTCTGTTGAAAAAATATTTTTATTATTCTGTACATAATATCATGAACTTAAAATGGAGTACCATTATCACTATTATTTACACTTACTGTCATGTGATTATTTGTTCATATGTAAAATTATTTACAAGGTGCTATTGTGAATTTTGAGTTAAGCAAGTGATTATCTTCAGGGAAAACAAACAAGAGAATGTCTTCAGATATTGCTAGTGCTCTTCATATAGGTTTTGGTTTCCCAGTAGTTTTACTCTCTTTCATTCTAAAGAACTTCATCAGCTGTTTCTTGTAGTGTAAGTGTGCTGGTGCTAAATACTCTTACATTTGTTTTGTGTGAAAATGTCTCTATTCTTTCTTCATCACTGAATGATATTTTCTTTTCTTTTTTTTTTCATTTTTCTTTATTAAGAAATTTTCTAAGCCGGGCGGTGGTGGCGCACGCCTTTAATCCCAGCACTCGGGAGGCAGAGGCAGGCGGATCTCTGTGAGTTCCAGGCCAGCCTGGGCTACCAAGTGAGCTCCAGGAAAGGTGCAAAGCTACGCAGAGAAACCCTGTCTCGGTCTCGAAAAACCAAAAAAAAAAAAAAAAAAAAAAATTTTCTACTCACTCCACATACTATCCACAGATTCCCCCTCCTCCCTCCTCCCAATCCCCAGCCCTCTTTCCCAAGCCACCCCGCATCCCCACATGCCCCAAATCGAGATCTCCCATGGGGAGTCAGCAGAGCCCAGCACACTGAGCCTAGGTAGGTCCAAACCCCTTCCCACTGCACCAAGGCTGTGCAAGGCTGTGTCACGCCATAGGCACCAGATTCCCAGAAGCCTGCCCATAGACTAGGGACAGATCCCCATTCCCCTGCCTGGGTGCCCCCCAAACAGTTCGAGCCAAACAACCATCTTCCATATCCAGAGGGCCTAGTCCAATCTTATGGGGGCTCTACAGCCACCAGTCCACAGTTCATGGGCTTCCACTAGTGTGGCCGGTCATCTCTGCATGTCCTCCCATCATGATCTCGATGTCCCTCACCTGGAGAATCTTTCCTCTCTCTCATCAATTGGATTCCTGGAGCTCAGCCTGGTGCCTGGCTGTGGATCTCTGCATCTGCCTCCATCAGTCACTGGACAAAGGCTCTATGATGACAGCTAGGTTATTTGCTAGGCCAGTTGTTGTGGATATTGTTCTGTATAAATAAACACTGATTGGCCGGTAGCCAGACAGGAAGTATAGGGGGGACTAACAGAGAGGAGAATTGAGGGAACAGGAAGACAGAGAGGGAGATTGCCTGGAGCCGCCGCCAGGACAAGCAAGATGTAAGGTACCAGTAAGCCACGAGCCACGTGGCAAAGTATAGATTAATAAAAATGGGCTAAATATAAGAGTAAGAGCTAGACAATGATAGGCCTGAGCTAATGGCCAAGCAGTTTAAATAATGTAAGTGTTTGTGTGTTATATAAGTGGGACTGGAGGGACTTGGTGGGACCCGGAGAGAAAAGCTCTCTAACTTCAGCGGGTCACCAGAGTAGACCAGTTCAGGCACCCTCTGGACCACTGCCCACTGGCCAAGGTGGGGTCAACCTTGTGGATTCCTGAGAGCCTTCCTCAGAACCCTGCCTCTTCCTATTTCCATGATGTCCTCATCTATCATGGTATTTTCCTCCCTGCCCTCCCACTCTGACCCTGTTCCAATTGACCCTCCAATTTCCCTATGTTCCCATCCCCCACTCCTCACCCTCTGTCACCCCCCCCCACACCCAGTCCACTCATGTAGATCTCATCCACTTCTCCTTCACAGGGTCATCCACTTGTCCCTCCTAGGGTCTTTACCTGTTAGCTAGCCTCTCTGGAGTTGTGGGTTGCAGTCTGACAATCCCTTCGTTCATATTTAGTATCCACTTATGAGTGAGTACATACTATGTTTGTCCTTCTCAGTCTGGGTTACCTCACTCAAGATGATATTTTCTAGTTCCATTCATTTGCCTGCAAATTTCATGATATCATTGTTTTTTACTGCTGAGTAGTACTCCATTGTGTATATGTGCCATGTTTTCTTTATCCGTTCTTCAGTTGAGTGGCATCTAGGTTGTTTCCAGGTTCTAGCTATTACAAATAATGCTGCTATGAACATAGTTGAGCATGTGTCCTTGTGGTAAGATTGAGCATTCCTTGGGTATATGCCGAAGAGTGGTATAACTGGGTCTTGAGGAAGACTTATTCCCAATTTTCTGAGAAACTGCCATACTGATTTCCAGAGTGGCTGTAGAAGTTTGTATTCCCACCAACAGTGGAGGAGTATTCCCCTTGCTCCACATCCTCTCCAACATAAGCTGTCTTCAGTGTTTTTGATTTTAGCCATTCTGACAGGTTTAAGATGGTATCTCAGAATTGTTTTGATTTGCATTTCCCTTATGACTAAGGATGTTGAGCAATTCCTTAAATGCCTTTCAGCCATTTGAGAGTCTTCTGTTGAGAATTCTCTGTTAAGCTCTGTAGTCCATTTGTTAATTGGATTGTTCAGTATTTTGATGTCTAGCTTTTTGAGTTCTTTATATGTTTTGGAGATCAGCCCTCTGTCAGATATGGGGTTGGTGAAGATCTTTTCCCATTCTGCAGGCTGTCATTTTGTCTTATTGACCATGTCCTTTGCTCTACAAAAGCTTCTCAGTTTTAGGAGGTCCCATTTATTAATTGTTGCTCCCAGTGTCTGTGCTACTGGTGTTATATTTAGGAAGTGGTCTCCTGTGCCAATTCGTTTCAAACTGCTTCCTACTTTCCCTTCTATCAAGTTCAGTGTAATTGGATTTATGTTGAGGTCTTTGATCCACTTGGAGTTGAGTTTTGTGCATGGCGAAAGATATGGATCCATTTGAAATCTTCTGCATGTTGACATCGTTATGCCAGCACCATTTGTTGAAGATGATTTTTTTTCCATGGTACAGTTTTGGCTTCTTTGTTGAAAGTCATATGTTCATAAGTGTGTGGATTAATGTCAGGGTCTTCAATTCGATTCCATTGGTCCACATGTAGGTTTTTATGCCAGTACCAAGCTGTTTTTACTACTATAGCACTATAGTAGAGACTGAATGATATTTTCACTGGCTATTGAATTCTTCTATTGGTGAAATTATTAAGGCCACTCCACATAGTTAAAAGGGAGATTTATTTAATGGTGTAACTTACAAATGAAGTGATAGGTAGGTGGTGGGTTCTGGGAAAGATGCAGCGCAGTCCGGTGGTGTTCTCTGGAGAACTCTCCTCAGTCTACCTCTAGCGTCCAGGGTCCAAACAGGAGGGGCTCGGTGCATCCTGATCTCAGGTCTTCAAGGCCCTCCCTTGGCCCCGCCTTATAGGAGTGATAGTTACCGAAGCCTCAATGGGGGTTGGAACTTCCAGACCAAAGCTGGAATGGCTGCCCACTACATTCTTCTTTGATGGTGTTATTTTCTCTTTCTACTTTATTCAGTTTCTGGCTATATTGTTAATTAATTATATTGAAAAAAACATTTTATTCCCCTGGGGATATATTATCAATTCATATAGCTGAATTTATAAATTTATAATTTGCTCTCTATGATTACCTTTTTGGTGGTTTTATTATTACAAATCTTGGTTTGCTTGTCATTTATGGTGGGGTTCATTGAGGCATTTTTATTTTTGAGATTATAATTTAATTACAACATTTTTCCTTTGCTATTTCTACCTCCAAATGTCTTATGTCATATAACTGTCCTTGCTTTCTTTCAAATTTATTGTCTTATTCTTCACTTACTTTTATTCCTAAATATAATCTGCTCAGTCTGTATAATGTTACTTGCATGTATGTTTTCATGGCTGACCATTGGTACTGGATAACAAATTGGTATGATATGCTCTGAGACAAGTATTTTTTCCCACTCTCAGCATTCCTTAGTTGTCTGTAGTTCTTTGTGTTGGGTTGAGGCCTCATAGACCTTCTCCTGTTCACTTTTGCATGTCTATTTTTGTTATCCTTGTTCAGTTCGTAGTTAGGTAGTCATATTGTTGAGCCTGTATGTGTAGCACATCTACAAAACACTCCTGCAGCTAAAGCTCAGGAAACATTGAAGAAGAGGGCAAAGTTTGGAAGATACATAGGATAAGGGAGCATTATGTGAGATTGTGTCTTCTAGAATGTCAGAAGCTACACCCATAAATAAAGTCTTACCATCACTGAGATTTATGAATATATTTTCAATGGATCTGGAATTTTTCTTTTAAATTTTTATTTTTATTTTGTGTGTGTGTGTGTGTGTGTGCCTGCTTGTCTGTACATGTCTCATGTGTGTTCAGGTGCCTACAGGCACCTAAAGGGGCCATCGGTATCCCTAGAGCTGGAGTTCTAGGTGACTCTAGATATTGGCAACTGAACTGGGTTTTCTGGAGGAGAACCAAGTGCTCTTACCTGCTGAGACATCTGTTCCAGGCCCAGGAATTATAACTCTATGTGTCATTAATAGTTCAAATGATTTTCTGACCCAGTCTTCATTTAGAGGCTCATTTTCTTAAATTTATTTTTATTTTATGTGTACAGGTGTTTTACCTGTACGTATTGTATGAGCACCATGTGCATTCCTGGTACTCATGGATGTCAGCAGAGCATGTCAGATCCCCTGGAATTGGAATTACAATTGGTTGTGAGCTATCATGGGGATGCTAGAAATCAACCTCAGGTCCCCTACAAGAGTAGTTAGTTCTTTTAATTACTCTGCCATCTCTCCAGCCCCAACAGTGCCTCCAGTATTACATAAAGTTTATGACTTGGTGTTTTTAAACAGGTCATTGAGGTCTTTTTCTTGGCTTCATTGATGAATAACCTTACTAGATTTTCATTTCTCTGAACTCATAATCACTCACTTGCTGTTACCCTATATTTGAAGTGGTGTTTTATATAGTATTCTAGTTTATATTTCTTGGATGGAAAAATAGTAATCTATACATTACTCTTCACAACTGGAAGATTACTACATTTATTTATTTTTTGTTATTAAGAAATATTTTACTCATTTTATATACCAACCACAGATTCCCCTCTCATCTCTCATCCCACTTCCCTCAGTTCTTTCCCTGCAATTTACTTCCCCATCCCTTCCTCCAAAAAGTTAAGGCCTCCCATGAAAAGACAGCAAAATCTGGTACAGCTGAGGCAGGTCCAAGCCCCTCCCCACTGCATCAAGGCTGTTCAAGGTATCTCACCATAAGTAGTAGGTTCCAAAAAGCCAGCTTATTCACCAGGGATGGACCCTGATCTCACTGCCAGGGACCCCTTAAACAGACCAAGCTACACAACTGTTTCCTGTATGCAGATGGTCTAGTCTGGTCCCATGCAGGTTCCACAGCTGTTGGTCTAAATAAAGTTCATGAGTTCCCACTAGCTTGGTTCAGTTGTCTCTGTAGATATCTCTGTCATGATCTTAACCACGCCCCCCCCTTGCTCATATAATCCTTCTTCCTTTTCTTAGACTGAACTCCTGGAGCTTGACCTGATGCTTGGCTGTGGATCTTTGCATCTGCTTCTATCATTTACTGAATGAAGGCTCTATGATGACAGGGTATTCATCAATATGATTATTAGGGTAGGCCAGCTCAGGTACCCTCTCCACTACTGCTAGTAGTCTAAGCTAGGGTCATCCTTGTGGATTCCTGGGAACTTCCCTAGCACCAAGTTACTCCCTATCCCATTATGTCTCCCTCTACGAAGATATCTCTTTCATTGCTCTCCCACTCTGTCCTGTTCCAGTTTGACCATTCTGTTCCCTTATGTTTTTATCCCCTACCCTCTATTGCCCTTCCTCGCCCCCAGTTTACTCAAAGATTTCATCTATTTCTCTTTTCCAGGGCGATCCATGTGCCCCTCTTATGGTCCTTCTTGTTAGCTAGCTTCTCTAGAGCTGTGGGGTTGTAGTCTGGTTGTAATTTGAAGAGCACTACATTTTAGGAGCTTATATGTTTTAATGAGCAGAAATTTTTCCTCTTAATAAAAACTGATAGGTCATTTAACAGATGTTGCTGTTATTCCTTTGGTCTTCTGTCTATATTTTTTTCTGACTCACTGTGCATAAAACTATTTTTCTATACTTTCCTCCACAAGCTCTAGTTGTAAAGTTTTCACATTTAAGTCTGTGCCTCATCTTGAATTTTTAAATTTATTTTTTGTAACATTCATATTTTATAATTTTATAGCAATATTTAAAATTTGGTAGATGGAACCATCAAATGATACTCACTCTAAGACTTTGTTTTGGCCACTCAAGATCCTTTTTTGAAAATTTGTATCGATATTTTTCTTTGAAATTTTCATGCATATGTATAGTGCATTCTGATTTCTCTTCCTCACACCCTCTCATATCATACCCTCCATCAGCAGCCCTTCTTTCTTATAAATGTTTTCCACATATTTGTGACTTCTAGTTTTGTTTTACCTTCCACTGAATTTAAACAAGGTAATCTGTGTGGCCACAGGTTTGGAACTATCCATTGCAGTCTGGTGGTCACACCAGTGGATACCCAACTGTATACTATGCACCCACTCTCCTTGAGAGCCCCTTCCCCGTCCACAGCTGACTGTTGTGTGGGCTCAAGTTGTTTAGGCCCAGTGTTAGTAGGCATGACTGTTGTGATTTTTTTGATCGTTATGCCTGTGTTGTATTTAGAAGATGTTATTTCCCATTCCTTTATCTTCCTATCTATATTGCTTATTATTTTCTTTAACAACATCTGACAACATTTCAACTGTGGCTACATTATATCAACAGATTAGTTTGGAAAGAATAAAAATTTCAATATTAGTTGATAATGTTTTGTCTTTCAATTTGTTTTCATTTTCTTTAATTTCTCTCACCTGTAGCAGGAATCTTAAAAGTACTTATTAATAAAATCAAACCGGAGGCCAGTTATGTGCTTAATCAGCCACATGCTTAACCAGCCAAATGCTTAACCAGCCAAATGCCTCTAGTTTCTGGTCCTCAAGCCTTATATACCTTTCTGCTTTCTACCATCCCTCCCTAGGATTAAAAGCTTGCTTCCTGGGATTAAAGGCGTGAGTCACCATGCCTGGCTATTTCCAATGTGGCCTTGAACTCACAGAGATCCCAGATGGATTTCTGCCTCTGGAATGCTAGGATTAAAGGCGTGTGCTATCACTGCCTAACTAGTGGCTTTTCTGTTCTCTGACCCCAGATAAGTTTATTAAGGTACACAATATTTTGGGGAATACAATACCACCACACTCACCAATGTGTTTTTAGTATAAAAATCATATGTGTTTTTATTAAACATATTACTAAGTATTAGATGATGTCCATGTCAATATATTTTTGGCATTTTTATTTACTTTTCTAATTTTTGAAAAATATTGTTTTACAGCTCAAATAGAAATATATTAGTTTTCATGTATTAATCTTATATCTCAGTCCATTAAAAATGCACTTAATAGTTCTAGTTTCTTTTTTACTTTCTACTTTTTTGTACAGATTCCTTAGGACTTTCTACATGTACAATCACCCTCATCATTACTTTCTTCCCAATTTTAAGGACTTTAACTTCTTTGACTATTGAACTGTTAGAGAATACGAATAGTGGTGTTTAAAATTGATTTTCATTTTATTTTTTCAAACTAGTTTGGGGAGCAAGAACAGTTTGGGGAACTTAGCTGAGTGAAAGATTCTGTGCTTAGTATCTACAGAGCCTTGGGTTCCACCCCTAGTATATACCTCCAAAGCAATGAAAATGCTCCCATTCATATGATGTGATTTATAGATTTTGGATAGATTCCCTTTATCTTATCAAGGGAATTCTCTTATATTTCTTAGTTAAATCTGAATAAAATTTGAATTTACTAAATATATTCTTTCATGCACAATCACAAGTTTTCCTCAATTTGTATGTTAAGTTGGTAAATTGAGACTGATGTTCTGTTGATTCAATTGGTTCATCTTAATCAGATTTTTGCAGCATTTATTATATTTATCTGCGTGAGTGTATAGTGTGTGTGCTGCAGTTCTATGAAGTTTATCATGTGTATAAGTTCAGTGTCAAGATATACATCACTTTCATCACCATAAATGCATGTTTTATTATGGTCATAGCTACCTCTCTCCTGCTATTCCCTTTGAAAGTATTTCCCAGAAACCATTGATTTGTTATTTATTTCAGAAATGTTTCATAAATGGTTTACAACCTTATAGGGATGGAAATTTGTAAGTTATTGGTAGCCTTTTTTATTGCTGGTTATATTGTACTAGTTTGTTTATCCATCTACCTGTTGAAGAACATCTGGACTATTTCCAGTTCTGGGCTATTATATTGAAGCAGCTATGAACATCGTGTACTGGCTTTTGAAGAGGCATATGTATTTATTTCTGCATTAAATACCCAGAAAAGAAATGTTGGGTTATATTGTAGTTACATGTCCAGTTTTACAAAAAGATGCAAACTACTACTGTAAGTAGCAGTTATGTTTGAATGTCTGGAAATTCAGATATTGAAACCCTCATCCCTAGTATTTCAGAATGTGACATATATTGGAGATAAGTTTTTTATGAGGGTACTAAATGCAAAGGTGTGAAGACAAACATGGAGAAGAGCCAATGTGAGATGCAAGGGGCAGATATTTTCCTGCAGAATTCTCAGAAAGAGGCATTTTTAACTTAGAGTCATAGTCTATAAAACTTTGAACAATAAATACAGTGTTTAAATGCTCAATTTGTGGTACTTTATTACAGCAGCCCTAGAAAACATATACAGGCTATAATACCATTTTGCTTATTGGCTGCTAGTGTATGAATGATCAAATTATTTCACATTCATGTCAAAAATTGGTGTACTGGCTGGTTTTGTGTGTCAACTTGACACAAGCTAGAGTCACCAGAGAGAAAGGAGGCTTGGTTGAGAAAATGCCTTCATGAGATCCAGCTGTAAGACCTTTTTGTAATTAGTGATCTATCAGCGCAGGCCCAGCCCATAGTAGGTAGTGTCATCCCTAGGTTGGTGGTCCTGGGTTCTATAAGAAAGCAGGCTGAGGGGATGGAGAGATGGCTCAGCGGTTAGGAGTATATGCTGTTCTTCTAGAGTACCCAGGTTCAATTCCCAGCACCCACATGGCAGCTCACAACTGTTGTAACTCCAAGATCTGACAACCTCACACAAACATACATGCAGGCAAAACACCTGTTCACATAAAATAAAAAAAGAAAAAATAAAGCAGGCTGAGCAAGCCATGAGGAGAAAACCAGTAAACAGCACCCCTCCATGGCCTCTGTATCAGCTCCTGCCTCCAGGTTTCTGTCCTATTTGAGTTCCTGTCCTGATTTCCTTCAATGATGATCATTGATTCGGAAGTGTAAGCTGAATAAACCCTTTCCTCCCCAACTTACTTTTTGGTCATGGTGTTTCATCACAGCAAGAGAAACCCTAAATAAGACAATTGATTTTTTTTTCATTTTTTAAATTTATTTATTAAATTTAATTTTACATATCAGCCACGGATTCCTTTGTTCTCCCCCCTCCTACCCCCCACACCACCTTCCCCCCAGCCCACCCCCCATTCCCATCTCTTCCAGGGCAAAGACTCCCCCGAGCATTGAGTTCAATCTGGTAGATATTGTTATATTTTTAAAGAGATGTGATAACATATTATTGTAACTTTAGCTTTTTCTAGTGGATGCTAATGGTTTTGAATAGTTTTAGTGTGATTATTTGCCAGTTATATATTCTTTTCAATGAAATGTCTTTTCAGATCATCTGATAATTTTTGTAATAGACTACTTAAAATGACTTACAAATTTTGAAAGCTTTTTGTGTGTTGTGGATATTAGTCTTTTGCTGGTCACTTTGCAAATATTTTCTCCAAACTTCTACCTTATATTCCATCCTTTTCAGTAATACATTTACAGAAGAGTTTTTGTGATTTTGATGACACACCATTTACTGATTGATCATTTGATGGTTCATACTTTTGACATTATCTGAGAATTAATTCTATTGTCTTTAATTTTAAGTTTCTTCACTATGTTTTTCTACAATGTTAAATGTTTAAATTAATTTTTATCTGAAATTGGAAGTATGAATCTAGGCCGAATATGTGTGTGTGTGTGTGTGTATGTGTGTGTGTGTGTGTGTGTGTGTGTGTGTGTGTGTGTGTTTCCAGTAGTATGACACTGTTTGCTGACAGGGCTGTCCTTACTTTGTTGAATTGCTTCTGCATCTTTGTTCAGAATTCGCCAGCCATTTTGTTTTAGATTTATTTCTGTTATGTTCCATCTGTCTGGAAAAAATAAAAATCCAGATGCATGCATACCATCTTCATAAGACATATGTTAGACACAAAGATAGAAATAAGTTGAAGTAAAAAGATGGGAAATAATGCATGTGGACAATGCAACAACAAACTAGCTGCAATGTGATACTAGCGTCAGAATTTAAATGGACTTTGAAACAGTAAAGCATCACTAGAATTAAGAGGAATTTTATGATAATAAAAGGTCAATTCATTTAGAAAATATGATAATAATAAGAATACATATATTTAAATAAGCCCCTAAATAGAGGAAATAAAGACAGCATTGATGAGACATATAGACTATTCAACAATGTAGTAAATGTGGGAGACTTTAATGTTGTGCTGTTATCAATCAGACCTAACTGATGTAGATACAAACATTACAATCAACAAAAACAGATGCTGTTTTCTTTTTAAATTTTCATTAAGTTTTTGCCATATAACATGTTTTAATCACGTTATTTCTCCACCCATACTTCCTCACAGATCTTCCCTACCTTCCCACCCACTAAATTTAATTAATTACCACCTCCAAATAAGGAAAAAACATCAAAAAGTAAATGTTAAAACAGATTAAAAAAGAAAGAAAAGAGAAAACCAATAAGGTGAAACAAAACAAAACAAAAAACTCAATCACAAAACAAAATATGGAGTATGTTTGTGTTGGTCAACTACTCCTGGACATGAGGCCTGCTCTGGAGTGTGATTGACATAGCAAGTAACATTCCATTGGAGAAAACTGATTTTCTCTTTCCCATCAGGCATCAATTACAAGTAACTTCTTGGTTAGAGGTGGAGCTTGTGTCTTCTTCATCTTCTCAGTGCAGGGATTTTGTCTGGTTTAAACTTGTGCAGGTCTTGTGTGTACTATCACACTCCCTGTGACTTCATATGTATATCAGTGCTATAGTGTTTGGAAGACTGTTTCTTTGGAGTCATTCACCACCTCTGGCCTTTACAGTCTTTCTACCTCCTCTTCTGCATAGATCACTGAGCCATGAGGGAGAGGTTTGATAAAGACATCCCATTTAAGGCTGGATGCTCTAAAGTTTCCTACTCTTTGAACATTGTCCAGTTGTGGATACATTTATTAATTCCCATCTACTGCAAGAAGTTTCTCTGATGAGGGCTGAGCTATGATCTGATATGTTGGAGTAGCAATAAGTCAATAGGAGACGTTTTGTTGCTATGTTCCTTTAGCAGAATAATAGTAATAGATTTTCCCCTAGGCCCATGGTCTATATGGATTCTTAGATACTTTAAGAGTGTCATTTATGGGTTTCAACTCATCGAGTATGCCTTAAATCCAAACTAAAAAGTGATTGGTTACTCTCATAACATTTGTGCCACTATTACATGAGTGTATCTTGCAGGCAGGTCTCTGTTGTAGGTCACAGGGTTTATATCTGGGTGAAACTGATGATTACCTTTTTTCTCTGATAGCATGAAAAGTGCCTTCCCACACCATGAATGCTTGTCAGTAGGGATAAAGCTTCCAGTTGGGCAACAGTTCAATTTCTCCATGTTTGATGACCTACATAAGTTGTGTTTTCAGTCATACGACCTCATCATCAGGTTATGGAGAGCAACCAACAGCCTTTGCAACAGCCTGTGATTTTTCTGGGTAGGAAGTTGTCTATGAGGCTTCTTTGGCTAATGATTTAACAAGATGTAACCTATTCCTGACACTAGAGGTTTTACTTGGTGACATAATATGTCTAGTTGGGGCATTGTCTCCCCCATTATATGGTCACTGCACTTAAATTCCTTTCATGTATGTATATATTTTAGGGAATTTCTACAACAGTAGATTTCCATATGGCTTTTCAAAGAGCCTTTGGTGTTATTTTTACATCCCCACATTACCTCCTTTATGCTGCCCTCCCATCCCCCTTCCCATTTAATCCTCCTAGACTACTTTCTCCTTTACCTCTTTATAACACTATATTTCCCCTTCATTTAAAGATCTCCTTCTTTCTCCTTTGCTATTTACCTAATTCCTTTGATATCTAAATTAAAACATACACAGATATCTTAAGCTTAAAAGCTAATATTCACATTAAGAGATGTAGACAAATTTCTAAATGGTCTTATTAAATAAAAACATGGAGCCAAATATAGGAGTGAAAGCCTTAGAGAGATCAGGGAAATAGGGAAAGCCCCCAGCCAACCTTACCTCAGCAACTCTGCAGATATCAAATGTGAGTTACTTCCTGTCTACCCACGTCTATACCTTGCTGTTCTGCCATCTGATTTGCTCTCTTTGTTCAGCCACATCACTTCCTCTTCTTACCCAGTTCTGTCACTTCCTGTCTGTAGAGACCTCCAGACATCCATGGTGAACTAGTTTTGGAATTTAAGGCATGTGCCACCACACCTGGCTCTGTTTCCAGTGTGGCCTTGAACACACAGAGATACTGCCTGCCAAGTGATAAGATTAAGGGCCTGTGCTACCGCTGCCTGAATTCTTTGTTTACTTATAATGGCTGGCCTTTTCCATCTGATCTCCAGGCAAGCTTTATTTACTAAAGCCCAGATAAAATATTATCACATTTCAGCACAAATAAAATATCACCACAAAAAGAAAACATGTAATATTTGTCATTTTGTATCTGGATTACCCTATTCAGGATGGTTAGCCTTGTCCAATTACTTGCAAATCTCACAATTTCATTTTCCTTAACAGCTTCCATTCTTCAGTTGATGGACATCTAGGCTGTCTCAAATTTCTGGCTATTATGAATAGAGCAGCATTGAACATGAAGGAAAAATTATCTCTGTAGTAAGATATAGTCTTTGGGTATATATACTCACGAGTTGTATAGCTGGATCTTGTGGTAGATATGTTTTCAGCTTTTTAAGGAACTTCTGCACCGATTTCCCTGCTTTCTCTTTTGTGAGGTTAAGGGTATTGAGGCCCTTGATCCATGTGGAGTTGAATTTTATACTTGTTGATAGATACATATCTCGTTTCATTCTTCTATATACAGCTATCTGGTTTGACAAGCATAATTTGTTGAATGTGATATCTTTTCTCCAGTGTGTATTTTTGTCCTTTTTGTCAAAAATCATGTGACTGCATGAACTATGAACCAATGGCTGAGGGGCCCCCAACTGGATCAGGCACTCTGAATGGGTGAGACAGTTGATTGGCTTGATCTGTTTGGGAGGCATCTAGGCAGTGATACCGGGTCCTGTACTCATTACATGAGTTGGCTGTTTGAAACCTGGGGCTTATGCAGGGTCACTAGACTCGCCTGGGAGGAGGGAACTGGACCTGCCTGGACTGAGTCTACCAGGTTGATCTCAGGCCTCGGGGGAGGCTTTGCCCTGGAGGGGGTGGGAATTGAGGGTAGGCTGGGGGGAAGGGGAGGGAGAGAGGGGGGAGAACTAGGGAATCCGTGGCTGATATGTAGAACTGAATTGTATTGTAAAATAAAATAAAATAAAAGTCATGTGACTGTAGGTGTCAGGAATTATTTCTGGGTCGTTAATTCAATTCCTTTGATCAGCATGTCTGTTTTTATGACAATATTATGTTGTTTTAATTTCTATATTTTTGTAGTACAACTTGAAATCTGAAATGGTGATATTCTCAGAATTTATTTTATTAGTCAGGATTGTTTCAGATGCCCTGGATCTTTTGGATTTTCATAAGAAGCTGACAACTGTCCTTTCAATTTCTGTGAAGAATTGTGTTGGAATTTTTATAGGAATTACATAGAATCTATAGAATGCTTTTGGTAGGATGACCCTTTCACATTAGAAATCATATTGCTCCATGAGCATGGAGGATCTTTCCATCTTCTAATGTCTTCTTCAATTTCTTTCTTTTGTGTCTTAAAGATTTTATTATACAATTCTTTCACTTGCTTGTGTAGATTTATTCCAAGATATTTTTGAGGCTATTGTGAAAGGTACTCTTTCCATGATTTCTTTCTCAGTATGTTTGCCATTTGTATATAAGAAGGATTTTGATTTTTGTATGTTAAAATTTTGTGTCTTACTACATTGCTGAAGGTGTTTATCAGGTATAGAAGTTTCCTGGTGGAGTCTTTATGGTCTTTTATGTATACAGAAAGTCATGGCATCTGAAAACTAGAATAATTTGGCTTCTTCCCTTCCTATTTAAATCTCCTTGATCTCATTCATTTATCTTATTGCTCTAGTGAAGCCTTCAAGTATTATATTGAGTAGGTTTGAAGAGATTGGACAACCTTGTCTTCTTCCTGATTTTAGTGAAAATGCTTTGAGCTTCTCTCCATTTAAGTTGATGTTGGCTGTGGGCTTGCTGTAAATTACCTTTGTAGGTTTAGGTGTTTTCTTGTATCCCTAATCTCTCCAAGACTTTTATCATCAAGAGGTGTTAGATTATGTCAAAGGCCTTTGCTGCATCTAATGAGATGATCATATGGTTTTTGGATTTAGTCTGTCTATGTGATGGATTACATTTACTGATTTACGTATGTTAAATCATCCTTGCAACTCTGGGATGAGGCCTATTTGATCATTGTTGATCATTTTTTGATGTGTTCTTGGATTCTATTTGCAAGTATTTTATTGGGCATTTTTTGCATCTATGCTTATAAGGAATATTGTTCTGCAATTCCATTTTAATTTAGTCTTTGTATTATTTTGGTACCAGTGTAATAGTGACTAATTTGAAGAGTATTGGAATTAGTTATTCTTTAAATGTCTGGTTGAATTCTTCCCTGAATCCATCTTACCCTGTTTCTTTTATTTTTTCCTGGAAGAAATTACTTCTTCTATTTCACTAGGGGTTATAAGTCTGTTTAATTGTTTATTCAATCTTGATTTGTCTTTGGTAAGATGTGTATATCAATAAATTTGTTCATTTTTCTTAGGTTTTTCAGTTTTGTGAGGAACATTTTAAAGTACATTCTTATGGTTCTCTGAATTTCCTTGATGTCTGTTGCAAATTATCCCTTTTCATTTCTAATTTTCTAAATTTGAAAATTACATGTCTTTTGGTTAATTTTGCTAAAGATTTTTCAACCTTGTTGATTTTCTCAAAAAACCAAAATCTTTGTTTCATTGATTCCTTATATTGCTGCTTTTTGTTGTTTGTTTCTATTTCATTGACATCAGCCCTGAGTTTGATTATTTTTTCTCATTTACATTTTGGGTATTTCATTTTGTTTATCTAGAGCTTCAGGTGTACTGTTAAGTTATTAGTATGGGATTTATCCAGTTTTTTTTAATATAGGCACTTAATGCTATGAATTTGCCTCTTGGAACTGCCTTCATTGAATACTGTAGGTTTGGGTATATTGTTTTTTAATTTTCATTAAATTTTAAAAAGGTTTTTTTATTGCCTACTTGATTATTGTCTTGACACAATTTCATTCAGTAGTTTCTGAATTTCTATTGCTGATATCCAGCTTTATCCCATGGTTGTCAGATACAATGTATGTTAATTCAATTTTTAAAATACCTTTTGAGACTTTGTTTGTGTCTTAAATATGTGGTGAAATTTGGAGAAAGTTCCTAGGGTTGCTGAGATGAAAGTATGTTGTTTAGTGCTTGAGTGGAGTGTTCTATAGCTAGCCTGTCTATTTGCAAGAGTGTGATACTGAAGTTACCTATTGTCACTGTGTTAGGCTTCATATGTAATCTTAGCTGTGGTAATGTTTCTTTTATGAACTGGATGCCCTTGTGTTTGGTGCATAAATATTTTGATTTTTAGTGTCCTTTTATGGATTTTCCTTTGATTGGTATGTAGTGTCCTTCCCTATCTCTTCTTAGTAGTTTTGGTTTGAAGTCTGGTTTGTCAAGTACTGAAAGAGTGACATCTGCTTGCTTCTTGCTAGGTATAGTAGTCTGGGCTGACACCTGTGGTTTCTTAGATCTTGTAGAATATACGACCTGGCTCTTCTGACTTTTAGAGTCTCCATTGAACCCCCAGGTATTATTCTAATCAACCAACATTTATATGTGACTTGATATTTTTCCCTTGCAGTTTTTTAAAATATTCTCTCTTTGTTCTGTGAATTTAGCATTTTGATTATTATGTATAATGTGGAGTTTCTCTGCTTAGTTCTTTAAAGTACATGAGAAACATATTCTGGCATAGACAATGTAGCCTATGTACATGCCTCCTGCTTCAATCACCTGGGTAGCTAAAATTATATGCCTATGCTACCAGGCACAAAATTTAAAATTATGGAGTCAGTTCAAAATATAATATATTACTAAGTGGAATAAGATTAGAAGTGCATATGAAAATTAAATTTAGTAAATTTTTATCATATGCTCTAGCTTGTCTACTCGAAATATTATGAAAATGCCAGCTTTTTCTTGGTGTTCTCAACAAAGCCTTAAGCTTGTTTTTTTTCCCTGGGACAAACTTTTCAAAATAAAAGTTCATCTGGGTTGTAGAGTTCTATGTTCCTCTGGCTCATATTTTACAATGTTCAGGATTTCTGTGCTATTTTAAGAGAGGAGGACAAAAGGAATTTTGTTTCTCTTAATAGTAGCCTTCCACATCTAGGAGCTGAGCTGTGAGTGTTGAAGGTAGCACCTTTTTTTCTCTACTTGAACTTCTTAGTGTATAACCTTTACAATTCTAGAAAGCTCAATCCAAGTGAGTTTAGGAGAAATCATGCCATGGAGTAGTATGCCTAGAGTAGAGACCCCACTGTTTGAGTGGGAAAAAGATGAGTAGTCAGTTGTAACCCCCACAATAGAACTCTGGCAATACAGAAATTAGTATGGTGAACAGTATTGGTTACATCCCACTTCCAGAGTGAAACTGTGACCCAAGGCTGGGGATTAAGTGATGATGGAGGGAGTCATCTTAACTTCAAAATACTGGAGTAGATTTTCCACCCCAATGAGCTAGTACTGGTTGGGATATCAACATGTCAAGGATCCAATTCTGCAAACCTCATTTCTCATTCCAGGATTTAGGTTACATTCTTAATTAGATATCTTTTCCTTTGGATTCTTGGGGAAATTTCTAGATACCGTAAACACGTTAAAAATATTTTACAACAGTTTAATTGTTCTTTTACTGGAGAGATGTTATCAATGCTCACCTGATATAGATATATAGGATATAGATATGATAGGATAGAAGGGTAGATTAATAAACCTACTATTAAAGAACAACTTGTTTAAAATGTTTTATATTTCGTATAGATTTTAGTTTATGTTTAAAGTGTTTTACATTGGTATAGATTTTAGTTTATTGATACAAGTTTAAACTTAATTTTGTTATACTGTGTGTGTGTGTGTATATATATATATATATATATATATATATATATATATATATATATTCTCGTTTGAGGTATTATTTTAATGTAACTCATTTAGATTAGAATGGATAATTAAATAGATTAATAATTAGTCATCTATGATAATCATACTTATAGCCATGTTAGTTAAGTCTTCTAGGTATACATAGATATATTTCAGATAGATAATTAATCTTCAAATACTTCGAAGAACTACAGAATATGGCATTTAAAGTATTTTTAAAAATTTAGACTTTCTGGACAGTGAGACATGTCTGTTCCCGACAGCACTGGATTTACTTCAGAGAGGATGATGGGCATCAAAGACACTCCATATGGAGTTTATCTTCACCTTGGCAAAAATAGCCATTTGGGCAAGAAACTGTTCTTGCCTGAACTGCTTGATTGACTGGACATACAGGACCTATAGAAACATGACCACTGAACTTTGCTTGACAAAATGGTCCTTCAGGTTCCTGCTTCTCAGGACATTCTACACAACACTGAGAAAAATGACCAAGACACTCTAGCCCTGTGGGCTGAAGACAGATGCCCCAACTTTACAAAGGAACATGAGATGACTGTCCAGGCTGTCAGTTGTCTCTGTGTACCCTGCAAAACTCCCGAAAGTTGATTGCATCCTCCTGTTTCTCAGGTAATATTATATCCTTCTGAGGTCTTTGATGTAGTTGAAGCTAGATAGTTACAATTTTCCTTAGCTATGATAAAAGATAAGTTAGATATAAAACCTTAAACTCACAAATATAAGATAGATAGGATATCTTCTTTAATATTGTAACTGTAATTCTTGCTTGATAATTGTTTTGTTATATGTAATTTTACTATGTTAAAGTTAAAACCTTCCTTTTTGAAAAGGAAGAAAAGGAGAAGTGCTGTGTATATCACCCTGTATAAATAAACACTGATTGACCAGTAGCCAGACAGGAAGTATAGGGGGGACTAACAGAGAGGAGAAGTGAGGGAACAGGAAGGCAGAGGGGGAGACTGCTGGAGCCGCAGCCAAGACAAGGAAGATGTAAGGTACCAATAAGCCACAAGCCACGTGGCAAAGTATAGATTAACAGAAATGGGCTAAATATAAGAGCAAGAGCTAGACAATTATAGGCCTGAGCTAATGGCCAAGCAGTTTAAATAATATAAGTGTCTGTATGTTTATTTTATAAGTGGGCTAAGGGACTGCCAGGAATTGGCAGGACCTGGAGAGAAAACTCCAGCTACACTCACCATTACTATTGTAAAAATCTACCCAACATTAGATATTTTCTCATAAATATATTCACTTGACCCAGAACACTTTATTGAATAAAATGTCTCTCCAAAGTACTGTAGGGACTTCTTACTCTAAATAAGATGACTGGATATTTGTTAGTTTGACCAGGGACTTTAAATTTTGTTCCATTAATTAATTTTCTTATCCTTTCACCAATTTTACATGCTGTTAATTGTTATCTCTTTATAATAGAAAATTTTAATTTAGCAGGAAATCCCTCCTGATTGCTCCTGGTATACAAAACACTTATAAAAACACTTTTGTAACACTTTCTGAGACCGTTTGCTAATTCTCTAAGTATTTTCTGATATCTTTATTTGGATTTGGCTGATTATCTGCTAATTGGAGCAGATTTTACATCTCCTTTTGAGAATTTGCATTTTATCAATTATCTCTCTGATTATTTTATTTTTCTCTAATCATGGTAATTTTCTATATATATTCATTCATAATTTTTTACCAAATTTATTTTAAACATTTGATTTTGTGTAGTTGTTAGAGATATTGATATAAGCCAGAGTTCTAATAATGTGTATATAAATATTATCTCTATCTATCATCGGTCTGTCTGTCTGCATCCATGTGTGAGTGCATCCATCCATGATTATTGCTAGCTTGGTATATGTGAAGATGAAGGACTAGGTAAGCCTGAAAACCACAGGAACAGTGTAAAAAGTGTACTGAAAGTCTTGAACAAAAGCTAATGATCAAGCCCACAGGCAAAGTAAATTTTTCAGATAAAATAGTCCTCTTAATAATTTAACTAGGTACATATGAATTACCTACAATGTAGAGCTATATACCTAGAATGCCCTTCTTTACTTAAGGTTATTTGATTATTGATATTAATCATACCTGAAAAAATACATTCATGGCCATACTCAGATTAGTGTTAAAAATTGAGGACTATACCTGGCTAAGTGGACATATGTCAATAAATACTTTTTAATTTGATTTTTTTCTGAAATAAAATGACTTTTGTATTTTGACTTTTTAAATCCACTTCCAATATTAATTTGGCATAAATTTCTTTGAATCAGTAGGTATAAAATCATCTTGTGTGCAGATAATAAGAACTAATTCAATGCTTATGTCTTTAATTTGTGTTACACTGCTAGGGCCTGCAGTACACATTTGTTCGAAAATGGTAATTGAAGTAAGCTTTTAAAAAACTAGTCATAGTGAAATGTCATGGTCATTTTCATGATTGAATGTGATGTAGTTTGCTAAATTTTTTTTGTAATTTGTTTTCTTAGAATGAGTAAGTTCTTTCCATTTATAGCTAGCTAAAAGGTTTTATTATGAAGAAGTTTTGAAATTTTCCAAATGACATTTCTAATTCTACTGAGTCTCATGTGATTGTTCTCATTTTAACTTCGTTCACATTGAATGATTTTTGAATGATAAGCCACCCATGAATGCTTGGAATGAATATCATCTAATTGTGATATGTTCTATTTTTGTTGCTATATTTAAAATAATACTTCCTTTTTTCACTTTGTCCACATGAAATGTTGTCCATAATTTTTCTTTCCTGAAATATCCTAGCCAGATTTGGAATCAAAGTTATGGGGGGGGGTTCTTAAATAAATGAAGCTATCCATATTTTTAAATTCCATATATGATTTTGTTATTTTTTCCATAAATGCCAATTCTGAGTTTTTCTTTATGAGTGTCCTAAATAATTAAATTTACTTTTATATATTTGACTATTCAAGTTTCTTTTATATTTTTTCCTAATAATATTGCAGGACTAAATTTGTTTTCTTCCTAACTTCATGGAATGCACAAACTTCAGTTGTTGCTTTTCAGTCTTTTCTCACTTTTATTTATTTATTTATTTATTTATTTATTTATTTATTTATTTATTTATTTATTTATTTATTTATTTATTGGTTTTTCGAGACAGGGTTTCTCTATGTAGCTTTGCGCCTTTCCTGGAACTCACTTGGTAGCCCAGGCTGGCCTCGAACTCACAGAGATCTGCCTGCCACTGCCTCCCAAGTGCTGGGATTAAAGGTGTGCGCCACCACCACCCGGCTCTTTCCTCACTTTTAATATGAGAACTCACAACTATGAATTGCCTCTTTTTTCTTAGATTACTTTTATTTATTTATTTTTAATTTCTTTTTTATTCATTTTACATACCAACCACATGCAGAGGTCCTAGTTCAATCTGATGGAGGCTCCCCAGCTGTCAGTCTAGTGTCCATGTGCTCCTGCAAGTTCAGGTCATCTGTCTTTGTGGGTTTCCTCATCATGATCTTGACCCCCCCTTGCTCATATAATCCTTCTTCTCTCTCTTCAGTTGGACTCCTGTAGATTGGCCTGGTGCTTGGATGTGGGTCTCTACATTTGCTTCCATCAGTTACTGGATGAAGGTTCTATGATGATACAGTATTCAACAATCTGATTACATGGGAAAGCCATTTAAAGTGAAGGCCACCCTCTCCACTATTGTTATGATCTTAGCTGGGGTCATCCTTGTATATTCCTGGGAATTTCCCTAGCATCAGGTTTCTTCCTAGCCCAGGAATCAATCTACCTCAAGACTCAGCAGTATCACTCTTGGGCATATACCCAAAGGAATGCTCAATCATACCACAAGGATGCTTTCTGAAATATGGTCATAGCAGCATTATTTGTAATAGTCAAAATCTGAAAACAATCTAGATGCCCCTCAACCAAAAAATGGATTAAGAAAATATGGTACATTTAGAACCCCACATCTGATAGAGGGCTGATATCCAGAATATATAAAGAACTCAAGAAATTAGACATCAAAACAACCAACAGTCCAATTAAGAAATGGGCTATAGAACTAAACAGAGAATTCTCAACAGAGGAAACTCAAATGGCTGAAAGACATTTAAGGAATTGCTCAACATCCCTAATCATCAGGGAAATACAAATCAAAACGACTCTGAGATACCACCTTATACCTGTCAGAATGGCTAAGATCAAAAACACTGAAGACACTTTATGCTGGAGAGGATGTGGAGCTAGGGGGACTCTCCTCCACTGCTGGTGAGAGTGCAAACTTGTACAACCACTTTGGAAATCAATATGGTGCTTTCTCAGAAAATTGGCATTCTATCTCCCCCAAGACCCAGTTATATCACTCTTGGGCTTATACTCAAGGAATGCTCAATCATACCACAAGGGCACTTGCTCAGTCAGCTACGTTCATAGCAGCATTGTTTGTAACAGCCAGAACCTGGAAAAAATCTAGATGCCCTTCAACTGAAGAATGGATAAATAAAATGTGGTACATATACACGATAGAATACTACTCAGCAGAGAAAAACAATGACATCATGAGATTTGCAGGCAAATGGATGGATCTAGAAAAAAAATCATCCTGAGTGAGGTAACCCAGACTCAGAAAGACAAACATGGTATGTACTCACTCATAGGAGGATACTCGATGTAAAACAAAGATGACTAGACTGCTACTCACAACTCCAGGGAAGCTACCTAGAAAACAGGACCCTAAGAAAGACACAGGGATTGCCCAATGACAGAGAAATGGATGAGATCTACATGTACAACCTGGACATGAGTGGGGGTGATGAAGGGCAAGTTTTGAGGGAAAGAGAGCTTAGGGGAGTGGGAGATCGCAGCTGGATCAAGAACAGAGAGGGAGAACAAGAAATAAGAGACCATGATAAATGAAGACCACATGAGAATAGGAAAAAGCAAAGTGCTAGAGAGGTCCCCAGAAATCCACAAAGATACCTCCACAATAGACTACTGGCAATGGTTGAGAGAAAGCCCGAACTGACCTACTCTGGTGATAGGATGGCCAAATACCCTAATTGTCCTGCTTGAAATCTCATCCAATGACTGAGCTAATCGGATGCAGAGATCCACGGCCAGGCCCCAGCTGGAGCTCCAGGAATCCAATTGGCGAGAAACAGGAGGGTTTATATGAGCGAGAATTGTTGAGACTAAGGTTGGATAAAGCACAGGGACAAACAGCCAAATGAATGGAAACACATGAACTATGAACCAATAGCTGAGGAGCCCCCAACTGGATCAGACCCTCTGGATAAGTGAGACAGCTGATTAGCTTGATCAGCATCCAGGCACTGGGACTGGGACCTGTCCTCAGTGTATGAGCTGGATTTTTGGATCCTGGGGCATATGCAGGGACACTTAACTCAGCCTGGGAGGAGGGGACTAGACCTGCCTAAACTGAATCTACCAGGTTGAACTCAATCCCCAGGGAAGTCTTTGCCCTGGAGGAGAATGGGAATGGGGGGTGGGCTGGAGGGAAGGTGGGTGGGGAGGGGGAGGAAAAGGGAATCCGTGGTTGATATGTAAAATTAAATTATAAAATAAAATTTAAAAAGAAAATATGGTACATTTACACAATGAAGTATTACTCAGCTGAAAAAAAACGACATCGTGAAATTTTCAGGGAAATGGATGGAACCAGGAAAAAACATCCTGAGTGAGGTAACCCAGACCCACAAAGACAAGCATAGTATGTACTCACTCACAAGTGGATACTAGATGTAAAACAAATGATAACCAAACCACAGTCCACAGCTCCAGAGAAACTAGGTTTAGAATCGAGACTTCATCTTGGTGGATTTTTCCCCGTGATAAATATGTAATGTCCATCCTGATTTCTTTTGATTGATTTTAGTTTGAAGTCTATTTATTAGATATTAGGATAGCTACACCAGCTTGTTTCTTAGGTCCATTTGCTTGGAAAGCCTTTTCCCAGTCCTTTACTCGGAGGTAGTGTCTGTCTTTGAAGTTAAGGTGTGTTTCTTGTATGCAGAAGATGGATGGGTCCTGTTTTCTTATCCATTCTGTTAGTCTGTGTCTTTTTATAGGTGAGTTGAGACCGTTGATATTGATGGATATTAATGACCAGTGATTGTTAATTCCTGTTATTATTTGTGGTTGTGTTGTGTTGTCCTTCTGTGGTGTATGTTGGTGTGGGATTATCTATTGCTTGATTTTTCATGGATGTGTTTAGCTTCTTTGGGTTGGATTTTCCCTTCTAGTGCTTTCTGTAGGGCTGGGTTTGTGGACAGGTATTGATTAAATCTGGTTTTATCCTGGATTATTTTGTTTACTCTGCCTATGGTGATTGAGAGTTTTGCTGGGTATAATAGTCTGGGTTGGCATCCGTGGTCTCTTAGTGTCTGCTTGAGATTTGTCCATGATCTTCTAGCTCTCATAGTCTCTATTGAGTAGTCTGGTGTTATTCTGATGGGTTTGCCTTTATATGTTACTTGGTCTTTTTCCTTTGCAGCTCTTAATATTTTTTCTTTGTTCTGTGTGTTTAGTGTTTTGATGATTATGTGGCGAGGGGACTTTTTTTTTGGATCCAATCTATTCGGTGTTCTGTAAGCTTCTTGTATCTTCATAGGTATTTCTTTCTTTAGGTTAGGAAATTTTTCTTCTATGATTTTGTTGAATATATTTTCTGTGCCTTTGAGTTGGTATTCTTCTCCTTCTTCTATCCCTATTATTCTTAGGTTTGGTCTTTTCATGGTGTCCCAAATTTCCTGGATGTTTTGTGTTACGACTTTTTTGTCTTTAGTGTTTTTTTTGACTGACGAATCTATTTTCTCTATTGTGTCTTCAGTGTCAGAGATTCTCTGTTCCATCTCTTGCAATCAGCTGGTTATGCTTGTTTCTGTAGTTCCTGTTCGTTTAGTCAGGATTGCTATTTCCAGCATTCCCTCAGCATGTGTTTTCTTTATTGTCTCAAATTCATTTTTCAGATCTTGGAATGTTTCTTTCATCTGTTTAATTGCTTTTTCTTGACTTTCTTTGATTTCTTCCCATTTTTTGTTTGTTTTTTCTTCCATTTCTTTAAGGGAGTTTTTTATTTCCTCTTTAATGGAGTTTTTATTTCCTCTTTAAGGGAAGTTTTTATTTCCTCTTTAAGGGAGTTTTTCATTTCCTCCTTAAGGAAAGTTTTTATTTCCTCTTTGAGGGAATGTTTTATTTCTTCTTTAAGGGCCTCTATCATCTTCTTAAAGTCATTTTTAGGATTGATTTCTTCTGTCTTTGTATGTTCAGGTCTTGCAGGTGTAGAATCACTAAGTTCTGATGTTGCCATATAGGTCTTTATATTGTTGCCTGTATTTTTGCACTGGCATCTACTCATCTCTTCCTCTGTGCAGTGCAGGTGGTATCTGTGTCTGAGAGTACCTCTCTTGTTCTAATTTTTAGTCCTGGTTTCGTAGAAGTTCTTGGTTAAATTGGTGCTATTGGGCTATTTCGTCAGGGGCAGCTGATCTCAGTTGGTGAAGTATATACTTATGATTCTGGTGATCTGGTTTGGTGGCTGGGCAGCCCCTTCTTCTGTGTTCCCAGGTCACGATTTGTTCATTCGTCAACTCCTCAGCTGATATTGTTTCTTCAGACTTCAGACTGTAGGCATCTGAATCCTCTCCTAGATGGGTTTCAGCTGAGCGGGGTAGTCTCACCAACACCTCCAAGTTGTTGGGTTTTGCAGGATCAGCAGCTGGGCCCTGGGTTGTCCTCAGATGGAGTGTTCAGATTCGTTCTGGTTCTGTCCCACAGAGATAGCTTCTTCCCCGGGTGTTGGGATTAGAGGCGTCCCTGTTCCACGGTGCGTCTGCTTGTCTCCATCGCCGGGCCTGTCTACCTCTACGGTCCACCGCTGGACCTGTATGTCTCTGCCAGCTGCCGGCTGCCGCCGCGGGCCTACCTACCTCTGAGTGTCACTGCCACCGGGCCGTCTACCTCTGCGGACTGCCGCCGGGCCTGAATGTCCCTGTCAGCCGCTGCCGCTGGGCCTGTCTACCTCTGCAGGCGCCGCTGCGGGCCTAACTGTGTCTGCTTGTCTCCACCGCTGGGCCTTTCAACCTCTGTGGGCCGCCGCTGGGCCTGTATGTCTCTGCCAGCTGCTGCCGGGCCTGTATGTTCCTGTCGGCCGCCTTAGCCAGGCCTGCCTACCTCTGCGGGCTGCTGCTGGGCCCGTCTACCTCTGTGGATCGCCTCCACGGGCCTACCTGCGTCTGCTTGTCTCTGCCGCTGCCAGGCCTGTCTACCTCTGTGGACCACCGCTGGGCCTACATGACTCTGCTGGCTGCCACCGGGCCTGTATGTCCGTTGGCCGCCACCGCCGGCAGGTCTACCTCTGCAGGCTGCTGCTGCGGGCCTAACTGTGTCTGCTTGTCTCCGCCACCGGGCCTGTCTCATATATATCTTTTTTTTATGACTGTCTATACATTCTCTTTATTCTCCCAAGCCTATGTATATTTTTAAACACACTGTAACCTGCTTAGAGTCTTTTCCATCTTAATTTGTTCTTATTGTGTATCTGCAATCATTTTCTGACCATTGCTTTAAACTTAAGCATGACTAGGACCAAAGAGGCAGTCCTAGCTGCTGGCTCTGTCCCATTTGGCCTCACAACATGACAGAGGTACCTTTACCGCTAGCTCTGGGAACCATACTCACTGCCAACTCTGGGAAGCAGTTGGTCTATGCCTCCATCAAGCAGCATTCAGCCCAGAAACCTTTTTTTTTTTTTGCATGGACTAGCAAAAGCTAAATCCACCTACACAGTGCACTGTTCGGATTGGAGACACATCTGTGTATGGTGACAGGAATCCACCATGCTGTGCTCAAGCTCAAATGCCACAGCATCTTTGTGCCATGGCCTGCATAAGAGCCATAAACTAGGAAGCTCTTCTTGGCTCCATTTTAGAACCCATTTTTAAAAGCTTTTCAGGTTTTAGGTAGAAATTCTTGCCCCATGTTAGAACACCAGATGTAGCCAGAAGTATTCCTGTGTCCTGTCCAGTCCCACAGCTGCTTGATCCCAAGTCAAGTGGATACTTTCGAAGCTCTGAGGTGATGCAAATTGGGATGCCAATTGTAGCTGGAAATTTCTCCAGTCCCATCCGGCCCCATGGTCTGGAAGAATCTGTCCCACCCACAGTCCTGCAGCTGCATATAAAATAATCACTCAGAGGCTTATATTAATTACAAACTGTATGGCTTATGGCTCAGGCTTCTTTCTAGCTAGATCTTTCATCTTAAATTATCCCATTTCTATTAATCTATATGTTACTACATGGTCGTGCCATTACCAGTTGTTTTTTTGTTTTTGTTTTTTTATTTCTTTCTCAGCCCATATATCATTTGTATATAAGAGGGCTACTACCAGGTGGTGGTGCACGCCTTTAATCCTAGCACATGGGAGGCAGAGTCAGGTGGCTCTCTGTGAGTTTGAGGCCAGCCTGGTCTACAGAGTGAGATCCAGGACAGGCACCAAAACTACACAGAGAAACCCTGCCTTGAAAAACACAAAACAAAACAAACAAACAAACAAACAAAATAAAAACAACAAAAAAGAGGGTTTCTGTATTTTTTTTAGTTCATCTTGTATCCAGCCACTTCAATAAAGGTGTTTATCAGCTGTAGGAGTTCCCTTGTAGAATATTTGGAACTTTTTATATATACTATCATATCACCTGCAAATAGCAATATTTTGATGTCTTCTTTTCCAATTTGTATCCCGTTGATCACCTTTAGTTGTCATATTGCTCTAGCTAGAACTTCAAGTACTATATTGAATAGATATGGAAAGAGCAAGGGAATATTCTTAAAAAGAAAAACAAATCCCTCTTAGTATGATAAGGAATGTGTTTTCTCAAAGAATACCATGTTTTCTTGCAATAAAGACAAGTAGTTTGACTCAAAACACTTTCAGTCTATCAAGGGAAAAATAATAGCACTAATGAAAAACAGTGATACAATTTTTAAAAGACATCAATTTGTGAGAACAAAACGGATCACCTGGCACTCTCAAGACTACCATTTGTATAAAGCTACCCAAGGTATTCGGTTACTCTAAGTTAAAACACTTAAAAGACCAGAATACAGATCATAATCCTTTGACAATAAGTCATGCCAAGCTGTCAAGTTGTTAAAGTGACTTTCTAAGATTATGTCAGGTCTTAACTATGTCCTTCTGAAGCACTATCCTAATTAGTCTTATTAAATAAAACCCAGAGCCAGTTATTAGGATGAAAGATGAAAGTTCAGAGAAGCAAACATACAGTTACAGTCACTTCTTACATCTCCAAATTCTCAGACGAAAAAAGGGGGCCTAGATCCTGTCTCCACCTGCCTTGTATTCCTGCCTCCACCTCCTTAGTGTTGGGATTAAAGGTTGGCTGGCTCTGTTTCTCTTTTAGACTAGTTCAAACTCATGTAGTCCAGAGTGTCCTTAACTCCTGATCTTCTTGCCTCTTCCTCCCAAGTGCTGGGATTAAAGGTGTGTGCCACTACTACCTGGCTTCTATGGTTAACTACTGGCTAGCTCTGCCCTTTGATCTCCAGACAAGGTTTATTTGTCAGAACACAAACAATATATCACATCACACCCTTCCTTCCCTTTATACTTTTACTATATTGGACAATGACAGGATCTGACATTGGTCTTAGGTGTCAATGCTGTAGAACTGCATCCAGAATAAACTATTCATTAAGATCCATGGCAGAATCTTAATGGGGATGCCATAAAATAGAAGTTCTCTGGACAAATAAGTGGAAAACGTTAGGCTACATGATGTTAATATCTATACTTTATAATTTATTGTATGTTTTAAAACCTTTAATATAATAACTGAGTATTGTAATTATTCAAGGAGACAAAGTTTGCTGTTTTCCCTGGTTATTATGACTGGAATATATAACAAATATTCTGAAGACCACCATTTGGGAAGCATTGTCCTAAAAACTTACTTTTGCAAAGCCCCAGTAAAAAGGTAAGTATGATTGATATCATAGTAAAAGTAACATGTTAACTTTTAGTATCCACTTTCATATTTGGTGTAAAACACATTCCTGAGTGAACAAAACATCAGACATATGCATTTTATTCAAGGAGCTCACAGTCTGTTGGTAAGATTTTTTTTTAAAAAAAAAAAAAGAAATGAATTTTACAGGCTTATTAAGGTAAGGGTTTACATAATGGTATATGATCATCCTACCTTGAAAAAAGATGGTAGGTGTGGAAATTAAAGGAAATGGCTATGCTTGGAATGTTGGATAAATATCAATATAACTTCATAGTAGATTGGGGGATGGCACTACAGTGTGTGATTTTGTACGTGTATGAATGGTGACTCTGCTCCTGTGAATGAAAATGAGGAAAAGGAGCAGACTGTGGGAAGGCAATGAGTTTAGCCTGTGGGGTTTCTAAAAAGAGCTATTATCAGGATCACTCTATGTGGCTGTTATTTAGTTTCTCCGCTCTGCTGCATTGTAAAATAAAGAAACAGTTCATGTAAAGGATGTCACATTAACGATTCTGTCTAAACCATTTATCCTCTCACTTATTCCTATGGTAGCTTAATTGATTAGCCCAAATAACAGTCATAGCCTATAGCAGTAAGAAATTCATAGACAGCAGCTATTCACAAAACAAGATTCTTTTAAAAGTTGCTATAGGAGATGATCATATTAATGACTTAAGATGATTAACATTGATGAGATTTTTAACAAATGAGTGAAGATATAACACACTGTATGGCCTTTTAATTGCTATTTATGCAGTCAATCAACATTTATGTATGTTCAGTATATTGCCAGTTCAATATTGAGTTCTAAAAAGATGAAGCATTCAGAGTTCATGATGCTGAATTTTTCAGAATTTACACATGAATTGATGTTTCAGACATGAAATGTAAGTGAAACAAATTGTTAGATGTTTTATGCTAGAAAGCCATATTACACACATTTGGGGGAACAATGGTAAAAACTATTCTAGTAGGGTAGGCAAAAAAACTTGATACTTGAACTCATGCACAAAAGAGAAAACATATTTTCTAAGTGGACAAAAGAGTGAGATAAATTCACGAAAAATTTCCCGAAAAAGAACATCATTGTAAAACAGATATTTGAAATATATCTTGAAGGTAGTATAAGGCATTTTAAGGGTTTTAAGCAGAAGTGTCAGGTTTATTATTTTCAAATGTAATTCTAATTTGTGTGGAAGGCAAAAGCAGTTAAAAGCTCCCATAAGGTCTCAAATGGCATAGAGTGGAATAGTATCAGTAGGGATAAGAAAGACATGAGTTCAGCAGATGTCTAAGGTGCATGAATGATAGGACTAGGGTCTAGGGGTTAGAGAGATGACTCAGTGGTTAAGGGCACTCTTCCAAAGGGTCTGAGTACAGTCCAAAGCACACATGTGCTCCATATTTTTTCCCTCCTAGATATTCTGAAAATTTCAGCTGCTTCAGTAGTTCCTTTTTCATTCCTGAACCAAAAAATAATCTTGGGGGCATCCATTTTGCTGCCTTCCTTTCAGATAGCTTCCTATCTACTATTTTCCAATTCTCACCTGTAATGACTAAGAGTCCTTAAATAATTTACTTGCCAGGAAGCTAATGCTGTCCCTATTATTGGATTCTAGCCAGTCTCCCATGTGTCTTTGTTGATTGAATTTCATGTCTCTGATGATAAATGATGTTAAGACTCTAATATTGTTATCTGTCCTGAAATATCTTCTTTGGTGAGATATCTGCTTAGCTTTTCATAAGACTAGTCCTTTCCATTTTGAAAAAAAAATGTACGTACATATAGGTTGCCTATTTCCCAGTGTATGGCCTCAGCCTCACACACCTGTGCATATGGCAGCACTGAATGGATCCAGAAGGTTATTTTTAAAAGGACAAAGAGGTAGTGACTACACCAGTATGTGGCCCAAATCAGTGTCTCACTCACTTCATCAGAGAAGCTTCTTCTTGAAGTCAATGGGAACAAACACAGAGACCCACAACTGGGCAGTGTGCAAAGAGTGAGAGACTTTGAGACACTCAGTCCTAACTGGGATGTCTGCATCAAACTTTTCTCCTTGGGGCTCAGGGATCCATGTAGTAGAGGGGGTGAAGAGATTGTAAGAGCCAGATGGAATGAATGACATCAAGAAAACTGTGTCTTGTAGACACAACAGGACTGATGCAAATATGAAATCACAGAGATTTGGCAGTACGCCCAGGGCCTGCACAGGGTTAAGCCAGATGGGGTTGCAGCTCTGAGAGGAGGAAGTGAATGTGAGGTCCCATCCCTAACCAAGGAGCTATCTCTATGTGACAACCTCTGCTAAAAGAAAAATTGGTTTTCTCTAGTGGAGTTTTACTGGGCATATAAAGCACATTTAAGCGTAGGCCTTATGCCTAACAGTAGAAGGCCATCACAAAATGAACTCAATAGTGTTTTGCAGATATTTGGTCTCATGTTGATTTGTTGGGCACCTTTTGTCTTACTGGTATTTTTGCTTATATATTAATGGTTTTCAATTTTGTGTTTTTATGGGTTTTGGGTGTGTGTTTCTTGTGCCTTTTCATTGTTTATTATTTTATTGTTGTTGTTGTTTTTATTTGCCTATTTTTTTCTAGACAGAGAGAAAGAAGATGTGGCATTGGATGAGCAAGGAGGAGAGGTGGGGGAAGATCTGGGAGGAAATGGGGAAAGAGAAACAGTGATAAGAATATATTATATGAATTTTAATTAAAAATGGTTTAGGTACCATAAAAATAAGGTAAAGAGGATGTAATGTGTTGGGAGAGGTCCGCCAGGAGCAGGAAGGAGAGCAGTTTGGATGTGATCAAGATACATTGTATATGGGGCTGAAGATATGGCTCAGAGGGTAAGAGCAATTATAAGAACAATTACTACTCTTGCAGAGGACCTGGGTTCAGGTCCTAACACCCACATAGTAACTCACAACCACCTGCAACTCCAGCTCTAGGGTAGCCAATGTTATCTTTTGATCTCATGGGTTCCCTCCTACATATGGTGAATATACATATACTCAGTCACACCACACACACACACACAATAAATAAATAAATAAATATTTTTTAAATTAAAAAAGATACATTTCATATTTGTATGAAAATTTCAAATAATAAGTAAAATTGTTTTTAAAATTTATTTAGTAGTTTTGTTCTTCATAGATATTTGGTTGGTTTGAATCTATCATAAAGTATACTATCATGAAAATACTTATAATCATGTTTGGGTGAACATATAAACATATTCCTACCTTATACATTCACCACTTTGATAAACTAAGTTTTGTAGCTTCTCTGCACTCTTGACAGTGCAGATAATTTGATGAGTGTTTATTTCTTTTGATTTTAATTTCATCTGTATAATGGCCAATGAAGTTGTACATCTTTTGTGTGCTTATTGAATATTTAGATATACTCTATTATGAGGTGACTCTTTGCTTTCTTTCTATTTTATGCTCTTTCTCTTTCTCACTGATCTATACTGGGGTGTCATATATATTATTTATTTATTCCTTGACATTTTCATGTGATCATATACATCCACATTACCTTCTCCCACTCCCACTTCAAAAGCCACTCCCACTTCAAAACCCTTCTTCAAAATATCACCTTTTATTTTCCTTTCTTTTCTTAACCCACTGAGTTTAATTTGGGTTCAGGGTTGCTTGCATAATAATGAGTTGGGGGTTATTTACTGGAGCATGATGACAGGGTACTCAACAATCTGATTACTGGGGTAAGCCAGTTCAGCCACCCTCTCCACTATTGTTAGTAGTCTAAGCTGGGGTTATCCTTGGGTATTCCTGGGAATGTTCTTAGCACCTCTATCATGGTATCTCTTTCATTGCTTTCCTACTTGATCTCTGTTCCAGCTTGACCATCCTTTTCCCTTGTGTTCTCATCCCTCATCTCCTACCCTCAATTGCCTACTCCTCATCCCCAGTTTACTCATGGAGATCTCATCTACTTCCCTTTCCCAGGGTGATCTACGCATTCCTCTTAGGGTCCTCCTTGTTAGCTAGCTTCTCTGGAGTTCTGGGTTTGTTGTCTGATTATCCTTTGCTTTACATCTAGTATCCACTTATGAGTGAGTACATACCATGTTTGTCCTTCTGAGGTCTGGATTACCTCACTCAGCATGGTATTTTCTAGTTCCATCCATTTGCCTGCAAATTTCATGATGTCATTGTTATTTACTGCTAAGTAGTACTTCATTGTGTATATGTACCACATTTTCTTTATCCATTCTTTGGTCAAGGAGCATCTAGGTTGTTTCCAGGTTCTGGCTATTACGAATAATGCTGCTATGAACATAATTGAGGAAGTGTCCTTGTGGTATGGTGAGCATTCCTTGGGTATATGCCCAAGAGTGGTATAGCTGAGTCTTGAGGAAGATTGATTCCCAACTTTCTGAGAAACCACCATACTGACTTCCAATGTAGCTGTACAAGTTTGCACTCCCACCAATAGTGGAGGAGTGTTCCTCCTGCTCTGTATCCTCTCCAACATAAGCTGTCATCAGTGTTTTTGATCTTAGCCATTCTGGCAGGTATAAGATAGTATCTCAGAGTCATTTTGATTTGCAGTTCCCTGATGAGTAAGGATATTTAGCAATTCCTAAAATGTCTTACGGCCATTTGAGATTCTTCTGTTGAATTCTCTGTTTAGCTCTTTAGCCCATTTTTTAATTGGATTGTTCATTATTTTGATGTCTAGTTTCTTGAATTCTTTATATATTTTGGAGATCATTCCTCAGTCACATATAGGGTTGGTGAAGATCTTTTCCCATTTTGTAGGCTTTTGTTTTGTCTTACTGTGTCCTTGCCTTACAGAAGCTCCTCAGTTTTAGGAGGTCCCATTTATTAATTATCGCTCTCAGTATCTGTGCTACTGGTGTTACAATTAGAAAGTAGTCTCCTGTGCCAATGCATTCAAGAGTACTTCCTACTTTCTCTTTTATCAAATTCAGTGTATCTAGATTTATATTGAGGTCTTTGATCCACTTGGGCTTGAGTTTTGTCCATGGCGACAGATATGGATCTGTCTGCAATCTTCTACATATTAACATCTAGTTGTGCCAGCACTGTTTGTTGAAGATACTTTTTTTCCATTGTGTAGATTAACTTCTTTGTCAAAAATCAGGCTTTCATAGGTGTGTGGGTTAATTTCAGGGTCTTTTATTTGATTCTATTGGTCCACATGTCAGTTTTAATGCCAATAACCAGCTGTTTTTTATTACTATAGCTCTATAGCAGACCTTGAGGTCAGGCCTGGATCATGATGCTTCCAGAGGCGACTTTATTGTACAGAACTGTTTAGGTATCCTGTTTTTTTCCATATGAAGTTGAGTATTGTTCTTTCCAGATCTGTGAAGAATTGTGTTGAGATTTTGATAGGGATTGCCTTGAATCTGTAGATTGCTTTTGGTAAGACTGTGCCATTTTTATTATGTTAATCTTACCTATCTATGAGCATGCGAGATCTTTCCATCTTCTTCAATTTCTTTCTTCAGAGACTTAAAGTTCTTGTCAGATAGGTCTTTCACTTGCTTAAATAGACATACCCCAAGATATGTTTATTATCTGTGGCTATTGTAAAGGGTGATGTTCCTCTGATTTATTTCTCAGCCCATTTATCACTTGTATATAAGAGGGCTACTGATTTTTTTAGTTAATTTTGTATCCTGCCACATTACTGAAGGTGTTTATCAGCTGTTGGAGTTCCCTGGTAGAGTTTTTGGGTCACTTATGTATACTATCATATTGTCTGCAAATAGTGAAAGTTTGACTTCTTCCTTTCCAATTTGTATTTCCCTGATCTCCTTTTGTTGTCTTATTGCTCTAGCTAGAACTTCAAGTACTATATTGAATACATATGGGGAGAATGGGCAACTTTGTCTTGTTCCTGACTTTAGTGGAATCACTTTGAGTTTCTCTTCATTTAATTTGATGTTGGCTGTCAGCTTGCTGCAAATTGCCTTTATTATGTTTAGGTATGTTCCTTGTATTCCTGATCTCTCTGAGACCTTTATCATGAGGGTGTGTTGGATTTTGTCAAAGGCTTTTTCAGCATCTAATGAGATGATCATGTGGGTTTTTTCTTTTAGTTTGTTTATATGGTATATTACATTGACAGATTTTCATATGTTGAACCATCCTTGCATCTCTGGGAAGAAGCCTACTTGGTCATGGTGGATAATTTTTTTTATGTGTTCTTGTATTCGGTCCGTCAATATTTCATTGAGTATTTTTGCATCAATGTTCATGAGGGAGATTGGTCTGTAATTCTCTTTCTTTGTTGCATCTTTGTGTCTTTTGGGCATCAGAGCAACTGTAGCCTAATAAAAGGAGTTTGGTAATGTTCCTTCTGTTTCTATTGTATGGAACAATTTGGAGAGTGTTGGTATTAACTCTTCTTTAAAATTCTGGTAGAATTCTGCACTGAAACCATCTGGTCCAGGGCTTTTTTTGTTTGTTTGTTTGTTTTGTTTTGTTTTTTTTTTGATTGAGAGACTTTTAATGACTATTTCTATAGTCATTATTTCCTTAGGGGTTATTGGTCTATTTAAACTGTTTATCTGGTCTTGATTTAACTTTGGTATGTGGTTCCTATCCAGAACATTGTTTATTTCTTTTAGATTTTCCAATTTTGTGGAGTGAAGGTTTTTGAAGTATGATCTGATGATTCTCTGTTTTTCCTCATTGTCTGTTGTTATGTCTCTCTTTTCATTTCTGATTTTGTTAATTTAGATGCTCTCTCTCTCTCTGCCTTTTGTTTAGTTTGGCTAAGGGCTTGTCTATCTTGTTGATATTCTCAAAGAACCAACTCTTTGCTTCATTAATTCTTTGTATTGTTCTCTTTGTTTCTATTTTATTGATTTCAGCTCTCAATTTGATTATTTCCTGGAGTCAATTCCTCCTTGGTGAGTTTGCTTCTTTTTGTTCTAGAGCTTTCAGGTATGCTGTTAAGTTCTAGTGTGAGATTTTTCCAACTTCTTTATATGGGCATTTAGTGCTATGAATTTTCCTCTTAGCACTACTTTAATAGTGTCCTATAACTTTGAGTATGTTGTATAGTTGTTTTCATTGAATTCTAGGAAGTCTTTAATTTCTTTCTTTATTACTTCTTCGACCCATTGGTGATTCAGTAGAGCATTATTCAGTTTCCATGAGATTGTAGGCTTTCTGTAATTTTCGTTGTTGATGAAATCTAACTTTAAGCCATGGTGGTCCAATAGAATACAGGAGATTATTCTATTTTTTTTTGTAACTGTTGAGATTTGCTTTGTGACTGAATATGTAGTCGATTTTAGAGAAGATTCCATGGGGTGCTGAGAAGAAGATATATTCTTTTTTGTTAAGGTGCAATGTTCTGTAGATACCTATTAAGACCATTTGAGTCATAACATCTGTTAGGTCCCTTACTTTACTGTTAAGTTTCAGTTTGGCAGATCTGTCCAGTGGTGAGGTTGGGGTGTTGAAGTCTCCCACTATTAATGTGTGGGTTTTGATGTGTGATTTAAGCTTTAGTAATGTTTCTTTAACATATGAGGGTGTCCTTGTTTTCGTGGCATGAGTGTTCAGAATTGAGACTTCATCTTGGTGCATCTTTCCTTTGATGAAGACGTAATATCCTTCCCAATCTCTTTTGATTGATTTTAATTTGAAGTCTATTTTGTTAGAAGTTAGGATAGCTACACCAGCTTGCTTTTTAAAGTCCATTTGATTGGAAAGTCTTTTCCTAGCCTTTTACTCTGTGGTAGTGTCTGTCTTTGAAGTTGAGGTGTGTTTCATGTATACAGCAGAAGGATGGATCCTGCTTTTGTATCCATTCTGTTAGCCTGTGTCTTCTTATAGGCAAATTGAGTCTATTGATATTAAGGGATATTAATGACCAGTAATTGTTAATTCCTGTTATTTTTTGGTGGTAGTGTGTGTGTGTGTGTGTGTGTGTGTGTGTGTGTGTGTGTGTGTGTTTCTTCTTTGGGATTTACTGCTGTGGGGTTATCTATTGCCTGTGTTTTTGTAGGTATATCTGATTTCCTTAGGTTGGAGTTTTTCTTCTAGTGCTTTCTGTAGGGCTGGATTTGTGGATAGGTATTGTTTAAATCTGGTTTTGTCTTGGAATGTCTTGTTCACTCCATCTATGTTGATTGAAAGTTTTGCTGGGTATATTAGTCTAGGCTGGCATCTGTGGTCTCTTAATGTCTGCATTATATCTGTCCAGGACCTTTTGGCTTTTAGAGTCTCCATTGAGTAGTCAGGTGTTATTCTGATGAATCTGCCATTATATGTCACTTAGCATTTTTCCTTTGCTGCTCTTAATATTCTTTCTTAATTCTGTATGTTTAGTGGTTTAATTATTTTTTTCACGTGGAAATAAGTTTATTATAATAGAGAGACAAAGAGAAAGATAGGGAAATAGGGAGGCAGAAAGAAAGAGGGTGGGGGAAAGAGGCCTCGAGGGTACACATGTGGTAATGGAGTGGAGAAGGGCAGTTCTCTTTTTTTAAATGGGGCCTTTACATCAAGATGCTAGGAGGATCCCCAAGGGGTGAGTTTCCAAGGGGCAGGTCAAAAGACTAACACTGATTATATAAAAAAAAAAAGGTGAGTTATGGATAGCAAGTCAGGAAACGAGGGCGCTGAATTCTCAAGGCTGCTTCATGCTGACAAGGGGTGAAGTGGGGAGGGGGAAGCCAGGAGTCACACATGGCGGGAGCCTTAGGTGTCTGTTCCTTGATGGAGCTGAGAAGGCAGGTTGCTGCAGTGATGTTCCAGGAGCTTGGGGGAATCGCATGCCAACTCAGGAGTACAGAAGCCATGGCATCTGCTGTTTCTCTGGAGGTCAGGAGGGAAGAATGAATCTGCAAACTATGCTCAAAAGATGGATGGGGTCAAAATGGACTCTGGAGATGGTTAGTTTTCATCAGGCCAGATTTCTTGCTACAGTAGCAGAACTTTCCCCAGGAACCTGTAAGTATCTGTAAGACAGCTAGAAGCTTCATCCCTACTGGATGGCCTTCATGGCACTAAATGGTTCTGTTCTGGAAGAGATAAGTTCCACCCAGAAAGACAGTCATGGTATGTACTCACTCATAAGTGGATTCTAGATATAAAATAAAGAACAATCAGACCACAACCCATAGAACCATGGAGGCTATATATATAGCATGGAGGTCTCTAGGACGACTGTGGCTTATAATAAATTTCAGTTTTACTCAATTATTAAAAAAAATAGCCAAATGAATGGAAACACATGAACTATGAACCAAAGGCTGAGGGGCCCCCAGCTGGATCAGGCCCTCTGAATAGCTGTGACAGTTGATTGGCTTGATCAGTTTGGGAGGCAACTAGGCAGTGGGACCAAGTCCTGTGCTCATTGCATGAGTTGGCTGTTTGAAACCTGGAGCTTATGCAGGGACATTTGGCTCAGTCTTGGAGGAAGGGACTGGACCTGCCTGGACTGAGTCTACCAGGTTGATCACAGTCCTCGGGGGAGGATTTGCCCTGGAGGAAGTGGGAATGGGGGTGGGCTGGAGGTAAAGGGAGGGTGTGGGAGGGGGAGAATAGGGGAACCCGTGGCTGATATGTAGAACTGAATGGTATTGTAAAATAAAATAAATAAAATTTAAATAAATAAATAAATAAAGAGATAAGTTTCAACCTGCAAAGTTGCCTTTGAGTTGTGCAGCAAGCTACAGAGTTCCAGCTTTTTCGAGATGTCATCCATGCCGAGTGGGCTGTAATGATGCAACTGTCTTGGAGTCATTTCTGCTTCTATAAGTGACCCTCACTTGGACTTGGTAGTATTCTTACTTTGGTCTGTCATGGGCTCTGTATCATCTTTTATTCTTTTCTTTGCTTCATACTGCAGCTATAGCAAGCAGAATGACTCTGTGGCTTTAAGCGTAGCCAAGTGAGTGGCTGGCCCCTGAAGTCTTCCTCCTTCTCTGACTACTTCTTCCTAGTGGTTTGATTGTTATGTGACCAGGTTACTTTTGGGGGGATTCTAGTCTATTTGGTGTTATCTTCAATGGTATTTCTTTCTTTAAGTTGGGAAAGTTTACTTCTGTGATTTTTTAAAATAATTTTCTGTGCCTTTGAGTTGGTATTCTTATCCTTTGTCTATCCCTATTATTCTTAGGTTAGGCCTTTTCACGGTGTCCCAGATTTCCTGAACATATTGTGTTATGACTTTTTTGGCTCTGTTGTTTTCTTTGACTGACAAATCTATTTCCTCTATTGTATACTCTACACCAGAGATTCTCTCTTCTCTCTCTCATATTCTGTTGGTTATGCTTGTATCTGTAGTTCATATTCTTTTACTCAGATTTTCTATTTTCAGCATTCCCTCAGTTTGTGTCTTCTTGATTGTTTCTATTTCAATTTCCAGGTCTTGAACTGTTTTTTTCACCTGTTTAATTGCTTTTTCTTGGTTTTCTTGGCTTTCCTTAAGGAATTTATTGATTTTTTTCCTATTTTTTGTTTGTCTTTTTCTCAAAAATTTTAAGGGAATTTTTCATTTCCTCTTTTAAAAGCCTCTATCATTTTATAAATTTATTTGTTTATTTATTTATTTATTTATTTTGTTTTCAAGACAGGGTTTCTCTGTGTGGCTTTGAAGCCTGTACTGGAACTTACTGTGTAGACCATGCCGGCCTTGAACTCACAGAGATCCACCTGCCTCTGCCTCCTGAGTGCTAGGATTAAACGTGTGCACCATCATAGTCAAGCCATAAAGTTATTTTTAAGGTCACTTTCTCCTGCTTCTTCTATGTTGTGATGTTCAGGTCTTGCTGTTGTAGAACCACTAGGTTCTGGTGATGCCCTATTTCACTTTATGTTGCTGTATGCATTTTTGCAGTGGTGTCTTCTTATCTCTTCCTCCAATAGGTGGAAGAGGTGCCTGTGTCTGAGTGAGCTTCTCTTGGTCCAATCTATGCTTGCTGTGCCTGTCTCAGGGGGCCAATCTGGGTTCAATTTTAGCTCTTGGTCTAATTTCAACTGGCGGATTCTGGTTCTCAGAGAGCTTCTCTTGGTCCAATCCAAGCTGGCTGATTCTGTGTCTCAGGGAGCTGCTCTTGGTCTTATCAGGGCTCCTGGTCCAATGAGAACTGGCAGATTCCATGTCTCAGAAAGCCACTGGGTTCAAAGGGTGATGGGTATGTTTGGGGTAAGTCATGGGTCTTATAGGTTTCAGGGTTTTTGTTGGGGAGGCTGCACACAGGAGTCTTCTCTGCTGGCTGGCAACTGGGGCAGAGATGGGTAGGGGTTCCTAGGGACTGGTTGTGTCCCAGGGCCTCAGTCCTAGAGGTGGGACTCTGGGTGGGAGAAGAGTCACTAACCCTTGGTCCAATGAGAGCTGGCAGATTCCAAGTCTCAGGAAGCCCCTGGGATCTCAGGAGGATGGGTATGTTTAGGGTAGAGCATGGGTCTTGTAGACTGCAGGGTCTAATGGGGGGGGTTGGTGGGGGAGCCTGCCTGTGGGAGACTTCCCTGCTGGCCAGCAACTGGGGCAGTGATGAGTGAGGATTCCTGGGAACTGGTTGCTTCCCAGGGCCTAGGTCCTAGGGGCAGGACTCTGGGGTCTCTGACTGTTAAGCCTCCTCTTCGGACTTATTTCCTCCTGTTGGGTTTCCATATGCAACTTTGATATGATAGTTTTTGCTTCAACTTATTATATTTTATTTTGTCATATTTGGTTGTTACCTCTTAGGAACCTATTATTTTCTAATGAGATGCAGAAATGGAGTGCACCTAGATGTGAAGAGAGGTGGGGAGGACCTGGGAGGAGTAGAGAGAGGGAAAATTATAATTAGGATATATTGTATGAGAAAAGATTCTGTTATCAATAAAAGGAAATAATTAAAAAATGTCTTTGTCAACCACAAGGTCATGATGAATTCTATATTTTCTTCTGAAAGCTGTATTGTTTGCTCTTTTATATAACATGAGAAATTGGTCAGTATTTAGGCCTAACAGATGGTCAATAGACAGATCATCATGTAATGAAATGACTGTTTTCTACTCTATACTGCAGTATCACTGTTGTCATAATAAAATGTCTTTATATGCATGAGTCTATTTCTAGACTAGTTTTTCACTTCCATTGGAGCATTAGTCAATCTTGGCAAACTATCTTAATTATTGTGTCTTCATAAGAGCCCTTGACATATGGTAGTGTATCTCTTTTAGCTGTTCCAAATACATTTTTGCTAAAAAATGTAATTCTGTATATTCTATACTTCTCAAGCCATAGCTTAGTATCTGACAGAGTAGCTTGTAAGTAAATATTTTTTCCTTGTTTTTACTAACTCAACTTTTGTGTTAAGTAATTTATACATGCTTTTTATTACATTGCTACCTGCATATTCCCTAGACTGTAGTAATCAACCTTCTATATTTCCATTTCAACAAAATACAGTTTCTAACATCACCATTTGTGGCAGACAACATTAGTGCCCCAACTAGATCTCTTCAGATAATTTTTGTTCCTCTTTTGACCTTGGTGTGATTTTTTTGTTCTAGCAGTGGGTGTTTGAATATTTTGGTGGGTTATAATTATACTTAACAGAATTTATTTTAATGGGATATTATTCTTATTATATTATCAGAATTTTTCTCATAGGCATAAAGAGGCAGACAAAGCTGAGAAATCATGTCCCTCTTGTACCTTAGGTAATCACTAGTGAATGAAGAAATAACAAAGTCTTAATAGTTCATTTTTTTTTGGTGTTACGAATTGAACTCAAGTTCTTGTGCATACTAGGCAATAGTTCCATTAATGAACTACATTCACATCAGGGTGAGTAGCAGTACAAATTCATAGTCCTTGAAAAGGGGTATGTTAATTGTACAAAGTAATATGTTTCATTTTAACATTTCTATAAAACCATATAATATACTTTGGTCACATTGACACTCTATATGACTCACTCCCCTCCCCATTTATGCCCTCTTTTGCACAGCTGTAGTAGTTCCCCTTTTATTTTCATGTCCTTCTTATTTTAGATTGTACAGATGAGGATAAGTGCATGATGTTTGTCTTTGTGAGACTAACTTATTTCACATGATGACATAAATCCAGGTCCATCTATATCCCCATAATTGTTATAATTTCATTCTTACTTCCTATTAAATACAACTCCAGTGTACAGACATATTCATATATACACCACTTTTTCTTTATCTTAGTCTGATATTACAATGTAGATATTATGGTATTAATAGAATCTCTATTGCATGCTGGTATTGATTTTTTGTTTATACCAGCAGTGTTATACCATATCATATGGAAGCTTTATTTTTAGTTTGAGGAAACATTGTACCAGTTTCTAGAGTGACTGGTGTAATTTACGTTCCCACTAGCCATGAATAAGATTCTTTCCCAGCCCCTGAATCTTTGCCAGCATTTGTTTGCTGTGGGATGGTCTGTCAAATGTGTTGCTCTGATTGGTCAATAAATAAAACACTGTTTGGCCAGTAGCCAGGGAGTAAGTATAGGCGGGACTAACAGAGAGGAGAAAAGAGTAAACAGGAAGGTGGAGGGAGATACTGCCAGCCGCCGCCATGACAAGCAGCATGTGAAGATGCCGGAAAGCCACAAGCCACATGGCAAGGTATAGATTTATAGAAATGGATTAATTTAAGATATAAGAACAGTTAGCAAGAAGCCTGCAATGGCCATACAGTTTGTAAGCAATATAAGTCTCTGTGTTTACTTGGTTGGGTCTGAGCGGCTGTGGGACTGGCGGGTGACAGAGATTTGTCCTGACTGTGGGCCAGGCAGGAAAACTCTAGCTACATTTGTTGTTTGCCTTCTTGATGACAGCCATTCTTACTGGAGTTAGATGATCAATCAATAGAGTTTTATTTGTGTTTCCTGGTGGGTTAAAGGACACTGGACATTTCTTCATGTATTTATTGACCATTGGTACTTCTTTATTTGCAAATTATCTTTTCAGTTCCATTTCCCATTGGTTGAGTGAATTGTTCACTGTATAATCATGGTCTTGGTACAGGTCTCCTTTAACTCTCCTACTCTTTAATATAATAGAGTCCAAAAGGACTGAGACAGTCTAGAATTTCTATCTGGTCTCATGCTGGACAACTATGTCAATAGCATAAATTTAATTGACTGTCTAATAAAGAAGTGGCAAAAATTATAGATTAATTAGCTCCAAAGAATATAAAATGTAATTTGGAAGTATTGGTAAAAATTTAAGTATGTCAGCATGTGATCTAAAGTGCATGTTATTGCATCTTAACAACCCTAATGCTAAGAAATTAGCACAGTGCTTGGTAGTTTTCCTAGGATTTTGGAGAATGCATATACTGCCTGTTTTTATGAGGTATTTATAAGCCAACTTTGAAATTTTCCAACTTAGAGAGGGTGTAATTGTTTTTTAGTATTTTATTTGACAGAATAATTAGACATGTTTATGGGTTACAATGTAATGTCTTGATATATGTATGTTTTGTGAATAATCATTCAGAACAATTAGTAATGTCCATTAATCCTTATCAGTTCCTTGTGCCAAAAGCACTCAGCATCTTTTCTTTTAGCTATCTTGAAACAAGCATTATTATTAGCTATAATTACCCTACTGTTCTAACCCACCCTAGAATGGACTCTTCCTTTTTAACTATAAATTTATACCCATTGGACAATCATTTTCAATTCCCTGATTGCCACCTACATTTACCAGCCTCTGGTAGCCACTGTTCTGCTCTATATTTCTTTTTAAAAATTTTTTATTTTATAATTTAATTTAATTTTACATATCAGCCACGGATTCCCCTATCCTCCTTCTTCCTGCCCCCTGTCCTTCCCCCAACTACCCCCCCATATCTGCTCTATATTTCTATGAGATCAATATTTCTTAGATTCCAAATATGAAAGGGTTATGCAGCATTTGTTTTTTCCATGCTTGTTTTTTAAACCTTTGTATAATGCCCTACAAATTTATCCATGTTGTCTCAAATCACAGGATTTTATCATTTATCCAGCTGAATAATCTTTCACAACGTGTATATGCTGTAATTTTAGTTCATTCATGTGTTAATGAACATTTTGATTGATTCCATATCTGTTCTACTGTACCTATTGTTGCAATAAACATGGGAATTCAGATCTGTGTTTGGCATTCTGATTTACTTCCTCTGGATATGTATTCAGGAGTAGGATTGCTGGATTATATGGTATTTCTGCTTTGAATTTTCTGCAGAAAATCCATACTACTGTCAGTAATGACTGTACCAATTTACATTCCCACCAGCAGTGCTTAAGGGTTTTTCCTTCTCTACTTCCTCATCAGAAACTGTTGCTGTATTTTTAAATAACACCCTTCCTAATTGTGATGAGGTGAGAGTAAATAATGATTTTGATTTGCATTTTCTTGATGGTTAATAATATTGATCCTTGCCCTGTGTGTACCTTGGCAATCTGCATGTTTTTCTTATAGAAACAATTAAGGTTATTTGCTCACTTTTTAAATTGATTATTTAGGGGCTGAGCAAAATAGCTCAGCAAGGAAAAATACTTGCTGCCAAGCTGAATGCCTTGAGTTCAGTCCCTGGATGACCTGAGTTCAGACCCCAGAACCCATGTAGTAGAAAGAGAGAACCAGTTCCTCCAAGTTGCCCTCTATCCATACACACATTATCAACACCATGACCACCATGACCACCATGATCATCAGTACCAGCACCACAACACCCCTCACTAAAGAATAAGTAAAATTGGATTATTTGGATTTTTCCTATTAAGTTGTTCAAGCTCCTCACGGGTCTATAAACCAGAAAGGGCACTGAAGACTGCCTTTATACTGTAGGCTATAGTACAAGTATCACTGATGCATGGGGCAGATAATTTGGTAGATTCCATGGCTCTAGAGGTATTTGCAATAGAAACAAATACTTACAGACTCTCTAATGAACTGAATCAGAAATGTTTGGGAGCAAATATATATTGTGTGTAGCAGAGAAGAATATTCCCTTATTAAAGAAACTTCAGGAACTAAGGAGGAATGAGAAAAGGTTGATCAGTAGACAGTCAGTTACAGTTAAGAGTAAGAAATGCTGGTGTGTTGTTGCTTTATCAACAACAGTAATATATGTACATTAAAAAAACCTGGGAGAAAAACTTTAAAATTTTCATCTTGTGTCAGTGAGATGGATTAGTAGATAAAGATGATTGCTGCGAAATCTAAATACTTGAGTTCAATCTCTGGGACCCACATGGTAGAAAAAGAGAACCAATCCTCTCAAGTCATTTTGTACACATGCTCCATGGTACATAGGCACCTCCCCACCAAATAAATAAATAACAATGGATATTTTATCCTGATTTTAACATTGTACAATATATATTGTATGTGTACATATATACAATATGTGTGTTGTATGTATAATACATATATGTTGAGACATTATATGTTACTCATTATTATATAATTGTTTGTATGTAATACTCAATGTATATTATTTTAAATAAAAATAATATAGATTCTTGGATGAGCAGGCTGCAGGTATGAGGAAGAATAAAATATTAGCCATGATTATTCAAAGTAAAAAGTAAAACATAAACTTTGTTCATATGGGAAAAATGTTCTTTTATACCATGAACTTATCGTAGTATTCTTAAGTTTTCTCATAATCACCCACTTGTAAATTTTGAGAGTGTGGTCTAGTGTGACGTGCTTGATTTGAAGACCTTTTGTAGACAGTGACCTGAAAAAAATGCAAATGCATGTTTAATGAAATGTTCAATGGTGATTTTTTCTCATTATATATAAAACGAGTCGAATGAGTATTAAATTTATACAAATGTATTTTTTATGTTTGTCATGTAACATGCAGAGCACAGTCATATCATTGATGATGTGACAATTTGACAATACAAATCTGCAGAAGAAGTCAGTATAATTTAAAGGTTAATCCTTAGTTAGTAATAAACAATGTTATATACATGAGATCATAATATAACCTGACATAAAGATGCAGAAATCATATGACTTTCATTCATATTAAATTATTCTGCATTGATTATGTTCCTTTTTTTAACTTTTGTAGATGAGAAAAACAAAATGGTAATGCTGAAATAGGTTAGCTATAATAAGTGATACAGTTTATAGTAGAATGTTTAGTGCATCTCATTCTTTTTCCTCATTTTCTTCCTCTGAAAACTCTTCTTTCCACTCAATGTATAATATGTGACAATAGTGTGAATGTGATTATAAATTCTGTTATAAAGCTAAATACTGCCTCTTGTAATCAGCCAGTGGTTGAGGAGAATTGCTACAAAATTGTTTCCTGGACACACATGACATAATTGATGTACTTGTGAACTCACTGCACTCATCTGTTGTCATCTGAAAACTTGTAGAAGACTGGGCCCATGAACATTTCATCATGCCAAAGCCATGTGTCCATGAGGCACCACCTTCCTTGAGGGGAGAAGTGTCTCTTTCTTCAGTAGTATAACGGCTGACAAGTTGCCCATGCTCCAATAAATAGCCTGCTTTCCATGCTGTGACATGGAAAACATGAGGACCTGTGTTCAATCCTTAAAAAAACCATTAAAAGAAAAAATTAGGAATAATGACACATGATTGTAGTCTTAGGGGGACAGAGACAGGCAGATCCTTGTGACACACTTTGGCAAACCAATTTAACTTACCTGACAGATTCCTGGCCAGTGAGAAATCCAGTCTCAAAAACAGCAAAACAAAACAAAGTGAACCAGTTTCTTTTGAAACAGAAAAAACAAGTGCACGGTACCTGAGAAATGTCGGACACCCAGAGTAGTCTCTGAGTTCATACACATACACACTCCTCTCCAATTGTTATGTATCCAGTCATACCTTGAGTACATAATTGTACTGCGTCCTCTCTCAGATGTCGGGATTTTAGATATGGGCTGCTACACACAGCATGAAACATTGTTTTAAAAAGATAAATCAATAAACTATTTACTTCAGATCGCTCAGATTTCTTAATGTTGGTAATTAGAGTTACATACTTCTCTCTTAGGACTACTGCCATTGCATCCTACAGGATTTGGTATGTTGTGCAAAACAGTGTTCTTAACTGTACAAAAATATGTGATGGATAAATGTATTTATAAGTAGTTATGGTATGTACATAATTCAGAAGTACACAAAAGCTTCCATTTTACCGATCTAAATAGCTTCAAATCACAAAAGTATGAATATAATTTTTAAAAAAGGGAGAAAAGCAAAAAAAAAAAGTTCCAGATGTGCTATTAGGCTCTGATAGAGACTACTTGTTCAGAGGAATCAGTTTTCTAGGTAATCAGACTTCCTATCGATAACTGGGCTTTGTCAGACTTACCAGGTTATGGTATAGATAAGTCACAGCAGAAGTTCTTACTATGATAAAAGTAGCATAGTTGGAATTATATCTAAGTTTGTCCAGAGGATGTGAATAAGTTTCATGAACTAATGGACCAATTTTCTTGTTCCTATTAAGGCCTCTCTCTTTCAGCTCATGTCAGTGTCTTCATAGGATATTCCACCTGATCAGTTGGTAGAAAAAGAAAAGAAAATGAGTAAAGTCCATGTGTTAATATAATCCAACAAGTCATGACAGTAGTACTACAGTCCCATTCAAAGGTAACTGAATAAGAAGCAAAAGAGTTGGCCAGTCATAAACTTTGAGTGAAAGTATAAGAACTTAAAGCCATACATATGGACGTCCAGTAGAGTGAGTAATAATTTAACTTGTTGGTCAAGGTGTTGAGAAAAGCAGTATTGGAAGGCCAAACAAAAGGTACATGGATTGACATTTTCCACTCATCTATTGTAAGTTGTACAGAGCGAGGATCTGCACACCTCACAGTAATGTTTATGAGAGATTATCGACTGAATAAGCAATCAAAGATAGGTCAGTAGTTCAGCTTGTTCCATAGAGTTCAGTCAGAGTCTGCATTTGTCACATGAGCTTTTGCTGTTCACCTATTAATTGAGTAATCAGGATATCAGAGACAGAGACTATGCACTGGATAAAGGAAGTGGGCTTCCTTGTATCAAGGCTGATTAGCTGCTATCATTTTGCACTTTGAATAAATCTTTCTCATCTTTCCTCACCAGAGATTAGTGCTAAACTTTCAATACGTCCTTGAAAAGACAAACTAGCCACTTGATGGTTAATTATGCCCTGCCTCTGAATGGACAGTGATTTATTATAACTAGAACTTACTTGAATCAAGGATATGGATTTGCAATTTTCTGTCTGTAATGCATCAGCCAACTCTGTAATCTGATTTTTCAAAGAAATTCTGATTGACCAGTGTGAGGTTCTGCATAATACCCCCTTGCATTAATGGGTTCACTTTACTGAAAAAGAGTCATAGTGTTGGGTGCATAGACATGTACAGCATACCACATTTACCAGAAGCTACCACACTAGTAGAGTGTCAGCATGACACTCAAAAAAAAAAAAAAACAGATGAGCAGATAAGGTAATGTGTTGGAGATGCCTATGATTGAGGGTTTTGTTCTTTATGAGGGATTCTACTTATTGAGCCAAATGTTGTTATACGGTAGTTTATCTCTAAAAGATAGAATGTACAGATCTGTGTGGAAATGGTGGAACTAGAAGTGGCTTCAGTCATCATCACTTGAAATCATTCAGCTCTGCCTCTGTAGAGGCTGTGGTTGCTAGAGGGTGATTTCTTCCACTAGGGGACACTGTAAGATTCTTACTAAAAGCTCCAGCTGCCTCTTGGGAAGTTTAGGTGTCTAGTTCTACTGGTACAACAAATAGAAAGAGTGACAATGTTGGCCAATGTAATTGGCTTTGATAATCAAGAGCAAGTAGAATCAATGCTTCCATATTCAATAACACTAGACAGTGATCCTGGGAAGAGGGTACCACAGAACTGAGAGAGCCATTGTCTTTCTACCACATCCAGCTTCACAGAGATCTTCATTTCCTTAGAACTGATTCTACATCCACAGCAATTATCTCAGAATATAACAAGAAGGGATCTAGGTTGGTGTATCCGCCTGGAAGCCACTGAAACAAAGCATTTCCAAGTATGTTCAGGCTGATTGGTTCTATTTCCAGAGGAGGAAATGTGTTCAACAACTGAGGGCTAAAATATGAAAGCAGGAATCCAAATGATAGGAAATAAGGCACAGATAGAATTTGGTCATTTATCTCAAAACCTAAGGGAAGGAATTATTTAGTGGTGGTTCAAAGGATATTTTTGCAGCTTGTGAATATTTGACACTTGTTACCTAGTGGAGGGCCTGGATTTCTAATAATATATGGTGTATTAGTGGGGATTCTGTAGAGGAATAGAAACAACAGAAGGAATAGGTATTAAAATGGGATTTAGTAGAGTTACAGACTGCAGTCCAGCTACTCCAATAATGGCTGTCTCCCAACAGACAGACCAAGAACCTGGTATTTCTTGTCAGCAAAGCTGGATAGCAGCTGGTCTTCTATGTTGGAATCCCAAAGAAGTAGGTTCTAAGACTAGTGAAGGAATTCTTTCGCCAATGATCATCAGGGCAAACACACAAAAAGCAAAAAGCTTCCTTCTTCTGTATCCTTCTATTCAGGCTGTTGCTGGAAGGTGTGGCACAGGGTTGGATGGGTTTTCCCAGCACAAATGATTCAATCAAAAAATTTCTCACAAATGTACCCAGGTGGTTGAGTTTTAGTTAATTCCAGATGTAGTTAAGTTGATAACCAAGACTAGCTCACACAAGGCCTACTTAAAGATCTATTTGGAAATTTGATTTTTTTTATTCCACGGTCCTGTTTCTGTGGCGTCACTTGACACCCAGTGTCTTTCAGTTTTTCTCATATTTATTACAAGTTCCTCATTTGTTGAGTAACTACACTGCAACTAGTTCAAATACAGGTGAGATTATGAGTTGGGGTAATACAAAAAGTTGAGTAAGATAGGATGATGTCCCTTGAAGAACTTTAAATATGGTAGGTTCATTGATCAAGACTTGTGTGAAAGGTGATTTTAAAACAATACTGAACTCAGTGCCATGGTAAGGCAAAGGAAGAAGCCCTTAAGCTTCCTGAAAATTAAGGAAAGTTTCACAAAAGATTATTTTGAGTGAAGGATTGATCAACCAGCTGAAGTGTTTCAGGATAAGAAACAAGGAGAGAACATTCAGGACAGTGGGAACAAAAGTATAAAATACCGGTTGTAGCTGGATGTTTTTGGAAGCCAAGCAAGTTGAAATCCTGGAGATTCTGGAACCATTTCTTCCTAGAGAAAGGTTCTTATCCTACAAGTCATTATTGTCAGAAGACTCAGTATGTTCATTATTTCCCTTGCTTTGGAACTTCATTTGAGGGAACTACAGGAAATGAAGCTCCAAAAACAATACTTGTCCAGTACCAGACACTACTTGCATATTTCTTCTAAGAATCTTTATTAGTATGAAGTTTTTGCATTCTTGTAGGCATCCTGAAGCATTTAAATCAAGCAAAAATAAAAAAGGCAGTATCATTTTTCGAGTTCTTTGATGGCTCAGAAAGCAAGCTACAAAGATATTCAGAATTAATCAGATTAACCAAGAATGTGAGGCAAGAAAAATGATACTAAATGCAAAGGAAAATAACTATATTTCTATGTCATAATGTGTTTGGTATTTAATTTAGTCATAATTAGATATATCAATTTCCTATTCTCCTCGAGCATGTGGTACACAAGCACACACACACACACACACACACACACACACACACAGAGAGAGAGAGAGAGAGAGAGAGAGAGAGAGAGAGAGAGAGAGAGAGAGAGAGAGAGAGAGAGAGTTTCTGGAGAAGAAATGGAAAAGGAAGCACCACAAGAAGCATTTACTCTATTATCCAGGATTTTATAGATGCATATCCAAAATATGAGTCCCAGTAAGAATAAAAAAACCCTCCTTCGTAATTCATCTCATTTTATCCTGGTGATTTTCTTGGACTTTAATCAGATTCTACATTTTAGACATAATACATGAGTTTCTGCCAAAGGTATACTGGTTAGTAATTTGGTTTTCAGTGTGACAATCTTAAGAGATGGTAGGACCTTGAAGAGGTAGAACATAGTTGGAATTATTGGAGACTTTAACTTCAGCAGGTTATAAGGCAGTTGTCACGAGACTGTGAGTTAGTGTTTTTAAGTGCAAGTTGATATAAAAAGAGCAAGGCTACTTATTCCTCATTTTCTCTTTGGCTTCCCTCATGGTGTAATCTCTCTTTCTCATGAACACTTTCACTCTGCTATTTTCCATGATGTTGTGTAGTCACAGGGGAAGCCAACAAAGAGAAAACTGATGCAACTGTATGATACTGGACTATGAGCCTCTCAAACTGTGATCTAAGTAAATCTCTTTGTAAATATATTACACGATCAGTTATTTGTTAAAGTAACAAAATGGACAAGTATACAGATTAGCCTTAGTCATTATTTTCACCATACCAGATGTCATAATTGATTACTACTGTTTACCACCAATTCCTAGACTTGGAGACAAGGTGACTTTGTGCCTCTTTATAACATTGTAGGGAATCTTTAATTTTCAATATCCCAATTTTTGTGACCTTTATTAGTTTACATATCAATATGATGTCTATTTCTTTGTTTCTAAAACAATGATAACAGACCTACCTCAGAAGGTTATTTAGGATTAATTGAAATGTTTTGGGTAAATTACTTAATAGAATTCCTGGTATGTAATGAAAGTGTTAAAAATTATCAATTATTGTCTAATTCACACAGATGTTGTTGCTGGAGGGCTTCTCTCCAGGTTCCCCAAGCCCCGCAGTCCCACAATCCACTTATAAAATAATCACTCAGACGCTTATATCACTTATAAACTGTATGGCCGTGGCAGGCTTCTTGATAACTGTTCTTTTATCTTAAATTAACCCATTTTTATAAATCTATACCTTGCCACATGGCTGGTGGCTTACCAGAGTCTTTACATGCTGCTTCTCCTGGCGATGGCTGCAGCGTCTCCCTCCTTAGCCTTCCGCTTCCCAGAATTCTCCTCTTTCCTTGTCCCACCTACTTCCTGCCTGGCAACCTACTTTTGCCTGGTCACTGGCCATCAGTGTTTTATTTATATAGGGCAATATCCACAGCACTTCCCCTTTTTTTCTTTTTTTTAAAAAGGAAGTTTTTAACTTTTACATGGTAAAATTACATATAACAAAACAATTACCGAGCAAGAATTATAGTTACAATATTAAAGAAGATGTCCTATCTATCTTATATTTGTGAGTTTAAGGTTTTATATCTAACTTATCTTTTATCATAACTGACAAAATTACAACTATCTAGTTTTCAACCACATCAAAGACCTGAGAAGGAACATAATGGTACCTGAGAAATGGTAGATGGATGCAAGCAACTTTCGGGAATCTTGCAAAAGTAGACCAAGACAGCTGGCAGCCTGGACAGTCACCTAATGTTTCTCAGCATTGTTGGTGCATTTAAATTGGCTACAGGCCTAGAGTATCTGACAGACCATTTTTAGAAGCAGGAATTCTGAGAGACCATCTTACCCTGTCTTGGCAGAGTACAGTGGTCGCTTTCCTTGTGTCCCGCTTGTCCAGAAAGGACAGCATTATATTTGTACTGTCAGCCATTAAGGCAAGGGCAATTCTTTGCCCAGTAGGCCATTTTGTGCCAAAAAGACAAACTTCCAAATGGAAATGTCTTAGAAGCCCAACATTCTCTCGGGATCAATTGGTGCAGCCAGGAGCAATTGTGTCTCATGTCAACAGAATTTTAAGTTATTTAAACGCCATATTCTCTAGGTCTATGAAGTGTTTGAAGATTACCTATCTATCTGAAATATATCTATGTATACCTAGAAGTCTTAACTAACATGGCTACAAATATGATTATCATAGATGACTAATTATTAATCTATTTTTAATTATCCATAACAATTTTAAATGAGTTACATAAACATAATACCTCAAACAAGAATAGAAATATATATATATATATATATATATATATATACATTATAACAAAATTAACTTCAAGTTTGTATCAATTAACTAAAATTTATACCAATGTAAAACATTTTAAACATAAACTAAAATTTATACCAATGTAAAACATTTTAAACAAGTTGTTCTTTAAAAGTAGGTTCATTAATCTACCCTTTTATCTTCTCTATATCCTCCTATATATCTATATCATATCCCCTTTTCTTTTTTAGAAAGAGATCTCATTTATAATCAACCTGTTTTAAATAAAAATATTGGTTTTTCTCTGTCCCACACCAGAGGGCTCTTCTGATTTGGGACATGAGAATCTCTTAACCATTTTTTTAAAGAAATATGTCTGGGTTTAGAGGGGGAGTGAGCCAATTCCACCTCTAAAGCCAGCTTGGTATATTTGGGAATTTGGGTGTAGCTTCTCTTACTACTTCCTGCTGGAGGGGGGCGCTGTATCTTATGGGGATGCAAAGGAAATTTTAGGCCTATGGGGTAGTCCGTGAGGCTGTATTGTGTGAACCAGTTGCCTTGAAACCGCTCTGGATGTTAGATCATTTGGGCCATGGTGTCATCGGAGACCTTTCAGGGGGTCTTGGGTGGTGAAACCTGATGTATCTTAATCTGGAACAAATCCACAGCCTCTGGCTTTCTGTGAAAACAAAAGTAGAACCTCTTTTCCAAAGCAACATATCCTTAAATCCAAATTTTGAAGTCAAGGTACCTTTAAAATATACATTTTGGCATAACTCAACAGCTTTTGCAATCAAATGTTTTTCTTCAGTTACGAATATCAAAGAGAACATAATCCAGATTCTCTGTGTGGTAGCCATCTTTACGTGGCTTATTTTTTATATTACCTTGAGCCTATTGCTTTAAACTGTACCATTTTAAGACTGAAACGGCGCTGTGGCTGCTGGCTCCGCCCACTTGAGCTTCCCAACATGGTCGTGGTACGTTTTCCGCCAGCTCTGGGAGTCATCAAGTCTCAGAAATAGTGTGTCTAAGCTTTTATCAAAGCAGAGTGTAGCCCAGAAACCTTTTTTTCTTTTTAAATACTAGTAAAGACTAAATCTACCACACAGCTTAATATGCCGCTGGCAGAAGCCTCATTTCCGCCATACTGCCGGTCAAACGCACACGCCAGGAACCTGCCAGTGTTCAAACCCTCGTTTTACGGCGTCTAGCTGCCCGTATGACACAAGAAGCAGGAACCTGGTTTTGGCTCTGTTTAGAATTGGTTATTAAATATTCTCAGGTTTAAGGTGGAAACTCGAGCCGTTGGGCGCCATTTGTTCACATATCAATATGATGTCTATTTCTTTGTTTCTAAAACAATGATAACAACAGACCTACCTCAGAAGGTTATTTAGGATTAATTGAAATGTTTTGGGTAAATTACTTAATAGAATTCCTGGTATGTAATGAAAGTGCTAAAAATTATCAATTATTGTCTAATTCACACAGATGTACTTCAGTCACTCAATTTATAGAAGACTGAGTTGGGACATGAACCAAGGTCTTATGAGTCAGTTAAATGAATGTATGGATATTTCTAATAGCTCTAGAAGGGAATTCTCGGTTCCTTGTTACTTTATTTACTGGGGTTCAATTCTTGGGGTATCAAGATGAACAAGGCATTATTTCTGCCCAGGCACAGTTCATAGTTACTCACATGGTAGAGAATTGAGACCAGAGAGGTCATTACAGTGGAAAGGAGCAGTGATGTTCTTCTTGATGGAGACAAACTCTAGAGGCAAAATCAGAGGCAATTTGGTTCAAAATGAGATAAAGTAGATAATTTCTACAAAAGATATCATATGAGGTGAATTCTGTTAGCTGAATGAGACTGGCTTTGCAAAGGGGAGAGGTATGGATGTGTTTGTAGTTGGTTGCGAGTTGTAGATTGTATCAGGCTTTTTCTTTTCGGTCACCGACCAGCTCCCAAATCATGACATGGAGACTTCTTATTATGGAGTTATGAGAGCTCAGCCTAGCTTAGGCTCATTTCTGGCTAGCTCTTTTAACTTAAATTAACCTGTTTTTCTTTATCTACCTTTTGCCTCAGGGCTTTGCAATTTTCTTTTCTTCTGTGTCTCACGTCTTTCACTGCTTCTCATGTCTATCTGCCTAGCAGCTGCCTGGCTTCTTTTGCCCTGGTGTGTCCCTCTCTTTCTCTCTCATTCTCCAGATTTCTCCTCCTACTTATTCTCTATGCCTTACAGCCCTGCCTATCTCTCTTTTGCCTAGCTATTGGCCATTCAGTTTTTTATTAGACCCATCAGGTACCTTAGGCAGGCAAGGTGAAACAGCAATGCATCTTTTCATAATTAACAAATGCAGCAAAACAAACCTAACACATCCTTACATCATTAAACAAATGCAACAGAAACAAATGTAACATATCTTCACATAGTTAAAGTAATATTCCACAGCGTAAACAAATATAACATATATTTACATAGTTAAATATTCCACAACTGTATATAGTTGTAAATAGGTGAAGACCAAGAACTTGAGCAAGTAAGATCCTAATTTGGAGAGTATATTATAAGTTGGAATGTGGGGGATGTAGTAAGAGATGAAGCTAGAATATTAGGGATCAGGACATAAGACTAGAGGCTATGTAATTTCCCCCTGAATAATGTGGAAATTTGATTGGTTTCAAATGTAACAATGAGATAGTTGGGTTGTACTAATTAAAAAATTATATATTGTATGTGAGTGTGTATATGTGCATGCACATAATAAGACATGCATCTGAAGATGTGAGGAAAACTTGATGGAGTTTATCCTTTCCTTCCACTTTTTTGTGGATTCTAAAGATTAACCTCAGGTATGGGAAGTTTCTTTACTTACTGAGCCATCTTGACAGCCCTGGAAATGATACTTAGTAAGGGTTACTATTGCTGTGATGAAATACCATGACTAAAGCTACTTGTGGAGGAAAGGAATTATTTGGCTTACACTTCCACATCATAGTCATCACTGAAGGAAGTCAGAACAGTAACATAGGGAGGGCTGGAACCTGGAGGCAGGAGCTGATACATAGTCCATGAAGGGGTGCTGCTCACTGGCTTGCTCATCATGGCTTTCTCTTTTATAGAACTCAGAACTACAAGCCCAGGGGTAGTACCATCCACATTGAGTTGGGTCCCCATCAATCCCTGATTTTAAAAAATGCCCTACAGCCAGATACCATGGAGGCATTATCTCTATTAGGGTTCCCTCCTTTCACATAACTCTAATGTGTCAACTGCCCATAAAACTAGTCAGCACAATATTTTAAAAATTCTTGGATGGGCACATAGACAAGATATTACACCAGTAGTCCATGCTAGAGATGTTATTGGCTCATACGATAGTATAATAGTGAGTACATGCCTAATAGAAAATAGCATGAGGAGATAGAATGGACATAGAAGGGCAGAACTTATTGATGGATTTGATCCAAAGGGTGAATTAAAGAGAAAGAGAGAAATCTAGGTTTCTTTAAAGATTTGGACCTAAGGCAAATGACTGGCATCCAATAAGATTGGGAACACTGAAGAACATTTTTCCACTTTCTCATTTTGGGTGTGAGAAAAGCCAGTCCTTCAGAGGGTAAGTAGTACACTGTAAATTGCACAGGAATTAGGCACAAATTGGGGACTAGAGTGCATTTTCTCCAATACTTTTTTCCACTGCATCAAAAAGTTCCTCAGCTCAGCAGTCTTTGTCCACTGGTAAGAGACAAATGAGTCAAATTACCATCAGAAGCCCAATATCAAAGCAGGGAGGGTAGGTGCCTGGATCATAAATCTCCAATTTTGTTAACATGACTCACATTAAAGAGAATTTATTCACTGGGCATTGATTTTTTTTCTTTTAGCATTGGACTTACAATGAGTAATTTCATATAAAGCAAATACTCCTCTTGCTATTTAATGAGAGAAGAATCACAGCCTAGTCAGGAGGAGATGCGGTTCCCAATCATGATGAAAGGCCTGGCTGATGAAGGAGAGAGTTTGTTTGCATACTCTAAGAAGTCCTAGTTTTCAGCAGCTCCTAGGATAAAGAAAAAATGTTAATCAATGTATGCCTCTCTTCTAAGAGCCCATTGTGTTCTGGACACTGTTCTAGGCACTAAGGATATGTTACTGATCAAAAAGAGACATAACTAAATTAACTCAGCATATGGTTTAGCAGAGGAGAAAGACAATAGTAAATGCAATATGTGAGTAAAATATGTAGTTTATTTGATAGAGAACAATTCTAGGGAAAAATAGAAAGCAGCTGTTATAGGATGGATTGTATCCGTCGATCATTTATATATTGAAGCCCTAACTTTCATTTTCTCAGCATGTGACTATATTTGGAAATGAGAAACTAAAAGGATTCATTAATTTAAAATGGGGTCATTGGGATGACCATTAATCCAATATGACTTCTGTCCTTATAAGGAAATTTTAGCACGAATATGCACAAAAAAGACTATGTGAAAGCATAGATGATAGCTACTGATGCGTTACAAGAAAATAACTTTGCTTGGTGTCAAATTTCAGCCTTGGGTTCTATGAGAACAGAAATGTGGGAACAGCTCAACTGACTAACAATGGATAACTAGAGAAACAAGATGTGACATATCCATATAATGATAAAGCATTAGTCAGGCACAAAATTCAATGGAGTACATCCCTGCATATTTTAAGAATGCTGCAACATGGATGAACCTTAGAAACAATATTTCAACTGAAAAAAAGGTAGTCATAAAAGTGCATATATCATATGGTTCCATTTATATGGAATGTTTAGGAAAGGAAATTTGTGGAGGCAGAAAGGATAATAGTAACTGTCAGGGACTGAGGAAAGGAAGGACTGAGGAGTGATTGCTTCTAATCTTGAGTTTTCCTTTTGGAGTAATGAGAATGTTTCAGAACTACATGGTGATGATTAGCTCACAAATGCTATATTATTATACTGTATATTAGAGTTTTTCAGAGAAACAGAATTCATAGGAATATACATGTATTTATGCATATATGTATGCCTATATGAATTATTGGAGTTGGCTCAGATAATTATGGAAGTTGAGATGTCTCACAAATTTTCAGTGCTATAATTCAGTTTGGTGTAGGAAGTCTTGGGAACAATAATTGTTGATTTGTGCATGAGAACAAGGCAAGATGATTTCCAAGCTCAAATAAGAACTAAATTCATATATCCCTTGTCTTTTCTTCTTCTGTTCTGGCCCTCTAAATTAAAAATGTTTATTTCTTTACTCAGTCTACCACATTAAATGCTAATAACTTCCAGAAATACTCTCACAGACATAGCCATAAACAGTATTTTAAGCAGCTATCTGATCACTCTTTAGCTCAATCAAGTTATAAGGTTTCAAGTTGACACATAAAATTAACTATTACACACTAGAGTGAATGTGTTCATAAAATTAATTATTACACATTACAGTGAACATGTCTGTAACCCAAAGTAATGTTTGAATGGAAGACTTCATAATATGATACGTATACATGAAAACATGAAATATACAATATAAAGTATATATGTGTATATAATCATTTTGACTGTTCTATTAAGAATATAACGATAAATGAGTGACAAGAATAAAAGCAGGGAAGTCATTTAGAAGCTATTTAAGTAGCATAATTGGAAGAAGATTCTGGTTTAGACTAGAGTGATACTGGTAGTGGTGGTGAGAATTTTTTAAATATTGAAGTTATGCTGAAGCTTGATACAATTTTCATTAACAGATCATGGGTTCAGAAAAAGTCCAGACCAAAGGATACTTCAAGTTTTTTTTTTTTTTTTTACATGATCAAGGGAAAGAATGAAGTTGCTGTCAAATGAAAAAAGAACATACTTGCAAAAAAAATTAGGGCGTATTTTTGTTTTGTTTGTTTTAGGAGACTGTAAGTGTAATTCCTATTAGGTACCCAAGTATACATATTAATCACATAGGTTCATGGGGAGCCCTGAGTTTTGTGGAAAGGCTTGGGAAAGAGATATTGTTTTAGTCACTGTTCTATTGCCGTGAAGAGACACCATGAATACAGCAACTCTTATAAAAGAAAGCATTTAATTGGGACTGGCTTACAGTTTCAGAAGGCTAGTCTGTTATCATCATGTCAGGGAGCATGGTGGCACACAGGCAGACATGGCACTGGAGAAGTTGAGAGTTCTACATCTGGATCCACAGGCAGCAGGAAGAGAGAGACACTGGGCATGTCTTGGGCCCTTGAAAGTTCAAAGCCCACCCCCAGTGACACCTTTCTTCTAACAAGGCCACATCTACTCCAAGGCCACACCTTCTAATCCTTTCTTTCTTTTTTTTTTTTATTTTAAGTAAATTTATTTTACAACATCATTTAGTTCAACATAATAGCCACAGATTCCCCTGTTCTCCTACTCTCGCCCCCCTCCCCCTCTAATCCTTTCATAGAGTATTACTTCCTATTGACCAAGCATTCAAATATATGAGGCCTATGGAGGCCTATGGAGGTCATTATTATTCAAACCACCACAGATACCAATGTAGGTTTTCACCATGTAAATAGAATTTTAAGACATGATACTTAGATTCATCAAGAGATGGTTCTTCTAGTTTATATTGATTATTGAGCCACATTGTAGAAACACAATACTGATAGAGGTAATGTGGTTACTTTAATAATGCCTTATATTTTAGGAAGGTAAGTTTACCATGAGCAGACTTACTTTTGGAAGTAACTTGCTACCCTGGTATGGCACCAGTGTGACGCAGAAGCAATGATCACTTTACTCTAAATATCTCCTAATGTGATTAGGGTGACATTATTCTTCTACTCTAAGCAGTTTCCAGCCTAAAGAGAGAGATAATGTACCTCTCTAGGAATTCTACCCCTGGGGGGTGATGAGAAAGACATGTGACCTATCAGGGCTTTCCTGATGCTTACAACTACCATCAAGTGGTGGGGGCTCAGAAAACATTACTATAACCCAGAGAGATTACAGTCCAGTTAAGAACAAGAAGATACACACATGTTATAGCCCAAAGCTGAATATCAGCTAATGTCCATGTCTGGGAAGAGCAATTAGAGTTCATTAATTGAGTTGCTGGTAACACTGCCATTCTCAAGGCTAATTATCCTTAATTGGAGTTGTCTACTTTGATAATAAGCATTTGGTTCTCTTCCATTCAATTTAACAATGTTCCAGACACCACACTAGACACTTCAGGGAATTCCATAGTTTAAAGAACTCAATATTAAATCATGGAATCAGTCCAGTACATAGATAATTCCAACACTAGGCAGAATATAATGAGCAATGCAAATAATTATATGATTGAGTTAGATCAGCATAAGAAAGGAAGAATAATTCTGTCTTGGTGAGACAAGTTGGATGGAACTTTGTAGAAGTAGTAATAGTTGAGCTGGAACTGAAGAGAATTGTTAAATTTCCACAGGTAGTGGAAAGGCAGTCTAGGCAAAAGAAAGATGCAGGTGCCTAGGAGATTAAAATGCACAATATTCATAATTACTTATCTATGTATATATGCTTATTCATTTCAATTATCTTCTAATTTTGTAAACATTATCTGTACACTTGTGTTCTATGTGCCCTCTAACATGCTCTCATTATGGCAATATAACAAAAGAATTTCCTGTACTCAAGGAGCTTACACTCTAGGTGACTAAGATAGTACAAAAATAAATAAGTAAATAAATATTTTGGTATTAAAATGTTGTTTAAGAAAAATTGTAGGGTGATGTTGAAAAAATTTTCTAGGGGTGATAAGGGATGTTCTTTCTGAAAAAATGTCAAGCAAGCAAACAATGTAGTGAAATAAAAGAGTGGATCAAATATATAGGCAGCAAAAGAACATTTCAGTTGCTGAAAATGGCAAGTGAGAGCACCGTGTGACAAGAGCTCACTTGCTGTGTCCTAACATCACCAAGTTTTGAGTAACAAGAATAACTCAGCTGCCACTTTCCACTACAGGGGGTCACGAGATAGAAGCAGGCTTGAGAGTTATGGAAGAACTGGAATCTTGTTTATAGTGTAAGTTCAAAAGGTTTGTTAGCCACCCACATGTAGGTACATGTAATGGCTACCTTCATTGCTAATTTTACTGGATTTGAAATAAACTAAATTGCATGCCCCCTGTCTGTGGGGGCAGTTTCCAGAGATACTTAACCGAGGAGAGACCTGCACTTACCATGAGACTGAATACAAAGGAGAAAGCCAGTGTAGCTGCCTTATTTCTCTATCTCTGCTTCCTGACTGCTGGCACAATGTGACTAGCTGCCTCATGTTCCTGTCACCCCACCATGAAGGACTGCATCTTCAAAGTATGAGCCAAATTAAACCCTTCCTTAAGTTGCTTTCTTATGTATTTGCCATAGCAAAAAAAAATGAATAAAGTGCTCAAATGGTTGATTGGATACATGTCTGTGTAGTTTAAGTTAGATGTTTAATGTAGAGATAAGAACTGAGGAGTAGATATAATAATTGTGGTATTTAACAATATGATGTGAAACTGGATGAGATTACAAGATAGCAAAACGCTTCAAAGATAATATCTAAGGTGCTTCAATGTTAAATATTTAGATTAATCAGAAGGGAAAAACAAAAGTGACTAGTAACAAATGATTACTGAAGAATTTCCTTCAAACTAATGCAAATCATAATGAAATACTGAGTTAGTTATAGTATGGACATAGAGACACAGAGGTGATTTCAGAGTTTAGCAAGGTGTCATGAGAATAAAATCCTCAGGCATGGGCTTTTGAAGCTTGGCAGGAAGAGAAAGGACATAAGAAGCCGTCTAGTCATTATTCTGGTTCAGACAACTAAGCAAGTGATAGCAATTAAGTAGTAAAGGGGTCATAAGCATGGAAGAGCAAACTGGATTGAGTATAGGAATCAGGATATGGTGGGTTTAGTTTGAGGCAATTGAGTTTGAGGTCTTTATAAGGCATATAAGTAGAGATAACACACTGTCAGTTGTAATGACAGATCTATAGAATATTTTTGTTCAAAATGACAATATTTTTGAGACATGTACTTACCACCCAGCTTTAAAATGCATTGTCTATTGATAGGTGAGGGTTGGAGGGGAAAGATATTTAGCATGGAGTAATACAAATTCTGGATCTAATCTGCCACTTATTCACTTATTGACTGTGGGTCTGTTGGATAGCCATGCTAGCTCTCTAAGCTTATTTTTCATTGGTAAATAAGAATATTATTAATCATTTAAGGAGGGATTGTTTTGAGGGATAAAGGAGGTATTGCATTGGAAATATTTAGGAGAAATGAGTGCCTATAACATTTGGTTGAGTGAAAATATGGATAAAAAAATTAGTTTGAGAACTTCTTAGGAGCTCTGGAGAACTCTAAACAGGGCTACTTAAGCAAAATAATGCATGCCTGGGACATGAGTTTGGATGGGAGTAACAATGGCCACGTGGTTCCCTAGAGACCCTTGAAAGTTGACAGAAAGCCTTTAGGAAGGATTTTAGGGAAATTCATCTTGACCCACATGAAACCAGCGAGGCCCACTCTTTACTAGGTCTGTTGTTGAGAGGGGGAACTAAAAATCACAGTATAACATAACAACTATGAAAGAAAGACAGAGCAACAGAGACTGAGACTGACTTAGAGTGACAGAGACTGAAAAATGAGAAGTTAATTTTCATTATCAGAGTACTTGAAAGAGACTAGCATAGAGCTTGATAGTATGTTAGCACTGAGTATACACTGAATGAATGTATGAATGGAACAGGAAGCAGGCTGGGAGGAGAGAAAGACACACACAGAGGGAATGGTATAAGGGTACAAAAGTGGATTTGTAAGTGAAATCAATTCTGCAAACATTATTGATCTCACATGCTTGCTGGGTACCTAGAAAATGAGAAGGTCGAAGTACAGTGCTGAGTCACCAATACCGACAAGCAAGGACATGTTGATAGCTACAGAAAAGGTCTTGGGAAATGGTCACTGATCTCTATTGAGATAGTGTGTGTGTGTGTGTGTGTGTGTGTGTGTGTGTGTGTGTGTGTGTGTGTATCCTCAGAAAGTTTTTATCCTGCTTACTTATGGGATGCTCCAGTTTCTCTATTCCTACTGTACGCCAAATTCTAGGCATCAACAAGCAATCTTAATATCCATTGTTACTAAATAAAACTGAGAAGAAAGTTAACTTGGAAACTCACTGATCACCTAGTCAGAAAAAAATTCAATTCTTATCAAGATCTCAAAATACTTTCTATATACCAATACCAAACATGCTGAGAAAGAGATCATGGACACACTCCCATTCACAATTGCCTCTAACAATACCTATGAATAAACCTAACCAAGGAGGTGTAATACCTATACAATGAATATTTTTAAATCACCAAGGAAAGGTATTAGGGGTGTATCAGAAGATGAAAAGACCTCCCAGGCTCAAGAATTGGTAGAATTAATATGGTGAAAATGATCATCCTACCAAAGTAATTTAAATATTCAATGCAACCCCAACCAAAATCCTAACATTATTCATTACAAAAATAGAAAAAAATCTTCAATTACTATGGAACTACAAAAGAGCCTAAATAGCCAAAGCAATCCTGAGCAAAAAGAACAATGCTGCAAATGATTGCCAGCCCACATTTCAAGACCTATTATGGAGCTATAGTAGTAGAATCAGCACGGTATTGGCACAAACACAGGCATGCAGATCAATGGAACAAAATAGAAGACCTAAACATCAGTGCACGTAACTATAATCATCTGATATTGACAAAAAATATTCCAAAAATATATACACTGTAGAAAAAACAGAATCTTTAACAAATGGTTCTGGGAAAGATGGATGTCCACATGTCGAAAATAAAACTGGACTATTATCTATCATCTTATACAAAAATCAACTCCATATTGAAGAAAGATTTCATTGTGAAACCTGAAACACTGAAACTGCTAGAAGAAAATGCTGGCAGTACCCTACAAAATAAAGGTGAAGGAAAGGACTGTCTGAATAGGACTCCATCTGCTCAGGAACTAGAGCCAATAATTGACAAGTGGGATATCAGAAAACTGAAAGTCTTTTGTGCAGCAAAGGAAACAATCAACTGAGAGTAGGAGAGAATCTTTGCCAACTACATATCTAATAGAGGATTAATATCCAAAATATACAAAGAACCCAAAAACAAACTGTCAAGACCAGAAAGCCATAGGGAATCATATTATTTTATGTTTACTTCAAGTACACACACATATATGGTGACATTGTTCCCCAAAGAGCCATCGATTGTCTAGCAAAACTCCAGTGGCAGAATGCGAAACCTTCTTTTGAGTTGTTAGTCAGGGAACTCTTTAGGAGAAATATAGGCTATTACTTTGCCCTTGATTGTGTCTCTATTGCTGAAGACACCATAAACTTCAGACAGACGACATGGAACCGACTTGAATGTCTCTTCTCTGAAGACTAGCCTGAAAAATACTGGAAGTAGTCTTGTAAGATGTTAAGGAAGAAAAGCAACTGATAGTTCTACTTAGCTGTAATGCCCATGAGTCACAACAATGACCAGAGTGGCAAGATATTCCTAAAGCTCATATATTTGAATACTTGATCCCTAGTTGTTGGAACTGTTTGGGAAGGATTGGGATATATGATCTTTTTGGAGGAGGTACGTCAACCAGAGGCAGGATTTAAAGTTCCAAAAGCCCACACCATTCCAAGTTAGTTTTTTCTCAGCCTCACTTATGGGTAAGGATGTAAACTCTTAACTATGGCTTTAGCAACACGACTACTTGCCATGCTTCCCATAATGATGGCAATAGATATATCTTCAGAAACTATAAGGCCCTTCATAAACCCTTTCTTCTATTGGATGCTGTGCCTATGGTATCTTATCATAGCAATTGAAAAGAAACAAAAACAAGCAGCAAGGAAAATGAAGTTTCAGGAAAATGTATGGAGTTGGAAAATATATTGAGTGAGGTGACTCAAGCCCAGAAAAACAAAAGCCACATAGTCTTACTCCTGTTGGATCCTAGCTTTAAATTTTTAGATTTGGGTGTTTACCTTGGAGTGCCTTTAGGGACTGGGACTCTAGAATGGGGCTCTTTGAAAGGGTGTGAGGCCTTCATGAAGGGGAATGATAGAACACTTGTGATATGAAAGCAGATAAAGGGGGAACACTGGTGGTAGAAAGGTTCAACTGGAGTTGCAGGGGCTAGAAGACAGGGTTAATCAAAATAAAGGATATATGAAAAAGTCTTGTGGAAACCTACTCTATTGTAAGCTGATTAAAATATAATTTAAGGAAAGAGTTTAAAGAGAGACGGACTTCTCCCAGAAAGGACAAGCTATTTAACAAAAATCTCACTGGGTGTAGTAAGACTTGTTATACTGGGAGATCCTAAAGAATACAAGCTCTTGTCATCATTCTTGGTTGCTCACTACACCTCCATTACTCTATTGCTGAAGAACTAGATTAGTCAGTTGCTTGAATTAAGCTAGACACTTCCTTGCTGATGGCTACATTTTTATTAAGAATTTTTTTTATTCCTTTTACATACCAAAGATCCTCCTCTTCCCTCTTCCCACCCCTCCAGCCTCCACCCCAACTCACCCCTCATTCCCTCCTACAAGAAGGTAAGGCCTCCCATGGGGAGTCAGCAGAGCCTGGTACATTTAGTAGAGGCAAATCCAAGCTCCTCCCCCTGCCTCAAGGCTGTGCAAGGTATCCCACAATAGGTAGTGGGCTCCAAAAAGCCTGCTCATGCACTTGGGATAGATTCTGATTCTATTGCCCAATGGTCCCGTAAGCAGATCAAGCTACACAATTGTCTTGCTTATGCAGAGGGCATAGTACAGTACCATGGAGGCTCCACAGCTCTTGGTCTAAAGTTCATGAGTCCCCACCAGTTTGGTTTGGTTGTCTCTGTAGGTTTCCCCATCATGATCTTTGATGCCCTTACTCATAGAATCCCTCTTCTCGCTTTTCAACTGGACTCCTGGAGCTTGCCCTGGTATTTGGCTGTGGATCTCTGCATCTGCTTTCATCAGTTACTGGAGAATGGCTCTGTGGTGATACTTAGGGTATTCACCAATCTGATTAATGGGGTAAGCCATTTCAGGCATGTTCTCCACTATTGCTAGTATTCTAAGATGGGGATTTCAAGGAACTTCCCTAGCACCGGGTTTCTCCCTAGCACCGGGTTTCTCCCTATCCCCATGATGTCTCCCTCTATCATGGTATCTCTTTCATTGCTCTCCCACTCCATATCTGTTCCAGCTCAACCATCCTGTCCCTTTAAGTTCTCTACCCAAACCCCCTATCCTCCATTGCCCACCCCTCATCCTCATACAGATCTCATCTATTTCCCCTTCTCAGGGTGATCCATTCTTCCCTCTTTGGGTCCTCCTTTTTAGCTAGCTTCTCTGGAGCTGTGGGTTGTAGTCTGGTCATCCCTTCCCTCATATCTAGTATCCACCTATGAGCGAGTACATATCATGTTTGTCCTTCTGAGTCTGGATTACCTCACTCAGCATGATATTTTCTAGTTCTATCTATTTGCCTGAACATTTCATGATGTCATTTTTTTTTTTTACTGCTGAGTAGTACTCCATTGTGTATACGTACCACATTTTCTTTATCCATTCTTCGATTGAGGGACATCTAGGTTGTTTCCAGGTTCTAGCTATTATGAATAATGCTGCTACAAACATAGTTGAGCAAGTGTCCTTGTGATATGATTGAACATTCCTTGGGTATATGCCCAAGAGTGTTATAACTGGGTCTTGAGGAAGATTGATTCCTAATTTTCTGAGAAACCGCCATCCTGATTTCCAAAGTGAATGTATAAATTTGCACTCTACCAACAGTAGTGTTTTCCTTGCACCACATCCTCTCCAACATAAGCTGTCTTCAGTGTTTATGATCTTAGATGGCTAGATTATTATAATGTTCAAAAGTGCTACGCTGGCTACTGGAGGTGAAGAAGCAAGCATCAATGGTCTTACTAGACTGTGAGCTACAATACTAAACTGCCAGCCAAGATGTTTCTTAGTAACATGACTGTATGGCAGTAATGAATCACATTCTGATTGGATTTTTATGCTTGTTTCACAGAAAGAACTGGTACTGGTTATTGTAAACTTAGCCCATAGCTGGGAAGGTCATAGGCCCAAGTGGGGAATCTACTATTGTTATTTTGCTAAATGCATATGGTAGCAAAGTACATTCTAAATTTGTTTCTACTCATAGATTATTGCTGCTCTCAGCCATAGGCACAGAACCTTCTGTTTGCATTGGATTATAGTTAGTGCAGAGACTTATAACTAATCAAGGTGCTGAGGAAAAGTTGAGTGCCCAGCTTTAAAGAGAACATCTCTATCACACCTTCCAAGGCTCTGGGAGTTGCAAGTTTTTTAGGCCATGCCTAGAATCAGAGACAATTTTGAATATAGTTCATTTTTATGCAATTTCCAGCTCCCTTTCAAAGCATACAAATCCTCATGTTGTTGTTTTCTTTACTGTGTTTGATTGGCAATTTAGGCCTTCTATTTGGGAAATAAAATTTAGAAGGAGGTCACTGTGGAGTTGGAGATAATAGAAAGAAAAGAACAAAAAAGGGCCTGTGAGACGGCTCAGCAGGGGAACCACATGGTGGAGGGAAAGAACTACAAATTATCCTCTGGCCTCGATAAGCACCCTTCCCCCTCCACAAAAAAGAAATGTTAAAAATAAGTACAAAAAATCAGCTGACCAAATTGGCCAATTTGACTGGTATCATTTGAATAGTCAAGTCAACTGATTAGAAGTTACATTTGATTATTTGGCATCACGGGGTTCTTAGGACACAGCATTTTGCTTTTCAGTTAGTCATTGTAATGTGTTAGTCATGGACAATGAATAATAAACAAAAAGCTTAGAACTAAATCACACTCAAGGTAGTTTATAATGAGTTGCTTAATGACAAAATGAAGCCAGTTGTAGTGGCTAGGTATGGGCACAGCTGAAGACCTTGGCTTTCAGATTGTTTTTGAGTGGTGTGATTGACATAATTGCATTTGAATTGTACTCTTCTTGAAGCCAGCATGACAAATGGAAACAACTAGGTTTATAAAACACACACATATCAAATCATTCCATTGTTAAGATTTATTCTCTTAGGGGTATTTTCAAAAAAACCTTGATTTGTAAAATCAATGTTTAAGGTGCATTTCCAGAGCAGGACATGCCTTTTGCATGAAGAAAGTGGAAATCATCATTCAGGAACTACTCTCAGTGATCTATGTTCCATTATTGTTCTAGAGATCAGCATCCACCTTCCAAAGACACCAAACCTGTAGTCAAACTCTAGGGCAGCTGAAGCCTCACTTGTTACTTTGTGAGGGGAATCTAAGGAAGAAGGACAGATAACTGAAATGCTGCTACTTTGTTTGGAACACTATGGTGTCAGGATTCTTAGAATAGCTTCTAGTATTTCCAGAGGGAGAAGAGACATTTGTAGGGGATACTTAATGCTTTGTGGTTTTATAATCATTTTTATATTTAAACAACAAATGTTATCTGAAATCATGGAGCAGAGCTGAGTTGAGACCAAATGTCCATGTTGATGGATTAGAAAAACGTTGGTAGGTAGAAGACAGGACATTCTCCCCTGAGAACACTGATATAATCACCTCCCAAGAGACAGTTCTAAAAATGGAAGTGTGGGAGGTGGGAAACACACATCTGAAGCCATCAAGGAAAGAAAAAAATGACTACTTTGTAAACCTAGTACAATTTCAAGGAAGGCATAGTTTCCCTATGTTAGTTTCTGCAAACTTTATGCCAGTCTAGACTGGATTAGATTTGAGGAACTAGAGCTTGACCTGAATGTGGAATGTAGCATGTAGAAGAGATATCTCTGCATTGAAAAATGAAAGCCTGAAGCTTTGCTATGTTCCAGGCTCTAAACTTTGCATCGCACCCTTCATCTCTTGAAGTGGATTGAATCAACTGCAGACGGTTGACCTCGAGTATAGCTGTTAAGTTCTTATTTCTTTCACACAAGTAAATGTTACTGCCTGCATTTATCTCAGGTTCTCAAGAACAAACAATATTCAGAAGCTAATCTCTTCAGATTCTCTGGACCACTTGAGACTAGCTTCGGAAAGAGGAGTTAGAACATGGTGAGATTCTCAGAAGAAAATGAAGGGAGTCTTTGGGTGCAGCCAAATAAAAGTTAAAATCTCCCATGTTTTGACTGGTTATAGAAGATGGCCGGTTTAAGCTCTGTTTCCCCCTTGTCCAGCCCTGATACAAGGGTGTGTGCCTTGTCTTTTTGTAATTTGTTATGCTGTGTTGAGTTGACATCCCTGACAGGCCTGCTCTTTTCTGAAGGGAAATGGAAGAGGAGTGGATCTGGGGAAGAAAAGAGGTGTGTATGTGGGGGGGGGTAGCTAGGTGGAGTGAAGGGAGGGGTAACTGTGGTTGGAATATATTATGTGAGAGAAGAATAACTTTTTTTAAAATCAACCATGTTTGATCCTTGCTCTTAAACCCTCTGCAGTCCATATAAATACTCAAACCTTTGGATATCGTTAACATAGAGCTGTGGTGCATATCAACAAAGCTGTATTCACTTCTAGTTAGTTAATTTTAGGAGTTACACAGATTAAGTTCAAACTTCCTGAGAAACAATGATGTTTTAACTTTGCTTAACTGACATATAATTATATTTATTTTTGGTGGTGCAGTGTGACATTTTGATCCATATATACAGTGTGTAATGACAAAAATAACAATGATGATCATTTCTATCTCAATAATTTGTTTGTTTGAACAAACATTCAAGGTATCTTTTGTTGCTTCCCATCGCCCATTAATCTGGGTTATCCAATACCTCCTAAATGGTCTACCAAAGTGTTGCCTTTATTTCTACTCCATTCTGCAAATATGTAATCTCTCTATAGTGCCTATTTTATCCTATCACTTTCATGCTCAAGATCCACAAATGATTTCCCATTTTCATTTTTGCTATACCTTTAAAAAGTCAATTCTATTTTATTTGCAGTAAAACTGATCCATGATTATTTCCAAGTGTTTAGAGGAGATGGGTATGATATAGATGTCCAATTTAGGGCTTAGCACTATATAGTCTCTTATTCTCTGTACTTTAGCAAATTGTAGGTCTCTGTTAATCATCATGTATTTCAAGAAGGAAATTCCCTGTTGATGGTTGAAAGACATACTAATCTATGGGTATAGAAATAAATTATTAGGAGTCATTTTAATATTGTACCATTTAGCAGACTAGTAATAGTAGGATTTCCCCCAGAGTCTGTGACCTATCCAATCACAAGTTCTTGGTCCCAATAACAGTGCCAAAAATGGATTACATAATATGGAATGAGTCTTAAATCCAATCAGAAAATATTTGGTTAGTCCAATAACATTCATGCCAGTACTGCATCAGTAGGCATATCTTGCTAGGACAGTTGTTATTGTAGCTCACAGGGTAAGCTGGGTAAGACTGATGATTACATTTATCCTCTGGTAGAACCTTCTAGCATGATGAAAGATAGGGGGATGAAATTTTCAGGTCAAAGCTGGCTTGGCTTTAGAAGGAGAGGACATGAAATTGGGTAGGTAGGGAGATAGGGATAGATCTGGGAGGATTTTTCAGGGGGGTAAATATGATAAAATATGATATACTGTATGAAATTTTCAAAAAATTGATAATATATTTTTAAAAATAACAAAATAAATAGAAAATTATTTTAATTTAAAAATGGAAATAAATATTATAAAATATGTGAAAAACATTTAAAAATGCTTAGAGCGAAATTTACAGAATAGCCTCATACTAGGAAAGTAGAAAGCTTTCAAATCAGCTATCTGAACTTCTAGCTTGAGAAAGGAGAGAAATAGAGCTAAATAAAATTCCAAAGCCAAAAGAGATTTAAAAAATGCACAGAACACAGATCCATAGCAGAGAAAAAATGATAAAAATCAATAAAAACAAGTCCTGGTTCTGGGATCAGAACAATAGCATTTATAAAACCCAAGCCTGAGAGCTTGTTTGGAGGTTCTAGCAGGGGAGCGCAGCTACTCCTATACTCTTGACCGAAGACCGGTCCTCATCTATTCTGGGAAGGTCGTCCTCTTCTGAGCGCGCAGCTTTGGGAGGGACACACATGGAGCGGTGAAGGAGGAAGGGGACACCCGCCTAGCCAGCCAGATCAGCGGAATCAACCCTGGCGATCAATGGGGTGACAGATGTCGCAGCCAGATCGCCCCAGAAAAGGAAGAAACAAAGAGCTAAAGAGGCCCACAGAAATCCACCAAGATACCCCCACAAAAGACTGCTGGCAATGGTCAAGAGACAGCCGGGACTGACCTACTCTGGTGATGGGATGGGCAAACACCCTAATAGTTGTGCTATAAACCCCATCCAAGGACTGAGGAATCTGGATGAAGACATCCACAGCTAAGCCCCGGGTGGAGCGCTGGGAGTCTAATTAGTGAGAAAGAGGAGGGTTTATATGAGCGAGAATTGTTGAAACCAAGGTTGGATAAAGCACAGGGACAAATAACCAAATGAATGGAAACACATGAACTATGAACCAAAGGCTGAGGGGCCCCCAACTGGATCAGGCCCTCTGAATAGGTGAGACAATTGATTGGCTTGATCTGTTTGGGAGGCATCTAGGCAGTGGTACCAGGTCCTGGGCTCATTGCATGAGTTAGCTGTTTGAAACCTGGGACTTATGCAGGGACGCTTGGCTCAATCTGGGAGGAGGGGACTGGACCTGCCTGGACTGAGTCTATCAGGTCGATCCCAGTCCCCCAGGGAGACCTTGATCTGGAGGAGGTGGGAATGGGGGGGTAGGCTGGGGGGAAGGGGAGGGGGCAGGAAGGGAGAGAACAAGGGAATCTGTGGCTGTTATGTAGAACTGAATAGTATTGTAAAATAAAATAAAATGAAATAAAATAAAATAAAAAAGATACTTGAAAAAAAAACCCAAGCCTGGCCAGGAGGTGGTGGCAGACATCTTTAATCCCAGTACTTGGGAGGCAGAGGCAGGCAGATCTCTATGAGTTTGAGGCCAGCCTGGTCTACAAAGTGAGTTCCAGGACAGCCAGGGCACAGAGAAACCCTGTCTCAAAAAACCAAAACCCCAAACAACAACAACAACAACAACAAAAAACCTCAAGCCTAGGTTTTGGTTCAAGAAGAAAGAAAGAAGACAACAATTAGTAACGTTAGGATGGAAAGAAGGGCATTAGTACTAAGTGTAGAGAATTTTGAAAGATAATGAGGAATTATTTTCAATAATTCATGCCAACAAACTTGATCATTTACAGTAAATAGACAAATTATGAAAAGACCTTATCATGGATAATCTGTAAAATCTATCAATCAACCAACAACCTAAATAGTTCTACATCTACTACAGAAACTAAATTTATACCTTGAATCACTCAAGTGAATAGAAATAACAAAACTATCAGTCACAAATTCTCCTGTACAAGTTTTTCCAAGCATAATTTTAGAAAAAAATAACATAAAATAGTAACAGATTTTCCAAGAAATACAACTGGAAGAAGCAGTGAAAGACACATTCACTGATATTCCAAAATTATTCTGATATCAAAACTCAAAAAAGGCATCACAGCTTATTAAATATACATTTCTCACAAATATAGCTGCAGAACACTTTAGCAAAATATTAACAAACTGAATCCAGCAATACAGAGGAAATAGCACATGGTTGTGATAGGCAAAATAATAGTCCTAAATAGCTTTCCATGTCCAAAGTGAGTAATATAATAATAATTATTATTACAATTATATACATACATGCATATATATACACATATATGTTCAATATACTGAGTGACAGATTTTTTAAGAGTAAATTACTCTTTCACATACAATTTACAGCCCATATTTAGTTGGTTTTCAATACAGAAAGATGACTTTGGCTTATTCAGTGGGCTTAAATAAAACTACAAGATCTTTAAAAGAAGGAGGCAGAAGGACATTCAGTGTCAGAAGGACATGGCAGGAGCATTTCACATCCAGCCATTGTCAACTCTGAAGCTAGAAAGGAGTAATGCACCTAGAAATGAATATAAAAATCTGCTTAGAGTTAAGGAAAGGTAAGAAAATGAAATCTCTCCTACAGTTTTCAAAGAGGAATATAATCCTACCATCACCTTGATTTTGGCCCAGAGAGACCCAAGTTAGACTTCTAATTGACAGTTATTAGATAATAAGGTTGGATTGTTTTCATTCACTAAATTTGATCATGTGAGGATCTATTTCTAGCTTTTGAGGAACCCCCACACTGATTTCCATAGTGACAGCTCCAGTTTGCACACCCACCAGCCCTTAATCAGTGTTTCTCTGTCCTGGCATCTACAACCAGTACTTGTTGTCATTTCTTTCTATCTTAGCCAGTATGGCTGGAATAAGATGATCTCAAAGTAGTTTTAGTTTGCATTTCCCTGATGACTAGAGATGTTGAACATTTAAAAATTATTTCTCAGCCAATTCTGTATCAGCTTTTAAGAACTCTCTGTTTACTTCCATGCCCCAGTTTAAATTGGTTTCTTTGCTTTCTTGATGTTTAGTTTTTGAAATTCTTTCTATATTCTAGATACTAATGTTCTGTAGGATGTTTATAGTTGGTAAAGAAGTTTGTTTCCACTCTGTATGCTGCTTCTTCACTTGAGTAATGGTATTTTTTGCTTTACAAATGCTTTCTAGTTTCATGTAGTCCCCTTGGCCAGTTGTTGGTCGCCCCCACACTAGTGGGGTCTTGTTCAGAAAGTCCCTTCCTGTGCTCTAAATTCAAGCATATTCCCTATTTTTCCTGTATCAGATCTTATGCTAAAGTCCTTGATCCATCTGGAATTTAGTTTTGTGTAGAGTGAGAGATAAGGATCTCTTCTAGTTCTTCTACATGTAGCTATCCAGTTTGGTCAGCACCTGGTTGAAAATGCTGTCTTTTCTCCTGTGTATATTTTGTCTCTTTATCAAAAATCAGGTGACCATAGATTCCACACCATATTACTATAGCTCTGTAGTACACCTTAAAATCAGTATTTTAGGCCGGGCAGTGGTGGCACACGCCTTTAATCCCAGCACTCGGGAGGCAGAGCCAGGCAGATCGCTGTGAATTTGAGGCCAGCCTGGGCTACCAAGTGAGCTCCAGGAAAGGTGCAAAACTACGCAGAGAAACCCTGTCTCGAAAAACCAAAAAAAAAAAAAAATCAGTATTTTAATTGTTCAGGGTTTTGTTTTTTGTAGTGTGTGTGTGTGTGTGTGTGTAGTGTGTGTGTGTGTGTGTGTGTGTGTGTGTGATGTGTTTTTATGTAAAATTGAAGGTTTTTTTCAGTGTCTGAAAAATTGCATTGGAATTTTGATGGGGACTGCATTAAACTTGTAGATTTGCTTTTGATAGGCTGGCCATTTTCAGAACATTAATTCTAGCTATTGATGAGCATAAAAATTCTCTCCATATTCTGGTACACTTTTCAATTTCTTTATTCAATATTTAAGAGTTTTTATTATACAAATCTTTTGCCTAGTAAAATTTATTCCAAGGTATTTTATTTTTAGAGGCTTTTATGAGTGCTATTATTTTCTTGATTTGTCTCATGATATGTTTCTCATTTGTATAGAGAAAGGCTACTGATTTGTGTGTGTTTTATTCTGCAACTATACTGAATGTGTTTATCAGTTATAGGAGTTTTCTGGTGACCTGTTTAGGTTTTATATATAGACTAATTCTTAGAAACACTTCAAAAAGATTATCCACCATAATCAAGTCAGCTTCATCCCAGAGATTTAGGGATGTTTTATCATACATAAATCAATAAGTCTAATTCATCACATCAAGATTCAATGACAGATAGCACATGATCATCTCTTTAGATGCAGAAAGACATTTGACAAAATTTAACATGCCTTCATGATAAAAGTCCTATAGACTGTAGGGATATTGGTGATATATTTTAACATAATAAAGGAAATACCCAGCAGTCCCACAGCCAACGTTGTGTAAAATGAAGAAAACTGCAAAGCATTGCCACTAAAATTAGGAAGAAGACAAAGATGTCCACTTTCACCATTACTGTGCAATAGAGTGTTTGGAATCTTAGCTAGAACAATAAGACAAGTGAAGAGAAGAATTCCAAGTCTTTGCTAGTTCCCCCGCTGTGGTTGTTTTTTTTTAGTTCTGTGAGAGTTTTGTTCAATGTGTTTTATCATGATTGTCTCCCTCTCCCAACTCCCCTCAGCTTCATCTCTTTCTGACCCAAATTTGTGTCATATATTTTAAAAATCCTTCGAGACCAATTTGTGCTACCCAAATATTTTTTTATATTTGATCTTCCACTGGAACATGGTCAACTTGTCAGGGGCTATACACTTAGAGAAACTGTTTCTGCCTCTCCTAGCAGTTAATAATTACCAATGGTACCAGTAAAGGTGGCACTTCATGCCCAACTCCTATCCTCATGCTGAGATTTTGTATGGATTAGGCTTATATAGGTCTTTTCCATGCTTCACATCTACTATGAATTTATATGTGCAGCTGTCATGATGTGTCTAGAAGATTCAGGCAATTAATGGCTGCTGAGAGAGAAAGAATAAGTCTTATCCAAGGATGATTCCCCTGATAGGTTATCCAAGCCTAAGTGGTCAGCCCTAAAAACATATGAATATGAAAAAAAAACACTATTTTTTGTGGAAGGTTGTATCTATAAATTTACATACATACACACACACACACACACACATATATACATACACACACACACACATATCAACAATAATTAAAAAAGACGTTACAAATTTGAGATGGAGTGAGGGGGGAGTGTGGGAAGAGTTGGAGGGAAGAAGGAGGATAATGATGAAAATCCAATACTTTTAAATAAAATTCTCTTTTTTTTTCAAAAAGGTAAGAGCTTAGAAACAATTTGTTCATTTAGCAGAGTAATAGTGCTAGAGTCTCTCCTAAGGCCTATGATCTAGATAGCCATGGGTTTGGGGACCAGTTAACAGTACCAGCAATGAGTAACATCTTGTGAAGCAGGCTTTAAATCCAATCAGTAAGTGGTTAGTTGCTCTCATAACATTCATGCCACTATTGTACCAATGGCCATATTTTTACCAGGTCAGTTATTACTGTAGTTCACAGGGTTCACAACTGATATGACAATTTGATGACTTTTCTATAGTTCCAGTGCTATAAAAGCTAGCCATTAGGGATGCAGCTTTCAGATCATTACCAGTTGATTTCTGCCTGTACTATGAGCCAAGTATATGATGTCTTCATAACTGAGAATTTCATTCATAAATATAACATGTTTTAATTAAACCTTCCCCACTCTCTCCCCTCTAACTCCTCTCCTACCTTCCTCTCTACTTTAATGTCCCAATTTCACATGCATATATCTATAACTATCTATATCATATCTATAACTATATCTAATTCTATCTATCTATCTACCTGTCTATCTATCTATCTATCTATCTATCTATCTATCTGTCTATCTATATCCCATTGAATATTTTTTCTTTGAAGATTGTTCATTTCATTTGCCATTTATTGATTGGATGACTTGGGGGCAGTTTTGGTGTCTGAAGTTTTTACTTCTTTATGGATTGTAGATATTACTATCCTCAGATAGTTGGCAAAGATTTTCTCCCATTTTATAGTCTGTCTCTTCACTAAATTTCATGTAATACCATGTGTTAATTCTTGAGACTATTTCCTGTGCTATTGTAGCCTTTTCTGAAAAATTTTGCAAAATATGCCACTTTGATTAAATATATCATGTATGCGCGTAAACAATGCATATTTTGTTGTTGAGTATAGTGATCTATAAATGTCAGTTAGGCCAAGTTTACAAATTACACTGTATAGATCACTTATAGTCACATGTATTTATCATATGCTTGCTCTATAGCTGAGTTAGAGAGAAATGTTGAGGTATCCAACTATAATTATGCAATCTTTCAGTTCTCAATATTTTGATTCAAATAAAAATATTTGAATTTTTGTTGATAAATATGCATATTTAGTAATACAGTGTCTTCCAAACAAATTAAATTCCACATTATTATGTATTGTACCTTTATATTTCTATTAGTAGTAATTTTTGCTTTTATGTCTTGGTCTAAAATCAATAAATTTAGTCATTCCTTTGGTTAAAGATTACTTGGAATATCTTATTATCTTTCATTTTATTTTTATTTGTGTTTTTGTTAAACAGTATCATGTTGGGTCCTGCTTTCACCACTAATCAAACAAAATCTATCATTTCTGTGGATATTTTAAGCCACTTTTTTTATATTTTATTTTTTTATTTTACAATACTATTCAGTTCTACATAATAGTCACAGATTCCCTTATTCTCTCCCTTCCTGCCCCCCTCCCCTTCCCCCCAGCCTACCCCCCATTCCCACCTCCTCCAGATCAAGGTCTCCCTGGGGGACTGGGATCGACCTGATAGACTCAGTCCAGGCAGGTCCAGTCCCCTCCTCCCAGATTGAGTCAAGTGGCCCTGCATAAGTCCCAGGTTTCAAACAGCTAACTCATGCAATGAGCCCAGGACCTGGTACCACTGCCTAGATGCCTCCCAAACAGATCAATCCAATCAACTGTCTCACCTATTCAGAGGGCCTGATCCAGTTGGGGGCCCCTCAGCCTTTGGTTCATAGTTCATGTGTTTCCATTCGTTTGGCTATTTGTCCCTGTGCTTTATCCAACCTTGGTTTCAACAATTCTCGCTCATATAAACCCTCCTCTTTCTCACTAATTAGACTCCCAGCGCTCCACCCGGGGCCTAGCTGTGGATGTCTGCATCCAGATTCCTCAGTCCTTGGATGGGGTTTATAGCACAACTATTAGGGTGTTTGGCCATCCCATCGCCAGAGTAGGTCAGTTCTGGCTGTATCTTGACCATTGCCAGCAGTCTTTTGTGGGGGTATCTTGGTGGATTTCTGTGGGCCTCTTTAGCTCTTTGTTTCTTCCTTTTCTCATGTGGTCTTCATTTACCATGGTCTCCTATTCCTTGTTCTCCCTCTCTTTTCTGGATCCAGCTAGGATCTCCCACTCTCTTTCCCTCGACCCTCATCCTTCATTGCTCCCAATCATGTCCAGGCTGTTCATGTAGATCTCATCCATTTCTCCGTGTATTTCTTGGGGTCCTGTTTTCCAGGTAGCCTCACTGGTGGTGTGAGTAGCAGTCCAGTCATCCTTGTTCCACATCTAGCATCCTCCTATGAGTGAGTACATACCATATTTGTCTTTCTGAGTCTGGGTTACCTCACTCAGGATGATTTTTTCTAGATCCATCCATTTGCCTGCAAACCTCATGATGTCATTGTTTTTCTCTGCTGAGTAGTATTCCATTGTGTATATGTGCCACAATTTATTTATCCATTCTTCAGTTGAAGGGCATCTAGGTTGTTTCCAGGTTTTGGCTATTACGAACAATGCTGATATGAACATAGCTGAGCAAGTGCTCTTGTGGTATGATTGAGCATTTCTTGGGTATATGCCCAGGAGTGGTATAGCTGGATGGAATTAATGATATGATTAAACTTAAATCTATATTTTGCTTTCTGTATTACAGCCATTCTTTAGTAATTTATCTATTTTTGTGATTTCTTTAGAATAAACTGAGGAATCTATCTCCTCTATTGATATATTTATACCTCTTCAAAGTTATAACTATTATTCAAATTTACACACAGTATAAGAATCTTACAGAAGGATCAACCAAAACTAAGTATACTTTTCTTCTCTTGGAATATGCATAACATCTTTTAACACTATGAAAGTTAGCTAATATGGATGAAATTTCTAATCCCAGCTTGATTTCTTCACATTCTATGATTCAAATATATGGTGTCTTCAGTAATAGGCTCTGGTCACAAAATTCTAGAGGGTAACTCAAAGCAATAGCAATAACCTGGTTATATTTAATGGTCTATGTTATCTCACTGTCCAAAGTCTCCAATGGAAGTACCCAATCAGGCTTTTTATTTGTTACCTTGTTTACAGTAGGGTCATTGCTTCTTTGTTATAGGGTGACTCCATTTAAACTCTTTTAATATATATGACTATATTTATATTTTAGGAATTTATTCTGTAGTAAATTTTCATATGACCTTTTTAGAAGGTCTTCACTTTGTAAACTGCAACAATGACTAACTTAATAAAATATGCCTATTGACACAATAATGACAGAGATGTCACAACCCAACCATTTTCTGATTGGATTTAAGGCCTATTTCACAAGGTAAAACCCATAGCTGGCCGGGCGGTGGTGGCGCACGCCTTTAATCCCAGCACTCGGGAGGCAGAGCCAGGCGGATCTCTGTGAGTTCGAGGCCAGCCTGGGCTACCAAGTGAGTCCCAGGAAAGGCGCAAAGCTACACAGAGAAACCCTGTCTCGAAAAACCAAAAAAAAAAAAAAAAAAAAAAAACCCATAGCTGTAACCTTTATCAAGGCCAAAAACCTATGGCTAGATATATCATAGGCCCTAAAAAAGCACCAAGTACTATTACTCTGTTAAATGGACATAACATGAAACTCCTAATGACTTATTGATGTTACATCAGTGTATTTCTCAAACTCATCAAGGATGGTTCTCTTGGTAATAGGCAGCAATTAACATAGAGACCCACAACTGGTCAAGGTATAGAGAAAATGAGAGCATGGGGTGCTGAGCCCTAAATGGGGCATCTGTATCATCCTTCAACCTAATGCTCAGGGATGATTGCTGATAGAAAGATCAAGAGCGGCGGGGTGGTGCGCACGCTAATAGCATCAGAAGAGCAATCTTGAGTTCGAGCAGCTGGCTAAAGTGAGCTCAGAAAGCGCAAAACTACACAGAGAAAGCCGAAAAAAAAAAAAAAAAAAAAAAAAAAAAAAAAAAAAAAAAAAAAAAAAAAAAAGAGCCAGAAGCAGTGGAAGACAGCAAGGAAACAGTTTTCTGTGCATAACAGGGCAGTTGCACATAAGAACTAATGATGGCTGTGGCAACATGTACAAGACCTGTGCAAGCTCAAGCCATGCAAAATCCCAATATAGAGGGAGAAGGTGGTTATGAAATCTCACCCCTAGCATGGGAGATTTGGGTAACTGACATCTACAGAGAGAAAGAAACCTAATTTTCTTAAGGATGTGACCCCAGTAGGAAGAGCATGCTCCAGTGGATGGCCACATACCCAAGAGAATGCAGCCAGTACTAATTGGACGGGATGGACTTAAGACAAGGGAGTCATGGATTTGATTTTTGTTTTGTTTTGCTTTGTTTTTTTTTTTTCTTTTTTTTTCGAGACAGGGATTCTCTGTGTAGCTTTGCATCTTTCCTGGAACTCACTTGGTAGCCCAGGCTGGCCTCGAACTCACAGAGATCCCCTTGGCTTTGCCTCCCGAGTGCTGGGATTAAAGGCGTGTGCCATCACCACCCGGTGAGCCATGGATTTGAAAGACAACAAAGGAACAAACAGGAGAGGGCTTAGAGGGAAGAAAAGGAAGAGGGAAATGATATAATTGTATTTATTGTCAAAAATAATATTTAAAAATGAGGGCAAAAATTTGGAATGGAAGTTGGATCTGGGAAGAGTTAGGGTGGAGGGCAAGTATCTTAGTTAGGGTTTCTATTGCTATGACGAGACAGCATGACCACACCAACTCTTCTAAAGGAAAACATTTAATTGGGATGGCTTGCTCACAGTTCAGAGGTTTAGTCCATTATCATCATGGCAGTAAGCATGGTAACAGGCAGACATGGTACTGGAGCTGAGAGTTCAGACATATTTTTTAAATGGTGTTTTTTTTTAAATTTATAATTAATTTAATTTTACATATCAGCCACAGATTCTCCTGTCCTCCCTCCTCCTACCCCTCAGTCTTCCCCTCCAACCTCTTCCCATTCCCACCTCCTCCAAGGCAAGGTCTCCCGTGGGGATTTAGCTTGGCCTGGTAGATTCAGCTGAGTCAGATCCAGCCCCTTCCTCCCTACACCGAGGCTAAGCAAAATGTTTCAGCATAGGCCCTAGGTTCCAGAAAGCCAGCTCATGCACTAAGGACAGGTCCTGGTCCCACTGCCTGGGGGCCTGCTAAACAGTTCAAGCTCATCAACTGTCTTACTTATCCAGAGGACCTGATCCAGTTCCACGGGGGTTCCTCAGCTATTGGTTCATAGTTCATGTGTTTCCACTAGTTTGGCTATTTGTCCCTCTGCTTTTTCCAATCATGGTCTCAATATCTCTTGCTCATATAATCCCTCGTCTCTTGGACTCCTGGAGCTCCACCTGGGGCTTGGCCGTCGATCTCTGCATCTGCTTCCATCAGTCACTAGATGAGAGTTCTATCATGACAGTTAGGGTGTTCGGCCATCAGATCACCAGAGTAGGTCAGCTCGGGCTTTCCTTCAACCATTGCCAGTAGTCTATTGTGGAGGTATTTTTGTGGATTTCTGAAGATCTCTCTAGCATTCTGCTTCTTCCTATTCCCATGGGGTCTTCATTTATCATGGTATCTCTTTCCTTGTTCTCCCACTATGTTCCTGATCCAGCTGGGACCTCCCGCTCCCCTAAGCTCTCTTTCCCCTGACCCTTGCCTTCCCATGTCCAGGTTGCTCATGTAGATCTCATCCATTTCTCTGTTGTTGGGTGATCTCTGTGTCTTTCTTAGGGTCCTCTTTACTAGGTAGCCTCCCTGGAGTTGTGACTTGCAGTCTCTTATCCTTTGCTTTGCATCTAGTATCCACTTATGAGTGAGTACATACCATGTTTGTCTTTCTGAGTCTGGGTTACCTCACTCAGGATAATTTTTTCTAGTTTCATCCATTTCCCTGCAAACCTCATGATGTCATTGTTTTTCTCTGCTGAGTAGTACTCCATTGTGTATATGTACCACATTTTATTTGTCCATTCTTCAGTTGAAGGGCATCTAGGCTGTTTCCAGGTTCTGGCTGTTACATATGCTATGAACATAGTTGAGCATGTGTCCTTGTAGTATGTTTGAGCATTCCTTGGGTGTATGCCCAAGAGTGGTATAGCTGGGTCTTGAGGGAGATTGATTCCCAAATTTCTAAGAAAGCACCATATTGATTTCCAAAGTGGTTGTACAAGTTTGCATTCCCACCAACAATGTAGGAGTGTTCCCCTAGTTCCACATCCTCTCCAGCATAAGCTGTCTTCAGTGTTTTTGATCTTAGCCATTCTGACAGGTGTAAGATGGTATCTCAGAGTCGTTTTGATTTGCATTTCCCTGATGTTGAGCAATTCCTTAAATGTCTTTCAGCCATTTGAGCTTCTTCTGTTGAGAATTCTCTGTTTAGGGATATAGCCCATTTTTTAACTGGATGGGCATTTTGATGTCTAATTTCTTCAGTTCTTTATATATTCTGGCTATCAGCCCTCTGTCAGCTGTGGGGTTGGTGAAGATCTTTTCCCATTCGGTATGCTGTTTTGTCTTGTTGACTGTGTCCTTTGCACTACAAAAGCTTCTCAGTTTCAAGAGGTCCTGCTGGGACGTTCTGTATGGCAAATGTGTTGTTCTGATTGGTCAATAAATAAAATACTGATTGGCCAGTGGCTAGGCAGGAAGTATAGGCGGGACTAACAGAGAGGAGAAAAGAAAGACCAGGAAGGCAGAAGGGGTCACTGCCAGCAGCCACCAGGACAAGCAGAATGTGAAGATGCAGGTAAGCCACGAGTCACGTGGCAAGGTATAGATTTATGGAAATGGATTAATTTAAGCTATAAGAACAGTTAGCAAGAAGCCTGCCACGGCCATACAGTTTGTAACCAATATAAATCTCTGTGTTTACTTGGTTGGGTCTGAGCGGCTGTGGGACTGGCGGGTGACAAAGATTTGTCCTGACTGTGGGCAAGGCAGGAAAACTCTAGCTACAAGGTCCCATTGATTAACTGTTTCTCTCAGTGTCTGGGCTACTGGTGTTTTATTTAGGGCATGATCTCTGGTACCAATGCGTTTAAGACTACTTCATACTTTCTCTTCTATCAGGTTCAGAGTAACTGGATTTATGTTGAGGTCATTGATCCACTTGGACTTAAGTTTTGTGCATGGTGACAGATATGGATCTATTTGCTTTCTTCTACATCTACATGTTGACATCCAGTTATGCCACCATTATTTGTTGAAGTTGCTTTCTTTTTTCCATTGTACAGTTTTGGCTTATTTGTTGAAAATTATATGTTCATAGGTGTGCAGATTAAGGTCAAGGACTCCAGTTCAGTTCCATTGGTCCACATGTCGGTTTTTATGCCAGTACCAAGCTGATTTTATTATTGTAGCTCTATAGTAGAGCTTGAAGTCAGGCATCTTGATGTTTCCAGAGGTTGTTTTATTATACAGGATTCTTTTGGCTATCCTGTTTTTTTTTTTTTCCTATGAAGTTGAGTATTGTTCTTTCCAGGTCTGTGAAGAATTGTGTTGGGATTTTGATGGGGATTGCATTGAATCTGTAGATTGCTTTGGGTAAGATTGCCATTTTTACTATGTTAATCCTACCTATCCATGAGCATGGGAGATCTTTCCATTTTCTGGCATCTTCTTCAATTTCTTTTTTCAGGGACTTAAAGTTCTTGTCATACAGGTCCTTCACTTGCTTAGTTAGATTACCCCAAGGTATTTTATATCGTTTGTGGCTATTGTAAATGGTGATGTATCTCTGATTTCCTTTTCATCCTGTTTGTCATTTGTATATAAGAGGGCTACTGATTTTTTTAGTTCATCTTGTATCCTGCTACATTACTGAAGGTGTTTATAAGCTGTATGAGTTCCTTGGTCAAACTTTTTGGGTCACTTATGCCATCTGCAAATAGTGAAAGCTTGACGTCTTCCTTTCCAATTTGTATCGCCTTGATCTCCTTATGTTGTCTTATTGCTCTGTCTAGAAGTTGAAGTACTATATTGAATAAGTATGGGGAGAGCTGATAGCCTTGTGTTTTTCCTAATTTTAGTGGAATCACTTTGAGTTTCTCTCCATTTACTTTGATGTTGGCTGTTGGCCTAGAGTTTTTACATCTTGATCCAAAGGCAACAGGAAGTGATCTGTCTCACTGGGCATGACTTGAGTATATATGAGATCTCAAAGCCCACCTCCACAGTGACCCACTTACTTCAATGAAGCCACACCTCCTAATAGTGCCACTTCCTTTTGGTGTCATTTTCTTTCAAACTACCTCAATAAGTATAATTAAAATACAATGTATGAAATTCTCATAGAATAATAAAAATATATCTTAAAACTAAAAACCTGGTCAACAAGAGGGAAAACATGGCTGGTGCTGGAAACCTAATTACTCAGTGCTAGTGAAGTCATGGCTACTGGAGGAGAATCTTCAACTACTAGTTTACTAAACCAGCATAATCCCTAACAACAATCTATAAACATTTGTCTTAATACCCACAAATACCCACAAATAAGTGTAGTCTTTACTTCTCATCAAAGAAACCTCTCTTTGCAACAGAGACTACTAAAGAAAACCACAAATGAAAATTCAGAATTGTAGAGCCCAATTCCAATAAATACATGTACAAAACACTCACGTGCCCAAGGCTCATGGAACATTATGAAAGAGGGGCCAGAGAGGTTATAAGAGCCAGAGAGAGAGAGGATCAGGGAGTTTTCTGTGAGATTGCATCTCCTACTAAAACTAGAAAATACACCCATAAAGTTTCACCAACTTGACTGCCAAAAGTATACAGAGAAAAGCCCAAGGGGCTTCAACCCTACACAAAGAACTCTAGACAACAGAAGAAAGATGAGAACAGGAGAGATGTTCTTCCTCAGTTGACTGCCTAGTGCCAAAGTCATTTCTGAAACTATACATACAAGTGACATGTACTGGTTATATTTAGGAATATACATGTATGCACATATAAACACATACACATATGCATGCAGTAACAATTATTGAGAAAAAGAGGTCAGGAATTTGATTGAGTGGGGAGGGTGTATAGGAGGGCTTGGAGGAAGGAAAAATAATGGAGAAATGTTGAAATTATATTATAATCTCAAAAAAAAATCATCAAACAAACCTAAGAATATATGAAAGGCCATAAGGAAACTTGTTACTTTGCAACTTAATGGAAAAAGTTAAATAAGTGTCTGGGCAGATAACTCTGTCAATAAAGTTCTAGTTTTGCAAGAACTAGGGTCTGAGGTTTATCTCCAAAACCCGAATAAAAACGTGTGTGTAGTAGCATGTGCTTATATTCTTAGTGCTGGAGAAAAACAGATGGGATACCTGTGGCTGACCTTCTTCTAGTCAAATCTAATTGGTAAACTAAAGACCAATGAGATACTGGATCTTAATGGAGGTGGATGGATTTCCTGAGGATCATATCCAAGATAGTCCTCCACAGACTCATTTGCACTCGCACGCATGTATGCACTCATAGGAACACATGTACACAGACAGCACACATAAACAAATTAATTAAATGAAAAACATTACAACAATGGATTTCTAATTCCAATGTCTGTTGCACTATATCTATTTAAATATATATGTTATGTACCTCATCACATTTTGTTTTTTTTTCCTCAAAGATTTTGAGTATCAATTTATAAAGATGAAAGGTTTTTAGAGGATACCTTTTATTTACTTTTATTTATGTCATTTCTGGCTCTCTTCTTTTCTTTCAATTTTTCCGTCCCACATCATATTGTTCTTTTTATCTGAAAAAAAAATACTATCTATTGTAGCACAGTTCTGCTAAGAGCAAATTATCTATAAATTACTTTAACCCTTGTTTGTGTGAGAAATCCTTCAGTAATCCTTTCCTTTAGTAGGTACAGATTTATGGGTTGACAGATATTTTCCATTACTTTAAAGATGTTACCCAACTGTCTTCTGGATAGCATGGTTTCTGAGGATAAATCAACAATGTTTCCAATCTCTGATCTTCTGCATGTACTTTGTCATTTGAACATCAATATTCTGTTTTTAGTATTTTATCTCTTTGTGTGTATGTGTGTTTACACACATTTTTGTTTCTCTGAGTTTCTTAGATATGTAACAAGAAGTCAATATTTTGGAAAAATAATTCTACATCATGTTTTCAAATAATCTTACTACCCCATTTTTCTGAAAATTGAATTGTTTGTATTTAAGTCAGAAATAAGATGCCTTACATCTTTTTGATACTTTTTTTAAACTTTTCTTTATTTTGTATTATAGTTCAAATAAGTTGTAGTGACTTATTGTCCAGTTAACCAGTTCTTTCTTTCCCTCTTTCCACCTTTAATAAGGAGATCTTCATCTGTGCAATTTCATTCCAATATCACTGTTATTGCATATGCTACCATTTCAGATCGCTCCATTTTGCTCTTTCATATCATTTTTATTGCTGTGCTGCAGTTCTACATCTAGTCTTGTATGTAGTTCCATTTTTTTCACTGAGTCATTTATAACACTAATTGTACTTCTCTTAAAATCCTTGTCTCAGCAGCTCATTATCTGCATCAACTTTGAATCAGGTTTTCATGGTTGTATTATTTCTTAACAATGAATTATTTTTCCTTGCTTTTGGTTTAGCTTTTATTTTTTTATTTGATTACAGATACATTTTAGGTGCACAGCTAAGACTAAGGTAAATAGCAACTATGCCTGGAAATGGCCCTGCCTCTTTTCTGTAAAGCCATTTAACTGCAAAATTGAGTCAGTCCCCTGAGGACCTGAGCAGGCACTGTGGTTTGTGCTACCCTTACCATCAGTATGCCACAAGATTTGAGGTTCTCTAGCAGCAGCTCCTGCTACCATATGCTTAGTGGCAATTGAAATTCTGGAGGGTTTTTCATCTTCCTTCTCATATTTTGGCTGCCGTTGCATACCCAAGCCATAAAGGGAAGTCTCTATCTGTGCTCTTGCTTCTCTTCCAGCAGTGAAATGTGGATTATTATTTGATACTAGGCAGCTCACAGGAGCATGGCATGTTCTCTGTTCCCATGTTCCATTCTCAATCAGAGGCAAGCCCTTTGAACCTGGGCTTCAGGAATTGATCTTCCTAATATTCCTGGTAGTGTTAACTGTGGCAACAAAACTCTACATTCTCTCTCTGAATGTCCTGTCCTGGAATGGGAATGTCCTGTCTCTTGTTCAGTAGCTGCAAATTTATATTTGATACATTTGTAGGCTCCTGGACCTACAAAAGTTCTCTGTCCTTCCTGGTGTGATAGAAGGTTTTTGCTTATATTCTCTCCCCTAAGAGCAATGGATTTTATGGCACCCCAGGTACAAAAGAACTTCCTTTCAGAGACAAATAAATTTTGTTTCTCCTCGTTCCCAAAAGTGATTGATCTTTCCCTATGCTAGGGAAGTGGGCTTTCCTGACTCCCTCACTACCTGTTTCTTAAAAGTTTGATGTTACAGGAGAACAGACTCTGAGCCCCGTCACTCACCTTTTTCACAAACATCTCATATAAATGTATAGAAAACAGCATCTGGGTGTATATGAACAGCTCCTTCTGGTGTTAGAGATACCCAACAATTTCAAACTAACATGATTTCTAATGCTTCTCTAACCACTATCTTCTGAAATGAAGCCCAAATTTGAATTGTTCTCATACACAGAGTACTGAAACCCTCGTTTGCCTCTATGTGTACTAACTTCCATACACAGAAGGCCCGGCCTTTAACTTATCAATTCCTGAATCCTCCTTACCAGCCAACTTCAATTTTTATTTCTTCTTAGGCAATTGCAACCAACACGATGTCTTTCTCAGTGATCCCCTCTTACCATTTTTATGCAGTCTTAAATGTTTCCAATTTGTAAGTGAACATTTACTATGCAATGGTTAGTTTATTACATAGCATTATATTTGTGTTCATGTGTGTGTGTGTGTGTGTGTGTGTGTGTGTGTGTGTGTGTGTGTGTGCATATATTGGGTGCCTAATGTCCTAGCAATATAATTTAGCTAGGAAAACAGTGGTAAGTTCTCTTTGCGTCACACTGACTGAAACAACAAAACAAATACAGCATTTCCAGTTTCCTTTAGTTGGTGTTTGTGTGATATTAGTCCATTAGCAGATTAGTTGGACAAGTAAGATCCAAACAGTGAAATGCTGCAAAAAGAGGAGGGATATTAAAGCACAATGGCTCTGAGTTGCACTCTTAGATCTACTCTTAGGTCTACTGTAAGGCTTCTGATGAGATATTGAAGTTCAAAGGAGAGAATAGTATCTCTATGTTTGGGAACAGAGAAAGTGGCTCACAGCAAAGAAATAGAAAACAAGTAAAGTGTGTTGGCAGCAAGGGAGAACAAAGTCCTGTAATATTACTTGGAAAGGGTAAAGTCAGAATAGAGCATTACTGTGAGTGGGTGTGTTCTGAGGTGGCATTGGTGTAATTTTTTAAAGTACTGGCAGTGAAGTTAATGCAAACCAGTTAAAGAATTTTCTCTGACATAAGTTAACCTTGTGGGTCTGAAACTTATTATCATCCCCCTACATACTTCTTCAGGAAAATGGTCATTAACTACTTGGATAAGTTCAGAGAGATGGATAAGGGACCAAAGGAATTATGATTCCATGTCTATAGTGTTAAGACTTCAGCATAAAGGTATGCCATTTGTAATGATGTTGATCTAGAAGGTGAAGCAAACCAGTGCATTATAGGTTAAACTGCTATCAACTCCATTACCCCTCTGAGTGGGCTTTGGGGGAGATGTAATTTAGGATCTGAGTTCTCTGATCTATCTTTAATCTGTGTTTTACATTTAGTTGGATGTAAAGTTACCTGCGATGGACTAAATGTTTGTATAGCTTCAAAATTGATGTTAATCCCCAGTGTCACACTATTCAGAGGTGAGACATTTGTGATGTGATTAAGTCATCAAATAACCATTTGATAAAGATGAGTGTTTAGAAGGCAGTTGGAAACTATATTACTTTAGTGATATGATAGTAGTGCTTGCTATGTATAGGAGTATTCTTACTTGCCAGGCTATACTGTTTGACAGAGAACTCTCAGAAGCTATGCCTGGAGTGATTTGGGGTACAAATTACAAAGTAGTTTCCAGAGGAGAGTAGTTGACTTCTAAACCCAACAGAGAACATGGAATCCTGTGGAAGTCTCCATTCCTCTGAGAGTCCATGGTCTTTTGTTTCCAGCCGGGCTGACCCTAACTTAGTTTCCTATGAATTCTGTCTTTGTTCTTCTCTGCCTCTCTACTATGCCCCAAAGTTATGTTCTAATGTTCCCAGGAAGTGTTCCTGTCTGAACTCCAAGGTGACTTTATAAACTGCAACTATGAAGAGCCTGGATTCTGCCCTTCAATTTCATTAATGTAAGGATAGCCATGATTTTTCTGAGCTAGCTCCTAAACAGGCATAAGAACACATGTATATTGGAAGGACGGTGCTTTGGTTCTGGATCTGTTCTTTCTGTAGAAACAGTTACAAGTAACATTTTCTTTTCTGTATTCATTCAAGTATTATATATAAACAATTTCTAAAGTCTCTCCTGTCTCAACAGTCCTCTTCAGAGTGAATTATCAGGCACTAAGGAGAATGTGGGATTCATATCTCCTGTGAAATTTGGAAAGGATGGGAGATGACATTTATGAAGTGTGCAATGAGCAAAACACTCACTTATATTGTACATTATTATTTCAATAACAATTCATAACTTGAAGAGATTAGTGGGTGTGAAGTGAACATATATAAGAAAATACCTGTTCAACAAGTTTCTCTGCCTTATGCTTCAACAACTCTCCACCCAGCTTACTAACCTTTAAAAATTATAAAACAGCAACTCAGTAGGATAAAGTCATTGCCGAGACATAGGATTCCACATGGCCCTCTGGGTATGATGGCTATAGTTAGTTTTCCTCTGGATCTTCTACATTATAGAATGCACTGGATTAGTGGGCTTAGAGCCCTTTTAATCTTTGCCTCAGTTCATCTTTGTGACCCAGGGACAGTGCTTGTGGGATGACTACACAGAAATTTCAGATGTGGCACAAATTTCCCTATACAATGTTACAATTGGACCCAAAGAGCTTGAACCCTTCATCTAGGCCTCATTAACACTGCATACCTCTTTTGGGCTAACTACCCCCTAGGGTATTACTTGGGTTAACTGGCCTAGGTTTCTTGTAACCCCTGACTTCCAGCTCTATTCTCCTTATATGGTATAGAGAAATGACAATTGGCCACTTTCTAATAAAAGGAAAGGTGATTCTCAATAATTAGGATTGCATTTAGAAAATCATCTCTTTGTCTTGAAGAATATTAGGAACTGAATCAAGAGCGGAAGACATGGGAGTGGCTACCGCCAGAAATGAGAGTGATAACTAGCCCTAAGGAAGGGAGTAGGGTAGGTATTGTCTGCTTATAGGTATGATGTTTGCATCAGTGGGGCTGAACAGAGGCATGAATGGCAGAACTGACTGTAGAGACAACTTCCTGACTTGAAAATAATCTTATGAATCAAGTCCCTTTAGTGTTTTCCTGTGCTTAACAGAAGGAATGGAAATGGGTTTGGATATAGGCTGCTTAGGTTTGGTTTACTACCAGCAATGTGCACAAAACAATGTTGAGTTTAGGATGCCATCAGTGGATTTTAGTATGAGATGAAGGAAGTAGTTAAAAAAATACTTAGGACAAAAGTCAAATTTGATGGTCTCTTTTGGTCCTTTCTACCTTTAGGGTGACCTAAACTGTTTAATATCTTTGTGTATGTCTCTTTCACTGTGTATATCTGTTTCTATATCGTTCCTTCTCTGAGACATCCTTTCTTTCCTTCAGGTTATAGGGGATCAGAGTACAGGTTTTTCTACTATTTAATGAGGCCAGTCCACCTAATATAGAGCCCCAGTGTTAGAGGTCAATCTATATGCTACAAACTAAGTGACATTGCATTTAGAGAGGCCTAACTTGTCTTCTGGAAGTGGCATTGTATTTTAGAAGAAACGCAGGCTTTGAAGATGAACAATATTGTAAATCTAGATTCATCTCCTAGCTTTAAGATGCTGAGAGATTTAGCTTAGCCCCCTTTCTCCATCTGTAAAACTGGAATAATCTTGGCTCCCTTCTCCTAGGACTGTTGTGAAGATTTGCTGAGATAATTTATGGAAAGAATTTAGTTCAGTGACTAGCATAGAATAGTTACTAAAGGTGTAGTTGTTGGAATGAATGAATGAGTAAATATTGCTACATTGCTTCCCCTCCCTCCATGTGATAAAAGGATCTTTAAAAGGCTTTGTGGGCCAGGCGGTGGTGGCACAGCCTTTAATCCCAGCACTTGGAAGGCAGAGGCAGGCGGATCTCTGTGAGTTCAAGGCCATCCTGGTCTACAGAGTGAGTTCCAGGAAAGGCGCCAAAGTTACACAGAAAAACCCTGTCTTGAAAAACAAAACAAAACAAAACAAACAAACAAAAGGCTTTGTGGACTAGGAAGATGGGTCAGTGGATAAAGCGTCTGCTTGACACAGTAGTCTTGTTACTGGGAGATAGGAGGAAAGGGAGGAAACTATCCAGAAACACATGAACCAGCTAGTCTAGAGTTTACAATGGCAAACAACAAAGAGATTCTGTTTCAACAAAAAGACTGTCTCAAACAAAGGGCAAGGTGAGCATTGACAACTGAGATGATTCACTGACCTTCATACATGCTTCTTAGCAAGTAAGAATCTGTAGTTACACACACACACACACATACACACACACACACACACACACACACACACAATTTTTAAAAGGATTTTGCTCTCCTGTAGTTAAATGGAAAACAATGGATGTAGGTTCAACTAACTCCAACTAACTCCACCTCTCTGAGTCATTAAAATATTGCCTACTCCAGCCAGGCAGTGGTGGCACACGCCTGTAATTCAAGCACTTGGGAGGCAGAGGCAGGCGGGTCTCTGAGTTCAAGGCTAGCCTGGGCTACCAAGTGAGTTCCAGGAAAGGCACAAAGCTACGCAGAGAAACCCTGTCTCAAAAAAACCAAAATGTATATATATATATATATATATATATATATATATATATATATATATATATATTGCCTATTCCTTAGTTTTCTTAGGTATAAAATGTAGATAGCAAACACAAGTGTTCAGGAATTTTGTGAAAATTAAATAATCTGCAGGATAGCACAGGACTTGGAACATGGTCTGTGATTCATAATGTTAGAGCCCTTTCTCAGCCTACGTAAGTGGGCTAAATTAGTTCTCGAACAATCACATTAACTATATATTATTATCATAATGAGATGATGTATATGGAGACACCTAATACAATATGATGCAGGTGGTCGATAAATGTTTGTTTCCTTTCTATTATTTTCCTTAAGTCAACTATTATCCTGTCAACAATAATGCTTTTGCATGAACTATGTAAATATTTTAAAGAACTAAGCACTAATCTTACATTGTTACTTATGGCAGTTTGGTCACCTCGCTCATAATCAAAATTATCTTGATTTTAATAATATGACAAGTTATAGTTATGAAGTATAGACTAATTCCTGCCTTAATATTGTGAATGATGAGTATATTAATTTGATATTTCAAACTGTAACAATGACTGGAAAACATTTTATGTATTAATAACCTGTTTTCCTTACCATTTAAAAATATCACTTTTTTACTCATCATAAATGGAAGAAAGTTTGGGATATACGTTTGTAGAACTACAGGTTGGTGGAGGCTGCACTCCTCTGACTTACCCTCTACCATGACTAATTTGTATGCTGGAATCTTCAGAGTGAGTCAGAGAGTAGGATATATTTATGAAGCAAAATTCTTCATCTAAAATAAATCTGACCTTAGGATATACTGCTTTGTTTTGTTTACCTTAGTTTCATCATCTGAAACATATATTATCAATACTTGCTTGATAGAATTGTCTCTAAGATGAAATAATTTCTCAATAAGTCAATGACCAAAGACTTTATCACAAGGTTCACAAAGCAGGCCGTGTGCAACAGATGTTACCAGCTGCCATTGCTGTGACCATGACCACCATCACCTCTTCCAATGACAATGAGATAACAACAGCATTGAAGAACTGTTCAAGAAGCTTGCAGAATTATAAAAGAATTGTGTATAGACTCATGAGAAATTCCAGATCTCTGAAAAGGGAACTGAAAATATTCTTCAACTTATTCCCCACTTTAAAAAAAATCATCTCAAAAGATCTTTGTCAATATTTCCTGAGTTGCTATCGAAAATGTGTGATGCACCAGGACTCTTTCAGAGCCATAGACCATGGAGCAACCACCCATATGTTTTGTTACCATGGCCCAAGTGTCAGCTGTAGAAGGCAGAGAAAATGGGGCCAAATGTAATGTGAATTCGGGAAAGTCCTTGACAATTTTCCTAATTTGAATTGTGGTAGAATATATTTCAGTTTTTTTCACCACCAGACAGAGTATATTAGCTTTCTTGTTTTGTTGAGCCTTGACTAATAGGAAATTTTCAACAACTTTTTCTCTATCTTGAAATAAAGCAGAGAGACTGTTATGTAGAGAGATTTATCTATGTATCATGCATATTCAAGGAAGCAGGGAGAAGGAAATATATCTAAGTTGATTGAGTTCTTTTTCTTTTGAAAAACTAATCATTTGTTTGGCTGCTCTGGAGACTAAATTAATTCAGGCAAATTTCCTGGAGAGCATGCTAATGGCTCAGGTGAGAATAGTGAACCTGAATGTGTAGTCTGGAAACTTTCAATGAATTGCCCACCAGGATGTGTTCGTGACTCGACTGGAGGTAAAAATCGGAGGCAGAGAGAGTCCAGAGACCTTTATTCAATGACCACTCAAAATGGAATGCTGAATGCTCCAGATAAATTGTGTGCATGCAGAAACACTGGTGGTCACTAATGGACCTTAGAATTCTAAACATCTTACTCTTTCATATAGTTTACTTAGACATTCCATCCTTCTTTCCCTCCCTCCCACACTTCATTTCTTCCTTCTTTCCTTTCTTCCTAAATGTGTACTGAGTATGCAGAATGTCTCAGTATTAGCTAACAATACAATCAACATAAGCACTGTTCCTACTGTCATGGGCTTGACCATTTATAACTTTACTGTTCCTCTATCAAATATACACAATCACCTACTAGTCAGATTTCTTAGCTTTCTTTAATTTCAAATATTTAAGATTTTTGCCAAAGGAGAGCTTTGTTTTCAGGCTGTAGAAGACCAGATCGACATACAAAGAGAACTGGAGCAGAGGCACCTCTGACAGAGCCTTGCAGTGTGAACAGCTCAAGGACTCTCCTGCTCGCTCTGCTCACCAACATTGTGGAGAGGAGGTGAGATGTGCTTAATTAAAGCATACAACAAGCAGTATCACAAAGGAAAAAAAAAGAACTAAATAACAAGAATAGAGAATAGAGAGACACAAACTATTTCCAAATATGAGTCTGGAAATACACAGAATGTATTCTTTCCCTCTTCATTTAAAAAAGTTGCTTGTTATGAATTTACAGCACTAACTAATAATCACATATGTGGTCAATCCACTAGTTTGTCTAAAAGAGAAATTAGAATAGGTCTGTCTAATTTCCTCTATTCTCGATCCTTGATATGAGAGAGAGAGACAGAGAGATAGAGAGAGATAGAGATAGATAGATAGATAGATAGAGAGAGAGAGAGAGAGAGAGAGAGAGAGAGAGAGAGAGAGAAACACATATTGCCATCAGTTGTTGGCAGTGGCTCCTGAGGGTTTATTTTTAATAATTTATTTTTATTTAGTATGCACTAGTATTTTGCCTGCATGTGTATCTGTGTGAGGATGTCAGATCCCCTGCAACTGGAGTTACAGACAGTTGCATGTGGGTGCTGGGAATTGAACTCAGGTCCTCTGGACGACCAGCCAGTGCTTTCAACCACTGAACCATCACTCCAGCACTTCCTGAGGGTTTATAAGATAAGAGAAATAAAGCCAGATGCTCTGCCAATATGGGCTGGAATCATGAGCCTGGGTCCTGGGCTTCACTGGGTGTGCACCATCCAGTGTGCACCATGGGACAGGATGTGGAAACTCACCCTGTCATGCTTAGGAAATACAGCATATATGACATATTTTCAGCCACTTATTCATGAGCACATCAAAAAGGCATTAAGTGTTGACCGGCATTGGGAATACAAGAGCAAATCCAAACATTTTCTTTCACTTTTCCAGACTCAACAAACATGATTTCCATGAGTTAACAACCTCCAAAGGGGGAAATAGACATCAGTCATGTAAATAATAACATTGAGAACAGAACATGAGTTCACTGCTATTGTAGTTTTTCACTGTTTAAAAGTGCTTCTCAGCTGATTGGTATTTGGGGGTGAATAGGACCACACTAGCTTTCTTCAATGATTGCAAAGGCTACATCCAGAAAGAGACAGGTCCAAGTTGGACAAAATCAGTGAGCTGGCCATAAAATAGGTAGAATTTAAAGAGATTGTAATTTTGATTTCTTTCTAATGGTTACAGCTTATCAAACCCAGAATAGGTCCTCTCTCTCAGAAAATGGCTGAGCGGTAAGTAAAGGCTTGTTACAGAACCTGATGGTTTTAGTTCAATCCCCAGAATGCAAGTTGTTCTAATCACCACACACATGCCATGGCAAGTATACTTCCCACATAAAAGAATGAATGAATGAATGAAAAGGAAATACTAGCATTAATAACTTATGACTATTTTAATGTATTTTATATAGTACTTTAAATAACATTACAATGATAGCTCATTTAAGCCACGCATTCATTTTGTATATGAGTTAAGGAAGATAGCATTATTTTCATTTTAGTGATAAAGAAACTGTATCTCAGAGAGATTAAGAATATCACTCAAGGCCACACAGCTACTAAAGGATCAACAGGAATGCAAAATCACTATCTGTACATTGGTTCTGGAGAAGGACTTAAGGGAAGACCTCTTCCCTTTGTTCAAGGTGTAGATAAGTTGTTTCCTGACAAGGAAGGGATCGAATGGAGGGCCAGACTTCTAGGGAACAGGTTGATATTTACCAGTCCAGAACTCAGGGTAGTGCTATGCTCTGTAAACCAGTCTGGTGCATGTGAACCATTTTGTTATCTGCCATTTCTATTTTAAGCTTGTGTTCCCTGACGTCAGTATGAATGTAGGATTAGGCTGATGAACGTGATCAAGGGTGCCCTTCTTTCCAGATTACACTTCAACCATCTGCTTACTCTACCTCTGTCTCTCTCTACTTCTATCTCTCTGTCTCTGTCTCTCTGTCTCTCTGTCTCTGTCTCTGTCTGTGTGTGTGTGTGTGTGTGTGTGTGTGTGTGTGTGTGTGTGTGTACATTCATCTTAAATTCCATCCTTTGGCAACTGAACACACACTAGCTTAACAATTTGCCATCAAAAACAAGAAATAAGATTACTTTGCTTGACAGAGTTGTCCATTTTCCCAATAGTCCTCCCAGCATGAGAGGAGAACTTCTCCACGAATGCAGATTCTTTGTGTGCACAGGCATGTGTGTGCATGCCTGTGCGTGCACGCGCGTGCGCGCGCGCGAGCACACACACACACACACACACACACACACACACACACACACTACCCTATAGCTCTGTTTTAAAACTTCTTTTCTTTTGAATATATTTTTCAAAGTTCTGCCTAATAATCATGGATTGTATCTCGAGGCCCACTCACTAAAAGCAGGTTGAGTCATAAGCAGGTTGTACAAGTCCAGGAAACCTGCAGCGATGACTAAGAGAGTCATTATTTGATAAAAGGGGAAAAAATAGGTATTGGTTTGAAAGAAAGGCTGGGGGAGCATGAAGAACTTCTTGAACAGGGAAAAACCACTTAGAAGCTAGCTGGCAGGATGAGTGGGGGCTGGACAGAACCAGGCTTCTGCAGTAAGACTTGCTGCTGCATTTTAATCACATCTCTATGTGACTGGGTTTTTTTCCTCTTTCTGTTTTTTTTTTTTTCATCAAGCAGGGAAGGACACAGAGGGGAATTCAGCAATAACCTGGCTCTTTCAACTTTGTACTTTACTCTGTCCCTGTCCCTGCACGTTTTTAAATTGAACTCTGGAAATTTTTTTCAGTGTGAGTTCGAACAGATGTACACACTGTATACTTTCTCTCACCTGGTAAATATTGACTGTTTAAAATTAAACTCTTGCATCATTCTTTGAACATCTTCAGTGGCTTCAAACTAGGTATGATCATGATTTAACACACACCACCAGGTATTAAAATAAAAATGTACAAGTTTATAACTGTCAGGTGTTTACCACCAACCTTTGACTTTAGTTCTGGAATGTATATTCATGTCCACTTTGCTTACAGCATTTTGTCATAATGCCAAACATATTTTCACAGTAAAAAATTTTCTCTTGATCATTCTGCTATAAGCCTTAACAAAAATATCTTTGTAAAATGTAATTTCAACAAAACCTGCTGTGGCCAGAAGTCCTCCAAATGTTAAATAATCGTAGAAGTAGCTGTTCAGCTACTAACTGGCTAAGTATTAATTAGAACCTGGGACAATACCCCAGCCTCTATGTCTTAATGACTCTCTGCTGCTGTGCTCTGGGATCTCAGAGAGGAAAATGAGGACAGTCTTACTGAGATTCAACCTGTCTGATAGGTAAACCTTTCTCTTTCCCATTTGGAAGAAGGAATGTGAAAGAAGAGGCAAGAAAATAGAGCTAGAGTATCTCCTCAACCCTAGTCATATTAATAGCAGATAGATGTTCCAGAAACATCTATGTGAAAATTGGAAATTATCCCCATCTGTGCACCTGTAGGGCAAGGTGCTTTTAAAGCAACACCATTTATATTTTAGACTGGAAATTTATGTGCTGTGGGCACTGTCCTGTGTGCACTGCAGAGAACCGATCAAGCCACCTGACCTCTATCCCTATATGCCAGCAGTAGGACCCCTTCAGGTTGTGACAACCAGAAACTTATGGAAATATTGTCAAACATTCCAGCATGTAAACTCAAGTTTGAAGATTGCTTACTTATACAGCTTGTTAAGAATGTAAAACGTCATTCAACCAAGTATGGTATTTTAATTGTGTGAACAAAGGAAAATCTGGACACTTTAGCTTAATTTCTCTTTCTATATAAGAGTGGAAGTTGTTGAGTCCATGAAGAAACTGAACTGTTGGAAACTTCTAGAGATGTTTGGGCCTGTCTAAACATCGAGTCTTAAATAAACCCAATCTAGTGTGGATAAACTAGAAGTCATGCTACTTAATAATGTGAAAATATTCTGCTGGTTATTGCATCATTGTGTGATTCCACTATTATGTCATACCATAAAGTATGCTCACATAAATTAAGATGGCCACAGCCTTATTAGATACTATAATCTTATGGTACCACCACCATGCATGAAGACTACTACGTATTGACTGAGTTGTCACTATGAAGCACATAAAAATATTGGGCTATACCACAGATGAGAAACAAATGGGAGGATGAAGTTACTAACAATAGATATCACAATGAAATCTATTTATTTTGCGTCAACTATGATAATGGGTATTTTGCATGGATTATTGTGCTGATCAATCATAGTATCTCTGGAGGTAGTTAAACTTATTTATTTGTTAGGGTAGGTTAAGATGCTGTAACAAAGGTCTCAGAATATTCATTATCATACAAAATAGGAATATGTTTATCTCCATGATAAGACTCCCAATTCTACATTTTCATCCCAGTCAAGAAACTCTTCCCTTTTCGGAACATTTCTAGAAGTTACACATCTCATTCTGTCTATGTACTCATTGTTTCAACCCAACTTCAAAGGTGAATGCAGATTTCTGATAGACACCTATGCATATAATCAGCTACAAGAAGTCTAAGACCATTTTAAATTTCAAAGTTTTATTTAAAAATTTTAACATGCATTTAATGTGTGTGTGAGTTAGAGGAAAACTTGAAGGCGTCCGTTCTCTTCTTCCACCACGGGTTCTAGAACTTATCTCAAGTTTTCAGGCTTAGAGGTGAGCACCTTTACCTGCTGAGCCATCTGGCCAGCCTGGAAATAATGTTTTAGCAGAACATAACCACCCTAATTCATTTTTATATTATCTATGCAGCTTCCTAACTTTCATAGCATTTAAGAAAAACTTATGACAAATACTAAGGTTGGTTCCCAGATCTTAAAATGTTACTTTCTGGCCTTTAAGAAAAAGAAAAAAATTAAATCCATGTTCTAAAAGAGAAAATGGATATTTGGAAATGTATAAGAGGTCCTGTGAAATTTTCTACTTTGCATGTGAGGGCACAGAGGCAGACTGAACATACCTAAGTGTTTCAGCGTCCTATGTGGGAATGTTGCTGAGATATGAACACAGTTTTGTTTTGCTCAAGAGACAAAATCATATTCATCCCATCATACTACCTCATCAAATTATAAAGAAAGTATCCATCTTGTCTTCTCTCTGCTAGGCAATATTCTAAGAAAGGAGAATTCATTAGTGAATAATAAAGAGACATCCCTGCTTTCATGGATTATGCATTAGAAAAGCAAATTATTAGAATTAAATTTAATGTATTAATATTATATGGTGTGTGAAAAGTGATACAAGCCAAAAAAAGAGTTCAGGAAGAAGGGAAGGTGGCAGCGGAATTGGGTAGGGATTGATTGCTAGAAGAAATGGTTAACGATGACCTCAGTTTTGAAAAAACCATGGAGAATGAGACTCAGCCAAAAACTTTTGAGCCGGAGGAAGGAGCCTGTGCTGAGAACATCCAGTGAAAATCCTGAGTTCCTCCTCAAAGAGGAGGTTGAACTAAGGGTCAGGAGCTGGACAAGAATGGGAGCCAAAAGAACAAAGAGAGCAGTGTGGGTGCCCACAGCTTGTGTGTGGTGGGGAACTGGTACAGAATGGTTGTGGAAGAAGAAGGCTAGCTGAAAGGTACAAGAGCACTGCCTTTTAACTCTTTTAGAGAAATTTTTTCTAAAATCCCTTTGTACAAAACCAGAACACACACGCAGGTACACAAACATATAAATTATAGTAGGCACTATGTCTAATTGTATGGTGGAAAGATCGTACCTATTGAAGTCACACAGGACTGTGTATATCCACTCTGCTACATGTTGATTTGATGAGTCAGGAAAATTGTTAGTATTGTTATGACACGATTTATTGAATATTCTTTAAATGGCCCCTGCTTCATATACGTGATCTCATCAAAGCCTTACATAGTTAGATAAGTTTATGCTAATGACATTTGAAAGTATCTTGGGGTTAAATTAAGTGTTGAAATTAAGTGGTGATAGCTAATAGTAATAACAGGATTTGTGAGATGGTTCAGTGGATTAGGGCACTTGCTGCTAAGCCTGATGACCTGATTTTGATTTCTAGGACTCACGCTCTAGAAGGAAAGAACAGACTTCCAAAATTGTCCCCTGATCTGCGTATATGTGCTATGATACATGTTCATACACACTAAATAAATAAATTTAAATAAAAATTAAAGTAATAAAATCATACAAATTTCCTTGTGTGCATTTATAGTGTTTTTAAATTTTTCACTATGTAGTGAATAGCAATGTTGGTTAATCTTTCTATGGGGATGTTTTCTCAATACTTTTTCCATGTAAACAAAAATCTTTAGTGCTTCTTTAGTATTGCTTTATGTCAGAAACTCCTCCAATCACATGTATTTCTCAAATGAGACAGCTAATGCTCAAGAGAGGTGAAGTAACTTGGCTGAGGTTACATAGCCAATACATTGAGAGGGTGAGATTTGATCCAGGCAGTGTTGCTTTGAAGTTCATGTGCTTCAGCATTATCCCAACACTGCCTTGCCAAGCAGACCAATAACAAAGTGGAAGAAAAAATCTTAGTTTCTTTTCTGTTGTTGCCTATACATATGGAAAGCTGCTGTGGGATAATGCTCTTGTACACTAGTTTAATAAAACGCCGATTGCCAGTAGCCAGGCAGGAGGTATAGGCAGGGTGAGCAGACTAGGAGAATTCTGGGAAGAGGAAGGGCAGAGTTAGGAGATGACAGCCTGCTACCCAAGGAACAACATGCTAGCAGACCAGTAAACCATGGAACACATGGCAAAACATAGATGAATAGAAATGGGTTAATTTAAGTTATAAGAGCTAGCAAGCAAGAAGCCTGCCATGTGCCATGCAATTGGTAATTAATATAAGTCTCTGAGTAGTTATTTTATAAGCAGTTGTGGGACCGTGGGCCAGGCAGGGCCAGAGAGAAACTTTCAGCTACAGAAAGCCTGTTTATTTAGACCTAACCCATAGTCATTTTCTTCAAATGTCAGGCAAGTCCTACAGAGCAAATATTCCAATTGACTGACTACATAAACCCAAATTTGAAGTGAGAACAAAGATTATATATGAGCCCTTTCTCTTTAAATGTGTGAATGTATCAAGATGTATGTGTACCTGTATATGTATGCATGCATGTGTTTGTTTAGATACATGTAATACAATTCTAAGTGGTAGTTTAAAGTGTAATCTTCTAGGCTTCATTCCCAAGCATAAATTCCAATATTTTATAAGGCAATATTTAAAGATAAACAATCCTTGGAATTGGAAGTGAGTGTGGTTGGGGTGCATTGTATGAAATTCCCAAGTAATTAAAAAAAAATTGTGTTGGGGGGGGAACAAAAATCTAAATTCTCCTTTAGGGTATACACATAGTTTTCTACAACATACTTTGTCAAGGAACTGCACCAGGGACAGCGTTTCCAAACAAGCATGGATGATCCCACAGCATCGATGGAATGTTTCTCTGCAACAGTCATGCCCTTTCACCCCTTAGTTCATGCTTTACTCAAGAAGGCCACAAATATGAACTGCTGGGATGGCCACCATTTCTTGGAATTGTCAATATCTAGGAAGTATTTTCCATGTGAATTTCTTCTGTGAAAACAACAGATTCTAATCATGGTCTCTATGTACCTCCTTCAAATGTGAATTTGAGAATATTAGCTTGCTGTTTTAGATTTACAGGTGTTAACCTGCTCATGGCATAATTTTTTCCTTTAGAGTGGGGAATAGATTTTCATTAGGCTGTCCTTCCTGTTTGGATTCCTCGTTCTTGTTTCATACTCTGCTCAGATGACAGATCAGTTGATATCTAGAAATAGTTTCCCAACAGCAAACCTAACTGTTTCTGATAAGAACCAGAGTCAAAGAAATAGTCCCATCAGTGCAGAGCTCTAAACACTGATATACATGGATCACATGGGGGAATCTAAGTGGTAGAGTGAGCAGACATACTGGAATGGAGAAACTAAGACTGTCTCAGGAACATATGCCTGCAGTGGGGCCAGGAAATACCACTATGGTTGTAACTGAGTTTTTTCTACCAGGGTTTCTAGACCTCAAGGAACTGAGCCCCTTGCTCTTCCTGGTATTTGGCATTATCTGTCTGGTCACAGTTTCTGGTAACCTTCTTCTTGTGGTGCTGGTATGCACCCAACAAAGACTCCAGACTCCAATGTACTTCTTCCTAGCAAATATTTCTTGCCTCAAGGTATGTTATAGATCCAACATTGTACCCCGGATGCTGGTGGACTTGCTGCGGGAAGAAAGGGCATTCTCCGTGAGCTCCCTGTATCATTCAGCTGTACTTCTTTGGGATGGCTATGATCTAAATACATTGTGTGTGAAAATTACAAAGAATAAATAAAATTATTATAGTTTTAAAATGAAAATCATATCCCTCTTCCAGCGTCCATTAACTGCTCATCGTCTTCCAATGATAGCCCCTCCCGGGTTGATGTTGGAGCTTTGACTGGTTTGATATTTTATGAATGCTGTAAGTTAATGTGTGTGACCACCATACAGTATCCTAAAGGCACTGTTTCATTGCACTCTTCCCCAAACTCTGGCTTTTGTATTCTTTTCATCCCTTCTTTTCATGATGTACCCTGAACCTTGGAGAGGATGGCATGGCATTCCATTTAAGGCACAACTTTCAACAGTCACTTATTCTCCATTCTTTGAATTTTGTGAGTCTCTGCATTAACCACTATCTACTATGAAAAAGAATAGAAGACTGATGGAAGACTAAGAGCATGCATTTATGCATGTAAATTTATGCATGTAAACATAAGCATTTAGTTTGATTTCATGTTCATTTAACATAACAACAGTAGGTGATTCTTCCCTAAGGCCTATGACCTCCCCAACCATGGGGATCCAAGCCTCAAATCCAATCAGAGAGTAGCTGCTTACCCCTGTAATAGTCCTACTGTTGTATTGGTGGGCATGTACTAACAGACAGGTCATTATTATAGCTCATGAGGTACACAGCTAGGTAGGAGCACTGATGACTTTTTCTCCTCCAGCAGTTTACGTATCACCTGTTATTAGGAAAGTTAGCCAATCAGAAATGTGCCTTAAGCACTTGCAGTAGTGTCTCAGACACTTGGATTGCTGCGAGCACATTTTTTTTTTTCCAGATTGACTTTCCTTTAGCATTTACAAGTATCTACTGCATTTTCATTGTCTTTCTGTTCTCCTCCAGGGTCTTTTTACTGATATGTACCTGAATTTTTCTCACTTGGACTCACATGTGTTTCTATTTTTTTGCTTTTGTTGTCAGTTACAAAACATTATCAAATGACATAATAAAGCTACATACTTCAAGAGAGAAGAAATTAAAAAAGGATTCTGCTCAGAAAAGGAAGAGAATACATGGATTCATTTATTCAATCAAAATATTTATTGAAAGCCTAATATTATCCATGAATTGTGCTACGTGCTAAGAAGAGAATAATGAACAATGTAGACAGTTTCCAAGCTCAAAGATATTATCGTTTAATAGCCGTGGTGTCAAATTGTTCAAAATTTATGTTTTAACATTGTAAACTATGTAGATCTTGAAAGAAGTACCCGTAAATCTCAAAGTGAAGCTCCAAGGCTTCTATTTACCTTAATTTTAAAAGGAATTAATTAGTCTGAAACAACCTAATAGAAATACCCAATAGCATTTTAATGGGACATATAGACAAAGAACAAGGCACATGAGCTTCACCTTCTCTTAGAACCCTTTATGACTGACTTTGTGTTATGCCTTCCCCAGAGAAGGATTTTATTCTTCATCTTTCATGTGTAGCATTACTGGTCCATGCAATTTTGTGCATAGGTTCTATCTTCCCATGAGATTGTAAGCCCTTTAAAGACAGAGACAGAGAGTCATTTGAAGTTGCACTTAGCATAGTAGATACTTGACATTTATGTAGGATGGAATAAAAGCTCCTTAGCTTGGCACTCTATGTTTTCCATGGCTTTACTCCTGCCTCCTCCAGTCTCATCTCCTAGTAGGCTGCATCTGACAATTTACTGTATCATTGTTGTAAATAGTTACTCATACCCATACACTATTTATACACTGCCTAGATAATATTTTCAACTTTTTGACCCTTAGATTCAACATTATCTTCAGAAAGATTAGCCTGTCTTTTTTCATTTATCACATTGTAGAGCCAAATGATGCTCTCCTATTGCTATAGGACTCACAGTGTGCCAAAATTTAAGGAATTGTCATTTTATCTAGATTCATCTATAAATCAAAATATTTGTTGGATTTATTGTTCCCTTCTGAGATTTTTTTACTGAAGCATACCTGAGTTTGTCTTGCTAGGTATACTTATAGCACTACAAATTTTACTACTGTGTCTTCTATATCCAGAAGAATGCTTGCCCTATAATAAATATCGAGTGAATTTTTTTTTAGTTAATTGCTGAGTGCTCTTCTACCTTTACTAAACTATTTAAACCATTATTACTTTCTTGATTTCAGGTATCACCTATATCATGATAGTCTCTCAAGGGATTAATATTTTTATAAGCACTGTGAAAGAAGAGTGCAGCATTCAAGGAAGGCACATAACAAGGGTAATTTATTTGGGTCATATTGAGACTATTGGAGAAGGATTCTCTGAAGATGTAGCATCTGAAAAGTGAGCCAAAGGACAAATAGGAATAATCCAGGCAAAGATCAAGTATAGATTGGAGAGAAAGAGAAAGAAAATGAAGTTGGGTGGCTAGAGAGGTGAGGGAGATCTGGGAGGAACTGAAGGAGGGGAAAACATGATCAAAATATATTGTATGAAAAAATAGTATTTTCTTTTAAAGATGGGGTAGGGTAGTGGGGAGAAGAGCTAACAAGGTCCATAGTAGTAAAGACATTTTGTAAAAAAAAAAAAAAAAAAAAAAAAATTCAAGACAGAGTTTCTCTTTGTAGTTTTGGTGCCTGTCTTGGATCTTGCTCTGTAAACCAGGCTGGCCTTGAACTCACAGAGATCCACCTTCCTCTGCCTCCCAAGTGCTGGGATTAAAGGCGTGTGCCACTGCCGCCTGGCTAGTAGTAAAGACTTGAGTGTTCTGGGAACAGAAAAAAGACAAATGTAGTTAGAAAGTAGTGGTCACGGGAGAGAGTATCAGACCTAAGACTGGAAAGCAACAACTTAATCCAGAGCTTCACTGGACTTCACTGTGAGATTGTAATTCTTGAATGGTCACTAGTAGAATAACATGATCTACTTTATGTTTTTAGATCTAACTGAATGCTGGACAAAGATTAAGTTTTGACAGCAGTAAAGAGCTGATAGCTGTTGGCAAACTAGTTAGAACACAACTACACTGTTGTTGGTCAGGGATTTTGATGATGTGGGTTAGGTGAATATCAGCAGAGATGAAAACTGAACTGCATTTGATATATTCAAAAATAGAATTGATGAGATTTTTTGATGATTTACATGGAGGAAACATCAATAATACTTCCTTTGCAGTAGTTGTGAATTGAATAAGTACTTGAACTAGTCATTGAGATATAGAATGCTTGAGTAGGACCAGGTTTGTGGGAGGGGAAAAATGATACATCCCATTTTGCACGGAAATGTTCTGATTTGGTGGTAGATGTCAAGTAGATAATTGTATATACTGATTTGGAAATCTGGAGAGATAGATAGTTCAAAAATATAAATTTAGAAGTCATGAGCATGTAGGTGGCATTTAAGAGCATGGAAGTGGGTACAATCATGCAGAGAAACAATTTAGAGGGAGAAGAGAACCCAGAATAGAATCATGGAAATTCCATCACTTAGACATCAGGTAGATAAAGAATATCCAACAGGTGAGGGTAAGATAAAGAGGTAAGAAGCAAACCACACACTTAGGAGAATATATTTAAATAAGAGATAAATTATGCTGAAGGAAGGCTATTTAGCAGGGGAATAAGCTACCTACAAACAAGAGTTTATTGTATGTGATAACCTGGACATCATTGACTACTTCAGTAAGGAAATCCTTATAGTGATGTGTGTGCAGCTGTACTGGAGTGGCTCCAATGAGTGGCAAAAAAGAAAAGAAGAGAAGACATTATGTATAGCTAGTTGTTTGAAGAAATTTGACCCTGAAAGGAAATATTTGTAGTTAGAACTAGAACACAAAGCTTGAGGGAAGACATTACTTTTATAATATAAGTAGAAAATGTTTGATTTTTTTAGTAAATAAAATTGTAAAATGACTTTATGAGTCTCAGAATTTGGGTTTAAGGATGGAAAATGGGTGTTTATGCTAAAGCAGCAATAAAGGCCTGTAGAGATAAAAACTCCTTCTGGTCTTGAATACTATTAAAGATGGAGAAGTTGAAGAAGCAAGAGACTGTAAGGACATGTTTCTTGCAAAGGCACAAAGTTCCCAGGTCCAGAGCACATGTGAAAAACATTGGTCCCTGATAAAACAAGTGACATTGATATTGTAACAAATATGTACCAAAATCCTACTATCTTCTTGGTTTTCTTTCAAATGCTAGGGATACAATAATGCATAAGTCATAATTTCTGTTCTTTGGCATTCCCAGATTGATGGGACAGACAGACAATTAAATTGATAGTTATAATTAGGTTAATTAATACTATGATAATGGCAGGAATCTATGGAAGAAGAGACATTATTATAAATTGAACTGTTCTTCTCCCCAAATAAAGTTATATTCATGTCCTAATGTCCAGCACTTCTAATACAACTGAGGTTATCTTCACTGAGGTTATGAAGTTAAAATGAGTTCATGAGGATGGTCCTTAATTAATTATGACTAGGACTCTGATAAAAGAAGAACACTGGACACAGGAATAGACACAAAAGAGAGTACTGTATGATCATAAAGGTATAAATCAATGGGATACATATTCATGCTAAAGAGTGTCAAAGATTATCAGAAATCTATAAGAAGCCAGGAACAAATCATGCAGCAATTTCTGCCACAAAAGGATCAACCTTGAGTTGATGTCAGTCCCCAAGACTAAGAGAAAGTAAATTTCTGTTGTTTGTCACCCACTTGGTTAGAAGAAGCCCATAATATGAATTCAGACAGTCTAGCCACTCTGGAGAACAATGGTCATGGTAAAGGAAGCCTTCCCGAAGGGAATGTTGTCTGTGCCAAATCAAGAGGAACAGATTGAATTTTGTGGGGAGGAGCTGGGAGGGTATTCCACAGAAGGTGATCACCATCTGTACTAGTTTGAAAGTGAAAGAGATTATGCACATCCAAACTGCTGCACTTGATCTAATGTGAATGTATGTGCAGTGAATGGTTCATGTTGCTGGAGGGCTTCTCTCCAGGTTCCCCAAGCCCCGCAGTCCCACAATCCACTTATAAAATAATCACTCAGACGCTTATATCACTTATAAACTGTATGGCCATGGCAGGCTTCTTGCTAACTGTTCTTTTATCTTAAATTAACCCATTTTTATAAATCTATAGCTTGCCACGTGGCTGGTGGCTTACCGGCGTCTCTACATGCTCTTCTCCTGGCGGTCGCTGCAGTCTCCCTCTCCTTCTTCCTGTTTCCCCAATTCTCCTCTCTCTGTCCCGCCTATACTTCCTGCCTGGTCATTGGCCATCAGTGTTTTATTTACATAGAGTGATATCCACAGCAGGTTCATGGTGGTGAAAACAGAGACCTGAGAAGCTGAAGCCAGCCTCGTGAAAAGCCTTCTATTCCAAGACAAATATTTTTTTCTTTTTCCTAAAATCAAGTGCCTACCCTTTAAATCTTCATGCCCCCTTTAGTGTTTACCTGTATAACTTAATTTCTCCAAGAAGCCTCCTCTTGCATCTACTACAGTATTTCTTATGTGAATAAGAACTTTTTTACTTGATCTATTTTAATGTACAAATTCTTGAAGAGAAGCAGTGGTACTCTGACTGATTAGATGTGCCCAGTGTGTGTTGAAGGAAGTGGTTAGCTAATAGTCTGCTTTCAGTAAATGACTATGTGACATCTTCTTAGAGATGACATCATTACATTTAGGCTCACTTTGCAGTGATAATCTATGACATTCTATATTTTCTTTTTACACTTTCTCCCGTTCATGAACTTCACCTTGGTTCTCATTTTACCCTTTCACTTGATTTTTCCCAATAGGCCAAGGTCCCTATAGGTGCTACATAACCTTCTTGTATACCACACCAGCAGTCCTCACTTCGGGCAGCCTATCCTGGTTTCTACTGTCCCCAAGGAAGACTGGTCCACACCATGCAAAGCCCTCCAGTCCAACCTTGCCACTTTGTTTCTACTCCTGGTTCTGCTTAACTCGGTCCAATCAGGGTCAAGAATCATTTTCAAGCAAATCATTCTGGCATGAATTGGCCAAAGAACAGGTGGCAGCTATTGCTGAAAGCACAGGATGAAGCAATGGATTGTTGGGCTGCACAGGAGGGCAGAATAAGATAATCTAAGTGAGCCAAGTTGACCCATAGAATCCATGTTAAAGATGGTAAATAGGGCCCTGGAACAGGAAGACTGGTGGTCAACACAGACCACTTGAAAGACATGTGTAAATTAGACTGACTTCATTAAAAAGTATACATCTTCTCAGCTGGGCAGTGGTGGTGCATGCCTTTAATCCCAGCACTTGGGAGGCAGAGGCAGGCGGATCTCTGTGAGTTCGAGGCCAGCCTGGTCTACAGCGGGAGATCCAGGAAAGGCGCAAAGCTACACAGAGAAACTCTGTCTCGAGAAAACAAAAACAAAAAAAGGATACATCTTCTCATGATTGCCATATGTGCTTATATAACATACCCCAATTTGAATGTGCTCTCTCTCTCTGTCTCTCTCTTCTGTCTCTGTCTCTGTCTCTGTCTCTCTCTCTCTCTCTCTCTCACACACACACACACACACACACACACACACACACACAGAGAGAGAGAGAGAGAGAGAGAGAGAGAGAGAGAGAGAGAGAGAGAGAGAGAGAGAGAATGATTGTACATAGACTTATACTCATCCAGAAGAATATAATTGATAAGTATTTTGAATCACTGGTAATGGGTTTCTCTGCTGACGAAATATGGCAAATCAAGCCGAATTAACAATGCCAGGTTTAATCTGAGCAAAGCATTCTCAGGTGATCTCGGGGTGGGAGGAGCAGAAGAGAAATCACGTGGTGGGTCTATGGACCCAAACTTAAATACCCTGTAGGCGTGTGGTCTTGAGAAGCTGAGGGAAGAGCCACCACTTGGTGGGCTTTATGAGGGGCAGAGTTTGGAGAGGGAGAAGGGGAGCTGACGTGGAGCTTCCAATGGAACATCAATAACATAGCATGCTTAGTTGGCAGTTACTATTTGCCATTTGCCTGGAAGAAGGTACTCCATACAAATGAATTTACCAACATTGAAGACAGATTTCAAGAGGACAGGCTATTTTGCTGTAATTGTTACCATTATATATTCAAAGATATGTATGTATCTGTGTGGATAAGTGACATCTTTCACGGAAATGCCTTCATACAAAATATACACTATATACATACAGAGCCGTTCCTTACAAGCTGCCTATGTACTCTATAGCTAGGTTTTTAGGTAGATCGTTTTGTTACAGTCAATAGTCTGCTTCTTTCATCATAGTCCTTCCCTCATCTACCCACCAATGAGTGAGATTAAAAAGTTGGTACTTCATTCAATATAAAGTAGAGCATTTTAATTGGACATACATGACATAGTTAAAGATCTTTTAACTACAAAGAACTTTACTAGGAAATGGGCTCAGAGGGAATTATTAAAAGTCAGTGCATAAAACCTCCATGGGAGGTCATTATTTTGTGTCTTCCCCCAACTCAAGTTGTTTATTATTGGTAACAAGGTGAGAGGAAATCCCCCAACATCATTAGAAACCTGAAAAAATAACCTTGCCTTGACAAAACCTTCTTTTCCTGTTGGAAACTATTTCTTCTGGAAGGTGCTCTGTTAAAATGGATGTCCCAATGGATCCTTTCTGTGTAAAGGGTGGCTTTAATAAACCCCTTGAAGCTTCAGATTCCATTCCTTGATAACAACTCCTGTACACACACACACACACACACACTCACACACACACACAGAGATAGATAGATAGATAGATAGATAGATAGATAGATAGATAGATAGATAGATAGATAGAGGAGTAAAACAGCCATCTCATTAATTTAATGTTGGAAATAATTTAGTTACTCTCTCGCCTAGTGATATTTACATGAGTGCATGTCAGAAAAGAAGAAAAAAATTAGCAAGCATTTCATTAACAACTCTCTCTCTCCACCCCACCCCCCTCACATACACACGGTGCTCATCAAGAATCCTTATCTGCTCTTTGAAATCAGACTCAAAGACTCTAGTGTGACACACCTTGGTTGAAAAATACTGTAATAGCTATCTATTTGGCAGTGGTCAGGAAAAGACCTGTTTTCAAGTGTATGTCCAAAATAAAAGACATGTCCAAAGAATACTGATCATTGAAGTCAAATTGCTTCAAATATTTAAGATAGGTTCATCTTTTCACAGTAATTCTTCTTGATACAATTTGGCCTTAAGTTGATTTTAGGTCATCATTATGGACAGCAATCACTGGATTTTGCTGAGATGTAGAGATATCCTAAAGGAACTCTCATGAGAAGCACCAGGTACTTTAATCATCCACTAAAGGGTCCTGGGCTATTTACTTTTTAAGAAGTATCTTGTTTTCTCTCTAAAGTCTTTGACTACTAATTATATTGTATATACCTCCAGTAGTCCTTTGACATTTACTATTCTACCTTAAGTTCAGCAACCAAACTCAGTTAAAAATGTGTATATAAAAAAATAAAATAAAATAAAATAAAAAAGCCGGGCGTTGGTGGCGCACGCCTTTAATTCCAGCACTCGGGAGGCAGAGCCAGGCGGATCTCTGTGAGTTTGAGGCCAGCCTGGGCTACCAAGTGAGCTCCAGGAATGGCGCAAAGCTACACAGAGAAACCCTGTCTCAAAAAAAAAATAAATAAATAAAAGTGTATGAAGTGCTATTGAGAGTCTTGGTGTGGAGTTTCTAGAAGTAGTCTTCATAAGTTTGGGTGGATTATTTTTTGTTTTATCACATTGGGCTGCTCTAAGATTATTAAAGAATAATCTTTATTTTTCAGTTCCACAAATAATAGGAAATTATAGTTTTTAAGAAGGAGGCCTTTAGGTACATGTAACATTTTAGTCATGTGGATAAATGCGTAAGTTCATGATATACAACTGCCTCACTTGTATACCAAGTTTGAGAGTTTTATAAGTTATCAGGTATGAAAAGAAAGAATTTGATTGGTAAATTACTACCTTACATATATAATGGAGAGTAATAGTATAGATTTTATTTACATCTGAAACACTGATATACTTTTCTATTTACTAGCAAAGATTCCATTAAGCCATCTACTTAAATAAAATTAGTATTTTACATTAACTTAAATAGATTATCATTTATAAAATTAATTATTTACATTTGGAAGTAACAGCAGAGAATAACAATACCTCAATTAATTATTTCACTAAGAAGAAAGTTCACTTGAATAAATTCTGTCCTGTTATGCAAAGATGCAGAGGATTAATGGAAGCTTTGTATAGTAGTAGTGGCAGCTGTTAGTGGGAAAGGCATATACTACCATCAACTCAGGAATGATTGGTTTGTGTTAATGTCCCAAAGAAACAGAGATACATTCCCTGAGCCTGGGAGAACCTCACTCTCTTCTTGGATGATGGCTGAAATGGAATCCTGTTTCTGACATTAACTCTATGAAAGAAGTAGTTGAATAACAAGAATCCATATTAATGGAAATGTTATATTACAGCTTTGAAAGATACTCTGACCTTGCTAATTCTGAATAGTTGTTCAATCAATTAATAGTGTGTGCTCAGTATGTGCCATGTACCATGCTAATTGTTTTATGTGTCATTTCATCAACTCCTTTGAGGCGGATATTATTTCATTATGTAGATAGGGAAACAGCAGCTCAGTGACAGCAAGTAATACACTTGACCAAGTTATCAGCAAATGCTCAGATTTAGGTTCCAAAGTCAGCACTAACTAACTGATATAGTAACCGATATCAAATACTTCAGTAACTCAAGACACAGGATAAGAAAAATATCATAGGGTCTTCTAACTGGTACATGAGAATTAGAGTAAGCTCCCTACCCTAAACCCTACTTACCTATTCTTCAATCCTGTGTGGCAGTGACCTTTAGTTAGTCCAAGCTATGATTACAAAATATATGAAAGAGAAAGAATGGCACAAGTGTCCTGACTTTTAAAATAATCATCCTTGAGGTTACATTTATGCTGCCCAAAGGGAAGTTGTTACTCAATGTCTGGAACCGTGGCCAAGGCCAAATTGGCAACATGCTTTAAACTCTCAGGAACCAAACCTTTAAAGTCTACTAACCAGTTTGACACTAGCTGGCATTGGCATCAAAATGCTTGTTCTTTCATGTCATTGCCAGGAAAAAAAGTGATGACTATTATTTACAGAAAAAGATCACTATCAAATGTTGTATGTCATGAACTTGCAAGTGGGATACTTTACATGTTAAGAGATGCTTACTAGGGGCTGAACATTATGGAGAACAAAAAATGAGACTGCTCCAAAAGATTTAGTGACTGTGTCTATGATAATGTGTCAGTTGGTCATCTAGTCCTCCACAAGAATGATGGGAATATTGAAAATGTCAGAGATTTGCTTCATTAATTATCTTTATGCCTTGCAACTGTAAAAATGATGGCAAATGAACCCAGCTTGATTGAAGAAGCTGACTTTGGTTGAAGAAACCCAAAACACGAGTGAACTTGTGGTAAAGATGTCAATGCCTTTTGAGTGATGAATGAAAACAGGGAACATACGACATTTGTTTTGAACTTTCAGGGGAAGCTCGTCAAACGAGGTGTTTTGGAACAGAATTGTAACCAGGGCGACAAATGGTTTATATGCTAGACTCTTAAAAAGAGAGAGAGAGAGAGAGAGAGAGAGAGAGAGAGAGAGAGAGAGAGAGAGAGAGAGAGATGTTGGCATGGCAGAGACCTCAAAACAAGTGCAGAATTCAAATACAGATGAAAAGTTGTGTTCTTTTATTGTTATTATTTACTTGTTGATTAACTGATATTGTCCTCTCAAAAACAAGAATTAAAGCTAGTAGAATAGACATTCAGAAGCACTGGAAAAATTGTGTGATTGAATTCTTCATTAACAAGTTTGACATAACTTTTGACATTTTCGTTTTGACTGATGCTGCCTAATAATCCTTGGAGTTCCAACTCTGTCCTCAGTTCTTGGGACAAATATAGCTCAGAAAATTAAGAAATTAATTTTTACTGACTTTGTCATTTCATTACTTAACTTCCTATGACTTTGATTTAGAACCACTTCTCTTACTTAGTTTTCCAATTGATATTTCAGTGCCCTGAAAAGTAGAGTTCTAAATTATTCTCATTTGAGTATACAAATTCTGATGGCTGTGGCATACATTCCATCCTATTATTTTAATATCACCATGAAACAAAGTTTATATAAGGTATGTTAAAGTACACCTCGACCAGCCAAGAGAATATTAAGAGCTGATACTATATCCCTATATTCCATTTGCATGTTTATTCATATTTACACTGGCAGTTTTTTAGACTATAGATGAAGAGAGGGGCGGGAAATGAACTAGAGGAGCCTTCAGGACTTTACAAGAGGAAAAATGGGAAATAAGTTAAAATTTTGCAATCTTGAATAACCTGCAGAGATGTACTGTGTTATTTACCTGTATTTTTGTGTTTGCACTACAATTCACCTCTGTACTGCAATCCATTTGGCAGAGTGCATGATGCCTGTCTAACTCTTAGCATGATCCTCTTTCTGAGAAGTCAGACTACCTCTTGACCATCTCTTTGGAATTCTACCTCTATTTGCACTGTTCTGAAACTCAGTAAGTCTTTTACTTGAGTATTGTCGCCGCCACTCTCCTGAAAACAATTCTACTTCTGCCTATACTACATGGACATCTTTATACAGAGATGTAATACAACCAAGGGTGTGGTATAAACATACAGGTATTATTGGTACTCTTCTACTAGGCCAATCCTGAAGCCTGCTTTACCTCTTCCTTCTTATTCCAGGTTTTCTCACTCTAGATCTCCTCTCTCTCTTCCCTGAGCAGATGCTGAAGTACCAACAAACCATCTGGCCCACACAGTGAGGGTTAAGGTACAAATTGGAGCTGTAGCTCTTCTAATCTAGTATGACAGTTTGTACTGATCAGGTTAATGGAGGATAATTTCTCATTGGCTTGTACAGAGACATGAAAATTTAATCTGATTTGCTATTAATTACTCTGTCCAATCATTAACATAATGTTTCACTAAATAGAGAAAAAAAAACTATTCACACTGCATAGGCAAGTATATCAACCAGAGCTCAGCAATAGAAAAGTGTTGCCTTTGGGGTACAGAGAAGAAGCTATACTGCCACTGGAAGCATGACCTACACTTTGATATGCTTCTTAGTATTAGTGATAGGCTATCTTGAACCATATGCAGTCTTCCAGTTCTGGACAGAATGACACCCATTTGTAAAGTGATTGGCAGTGGATCCTAGAGTACACTGTGGTGTGGGAAACAGAATGGAGTGAATTGACCCACAAGGAGATTAAATAACCATATCTTGAGTGAGAACAACATAATGCTTTATCAAACAAATGAAATGACTTTAGATGGCTCTTTTTGTTCTTTCATTAACAAATTTTATTAAACAAATCATTCCGTGTTAAGTGCTCTGCTTGATGATAGAGTTATAGAAGTCAAACAGAACTGACATGAGTCATGCCTTGGTGAAATTTATTTATTTATTTATTTTAATAAATATTTTTATTTTATAATTAATTTAATTTTACGTATCAGCCATGGATTCCCCTGTCCTCCCTCTGTGATTCAGTGGTAGAATTCTCACCTGCCTTGGTGAAATTTATGATACAGGTAGAAGATACGCATATGTGCATATATGTTTATATGTATATACACACACATTTGTTATATTCATATAACAATTTAATTGTAGTTGTGAAAATTTGTAGTGAAAAACCAGAGTGCTTGAAAAGCATATATATAAAGACTGGGTGGCACCCTATTGACTGTCCAAATTAAAGAGGAATGGAGCTGGGCCCAACAGAGCATACTTAGAACCCCAGCACTGCAGCGATTGAGAAATGGCATGGCCATGAGTGTTAGAGCAACACAGACCACATGATTCCATATCTCATTTTAAAAAGGAAAGAAAGAGGTAGCCCCACTGGTGATGTGAGTAGCAGTCCAGTCATCCTTGTTCCACATCTAGCATCTTCCTATGAGTGAGTACATACCATATTTGTCTTTCTGAGTCTGGGTTACCTCACTCAGGATGATTTTTTCTAGATCCATCCATTTGCCTGCAAACCTCATGATGTCATTGTTTTTCTCTGCTGAGTAGTATTCCATTGTGTATATGTGCCACAATTTATTTATCCATTCTTCAGTTGAAGGGCACCTAGGTTGTTTCCAGGTTTTGACTATTACAAACAATGCTGATATGAACATAGCTGAGCAAGTGCTCTTGTGGTATGATTGAGCATTTCTTGGGTATATGCCCAGGAGTGGTATAGCTGGATCTTGGGGGAGATTGATTCCCAATTTTCTAAGAAAGCGCCATATTGATTTCCAAAGTGGTTGTACAAGCTTGCATTCCCACCAGCAGTGGAGGAGAGTTCCCCTAGTTCCACATCCTCTCCAGAATAAAGTGTCTTCAGTGTTTTTGATCTCAGCCATTCTGACAGGCGTAAGGTGGTATCTCAGAGTTGTTTTGATTTGCATTTCCCTGATGATTAGAGATGTTGAGCAATTCCTTAAATGTCTTTCAGCCATTTGAGTTTCCTCTGTTGAGAATTCTCTGTTTAGTTCTAAAGCCAATTTCTCAATTGGACTATTGGTCATTTTGATGTCTAATTTCCTCAGGAAGGACATGGAGAAATGGATGAGATCTATGTGAACAGCCTGGACATGAGTGGGAGCAATGAAGGGCAAGGGTCGAGGGAAAGAGAGCGGGAGATCCTAGCTGGATCAAGAAAAGAGAGGGAGAACAAGGAATAGGAGACCATGGTAAATGAAGGCCACATGAGAAAAGGAAGAAACAAAGAGCTAAAGAGGCCCACAGAAATCCACAAAGATGCCCCCACAAGGGTCTTCTGGCACTGGTCGAGAGACGGCCTGGACTGACCTACTCTGGTGATGGGATGGCCAAACACCCTAATGGTTGTGCCATGGGCCCCGTCCAAGGACTGAGGAATCTGGATGCAGACATCCACGGCTAGGCCCCTGGTGGAGCTCTGGGAGTCTAATTAGCGAGAAAGAGGAGGGTTTATATGAGCAAGAATTGTTGGGGCCAGGGTTGGATAAAGCGCGGGGACAAATAGCCAAATGAATGGAGGCGCATGAACTATGAACCAAGGGCTGAGGGGCCCCCAACTGGATCAGGCCCTCTGAATGGGTGAGACAGTCGATTGGCTTGGTCTGTTTGGGGGGCGTCTGGGCAGTGGTGCCAGGTCCTGGGCTTGCTGCATGAGTTGGCTGTTTGAATCCTGGGACTTATGCAGGAACGCTTGGCTCAATCTGGGAGGGGGGGACTGGACCTGGCTGGACTGAGTCTACCAGGTCGATCTCAGTCCTCGGGGGAGACCTTGATCTGGAAGGGGTGGGAGTGGGGGTTGGGCTGGGGGGAGGAGGAGGTGGGCGGGAGGGGAGAGAATGGGGGAATCTGTGGCTGTTATGTAGAACTGAATAGTATTGTGGAATAAAAAAATAAAATAAAAAAAGAAAAAAAAAGAAAAGGAAAGAAAGAACAAAAACTAAAGAAAAGAAAAAGAGAGAAGGAAGGAGAGAAAGAATGTAATGTGTGAAAGCTCCTAGGAGGCAAATGGGCTTGAGGAACATAACACCAGGGAGACAGGAATTTGAAGAGCAAGAAAGAGGAAAAAGCTGAGATTTGGGCTACAATTATAAATTCTTTGGCTAGGAGTGGGAATAAGATAGGTTATATGTTTGGGGATCCTGTAACAAGGTATCTGTTGTTCACTTCCATGGAACATTTGGGCTTTTTCCTAAGGGCAAAGGGAAACTGTTAAAGATTTCTAGGTTTAGTTGATGTGAGGGCAGTAGATATTTTTAATCTTTCCTAATGGCAAGCACACTCAACAAATTCTTCAACTGTATTCAGAAACACTCGTATGTGGCTGGAGCAGATGAGGCATTTCCACTGTTCATCTGAGCAGAAGGCAGAACCCCTGAGAGGCTGAACAGTAATTACACTTCTACTCTAGATCCAGGTTTTAACCACAAGAAGTGTGTTCTGCAGGCTCTATTTCATAATTGAGGGTAATTACAAGGAGTTAAAACTAGATTAGAGACAATTAGGCCCTATACAACAGGGAGCTCTGTGGGTGGTCGGGAAGGGAGTAGGAAGAACCAGCTGGGGAAGTGTTTCCCAAACTGCTTGGCATTCTTGGACTCATTTTGTAAGTGGAGGTTTGGGGATAGCTATCTGTGCTTCTGGTGTCCCTAGAGGTAGCACCAGAAATTAGATTTAACCACACATATACATGTCACTGATAGCCAATCAAGATTACCTTGTCCTCAAGCTAGAGAGTTTCATAGGCCAGATACCAAAATTGGAAACAAGTGGCAAAGAAAGATAGATGATGAAATACATTGCTCTTCAATGGAAGAGGCCCTATTGGAACAATGACATTTTTTTTTCTCACTCTGACTTTAGATATCGTGGGGTAGATATGGCAAGCACGGATACTTACTACCTTTGAGTCCATTTTGGAAGTCTGGTGTGGCTGTTCCACAAAATTGGGGAAAAGGAATAATGAGTGAACTTGAGAGTTGGCTAGAGGCCAGCTGAGAAGCTTTGACCCCATCCCTTGGACATGGAGGGTAATAAGCAAAGAAGAGTCAGGTTTAGCTTTGGACTCTATAAGATCCATCTATATACTATGGGAAGGAGGTGCAGGAGGACAACAAGGGACAAGGCTGAGATCATTCAGTTGGAAGGAAGTGGAGGTGACACTAAGGAATGGACTGAGGAGAAAAAAGAGAAAAAAGTGTAGTAAGTGTATGCAGCAAAAGTGACTTATTTCACTTATCTACCATATATCCATTTTTTTACTAGTCACTGATTGACTTAATCAACAAGTGATTATTTGTAACTGTTCTGTGTGGAATGCCATGCTAGGAGAAATTAAGAGGAATAAGGACTTATCCCTGAGCCATAGACCCAATAGTTTTGGTTGTCTAATGAACACAGTGTGATCAGCCTTTAAACAATATATACACCACCAACAAAATGGACTTGGCAGGTTGTATTTATATGTATTTGTGCATATAAATACATATATACATGCATGCATACATACATACATACATATGCACACATAAATGTGTGTATATAACAATACTAATCAAAGAGAAATATGCTATCAACTTGAGAATGGGGATGGAATATGGCCAGAGTTCAAGGGAAGGTAGCTGGGGGTAGGTTGAAAGGAAGAAAGTGATGCGGAAACATGATGTAATTCTATGTCAATTAAAAACATATTTTTAAAATTTTATTTTAAAAACATGAGGACAATGGTATTACAGTCTTTGAGGGATTTGATTAATTGTCCGAGTGAGTGAACTAAATAGTTGCTCTAGCATTTTAGAGATGGTTTTCATCACTAGAAAGACAGCTGAACTAAAGAAACATGACAAAATGAGATATGCCCAGTGTAATATTAATGAAATTCAAGGTGATATACAGTGAAGGGCCTTGCTAGGCAGAAGCTAAGAAAAGATAATAGGAAGTCTTGGATGATGAAGAACAATGGAAATAGCACTATGACTGTGTATATATATAGGAAGTGGGGAGAGATTTTTGAAGGCATTTGCTTGTGGATACATACAGACACTGGTAGGTAATATAACTAAGAAACCTTAATACTAGCAGATAATTCTATCAACTTCTCTCATAAACACAGAAAAAGAAAGTGAGGAAGGAAGGAGTTTTTATAGAATGAAGCTGTTGTTGCAAACTGGATTTTTCTAATGACTGACACATAAATTGCACATAATAACAGATTTAATATGACATTTACATCTCTCTCTCTATATATATATATGTATATATATAATGTAATTTGATCAACTTTACCCCATACTCTCTCACTCCTGCTCCCTTTGAGCCCTGCTTTCTTCCTAGCACTTTCTTCTATTTTTATATTATTTTAAAAACTAGGTTCCATATGTGAGAAAAATGTGATATCTTTCTGAGTCTTGTTTATTTTACTTACATGATTATCTCCAGCCAACTCCATCCATTTCCTTATGAATAACGTAAGTTCAACTTTCTTTAAGCTTTGGAGTGTGTGTGTGTGTGTGTGTGTGTGTGTGTGTGTGTGTGTGTCTGTGTGTGTTATACATAAATATATGTACACATATGTGTATGTATATGAATGAATGTTATATTTTCTTTTTCAGTTGATAGGCACTTAGGTTGATTTTGTATCTTGGTTCTTGTGAATGATCAAGTTTTGGTGTTTCTAGTTTCCTCTTAAAATGAACCAATATATGGTAGAGTAGCCTGGTGGAGTTACATCCATCTTGATGAATTTACTCTTTCTGTTCAGGGGTTCACCTGAAATATTAGACTGTAAAAACTGGAGGGAGAGTCCCTCCCTTGCTAGTGATTTCCTGGAAGAAGGGAACAGCAGTTGCTTGAAATGCCAAGTTGTCAATCAAGTATCTGACCCCCGTTAGAGAAGTTCAAGCTGCTGGGGAAAGGACTCTGGGCATGGAGAAGGCCATTAGGTCTTCACGGCATGCTTCCACTCACTCAGGAGTCTCTGCACTGCCCTTTTAACATCCTTGTTTCTCAGGCTATACACAATAGGATTGACCATGGGGGTGACCACAGTGTAGAGCAGTGAGAAGATTTTGTTTAGGGCAGTGGCCTGAGTCGCTGTAGGGATAGCATATACTGTTCCCAGAGTTCCATAGTATAGAGTGACCACAATGAGGTGGGAGGAGCATGTGGAAAAGGCTCGTTGTTTTCCTGCAGCTGATGGTATCCTGAGGACAGCAACCACAATGTTTATATAAGAGGCTACAGTAAGCAGGAAGGGCACCATGGTGACAAAGGAAGCCATGAGGAAAGTAGCTTTTTCTACTTCCTCAGGATCAGAACAAGCTAGCTTCAACACAGGGGCAAGGTCACAAAAGAAATGGTCAATCTCATTGGATGCACAGAACTGCAGCTGGAAAGTCATAGTGACAGTGACAATAGGGGTTATAAATCCACCCACCCAAGATCCACCTGCAAGCAAGATACATGTGTGGAGGTTCATGAGAGATGGGTACCGAAGTGGGCTGCAAATAGCAAGGTATCGGTCATAAGACATGGCTGCCAGGAGAAAGCACTCAGCTACTGCCATGGAGCCAAAGAAATAAAACTGAGCCACACATCCTGCAAAAGAAATTGCTTCTGAACCAGAGAGAAGGGTCTTCAGCATCTTAGGAGCAATAGAGGTTGTATACCAGATCTCGAGAAAGGAGAAATTGGATAGGAAGAAGTACATGGGAGTTTGGAGGCTTCGGTCACTGAAAGTTACTGTAAGGATGAGAATATTCCCCAGTAAGGTCATTATATAGATTCCAAGAAATGTTCCAAAAAGGAAAAACTGTGACCCGTGGAGGCTTCCAAATCCCAGAAGGAGAAATTCTTTGATTATGGTCAGATTACCCATCTCTATCCGATTCAGGCTTAAGATCTGAGGAGAGGAAGTATAAACAACTGGTAAAGGAGCAAACACTACTGGAAGGGAGCAAGAGCACCAGAGAAACTTTCTAGCACATAAACTCAAGTGTTGTTTCTTCTCCCCTAGAAGATACTTCGTACATGTTCTACTAAGTGGATTTACCTAGTAGCTGCCACATTTCTCCTTTTCTCCTTGCTTTGATGAAATAATTGACAAATGACCAAAAGGAGGAGATGTTTATTTTGGCTCATGGCTTGAGGGATGCAGTAGTTTGTGATGGAGAAAGCATAGCAGCAGGCTACTCTATGGTGGCATGAACATGTGGCTAGGATGCCACTCACATTTCAGTGGACTAGGAAGCAGAAATGTGATAGCAAGCTAGAGATACATTATAAAATGGAAGGCCTGCTTAAATTGCTCACTTTCTCCCATGAGACTCCACTTCCTAAAGGTTCTACAACCTCCCCCAAACAGTGCCATGAGCTAGAAACTTAGTGTTGAAACATATGAGTTTATGGGGAATATTTCTCATTCAAACCATAATGGTTGGAAAAGGACCCCAAGTTAAGGCTCCCTTAAGAGAGTGACTCCAATGATCTTTTTTTCTCCACTTTTTCCTTTGACATAACTGGTGTGAAACTACCTTTGAGAGTCTCACAATAGGAAGCAAATACTATATAATGATGACATTTAGCAGAAACTTCACTTCTTTTTGTCTTCTACCTTATTTATTTTATGATAATATAATATAAGCAATTTCAACATTAATGATTGACTTTTTTTGTTTTTTGTTTTTTGTTTTTTTGTTTTTCGAGACAGGGTTTCTCTGTGTAGTAATGATTGACTTTTAAAATATAGCACATATTGATATATATCACTAGAGGACACAGGAAAGAATTTCAAGCATCTGAAATCCATTTATTTTTGTTTCCTTTCATGTTGACTTTCTTATTGCTATGTAGTCTTTATTACCAGATACAATACGTATCTTAAACACCTTATTAGTTTTTGTTTTATTCTTTTCTCATATATTACATTCTGTCTGCAGTTTCCCCTCCCTCCCCTCCCCTGGTCTCCCCCCTCCACTCTTCCCCAGGTCCGCCCACCTCTGCCTCCCTTCATAAAAGAGCAGGCCTTCCAGGGCCATCGACCAAACAAGACTCAGCAAGCTACAATAACATTTTTTTATGTGTTAAGGAAAAAATACTTTTCTAATGTGATTTGGATAATGTTGTACTGTAAACTGTGTTACTTTTTTTTTGTAATGATAGCAAATCAAATGTCAATTTAAACTCAAGTGTGCTTGGGAAAAAAAGAATGCACTCACGACACTTCAGAAAAAAAATAGATTCAATTGGAGATTCTCAGGTTAAGCAAAATAAATCAGATTCAGAAAGATTAAAAAACGATCAGGCACATACCATCAAATGAAGGCTGGACAAGGCAACCCAGTAGGAGAGAAAAGGTCCCACAAGAGGAGGCAAAGAGATAGAGACAATCTCTGCTCCCTCTCTTAGGAATCCCACAAGAACAGCAAGCTATTCAGCCATAACATATGCAGTTTCCCTTAACTTGGTATTACCTGAACTTCTGAAACAGTAGTTAAGACTCAATAACAATGTGAGTCCCAAATCTTAAAATAACAGTAAGTCAGACAACTCTTTCCTATTGAACTCCCCCACCCCCAAATCGGGGTGAATTTCACTAACATCACTGGAGGGCAGAGAGGAATTCAGACATATTGATCTTAAATTACCTATAAGAAAAACAAGAGTTTCTGCTGGGCTCTGTGGATGTGTAGCTGATTGCTTCCATGGCATCAAATTCCTATGGAAATTGAGGGAAATGTATGTAAAGTTATTTACTTTAAATGTTAGAGGAAAATAATGTTCCATCTTTCATAAATGAAAATGACATTCATGACTCACAAGCAGTAGGATGTGCATTAAGTGGTTTCTTCTCCTGCCCCCCAGTAGCAGGGATGGGTTGGCAGTGAGTCATGGATACAGATTCCCCTTCCCCACTTGCCGCCCTGTGGTGCTCAGAGACCCATATTTGTGAAGTGGTTGTCTGATCATAGTCTTGGCCTGTGATAGGATTAGAAATCAGTCTGTGCTATGGCATGAGTGAGAAGGTATGAAACTAAAGATAGGGGCCCGATTCCATCAGTGTTCAAAGTTGAAGGCTCAGTCTGTGACTGGGAAATAGGGAACAGCCACCTTTTCTGGTTCATTTCGGGTAATGACGTTTCCTGAAAAGGTTACAGATAAATCACATTTTTTTTGCATGTGAAATCTTTGTTTAACTGTACTCAACAAGTTGGTTATTCAAAAGAATCTTCTTTGGGATGCTTCTGAAATATGAAGGAATTTTTCATAATTTACCCTTTGCATCAATCCAGATGTTAGTGTATTAGGGTTGTGTTAAGGAAGATTCACCTATGCTAGAGGAATATAGGACACTGTTACTGCTTGAGGTAGCATTGACAGTGATTACAGTGAATAAAGAAAATCAATCAGCAGCTAAGGTTGTCCCTGGAGGTGACAGCTGCTTCCTAATTGGGGAATTAAACTGCAGTGTCCTCTTACCATTTTACTTTGTCTTCAGAGACTGCCAGCCTGCATTTAGAACCAACATTAACATCATTAGATTTTTTTATCATTCAACCCCAAATCTCATTAATTAGTAATGGAATAAACTTGATTTTCCCCTTTGGCTTACAAGCGTGTTCTTCGGTGTGTCCAGATTCAAAGGCTCACAGCCTTCCTAAATCCAGTTTTATTGCAGTGAAGAGAGGTTAATATACATGCCAAAGAGAAGCTTAGAAGTCTTCACTGTTTCATTCTCTTACCACACATCCTTGGACACATACTATGTACCATATTATTGAACTGGTAGGCACTAGGGATGAAGCCATAAGCAAAGAAGACATGCTACCAGTGTTTATTAAGGTTATAATTTAGTGGTAAGAGTAGGCATTAAACCAAGTGGTTCTCAACCATCCTAATCTTATGACCCTTTAATACAGTTCCTCATGTTGTGCTGACCCCCCCAACCATAAAATTGCTTTCATTACTACTTCACAGTTGTAATTTTGCTAGTGTTATGAATCATAATATAAATATTTTTGGAGATAGAGGTTTGCAAAAGGGTCACGACCCTCCAGTTAAGAACCACTGCATTAAACAGATGAAATTCTGACAATTAAGTGTAAAACTGTGACTATGTTAAGTGCTTTGAGGGAGAGATATAGGACCTTGATACAAAGAAAAATGTATAGGAAAAGGTGACATAGTTTTTGTGACATGATTAAAGAAGATACAACTGAGGTGGAAGTTATGTTTTTATGTTGAGATCAGATGTGTGAGGAATAGTCAGATATGAGAAAACCAGAATGGGAATCAGGAAACAGATCAGAAAGCTGATGTGCTCCAGTCCCAGCAAGAAATGGCAGGTAAACACAAGCTGGAATGGGTAAGATGACCTAATTTTAGGGCTTTTATACAGTACCATCACAATGTTCTTGAACTTCTTTAAATGTACTTTAATGAAAGGTTAATTTAAGAAATAAAATGCATTTAAAATATATTAGGATCAGGCATGAAGTTCAAGAAGGGAATGAGGATGAAACTCAAGATTTATCTTCAACAACTACATGGATAAGCATGGCTTTCCTAAGGCAGGAAGATCAACGGGAGAAGGCATTTTCTTCTCTTCCCCCACTTAGTCTCTCTCTCTCTCTCTCTCTCTCTCTCTCTCTCTCTCTCTCTCTCTCTCTCTCTCTCTCTCTCTCTCTCTCTCTCCATGAGATCTACTGGTTTATGATCCATTTCTGAGATGACGGTTTCTACCCTCACATAGGTTGGTCACTTAGTGATGGATAGAGGTCTATCTCTGAGTGATAGGGCTCTCAGTGTGACTAAAAAACAAGCTCTTAAGCAAATGCATCACAAATTATTGCTCTTGTTTCACCTAAAAAAAACCAGGAAAGAGAACGAATAGGTCAGTGTAACCTTTACTCACCCTGCAGAAATTGCTCAAAGCCTGGGGTTAGCAACTGAATATCAGGAGCAATCTTGCACAAGATGTACAAGAGAGCTCAATTTGATGGGAATTGTCAAAATACCTCCAATATGAGCACCATATCTCAACCATCATTAAGGACGACCCAATTACACAGAACTTCCAATTATCTGTTTTTCCCCCTAAAAGTTGTGTTTTATTTGATTTTGCTGTTGCATGAAAGAGGTAGATGACAATGGAATGAGTTCAGTCAAGAAAACAGTTCTCAGGGGTCACCTTGGGGTCAGAATGCTCTCAGTCTTATTCTGTCTCTCTTCTTCATGTTCATTTATAGTTATGACCATTAAGAATGGATGAAAAATGCTGGTCAGAGGTTCTAAAAGATCTACAATTAGTAGAATGATTTAAGTGCATCATTATCTCTGATTTACTAAGTAGGGACAGTGGGTTCAGCATTCTTTATAGGACCATTAAGTAAATGCGATGAAAAACAGTTTTGTTCTTAGCTTCCAGTTACACAGAAAAGCTAATTAATAATGTCCCCTGGACTTCTTCCCTTGATATTTTCCTTAACCAAGATTCATCTCAGTATTAATATTCCTATGCCATTATAATCATCAAAAGGTAAAGCTGTTTGGAAGACAATATAAAACTCCCCAAATTCACATCTACCACCATGTAGTAATGCTTATATTAGTACAAGCATAAAATCAAAGTGCAGAAACTTCAGTAAGGAATTAATGACTATGTGAAGGCCAAAGGCATGGCATCTTCTGGGATCAACCCAGGAGACCCTTTGGGAAAGGGAGGAGGTGAGATGGAATTTGAAGAACAACTGAAGGTTGGTTAACAGAAGGAAAGTGAATTTTGTCTGTACCAATTAAGTACTCTATTCTTCCTTCTTCCAAACCCCACTTCTACATATTAAGACAGAATGTCGACTTGAAGTGCTGTTAGGTCTATATTCTACTCAAAGTGTCAATGGCTTATATCAAGGGTAATTCATTTGATGCTAGAAATCAGGGTAGCACTGGCAAGTAGAGAAGTTCACCTTTGCAGCTTAATCCTCACTATTTAGGTCAGCTTTTGTTCCAAATACATATTAACCTCTTCCCTAAAGGGACACCTGAGAGAGAGAAGAGCAGAATTATCTACAGACGGAATCTTTGCAAGCACAATGAAAAAAGAGAGCTTTAGTGCTGCTGCACTAGCTTCCTATTCCAGAGGGAAGTTGGTTACTTTGTTTAACTCTCAAAAACAAATGTTTTTCTTGAATAACTCAAGTTTGTACCACACAGAAGAACATTTTGGAGAAAGGTTTCTTTTTTCCCTTGAAAACAACTTGTAAAATATTATAAATATTATAGACAGCTCAGTTTTTAAAGCAATTGCACATTAATGCTAGAAAACTCTGGTTTCCACGGGAATGATTCTGTTATTTGTATTTTTGTACCTTGAGACATAGAGCCAGAGATTTCTAAGATTCTTTAGACTAACATTATTGAGACTCAGAAGTGGACTGGGATATCAGCATTATTGAGACCTGGTGACAGATATTTCTGATTCAACTATATTCTTTGATGCCAAATATTTTTCCAGTTCTATTCCATTTGTCAATATGACAGACAATGAAACAGGCTAGGAAATATCTCGGACCAAATGACATGTTTTGTATCTGTAGCCTAAATGTGAAAATGGCAAAAAATTATCTGGGCAAGTTGTGTAAAATATAGGGTAGGAAGAGATGAAAGAGTAATCAAAATATATTGTGTGAAAAAGATCTATTTTCAATTAAAAAATTTGTAAAAAAATATGCTTTTACTTTTGGTTGTAACTATCAAGATATTACATATAAAATGTAGAGAGTCTACAAAATTTAGTAAAATCTGAGCTAAATATGTATCTAAATTAAATACCTAAATAATATCAAATATTTTTGAAGCATGTCTATAAATTTGTAGCTAAAGATCTGAAATCAATGAAATTCAGAAAACATTCAACAGTAATCCTTTATAAAAAGGTGTCAAAATGAAGCTTTAATGAGTTTGCTTTTTAACCAATAGCACTTTTTAAATTGGTTTCTTTTTTTCCTCTTGCCCTGAGGGGAGAGAAAATGCATTTGATAGACTTCCTGTACTTATTCCACTGACTTATATGTCAGGGAACTGAAATGTTTCAATCCATCACTTTAATACTTATCTGATCATATACTCATTATTTTAGGTATATGAGTTGTAGGAACATTTTTCTTGCATCTTTTAGTTTTCAGTCTGAAATTTGGCTTGGGTGATGGAGAAAAAACAGTCCTTTGCTTCGACTTCCTTACTCTGTAACATTTGAGGGTTCTAGTATAAAATAAAGAATAAGAATATTAATAAAATGACCTCATAGGCATGCATGAAGTTTTTATAAATTAATGAAATAATCCATACAAAGTGCTGACAAGATCCATAAGGAGCTTCACTATACTTTGACAAATGTGTACCTGCGTTTAAGTGATCCCTTCAAAGTTGCGTGTCACCTCACTTTGTTTTCCTCTGATTTCCTTCATGTAACTAGTGCAAGCACTGAATGTCCTATGCATTTTCAGTAACAGCTGATGTGACTCCTGCACATCCAAGTTCAAACCTTAAATTTTAGTTTTAGTCCCTGTCATCAGAAACCTAGATATATGTTTCTTACCTTTCACTGTCTTTTTCTCCTCCACTCCAAAAGACTGGTCACCATGACCTCCTCATCTGGATGATTCATTCTGACATAGAAGCAGGCTCCACCTTCAAGGGCATTCTGAGTCTAGCTGCTGCTCCAATGGCTCAAATTAATATCCTGCTAGAACTTGCTCCCATTAGGGATTCAGGTCCTGCCTGTTTGCTTAATATGTTGTACTCATGAAAATCAATTTCCCCTAAGCCTCATTCCCAGGGGTAATATTTCTCCACTTAACTGAGAAAGCTAAATAAAATGGTAGATCATCTTGCACCAGCAAAAGCCTCACCAACCCTTGAATTCTGAACTTGATGAGTTCAGAGGAGCCAACTGTAAGCAACATTTTAAGGGTCATTCTTATCCGCTTCAAGAGAACTGAGCATACAGCATATAAATCAATATTGATGATTTTAAATGACTTGCAACTATTCATTAAAACACTTTACCTATTTGACAACCTTTTCAAAGTTGTTAATTCAAGTTATTGAATACACTCAAGAGGAAAGTAACTGCATCATTCAGACAGAAAATATTTACTGAATGCTTGCTACATGTACAACATCTCACCGTAGGCTCAATTTGAATTAGGTATTGAATAGTTCACTAAAAGTGTATTATTTTAAGCTTTGGCAAAACTATCCCATTGTCAAATGTATTCAGGGAGATTTTATCTATCTACCTATCTATCTATCTATCTATCTATCTATCTATCTATCTATCTATCATCTATCTATCATCTATCTATCTATCTATCTATCTATCTATCTATCTATCTATCTATCTATCTATCTATCTATTGTTTACGATAATTCCTGACCACAGTTTCCCCTCCCTCCACTCCTCTCAGTCCCCCCACACACCTCCTCTCTTCCCCCGATCCACTCCATGTACCTTTCTTATCTAAAATAAGTCTTGTAGGAAATTTTGGAGAAGTGAGGAATATTTTGTAAGATTACTGATATTCTGGTTGCTAAGTCTGTCTTATAAATTTAAATACTCAAAATGTTTAAAAGTGAGTCATCTCTTTCATTTAAATTGACCATTATCCACAATCATCATAATCTGACAATATGGTACTCTGATTTCTCTGGGTTTCAGATAGAATCAGGGATGCTATTATGTCCTCAAAGTTGAGACACCTTCAAAGAGCACACTTCTTTTTTTCCCCTCATTACATTATCTTTCTCTAAGGAAGGCATTAGGAGCCAAAGATGTTTTCATTCTTCCTGAAATATTCCCTGGGACAGCAACAGGTACATTTTAGAACTTTCCCTATATCTTTATTTCTTAGGATAAAAAGAAAATAATCAATCTGGTGGTGGCTAGATGGTAGAAAATCTAGATAACAGGTTTCAGTTCTCAAAAGCACTGTCTGTACAGACATGAATCAGGAGAGACTGAACAATTGGACAACATGTTCTGAAATCTGTTGATGAGGGTGTATTGCAGATTGCAGGTGGCATGATGAAGATTCATCTGATACCAGAGTCTATTAGGTGGACCCCATGCCCATCATTTAAGTGTCAAGAGAAAGGATTTTTTCTGGAAAACAGATATTGACTTGCACAGGAGTGGTAGAAGAGTGGAGAGGGTACATACTGTGACATCAGAAAGAACCCATCAAATCCAAGCCTGCCTCTTATTAGATGGATGGCCTTGTACAAATTTCTTAAATTTAGTGGATAACATCTACTTCATCCTCAAAATTTAGACAATCTAAGGTATCGTTAGGTTGCTGTGCTGTTTAAATGGTAGTACCATATACACAAAGTTCATATTAAATAGATACTCAAAAAATTAATTCTTCCTTCCATGTCTTATGTTTCTTTGATGAAAACTTGGGGGGAAAGACCATGGGCTTCATTCACTACAAAGAAAAGCACATGGAATGCTAGAATGATACAGAGATTATGAGTTTAAAAGAAGCACAATTTTGTGTCAAGTGGCATGTAATATTTAAAGTTCATAGAAACCTAATTTACCAGTCAGTGCATTTCCTGGGGGCAAAGAGATGACCATAACTCACATGATTTACTGAACAATGCAAAATTTGGAGGGCATCAATCAAGCTTAGAGATGATCTTGCTTGGACATAGATTTGTCCTTCACAGAACTTACTTAAGAGCTGCCAAGGAAAGACATTTTGAAAATTGGATGATTGGTTCTCAAAGTTTACTGGTAGACTAAAAGCAAAGTTTGAACTAGGCAATCTTTGATTCCTGAGGAATGCTATTGATATAGAGTGGCAGCTGGGATCTGAGCAGGCTAGTAAGTGCCGTTACATAAAGGAGTCTAATTTCCTACTCTGTATTTTTTTTTTTCATCACAGATTCTAGATGGTGAATTGGATCATAAGTTTAATGAACCCCTCTTGTAAGAATTTCTAGTAGGTAGGAGGGTGGTTTTCATCAAAGCATAAGTGGAAAGGACAAAGGAACAAGATCTGAGGTTGTCATAGGAACCTCTTTCCCCTCAAGGGCCATCAGCAGGATTAAATAATGGTCATGGTGCGTACTAGCAATACTAAGGATCATGGAGTATGGTAAAGTACAAGCCAGAAAAGAAGATGTGTGGGAGTATGAGGTAAGGGAAAAAGGAGGAAAAGAGGTATTAGTACCACTACTAGCAAGTTTAATCTCTCCACAGTTGGAGTTGGCCAAACTCAGAGCCCCTCCCTTTGTTCCACTTGAGCATGTAGTCTCCAGCTACTCAGGTGATTGATATTTACTAAATACATGTTTTGTACCGTGGAAGGTACTGTGGACAACACAGGCAATATTAGAACACGGGTGTGTAGGAAGGAAAATTGAGTGTGTCATGCAAGAAAATGGGCTTTATATAAAGCTGAGATGGACAGTGCAAAGGACTAGAATTGCAAGCAGCAGAGAAAGTGTTCTAGAGTGGTATTCTGGGTGTGACCGACTCCAGTATGGATGATAGAAGAGGGCATTTAAAACTGGCAAAATGGATTGATCAGAGGGACAAAAAGACACTCTGTTTTATTTGTACTAGGTACCATGTTGAGCAGTCCAGGAAGCATTACCCTACTACAGATCATAAAGACCAGATCCCATTTTTTAACTTGATTTTTATAAATGATAACTCTGAGGCCAGAAAGGCTAGACAAAGTCCAATGTCATACAGCTATGTAATATCAGGGACCGGTTTCTACTCTACTATTTGCAAGTCATCTCATGATGTGTATGAAAGCTCAGTGTGTCTGCAGTACAGGACATATGAATAGGGTGAATGAGAATTAGTTGGAAAGGCAACTGCAGCCATACTGTAGAGCATCTATCCCAAGAGCCAAAAGAGTAAAGGCTGCATCTAAAAAGCATCAGAAAACCATATAAAGTCTTAAAGCAGTGAACTGACAGACAAAAAGGTGCTTTAGGAAGATTTATCTCTCAGTAGTGCAGAGGATATATGGAAGAGAGGACTGAGTAGAAGCAATTAGGAGGCTATTGTAACACACTAGTCTGGGTATAAGATACTGTATAAAGCACTCAAATGAAGAAAGGCAGGGAAGAAAGTTGACAGAGTGAGTGAAAAGAAAGGTTTGACTAACTGGATGTGGGGATGGAGAAGGAGTTAAATAATGAATGCTAAGTGTGGCACCTTTGTCACTAGAAGAATAGTGATGCCAGACATGATATTTGGGGACTGCTAACTTGTGGAGAAATTTGGACTCAAGATGATTAAAACTAGGAGAATCTCTGGAGTTATCCTTACAATTATGGGAAACATGAGCTCAATCTGGGCAAAGAGAAGAATCTAGAACCCAAGCTTGAGAGAATCTGATTCAGTTCCTGTGGCAAGGGGTCACAGTGAAGGGGCAGGTGAGAGAGATAATGGAGGGAGGGTAGACATTGAAAATCATGAAAAAAGAATTTGTAGAAAGGTGAATAATGAAAATTATAAAGATAAGAGAAGGGTCAGAAAGAAAAGATAATGAGAAAAACAGTCTTAATTTTGATGGTGATAAGTTTTATAATGATTGATGGGGATTAGTTCCAAGATAGAGCCAATTGTAAGCAGGTAAAGATGAGAATAAGTCTGATACAATGGAGAAAGTGAACATAGAATGTGCTTAGAATTTTTCTGATGAATTTCAAGGGGCAAATAGATACTCAAAGGATGCTGCTGGGATTGTGAGAGGTCTCTTTGCAGTAAGGGTTAACTTTGCTATACTATTTATTAAATAAAAACAAATATTCTCAGTCTAACATTTATTAGTGCTGATGTAAAGATTTAAGTCATAGGTATCGGGTCAGGCATCCTAGTTGTTGAAATGAAGTCTTGATGAGAACAGGAGGGCATAGGGCCAAAGATGAGGTGGAATGTCCACAGCAAATACAGTGGCATTATCTTCTTTGGAAAGTCAAAAGAGAAAGGTGAGGTCAACCAAAGATACAGAAATACTTATGGAGAAATATGGGAGCTTTAAACTGGAGACATTTTGAGTTTTTAAAGAAGTCTGTGTATCTTTCACAGGCTGATCTTTGTGGTAGGAAAAATTCCCTA